>NC_067293.1:19410377-20083139 GCF_020740795.1 Apus apus
TCTGGGGCTTGAGGGCCCCTTCCCAGTGCAGCTGCCTCTGGGCTGGAAGGCTGCTGCTGGCAGTGTGACAGCGAGGGGCTCGGCCCCCCCGTGCAGCCCCTGCCCCGGCTCTGGCAGCCGACCCAGCCAATGTGCTGGAGCTGGTGGAAAGGGCTTTGAGGTGACGTGTGTGAGAGGGGATGGGCAGGCCCACCTCCCCTCAGCGAGGCCCAGCAAGGAAATAATGATAATAATAATATTAATAACAATGGTGATACAGTGAATGTGGGCTGTGTGTGTCCCCAGCTTGGCTGGGGAGGAGGAGAAGGGGCTGCAACCAAGCCAGACTCTCTGGGCAGCCCCAGGGCCCTAGTGTGCAGTGGAGAAGGCAACAGCCTCTGCTTGGTGACCTGGAGGTGGCTCTGCAGATACCCTGGGGTGCCAGCCCTGGCTGGGATGGGGGGAAGAATGAGCCTGTGATGGAGCTGGGCAGCAAAACAGCAGCTCTGCCAGTGCAGCACCTGCACCTCGCTACCGAGGGTGCATAAAACAACTTGAGAGACTTGGAGGATTGGGAAGGTAGCATGCACTAGATTTTTATTTTCAATAGTCAGGTTTGGGCAGGGTCTGCTGGCACAGTGTCTGAGCACAGTGTCGATGTGTGGGGCACATCTTCAAGGCCACCCGTAGGGTCTTCGCCCCTGCCAGGAGGGGCTCTCAGACTTGTCTGTGTGTCCTGGCTGAGCTGTGGCTGCTCTGCACCAGCTGCTCCATGGCATGATCAGTTGATACCTTCCCGCCACCCCGTCTGCTCCAGAGGGATTGGGTCAGGGCATCCTGAAGTCCTGGCAGGGAGCAGTGCTGGTGGGATGCTCTGCTTCAAGCTGTCTGATGGAAACGTGGGTCTCGGACAGGGCTGGGAGCAAGGGGAGGATCGTGGAGTGGGTGTCCAGGCTGCATCCAGGCAGTGCCTGGCTGGGCCTGGAGCAGGGCTGCTGTGCACAGATGGAAGAGTAATTAAGAATAATAAAAGGAAAGAGACTTGGATTTGCTACAGTCTCAGCACATTAATTGTGCTTTGGGGCCCAAATCATAACGGAGTCCTGCTAGAGGGAATCCAGAAGAGAAACCATATGTCTCGCTCTGTCCAAAACTGACCATTTAAGAGACCCTTGCCTTCATCTGCTGCCAGGTATGACTTCCAGAGTCTCCCAGCTGCCAAAACCCAAGTTCTTGTTTGAAATATTTTTCGGGGAGGAAGCAAAGCTCTGGTGACACTCGGAGTGCTTGTGGTGAGGAGGCAGAGCATGGTGCAGCAGGGACAGCACATGGCACCACTTGCTGCTGGAGGTGGAAACATGGGGTTTGTTGGGGCTCTCCTCCCTGCAGAGGTGTCGTGTCCCAATGAGCTGGTGTGTGTCACCAGACTGGGACACAGCATTTCACTCCTCCTGTGTCTGAGGACCGGGGTGAGTCATGCTGGCAAGCAGAGGTCCTGCCTGTGCTTCCATGCAGGCTGAGCATTTCTTCTAAATTGACAAGCAATTACATGGTTAATGGTATCAATGTTAAATCCTCATCATTCAGCAGCCTGAGGCTTAATGCTTCATTAAGGCAAAGGCATCTAATAGCTCTCGGGGCTGGGACCTGCATTTTCTTTAAGCCCAAGTAGAAGTCATCTGTCCAGAAGCTGTTTTTGCTCTCCTGGTCCTACATCCAAACTAAGTCCTTCCAAAATGGAAGTGGGGCAGGGAAACACTTCCGTACACTCCATGTTGTGGGGCTGCTTGGATTAAGTCTTGCTGATGTGACAGAGCTGCCTGGAGCCAACGGGGTATGTGAAAAGCACAGCCAAGATTTCAGACCTGCCATTCCCTGTTCCCAAGATGTCCCCAGGCCCGGAGCTGCCTCTTCCTGCAGCCTGCTGTTCTGCCTGTGTCTCTAACCTTTTCCTCCCCTGTGTTAGCCTGCGTTTGCCAACACTGAGTTTCACCTGCTGTGGATGTTCAGCGGTGCCTCTGCTGTGGATGGTGGGTGGTGCCTCTGCTCTCCCAGCAGCGAGGATCATGGATGCTTTGGGCTTTCACCTTGCTGCTCACCAGGTGCCTCCTGGATTGCACATCTCTGCTGGAGCAGCACCAGCCTGATCTGTGGCCTTCTGCTGGTACATCTTCCACTGGGGAAGCAAAAAAAGGAGTGCAAGGATCGGCTCCATCTCTGAGCTTTGCACCGAAGCACGATGGAGGAGCCTGCAGTGCCACTGCCTCTGTGTTGGTGGGGACCCTCTGGCCACAGCCCCTCCTGCTTCTGGACCTTCTGCTCAGCAACACATGAGTCTGTCCTGTGTATTTATATAAAATCCACCTGGTTTAGCCGTTTGGATGGAATTTTGACATTTGGAAGCCCAACCAGCTGTGTGGAGCATCCTGCTTGGATTTGGCTTGGCCCATTTTGGATCTGTACAGAATGTGGCAGCATGTGTCCTGTTTTCAAGAGGCTGCACTGGAGACGATCACCATGGTTTTTGGAAGTGTTTTACCCTTTTAGCTGCCCTTTTTAATGTTCTCTCTAGTAGCTGCTTCATTTTTTTTTTTCATGCAGTTCCCTTTCAAAGCTGTTTTCTCTCCTCATCATTATGATGATCAGAACAAGAAGAGGCTTCTTGAACAAAGTCCTGCGTGTGAAGCACAGGAGGAAGGATGCTCAGCTGTGTCCCCCTCCTCCATTCCTGTGCTCCAGCTGCCATTCTCCTGTCTTGTTTGGACCTGGAATAATTTTGTCATATCCAAATACAATGTCTCCTTAGTTGTTCTGGAGGAACTGCTGTCTCCCATTACCGCTGCGTGCTCTACCTTTGCAGGATCTCCTGGTTCCCCACACTCAAGCCATATTACTCTGTAGATTGTTTTGATATAATTATGTCATTACCTTTTAAATAAGACCTTCTGAGGTCTCGCAGGGGCTGGTTTTTACAGACTGCTCTGTTCTCTTTCTTCCCTGCTGTGTTGCAGCATGAATGGTTGAAGTCTGTTTGAGATGGAATAATCCATGGCTTTGTGCTGGGAAGCTGTTCATGGAACTGCTTTAGGACTGTGACTTGGGACATTATCAGCTTATTTCACCCCAAAACCAGTGCCTCTGGCCCAGGAGAACTGTGCTGCCGTGCCTTCTGCTGGACTTAGCTGCCTGAGAGGTCTTTACGGGGAGTTTTTGCTCAGGCCCCTGGCTCTTATTCATGTTGGGAAGAGCTCGTGCAGGTTTTAAGGGAAGGTTCCTCTGGTTTCCCAGGCGTTTGCATCGGGATTTGTGCTGACAGTGCTCCTGTCAAAACGCCCGCCAGCAAATCCCAGATGCCTGGATGTGCAGCTCCATCCAGGGAGCTGCTGGCAGGCGGAACCTGCCGCGGGAGAGGCGATAGCTCAGCGGACGGCCCCGCGGCTTCCTGATTAGTAAAACATTTGCTGGTGTTTCACACGAGAGCCTTGGTTGCATGGAGGCACTTGGACGGAGCTGATGGACTTTGAGCCCACATCCCCATACGATCCAGGCTCGCCTTCCAGCTTGGAGTCCTCGTGGAGGCACCCGAGGGTCCTGCGGCTGGAAAAAGCGCAGAGGGAAAGGACCTTGCTCCATCACCAGCCTCTGTCCGTCACCTCCTCGCTGGCACCTGGTGGGGTCTGAGGGATTCATCCCCACCAGTCCCCCACCTTCCCCAAGCCCCAGTTTTCAGGGGTGGGAGGCAGGAGTTGGGCTGCAGAGGCAGCCTGGAACCCCAGGGCTGGGTGTTGGCAGTGGGGCTCGGGGTCGGTGTTGGCTGTGCTGGCCAAGTCCTGCTCTCCGCTTCACTGCCTTGTCCCTGTGGCATGATCCCTGGAGCTTTGTGATTCTCATGGCTTCGCCTTCCCTGAGCCCCCCTCGCAGCAAACGCCATTGCTGTGCTCTTCCCAGGGTTTGTTGCTTCCCATGGTGCATACATCCCAGTGCCTGGATATGGTGGTATATCGGGATAGTTTGTGTTTGCCTGGATGGATGGAGGTGCTGGCTTGAGAACTGTCCCCCCTTGCCAAACCCACCCACCCCATCTCAACACAGTGTCTGCTGAGTAACAGGGACCCTTTTTTGGGTCCAGAATCCGGGTTTTTATAAGTCTGTTTAGCAGAATCTGCTCTTTGGATGCTTAGTCCTGTAATCCTCAGGTTTGGGTTTCCCCCCTCCACATTCCCCCTTGCCCTGAGCCATCCCTGCCATGGCAGAGGGCTGGTGGGGGTTCCTGTGTGGTGGCACTGGGAGACGTGTGGCTCCCACGGGATCGAAAGGCTTAAAAATCTGCACCAGCTCAAGCAAAAAGTTAATGTGAATTTAACTGACTTCTGCCCTGCAATTAAAGCCACTCAACCCCGCTGGGGCTCTGAGTTTACATTCTTTACTGAGGCACAGTGTGTAATTATATATGTATAATTTAAACTGTGCATATGCATGTGCTCCTATTATACACCGAGGAGCAAAGGAAATTATCCAGGAATTAAAGGGGGAGGAGGGTGCAGGCGTGGAGAATGGCTCGCTTGTGTGGCTGTGGCAGCGAGGGGAAGCTGGAGGGATCACATCCTCACCCTGCAAACATCTTCTGGAGGTGCAGAAAAGGAGAACCTGGTGTGTTGAACACTTGTGGGGGCATGAAGGAATGGCTGGGGAGGAACAAGCCCCCATGTCAGGAGGTGCTGAGCTCCTGGTGGTCCCTGGGGACATTGGGTACATGCCCGATGGTGTTCTTTGAGGTCCCAAAAACTCTCCCTAATATTCCCTCTCTTTTCTTGCAGCCACTTCCAATGGGACACTGGATGGCCTGGAGAATCGGGAAGGAGGGGTGTGCCAGACACGCTCCATGAAGATTGTCATGAAAGTGGGGCAGGGTGAGTCCTTCTGCCAGGGTGGGTAAAAGCCAGGCTGGTGGTGGCAGTGGGACACTGAGGGCACTGCTGACAGTGATGCTGTGGCAGAGCAGGGTCTGCTCTGAAGGGAGCTCCCCAACACCTCCCACCCTGAGCTGCCAGCCCCAGCAATGCCCCAGGCTTATTCCGGCCCCTGACTCGGATGCGCAGCTCCTGGTGGCTGCTTCTCATTATTGTGTTTTCACTTTGGGGCCAATATTTATAATAAACAGAAGAAGCAGTGCTGCAGCCTTGGCAGGCTGCTTTCCCTTCCCTTTCCGTTCCTCCTGCTGCCTGTGTGAGAAACTTGCCCCAACCCACACACGGGAGCTCAGAAAACATAAAAGCAGGGTGGGGGGGATTAGGGTGGGGAAGCTGCTTCCCACAAGCCCTGGAGCAGCTCAGCCTTGCTCTGGTGCTCTTGGCATCTCCCATTGCTCCTGCATCTCCTTTGCACCCTGTGGAGGGTGGTCAGCTGGGATTGTGAGGGCAGTTTGTTACTTAGGTGAGGGAACAAGCTGCTGCTGTCCAGGTTGAATTGAGGTTTCCCATCCATCCCTTTCCTCTCCTCCCCAGATCCAAATGCTGTGATTCCAGAGCAGCTGACGACAAGTCGGCCGAGCAAGGAGTCTGACAACACGGTGAAAATCGTCACGCAGAGCCCACGCAGCAAGGTCCCACCAGTGGAGGAGCCTGGCAAGCCGGGTGGGTTTTGCCAGGGACACCCCAGGAGAGGGAGGGAGCAAGGGATGGATGGATGGATGGATGGATGGATGGATGGATGGATGGAAAAACAGGGGCTCTGCCCACTGGCGGGCTGGAGGTTGGCAGGCCAGGCAGCTCTGAGCGTGGATCCCAAGGATACCAGGTGCTCTGGAGCGAGGATCCAGATGGGTTTCCCAGAAGCTCTGTCATCCCTGCTGCTCGCAGCATCTCCTCACCCCATCCCTGCACCCTCTGGCTGGGGACTGCTCAGGGCCCAGCACAGCCAGCCGGGCTGCCGTGCGGAGCAGCTCGCATTTGTTTCCCCAGCTCCGGTATGTCCTGGCAGGAGCTCCACAGGGAAGTGCTGTTTCAGCACTCTCCTCCTCCTCGCTGCCCATCTGTTCCTCGCAGTACATCTGAGAGGGCTTGGAGGAGGTGAGGTCCTCGGCTTTTTGAGCTGAGCCAGTGTGAAAGCACTTTGAAGGTGGTTTCCTGAGTTCCTGACCCTGCTGAGAGAAAAGTGAAATCAGATGAAGTAGGGAAGAGTTGCTCTTTTCTTCTCGCCTGGTACGGCCAGCCAGGCGCTCTCCCCTCAGGGGGCTGCCCCAGCCCGGGGGTCAGGAGCAGGTGGGGGTCAGTAATTGGATATTGCAGGGCTCCAGGTATCAGAGACCACTTTCACCAGAGCATCCAGGTCTGTCCTGGAGACTGAAGGCTCCCGGGATCTGGTTGTCATCCGGACACAAGCAGCTCTCAGCTCCATCCGCTGGGGGATGGGAAGGGGGGTTAGCAGTGTGGAGTGAGGAGGGGGGGTCTGCAGGGCTCTTGCCTGCCCGCCTGGAGCGGGCTGCAGTGGAGGGCAGGCTCACCCTGCAGGGTGCGCGGGTCCCTGCGCAGTTGGAGCAAGGCTCTGAACCCCTCTCCCCTTGCCTCACAGGCCCCGTCAACCAGGACGGCCAGGAGACCCAAGGTCCCAGCGATGGCTTCTTGAGCTCCAAGGTGGCCGTCTTCGCAGCCATCGGCGCCGGCTGCGTCATCTTCATCCTCATCATCATCTTCCTCGTCGTCCTCCTGATCAAGATCCGCAAGCGGCACCGGAAGCACACGCAGCAACGAGCTGCAGCCTTGTCCCTCAGCACCTTGGCCAGCCCGAAATGCAGTGGGAACGCGGGCTCCGAGCCCAGCGACATCATCATCCCCTTACGGACTACAGAGAACAACTACTGCCCGCACTACGAGAAGGTGAGCGGGGACTACGGGCACCCCGTCTACATTGTCCAGGAGATGCCTCCCCAGAGCCCGGCCAACATTTACTACAAGGTGTGAGGAGCAGCCTGGGCAAGCCGCTGATGCAGGAGCACGGGAGCGCCGAGCACGGGGGGCAGCTGCCCTGGGTCTCCCCCGGCTGGTCTGGCGCCAGGAGGGAGGAAGCAAAACGAACCCCACGGCACGGGGGGCACCGGGTCCGGCGCCGCAGAGCGGATGGCTCACTCGCCCGCCCGACGACTCTCCCCTTTGTATTTAGTTTTGTAGTTCTCAAGCTTTTGTAATCCCAAGACTCGAGGGTGAGCCTTCAGCCTCCTCCTCTTCTTCTCCAGACTGCGGCTGGCCGGGGCCGGGGGTGGGCGCCGTTTGGACACCGCCGGCAAGGCCCCAGACTCCACGTCCGTTTTTCGTTTTGGGATTTCCCTCTGTCCCCTCCACATCCTGCGTGAAGTGCCCGTGGCCACCGCGGCCACCGCTGGGTCCCCAAGCCTGGACCGACGCCGGGGCTGCGGACGGGAGCTCCAGCCCAAGGAGGGGAAGCAGCCGCGGGGGGAGGAGGAGGATGCTTCGCCAAGGTGCCAAGATGCAGACAACTGTGCAGGGAGGAAGCTGGCAAACCCGATTTACTACTACTACTATTATTATTATTATTATTATAATTATTTTAAATTTTTTTTTTTGGTAACATTTTTATTTTTGTGAATTCCGGGCGGGACTCCCGCCCGCCGCCCTCGGGCACCTGCCGTCGCCTCCTTCCAGCACTCCGTCCCGGCCGTGGGGCTGACCCCCCTGCTCCCACCACTGCCCTTTTAAACTTTTGTGTTCGTAGCTGTTGACTCTTGGTTTAGTCTCTTTATAAAAAGAAAGAAAGGAAGAAAAAAAAAAAAATAATAATACCTATACCATGTCTCAAGCATTCAGTGTGCGAGGGTCCGGGCGCTCCCGGTGCGGAGCAGCAGCCTCAGCCCGGCAGCTCTCCCTGACTCCCCAGGAGTGCCCCACTGGAGAGAAAAGCCTTTGCTGAGGGTTTCCATCAGGCTGGGGCTGAGCCTGCTGGAAGCAAAGTGGGAGGCAGCGATTGGGCAGGGGGGGCAGCTGCAGCCCCGGTACTGTCCCCCAGCCAGTGATGCTGCGCGTGGCTGTCCTTGGAAAGGAGAACTGGAAGAACAAGATAGCTGAGCCCTAGGCTGTGCAGGGGGAGCTGGGGGTGGCAGGAGGTGGGCAGCACTCTGGGCTGGCAGCCCTTGGGCCGGCTTCAGCACCAGGCTGGGCTTGGCTGGGAGCTGAGCTGAAGATTTCTCCACCCACCTGGTTTACCAGGACAGCATGGTGTCCCTCTGTGGGACCTGCCTTTGGGGACCAGCCCAAGGGAGCATCACCCAGCCCTGCCACCTCCTGGGGGTCCCAGGCTCGCTCTGCCTTTGCCTTGCCCCTCTCCTGCCCAAAACTGGGAGGGGCTGAGCCTTGGGCTCTTCTGGTGGGTTTGCTCCCAGCTTCTTCTCCCCAGGAGGACCTGCCAGTGCTGTGGCTGATGCTGGTAGCAGGGTGGGGCTGGCAGAGCCCTGCTGCCTGCCTGTCCTTGGGCTGTCCCAGTCTGGGGACCGGCAGCCATCCCTTCCTTCCTCGCTTTCTTTTTCCTTCCAGAAGTAGCTGCTTTTGCTCAGGGAGCAGGCATGGGGCAGGGGGTCCTGCTCCACCAGGGCTGCTCGCCACAGTGGTTTTGTGGTGGCACAGGGGCTGCCTGGCCTGGTTTGTCCTTGCCTGTCCCCAGCGCCCTGAAACCCACCTTAGGAAGTGCCCAAGGAGCGAGAGAGCTGCTCTGCAAAAGTGCCTTGATGAGGAGCAGGCAGGAGGGGGAGAGCAGGAGACCAGGGATCCAGGGGCTGGGGTGCTATGCTGGGGGTTTTGGGGGTTTGTCCTGAGCGGGACAGGACCATCCCTCAGTGTCACCCTCTTGGGTTTGTGGTTTTTTGGGTGTTTTTGTTGTTGTTGTTGTTGTTGTTTTTAAAGGCAGGAGTTGGGGCTGGAGCAGAGCAGGCTGCCCCAGCTCTCCTCTGGCTGTGGGGATGGATTTAAACCAGCTTCTGCACTTAGGGGAGAAGAGCCACTGTAGCTGCTCCCCCTGCCCAGCCCTTCTCTTCACACCCCCAGTCCCCACCACCATAACCCCTCCCATACAGCACCTTTCAGCCTCTTCTCCTCTGCAACATCTGTGCCATCACTGCCCACCCAGGGCTGCTATTGGGGGGCCAGGACCCCCCATCCCTGCAGAGGATGGGATCTGCTCTCAGAAATCACAGAAAATTGTGTCTGAGAGTTCAAATCCCCCTTTCCATTGCCAGTGCCCTCTTCCTTCTGCAAAACCATGACCCCAAGAGGGCAGAGCTGGATGCTGGGCAGTGGTGACAGTGCTGGTAGAGGATGCTTTATGGATGGGGAGCAGCAGCTGGTGTGAAGAAGGAGAAGGCAGGCAGGGGGTGATGTAGTTTGGGTTCACTTTGGGAGGGGAAAGGAAGGAATCTGGCCATGAGTCCTCCCTGAAGCAAACTGAGGGCACAGGGTGGCTTCCCATGGTGGCTGTCCCTGTCCCCAGCCAGCTCCTGTCAGCCCCACTCCTGTTGCTGGGGGTGGCTGAGAAACCTTGTAAATAAGTGAAGAAAGGGTGAAATCAGAACTCTTGGTTTTTGCTGAGCACCTCGGTCTGCTGGCTCCTGAAATGGAGTGTGTCCCTGCAGTTCTTTTCATGGAAAGTGTTGAAGTTTGGTTGGTTTTTTTCTTTTTTTTTTTTTTTTTTTAAATCTTTTTTTTTTTTTCCATTTTGTTTCTGTAAATACTAGTCTTTTTTGGAAGAAATAATGTAAAGATGTTTTGTATAAACTCTGAATTATTTTCTGGTTGCTTTTTCTTAGAAAAACAAACGAGAACTTAAAAAAAAAAAAAAAAGGAAGAAAAAAAAAAAGAAAAAAAGAAATTTTAAACCACAAGAACGGGTGTAAAACATTGTCATACTGCTCTCAGCCCTGGAGCTGCCCCGGGGGCTGTGCTGGTGTGCAGGGTGGCTGGGGGGACTGGGATGGGTGGGGGGCTGTGCCCTCAATACAAAGCAGGATCTGCCAGGCCCCAAGCAGAGAGCAGACCTGGCTCATCCCTAGGGAATTTCTGGCCATCCCGGGTCCAGGCAGAGCTTCCAGCCCCAGCACAGGCAAGAGGCTCAGTCACACAAGTTGAACTAAAGGAGCATCCGATTTTAATCTCCTTTTTTTATCTTGAACCAAAAAAGATTGTCCTGGGGTGTCGGAACTCAACGTGACATCCCGAGGTCCTGATCCGCTTTTCCGGACCTGTGAAGCTGCTCTTGTTGCAGATCCTGTTTCCCAGCTGTTCTTGTTTTCCACTTGCCAGTGTAGCCTGTTCTCTGCTCGGTGCCTGGGCTGGGGGTGGCTGGTTCCTCTTGGGCAGCACCCAGGGTTTGTGGAGGGCAGTGCCAAGGGTGCCTGCCCTCGGGGAGGTGGCCATACCCACCCAAGCCATCTCTGCTGTCACCATCTCCGGTGTCACTGGCGTGCCTGGCACTTCCCTGTGGGCAGCCGGAAGGCAGCTGGGAGCCCTGTTGTCCCAGTTGCTCACAGGAGTGGGGCAGTTGTTTATGGATCTGCAATTATAGCAGGATGGGGGGGGGGAGGAGGAGGCTGCCACAGTCCTGGCTGCCCCGGGGGGGTTTGGAGGTGCTGGAGCAGGGCTGGTTCCCTCCTCCCCTCCCTCCCTCCCTGCCCCCCGCACACCAGCCCACCCGCCCGCGCGCTCCCGCATCTCAGAGCTGTGACCACGTCTACATCCCACCGCATCCACGGCCCCGCAGCCCCAGGAGGGTGAGTCCCACGATCAACCAGCCGCGGGGCTCCCGCCCCTGCCCCCGCCCCTTGCTGCTGTGCTGGCATCTCTGGAGCATCCAGGCTGCCAGGTTTTCCTTCTCCATCCTCTGCTGCCATTAGCTGGGGAGTGGACTGGGACCTGGAGCCCCGATGCAGCCTGTCCCGCTGCTGGCACAGGGCAGGTGGGATGGGAGCTTTGGCCAAGGGCTGGGAATTGCAGCAGGGATGTGGCTCTGGGGGGGACACTGGTGCTGCAGCTGTGGCACAGAGGGGGCGAGGACCCTCTGTGCCAGCCCCTCCTTGGGGACAGCTGGTCCCTCACGGCACATCCCGGAGCAGGGCTTGGCAATCCCGCGCTGGTTGATCGTCCCGGGCTCCTGGTGGTGCTGGTGCCAGGGTCTTGTTGGCCACGCTCCCTGGCACTGCAGACTTTTGTTTCTTCGTGTCATGTTCCTCCTTTTTGATTCCTTTCGCCTTCTCCCCAGCTCTCCTGCCCAGTAGCATATCATCAGCATCGGTAACCAGCTCTGTGGCATCTGAACTCCATGGAGCCGTGATGGAACCTGATATATTGTTAAATAAAAGGGTTTTTTTTCCTATGGAAACCCGGCTGTCTCCTGTGTGCTTTTTTTGCTGCTCCAGGTTGTTTTTTGAAATGGCTCCTGCACTGGGGAGTGGGCAGAGCCTTGTGGGAGCTGTTTGGGGATGGTGCAGGACAGCCTTGTTCATCCCATCCAGTGACTGATAGTGATTTAGTCACTCCTCAATGTACCTTAATTTGATAAGTTATTAAAAAGTCATTTTAGGAAATGGGATGGTAATAAATCCTTAACAGCTGGTGCTTGAGCTGGTTCCAAAGTGGGCTCCACCACAGTCATTGCTCTTGCTCTTTATAGCCAGCTTTCATACGGCACTTTGCATCGCTATAAAGCACCACACAAGGCAGTAAATTCTGGATGAGAAGTGGGGTGTGGATGGGAAATGCTCCGTGAGTTTGTTCAGCCACGTTGCTCAGCCTGGAGCAAATCCCACGTTCTGATTTTACTGGACTTTGGGCACCTCCTTGCTGCAGGGCCAGGAGGGTTCCCTGCCCGCTCTGCCTTCTCCCCTGGGGAATGCAGCCCCGTGGCTGCAGCTCCTGCCTTGTCTGAGGATTGCCCTTCCCTGGGACAGCAGCAGCCCAGCAGCACAGGGTAGTGGGGTAGCATGGACGTAACTCAGGGGGTCTGGGATGGCTTAAGAAGAAAGGGGAAGGACAGTGGTGGAGTGGTTCTGTGATGTCCTCGTTGCTGGTGTGGATGTGGGATGCAGGACATGGGAGGTGGGATGTGGGCTGTGGATGGAGCAGGATGATGGGGAAGGGGTCACTTCCCAGCCAGGCTGGGCTCAAGGTGGTGTGGGAGTGGGAGTGTTGGCCACTGGGGTCCTGGGCAGAGACTGCAACCCCCAGTTCTCCCCTCCCTGCAGATCCCAGGGACTGCGCAAAGGGAAAAGGAGGCTGCAGCAGGGTGCCTGGAGGAGGGGAGCAGGGCCAGCATTCCTCCAGCTTGACCAGCTCTAGGAGAGAACAGAGGAGTGGAGGCTCTGCCTGCCTGGTGTAAACCACGTCTGCATCCATCCAGGTTGTCCCATCAGAAGCTGTGGATGCTGGATTGCATGGCTGCATGTGGTGCTGCACATGGTGCTGCATGTGGTGCAGGGAGGGAGGCATCAGGTTTCTGGGGTCTCAGAGGAAAACTGGGGCCAAGGCACCAGGAGAGGGTGGAGTATGAACTTGGCCAGTGTGTGAGAGGTGAGACACGAGGTGGGCTGAGGAGATCAAAAGCATCAGGCTGGTTCCGAGGTGCTTGGGGCACAGCCTGAGCCGTGGGGACAATGCCAAGACATCTGTAGGAGCGAGCAGGGGCTGCTTGGGAGTGGGGTCAGGGTGGGGGGAGTGGTCCTTTGGGTGTGGCAGACGGGCTTACATGTGGTTTGCTGGTTTGAAAATCCTTCTCTGCATGCTTTGATCCCAGTGTGAATTAAATAATGCTTTTCATTTTAAATAGCTTCACTGGTCCCTGTTGCCCAAAGGGTAAAACTGTAAGTGCCAAACTTGCTTGGACCTGCCAGAGAAGGAGAAAAGCACTTCAAAAAGTTCCTGGAACCCAGCACCCAGCTGGGGAGTGGGAGCAAAGCAGGTTCCTCCTGGCTCCAGGGCTGCTCCGTATGGGCCCAGCTCCGGACGGGCTTAGGGAAACCCACAGCAGGGCTTGGCAGGGTGTCCCCAGGTGTTGCACAGGCCTTGGAGGAGCCACCACGCTCCCCTCCTGCTCACACTCTGAAGCAAGGTCCTGCAAAAGTGGCCAGGATGGGAAGGGCTTTGCTTGGGAACATCCTTGTCCCCAGCCGTGTTGGCAGAGGACACGGAGCCAGGAGTGGCAGCGCCCGTGGGCACACGGGAGCCAGGCAGCAGCTCTGCTCCCAAGGGCTGGCTGGGGATCCAGAGCAGGATCCAGAGCCTCCAGATCTGGAAAGTTCATTAAAGCTGCAAAGCTGCTGGTGTTTTTGGACGTCCATCAGGACTGGATCAGTTATTTTAATTATTTAACATAAAGGAGCTTTTCTGTCAGTTTTATTAACTCGCCCTTGGCTGGGTCCCACTCGAGTCTGCAGCAGCTGCCAGGTCAGCAGAGCTGGAGTGTTTGCAGAGACTGGGGGACACCATGGCCATCTGGCATGGCCAGGGTGACACCCGACATGTGGAGGGGAGAGGCCCATGGGCAGCATCTCTATAACCTGGTTTAAACACTGGGAAGCTCTGACAGCCTCAGTGGTGGGTGATCAGGGAACAACAGATCTGCAGCTCTTCCAGCTCCAGACTGGGATGAGGCTTGACTGGAAATGGGATATTGGGCTGCCCTGGCCCAGGGAGCAGTGAGCAGGAACACCCTGGGCAGGCACAGACCCTGCACCCTGGGATGGCCAGTGCTCTGTTGCCAGAGGTGCTGCCAGATGTGGGGTGGATGTGTGCTCAGGGCACAGCTTCTGCGCTGGGGCCACAGCATCACCTCTCCCACATCACCCCTAGCATCCTTGTGCTGCCAGGGAGGGTCAGGCAGTTCTGGACAGATGAGATGAGAGCCAAGGCTTCCTGGGCCACCTCTGGCCTTGTGGCCACGGACTCACATACCAGTGGGTCCATGTAACCTGGCAGCAACCTCCCTGAATGGAAAGCAGACCGCAGAGAGAGACTTGATGCATTTCAGATGTTTTTGGTGTATTTTGATCTCTCCATTTCTGTAGGCGCCTCTTGAGGATCACTGGCCTGTCCCAGCAAGCCGGGGGGTACGAGCAGGGGAGGCAGCAGCACTGGGGGGACTGAGCCTGCAGCAGCAGCTCCACTCACTGGTGCTGTGCTGGTGGCACTGGTGCTTTGCAAGGTGCTCTTGCAACTACACCCAACCTCCCAGCTGCCATGAAAATTCCAGGACCATGGAGACATTGCTTGCCATGGAGCTTCCCCTGCTGCTGCACGTCATGGGATCAGCTGGCCCCAGGAGGCAGCAAGGATGGAGTCAGAGCAGCAGTACCTCCAGCTCCCTGCTCATCCTTCCCTGGGTCTTGGCTGGGCAGAGGCTAAGCAGGGCAATGGATCTGCAGTTCTCATGGCTACTCCAAGTTATCACTCCCCGTTGACACCTTCCTGGACACAGACGACCTTCTCAGCCTGCCCATCCCCCTCTTCTGGCATCTCCACACCCACTCCAAGGGAAGCATCATGAAAAACCCCAGCCTGTAGGAGGCTATATAACAGCAATCCCTTTTCATGAACCTTGGCTGGGCCAGCTACTGCAATGCCGACTGGGATGTTTATCCATGTTTTCCCTGCAGTACATCCAAAACAATGAGCAGATTCCCCCGGTCCAGGCGATGGGCTTTTCCCACAGCCAGGGTTTTTGCAGCATCCACCAGCTCAGCTGCACCTGGTTTCCCGGCTTGCATGGAGAGAGAGGAGCCTGGAAGATCCATTAAGGCTGCTGTGCTATGCAACAAGTCCTGCGGGCTCCCTAACAAGAGCAATAAGGGGAATGCACCAGGGGGCTTTTCCTCACAGCCCCCCTGCCTGGGCAGCAGGGACAGGGTGTGCAGCGTGGCTGGCCCTGTGCGGGGCCTGGGCGCTGCTGCTGGCTTGCTCTTGAAACGGAGAGGAGGAGGAAAATGTGGCTGGAGATGCCAAGGCAGCAGGTCGAGCTCCCGCTTTTGTGGCCTGTACGTGCAGCAGCCAGCAAGCAGCACCATCCTCGGTGATAGCAAAGCCATCTGTGCCCCGAGGCAGAGCGGGTGTGGGACTCCCAACCAGCCCAGCACAGGCTCCGCACAAAGGACTCGCAGTTCTCTGCAGCTACAACCAGCTGATCTCAAGTGCTCGAAGAAAAGCGTCACGTGCTGCCAAGGTTTTCCTCTCCACAGGCAGGCTTGAAGCCAGGGGGATGGCTGCAGCCCTGTTCCCCTGGCAGGGCTTCCAGCATTCCGAAATGGCTCTTCCCTGGATCTATCCTGGTGGGGAGCCTGGGCGTGTGGAGGGGAGAGCAGGGAGGGATTTCCAGCAGCCCACTGGGGCAACGCCACAGAAAAGGCTGGGAAAGGCAAAAGATCATCAGGAGGATGCTGGAAAGCTGGGGAGGGAGGAAGGAGGGGGTTTTCTTCCAGCAGGGTGAGGTCTAGCAAAACAGGGAGCTTCCAGTAGTTTTTTTGTTCATGAAAAAGGAATGAACACAAGTGTTGCTCTACAGCAGATGTCAATTAATTATGTGCAAGGTTTTAATGTAACTGAAACACAACCCTTGGAGAGGGTCCCCTGGCTGCTGGAACAGGGTCTGAAGGAAACACAGAGCTTTTCCTTTTTCTGGTCTGGACGGAGGTAAATGGGAAATGTCAGTGCTGTGGCCACCTTGGGAGCTGGGGGGGATCCTGCCTCTCAGCCAGCCCAGGACCCTGCCAGCAGGGTGGGTGGGGGAGTTACCCCATTGATGTAGTTGCTCTGTATAGCAGGGACGTGTCCCCCAGGGTGTGGGGGGAGAAGAGCTCTGTGACTGCAGGCTGGAGGTGTCCTAGGGGAAGTGGCATGAGCCATGCACCCATCACTTCATCCCTCCCCATGGTGAGATGCGGGTGAGCCTTTCCAGCCACCTCCTGTGTCCCCAAGGCCAGTGCCCAGGGACATGATTTGGGCAGAGCTGTGACAAGGAGCTGTGAGTTAGGGCCATGCCCAGAGGATCTCCTGCAGCCCCAGTCCCTCCCATCACCTCCAGCCTTGGACTTGCACTCCCTGCCCTGGCTGGGAAGAGCTGAGTGAGGCTTCGGTTTCAGCTGGGCTTCCCCCCCCTTAATTCCTGCAGCCTGGTGTAATCCTCCCAAGTGAGCCCAGCGCCAGGTTCCTGCTGGAAATTGGCTCTTGCTGTGGCTCTGGGGTCTTTGTAAGGTAGCTGAGCCAGAAAGAAAAGAGAGCCGGCGATTCCAAAGGAATCGGACTGGGGAAGCTCTGCTCTCCTCCACCCAGCTTGGGGGGATGGGAACAGGGGACCTCAGGTGGGGACATGGCCCAGCTGGTGTCTGGCATGGGGTGGAAAAAGCCCCAAATCCTGCCAGGAGACTGGGATAGGATGGCCCTGAGGTGTGGGGCAGGGGATGGAGTGCCCGTGGAGTGCCAGCTTTGCCCCCAGGACATGTCCCACTGGAGGTGGGCTTCTCTGCTCCTACGAGGTCTTTGTCCTTCTCCTCGTACCACAAGGCAAAGCCATGGCAGCATGGATGGAGGTGGAGGAGACAGGGAATATCTGGGGTACAAGGGCAGCATACTGGCTGTAGCGAGGAGCACAGACAGCTGCCTGTGGGATTATTTTCCCTTGCATTAGTGGGAGGAAAGAGCCAGGAGGTTTTCTGCTGCCCCAGCCCATGGTGGGGCTGCCCAGACTGCTGGCAGGTGGCTTGTGCCCTGCCCATGCCCTGCCCCAGGCTTGGCCCTTCAGAGCTGGGTCTGGCCTCTTGGTCCCTCGGGGACCCCTGGGGTTTTGCCAGCTGTGAATGTGGGTCCCTCTCCACAAGCAAAGACAGGCTCCCTCCAGAGCAGGTTAGCCTGGCACCGTCCAGGATGAGAATACCTGGGCACAGGTTTCCTCCCAAGAAAGAAAGTGCCCTGGGCACAACACTCTTGCAAGAGCAGCTGTAGTCCTGGCATTCAGCCTGTGGGTACTGGAGCTGCCACTGGAGTTTTCCTGTCACCAGACTAGCAGCTCCTTGGCAGTGGCACCCAGCCCCATGCCTGCAGCATCCCGAAGTGCTGCTCCTCTGAGCTGCCTGCAGGGAACTGGTGCATCACCTCAACCCAGGTGCTTCCCCCTGGGAAACCTTCCTCACTGCCCTGGGGCCACCAGGCAGCTGCCATGGCCCCAAGTGGTGGTGGGGAGTGGAGGGCATGGCACAAGGCAGGACAGTGGAGGGAGCCAAGGGGCACCTCTCCCAAGAGGAGTAGTTTTGGTGTGTGCCAGATGTGCCTCAGCTGGGGTTTTTCAGCCATGACCTGTCAGCAGCCCCATTTCACCTTTCCTGTGACTTTACCTGGTGCCCACCTCGCCCCATGTGCAGGACCTGGCAAGGATGGCAGCTCCTGTCCCTGCATCACTTTGGACTGGCTCTAAACAAGAAGGCAGCTCGTGAGGAGGATGCATGATGAGCTTTGGCATCCTGCTGCTTAATGCAATGAGGTGTCGGCCATTAATTACGTGCTGAACAGGCCAACCTTGAGAGGCAAGTGGTGGGATCACAAAGGGGGCTGAGCCATCAAGTCAGAGCTGTGATCCCAGGGAAGAGATTTCTCAGGGGATGGATGGGAAGGGCTGAGCTTCATCCTAGTGGGAGAAGGCAGCTCTGGGTGTGCAGGGGGTGTGTGGGTCCTGCCACTGCCCCCCGGCTCTGCCTGCTCCCACCTCCCACACTTGCCAAAGCCTGATGCGTCCCCTCATCCTCCCTGAACTTCCAACAATAATCCCAGTGCCTGCTGGGCTTTTGCTGCTCTTGGAAGCCAGGAGCAGGGCTGGAGCTCTCGCCACGTAAGGTGATACTCCATCAACAGCCACAGCTGAACAAAGCCCCAGTGTCTGCGGGCTGGCCCCGCTCCTCTGGGCGCTCATCGCCCCTCACCGGGGCAGCAGGAAATTAATCCCAGGCCGAGGTGAAAGGGTTAATGAATGCTGATTTTACAAACATCACCACTATCCTTTCCCAAACTAATAGAGGGGTAATTAGCTCTTAATAAAAGAGAGAAGGCCAGCTATCCTTGGTGCGGATGAGGGTAGGTGTCTGTGGGGTGTCTGATGGGCCGCCGGGCGCATCCTGCATGCAACGAAGCAGCCAGCCAGAGCTGAGTTAAGAATCATCAGATGGTTTGGGTTGGAAAAGACCTTTAAGATCATCAAGTCCAGCCACTAAGCCAGCACTGCCTAGACCATCATTAAATCATGTCCCACAACACCTTCCCAGGCTGTCCCAGCTGCAGGAGACGGGTTTGTGGGAACAGGACCCCTGCTGCAGGGCTTTGCTCCCACCCAGAATTGCAGCTGGGGTGTTGGCAGCCCCATCATTCCACCAGGGAGGGGGTGGGAAGCTCAGAAGCAGCCCAAAAGGCTTCCCAGGAGCGGCAGTAGGGTTCCCGGCGTGCCCTGCCTGGGCGAGATGCTCTGGCATTGCTGGCACCCAGTGCTCCTCCAGCTCTTCCCAGTGGCACTGCTGGCTTGGATGCAAAGCTGGATGAGAGCGTGGCAGGGAGGGCAAGTCCTGTGGTGGCCAGTGAGAATGGGAGAGAAAGGGCCTTTCAGGGAGTGCAGCCATGCGTGCCCTTGGCCGGGACCTCGAGCACTGCGGGCAGGGGGTGCGTGCTGGCCCCTGTCCCCACCAGCCTGCCCCACTGCCACGAGAGGCACAGAGGGGTTTTGGTGAGCTGGAGGGTGAGGAGAATTTGTGGGGTGAGGGAAGATGGAGGCTCCCGACTTGCAGCCGGTGGGGTTAGCTGGATG
Organism: Apus apus; assembly: GCF_020740795.1. Lineage (NCBI taxonomy): Eukaryota > Metazoa > Chordata > Aves > Apodiformes > Apodidae > Apus > Apus apus. Next base: position 19,429,182 of record NC_067293.1, read on the forward strand.
CTTTGCAGCATCCTGCCCCAGCAGCAGGGCTGTTCCTGCTGTGGCTGGGGTGGCTCTGCTCCACCCTCCTGCAGCACCACCACATCCCACTCATCACCTGGCACCTGTCTCCCTCTGGCTTGGGCAGCATCACAAAGCTGGTGCTGAAAGGCCACTGCAAAGGCCAGGCTGGGCATCTGGGTGGATTGCAGCAGCCTGAGGAGTCCCATCCCCCAGGATGCTGCAGGTGGGATGCTGGTGGAAGTGATGGGGATGTTGTGCCGTGCCAGAGCTCCAGAGCAGGACCAGGCAGCCAGAATTTCTCCCAGCATCACCCCAATGGCTGGGATGTGCTGGAGCAGCAGCAGTTGGGTGGTCTCTGCAGGTCTCACCCTCCGCACCAGCAAAGCAACCCAGCCTCAGCAAAGCAATCCCTCTGCCTCCCACCCTCCTGCCCTGCCAGAGGGTTTTGAAAGCTTTTCCTGTATAAATCACAGACATTAACATTTCCCCCCAGCCCCTTGGCTGTGTCACTGCCCACCTCCCTGCAAAGGACACACGTGGAGCTCCAGCCAGCCCTGCTCCCTGCCCGAGGGGAGCGAGGGAAGCGGCTTCGCTGCCGCCGCTTTTGCTGCTGGCGGAGCGGGGTGAAACGTTTCCCATGAACGCTTTGCTTGACACAAATATGCAGTTTTGGACAGGCTTAAACTATTCATACATTCTGGGTCCGTGGCCAAAATAATGGATTTTTAAAAATATAAAAATGTCTCACTTTGGCATTTTAAAAATAAAATATTTTGGCTTTTGCCTTTAGAGTAAAAAACTGGGAGATCAGGTCAAGCTAGATGGGATTCTTCTTTTTTGAAAGGTAACTCTCCCTTCCCCAAACAAACGTTGCTTCTTCTTGGGCTGGATTTTGTGCATGTTTGTTTGTTTACCTTGACAGAGACAAAAACGTTTGCTTTTGCAGTGTTTCACGTTTGCTTCGGGTTGCTCAAAATGATTTGTTGTTTATTATGATTTGCTTGCTGAAGAAAACCCAAACCAGCGACTCTCACAGTTGCTGTTGCAGTGGGTTTTTCACCTGTGCTGTCCCACGATGGTGCCTTAAACCTGGTTTAATCAAACAGTAGGAAAAGGGTTTGGGAGCATTGCTTTGTTCCCCTGGATGGCTCCTTTTGGGGTGGATGAGCTCTTTTGGGGTTGGTTGAGCTCTTTTTGGGTCAGTTGAGCTCCTTTTGGGTCTGTTGGGCTCCTTTTGGATCAGCTGGGCTGGGTCTGGTGTTGGTGGGTTGTTTTTTGGAGGGTGGTTGGATGCCCGTCCTCTGTGGTGGAGGAGCTCTTAGCAGGCAGTGCTCAACCCCCCAGGAAAAGGGGTCCTGGCTTCACCCCCCAGGGTGCCCAGAGGGCTGGGGGTGAGCATGTTTTGCCCCCACCTCCCGTGCAACCCCCTGGCTGGGAAGATGCCACAGCAGCGCAGCCAGCAAGGGGAGGTGGCAGTAGCCACAGGGATGGGGATCCCGGTGGTCCCCATCCCTGGGGCCAGGAGGACAGTGGGTGATACTCCACGGGAAGGAAAGGAAGGACTCTGGTGTGAGCCCCTTCTCCCTGCTCTGCTCTGCCTGCCCCTGCCTGCACCCTGCCCACCTTGGCGGGTGCAGGCAGTGCTGCCTAATCCGTGCTGGCAGCTGCTGCCGCCGGCTCCCGGGGGACAAGGGGCTGATGAGATGCAGCCTGACAGCCCGGCCATGCTGTACAATGGGCTGTGGTGAGCTGGGGGGCTGGGCCCCCTGCACACACAGCCCTGCACGGGTGGCACCGGGACCCAGCCTGCGTGGTGGGGGGATGTGAGGTGTCCATCGTCCCAGCCGGCTGCTTTGTGTCCTACTCTCTCCATGGGGTTTTCCATGGGGATGCTGTGATGTTGCCAAGGATGCTGTGCTGGTCAGCCTCATGGGCTGGGAGCACCTGAGCCGTGGCTGATGGAGGGGATGGTGAATGAGGAGGCTCTGCCTGTGCCTGGGTGACTCGAGCCCCTTTGCTGGGGCTGCTGGGGTCTCATCCCTTCTGGACCAGCACCTCCCCAGCACTCCCAGCATCTCCAGGCCAGCTGCATCCTCCAGGACCAGCTCTGCTGGTGTGACAGGCGTGAACGCCGCAGCAGTGACATGGCTCCGTGCCCTCATTCTTCACAGTGGCCTCTGTGTGCAACTTTTAATTGCTTTTGTGCCGTGGGTGGTGAGCCTGGCTGCCCAGGATTGGCGGCGCCAGTGGGAGCCAGCTCTGCCTGCTATTGTTAGCACTGAGGGTGTGCTGGATCCCAGCATCCAGAGGGGCTCCAAGTCCAAACAGAGAGTAGTTTCTCAGATTGGGGTGCTGGGACACAGGGGGAAGAGATGCCTTGGAGTTATTCCAGGTGCAGGAGGGCAATTGCAGCCCTTTCTCTCCTCCCTGGCCCCACACCTGCTCTTCCTCAGGCTGATGGCAGAAGCTGTGTGGGTGATGCAGGGAGCTGGAGCAGTGGTGAGGTGCTGGTGGCCACAGCTGAAGATCTCCCTCTCGAGTGCCTGGTTGGACTTGGCCAGGCTGCAGGCATAAGATATTCATTGGAGGCAGCAGCACAGCTCTGTCCTGCTGGCCACAGGACAAGCCATCAGCTGGCAGGGGACACAAAGGGGGCTGTGTCCCTTGCTGTGGGGATGGGGGGTGGCACCAGGTGCTGCAGGCACAGTGAGCCCCCCAGCTCTTCTCCTCCCTGGCCTCCAAATGTTCACCCCTGATGTGTAATGGTGGTTCCTTTCTGGGAGGAGCAGAAGGATCCTGCAGCTCTCAGCATCCCCTTGGCTGGCAGCTCGGCCACCTGGAAGCCAATGGGACTCAGGTGGGTTTGGAGCAGGATGGACCCTTTCTACCCACCTGGTCCATCTTCTTGCAGATGCACTGAGGTGGGGGGTCTTGGGGACAACCCTGCTCCTGAACAGAGTCACCCCACCTTTGCCTTGGGGTTGAGCCTCTCCTCCCTGCTCAGACCCCTCTCTGTAAATGGAATGAGAAGGGAGATACAGTCCAGGAAGGACACAGCCCTGCTGATTCCCCCCATTGGCTGGGAATGGTGGGTGATGGTGGGTTGTTTTTGTCCCTTGTCCCCAGGAGCTTGGGACCTCAGTGAGCCAGTGACCATAGAGACAGCCCCTACTGATGTCCCTTGTGCAAAGAGATGAGCAGGATGCTCCTGCACAGGAGTCTCATGACACTTTCCCTGTCTGTGCCATGGGGCTGTCAGCCCTTCTGCTGGTGGGGCTGGCTCCCAGGCTATGTCCCCCATCCCTGCAGGACCCCAAGTCCCTGGAGAGACCCAGCAGCCCCTGCCAGGTGCTTCCACAGCAGATCTTCCAGCTGATTGGGAGCCTGGGGTGAGAGCATGGCACAGCCAGGAGGCTGGAGGAGCCCCCTGAGAGACAGCGACAGCTCCAGAGCCACGTGTGGCTTCATGCTTGGTGGAATCAGTGTTACTGGGGATTTCAGCCTCTCCTCCACTCCCTGCTGCTCCGTGGAGCACGTCTGGGCCCTGTGATCCACAGCTGATGGCTTCCAACTTGCACTTCCTTTTAAGACTGAGGTGAACAGCTCTTTTATTATTATGTATAGCAGAATGCTGGGGCTGAGCCCCCCTGCCCCAGCTCCTCTCCCTTCAGGGCTTTGCGCCATGGCTGCTTGTTTCAGGAGAAGCAGAGCTGGGGCAATCTCTGTTTGTGGCCACCAAGTCCCTGGCCCTGCATTCTGGTTGTGAACAGCCACCTGTGGGGACAGTGCTGTTCCCCATCACCGAGGCCACAGGAAATATATTCCCTTTGGGCTTTTTCCAGCTGCAAAACTGTCACAGGCCTTCCCAGAGCACAAAAGCTTTGGTGGTTGCTCCAGGGCCCTCCTGCCCTGCCCACCGGGATGCTGCTCCCAGGTGGATGGGTCTGGAGCAGGATGCCAGCACTGGTCCCTCCCTGGCAGCTGGGTGCCCTCATGGCAGGATGGACACAGGCACATGGCAGCAGAGGATGCACAGAGCTGGGCCAGAGCCTCCAGGTGTCTGTGGGGTTAGGAAGCCCTGCTCCTCCAGTGCTTTTGGGGACAGAGGAGAAGGCTTCAGTTAAGATGCTGCCTCGGGGTTGCGTGCTGCTGGCTCTGGGTGATGGTCTGCCTGCCCAGCAGCACCAAGGCTGGAGAGCAGGAGCTAATTTGGCATGGCAGTCGTTAGGAGGCAGTGCCAGGTGCCCTGTGGAGCCCTGCCAGAGCTGCAAGGTCCTTGCTGCTCTCATCCCGTGACGCAATTCTGTGGAGCAGCTTCTGTCCTGGGCTTCCCAAGGTGGTTTAGACTCCCAGCAGCACAAGCCACAGCGAGTCACCTTCTTGTCCCCAAGCCCATTGCAGATGATGGAGCACAGGGTGGGAGAGAGCAGAGGAAGCTGTGCTGGGAACTGAAAGGAGAGCAGAGGAGACACAGGGAGTGCGTCCTCTCTGGAGGCAGGGATGTGGAGGAGCAGGATCTCATGGAGCAGAGGTGGGGGAGGACAGAAAGGGCCACCCCCGAATCTCCCCAGCCCCGGTACGGTGCTTTCTCCCCCGGTTGCATGCAGGGGGTGGGTGGCAGCAGGACCCCCTGCCCAGGGCGATGCTGGCGGTGGCCAGGCAGGACCCTGCCCAGCAGAGAAGCTGTCGTGGACTGAGCTCAACATCTGCCTCCCTGCCTGTCCTGGCTGTGGCTCCCGTCTGTTCCGGCCCGGCCCTCGGCTGCCGCTGCCGTGTGAAGGAATGTTAATAAGTGTCGAAACGAGAGAATAAAAATATAATTGTTCCCCTCTGTAGCACACGCCGGCTGCTGAGTCGATGTAAGAGCCTCTTTGTGCTGAGCGGGGAGCAACATGAGCTCGGCCGTCCCCCACGCCCAGAGCTGCTGCGCCCGGTAATTGCAGGTGGATCGCGCTCGGCAGCTCCCGGGAGGCGGGAACCGGAGCCGCCCCGCGGGAGCGCGGCCGGGAGGGCGCCGGGAGCATCCCCCGCTGCCTGGCACCGGGAGCATCCCCCGCTGCCTGGCACCTGGAGCATCCCCCGCTGCCTGGCACCGGGAGCGCTCTGATCCGGGCGGGAGCGGCAGCCCCGGGCAGCACCCCGCTGCTTCTCCCTGCTTGTTTACACCTCAGCCTGGAAGGTTTTCCGTCCATCCCGCCTTTCACTGGCAGAAGGCAGGGGAAGGATGAGAGGAGAGCGGCGGGCAGGGCGTGCGGTGCTGCGGGGCAGCGCGTGCGGTGCTGCGGGGCAGCGCTGCGGTGCTGCGGGGCAGGGCGTGCGGTGCTGCGGGGCAGGGCGTGCGGTGCTGCGGGGCAGCGCGTGCGGTGCTGCGGGGCAGCGCTGCGGTGCTGCGGGGCAGGGCGTGCGGTGCTGCGGGGCAGGGCGTGCGGTGCTGCGGGGCAGCGCGCTGCCCCTGTGCCCGCAGCCGGGACGCGGCTGGGGCGGGAGGTGTGAAGCCTGCAGAGCCGCAGCTGCCCGGAGCCCTGCCCCACCATCCCTCCCCAAAAGCAGCTCCTGGCCTCCTGCTTCCCTGCTTCCCGTGCCTGCCCATCCTCCTCCTCCCGCCCGTCGAGGCGCTGGGTGCCAGCACTGGCAGCTCTCCCTGGAGGGGTGGTGGCTCGGGATGGTGGCTCTGCCTGCACCTTCTCCCCTTCTCCCAGGGCCTGGTGCTGCTCTGGCAGCTGCTGCTGCTTCATCCCGGGCCCGGGCAGCACGAGGCTGCGAGGGATTTACTGTCACTTCACCCACCCTCAGGGCTACCTCACCCCTTCCCTGCAGCAGCTTTAATGACCTACTTTTAATCCAGGGACTGGGATAAATTAGAAGCAGAAAAGGCCTTGGAGAGGTTATGTTTGGCCTTTCTGGGTTGGTTGTGTTTTTTCCCCCAGCTTGGGCAGTGCATCTGGGAGCCCCTTCTCTCTTGGGGACTCTTTAGACCCCACTTCTTGAAAGACTCCCCTGGAACAGCTTCTCTCCCTCTCCCTTTATTGCTGTGATTAAGCTCCTCTCCCCACCCCTGTATCAAATCCAGCTGCAGAGCTGAAGGGATTCTTGGCAGGAGACTCAAGACAGAAACAATACTTCAAGTGGAGAAGGGGGGCAGTGGGCCAGAGTGCTTCCTAAAGCCCCAGAGACCTGTGGGCTTCATTAAGGGGATTTTTGCAGCCCGTGGTCAGAAACCCTTCAGCTTTGGAGAGGTAAATGTCTATAATCTGTTTTGCCCAAGCAAGTGACCGTGAGCATTTGGTGGTGGGTGTCTCAGCTGTGGTGATCTGGGGATCACTCAAATGATCAGTTCTGTCATGTCCCAATGTCCCAGTCCCTGGGGACCTCCCTCTGCCCTGACTCAGTCCTGCTCTGCCAGGCAGGACACCTGGGGTGAGAAAACCCTTTGAGTGGGGTGGAAGGACATGGTCCTTCCTGTGCCAGTTCCTGCTGTGTTCCCCAGGGAACATGCTCCATGCACATCCCTGCTGCTAAATGCCTCTGGGGATGTTGCAGGCACCAGAGAACCCAGGAGATGGGCTGGTATGGGGGAGCAAGGGCTGTCCCAGCTGCCAAGGTGAGGTACTGACCCCTGACACACTCCTCACACCATGGCAAGGAGAGGCCTTGGGTTGCCTGGGGAGATGGTGCCTCCAGGAGCCTTCTGGGCCTTGGGGCTGCAATCAGGAAGTCATTAGTAGTTGGGTAGGGGGCAGGAAGGAGTAATTAAAGGCCATGAGTAGGCTTGGTGAGGAAGGAGAGGGGCAGATCTTTGCCAGTGGTTGCTCATCATCACCAGACCTGGCTGGAGATAAGAGGAGCCACCACACTGGGGAGGGAATCATGGGGATACCCTGTGGGACACGTGGCTTCCAAAAAGCCACAACATCATGCAAGATAGATCCAGGAAGGTTTCTATCTACAGTGACAGAAATATTGGCCAGCCTGGCAGGATGACAAGTCCCTCTCGAGGTGCTCCTGGGCTTGTGCTGAGCTTGTCTCAGCCCACAGAAGGGCTCCCTGTAGCACTGGAGGGAAGGGAGCTGGGGAGTGAGGATCCAGGGTGTCTGCTGCCTGCTTCGGAGGTGAGGCTGCTCCAGGGCAAGAGGCAAGAGCAGACCCAGTGCAGGAATGAATGTGAGAAAAGCAGACTTTGCTCTGGGTGGGGAATCACCGAGGGATTAAAGGTTTAATAAGATCAGAGGGACAAAGCAATAATTAGCCTAAATTATGCTGTAATTTAGGAAATTAAAAACAAAGCCTCTAATGTTAGAGTAATAACTATGCCAGCAAAGAGGGGGAAGGGATGAAGAGCAAAGGGGAGTGTGACAACTTGGGGAGAGGAAATCAGAGGAGCAGGCACTGCTCAGCCCCGGGAGGGGGGGATGGAGGAGCATGAGGTGGGGGAAAAACCCAGCTGGGTAGGGGAGGCTCAGCTTTGGGACCCCCAGGCAGTGAGCAAGGTGGGCAGGCTGGGGTCCTGCCCGTGCCTTCACCTCCAGAGTGGGAGATCAGCAGGTGATGGGGCTGGAGTTCATCCCCGGGTCCTGGGAGGAGCTGTGGTGAGATGGAGGGGGTTGGTGCTGCTTTTGGGGTGCTTTTGGGCTTGGACCTCCATGCTGCACTCCTTCTTTCTGCTTCCATCAGCTGGGCACAGCAAGTCCCCCCTGCACCCTGGTCTGGGGCATCTGCTGGAGGTCTGAAGCCCCCTGCATGCCTGGGATCCCCCTCAGCACCCCCACCAGCAGCTCCCCCCATGTCCCAGTGCTCAGAGCTGGTATTTGCCAAGGTGCCACACCAAGGGCTTATGGGGGGACCCTAGATCCCCCCAGTGCTGAGGTGGGAGCTGGGGAATCCATCCCAGTCCAGGAGCAGCTTTTTCACCTGTGCTCAGGGATTTGCCTGGAGAGACAATCAGCTCCGACCCCAAGACTTAGCTCATTACAATAACATCAAGATTAAATGGGATATGGAAACAGCTGTCCTGAAGCTCCTTAAAGGATATGAACAGATGTAACAAAAATAGATTTACATTTAATTTATTGAGTTTTTCCTCCCTTAACATTTAGATCATTCATTTTTTAATAGTGTTTTATCTCCGCCTGGGCTTCCCCAGCTACTTCTGTCTCCCCTGTTAACCCAAGACCCTCATTCTGCAACACAGTCACGAGGAAAAGACCCATTTTGGGGGACACTGAACTGGCTGTTTCAGATATATTCGCATTTGAGTTGGATGCTCAGTTGTGAATGAGAGAAATGTGAACAGGAGAAGTAGGGCAGCGTGATGCTCAGAGCAGCTTTGGACTTGACCTTGCTCAGACTGGGCTGCTGAAGGCAGTTGCCTCTGGCTGAGACAGCTGATTTCAAGCTTTGTATCAGTCATGAGACAAGAGATGAAGAGAGAACAGTCTGGGGGTGGAGAGAGGATATAATGACCCTCCATAACCGTATTTGGGGGAGCAAACACCAAGGAAGGAGACAAACTATTTACCTGAAGTGGTAGTACCAACACAAGATCAAATGGTTGTAAATTAGTCATTAATTAATTCAGGCTGGAAATCAGGAAAAAAAAAAATCATCTTAGAGCTGAGGGGTGAAAATCTAGAGCAGTGTCTGGGGAGGGGACGTGCTGGCCAGGGACAAGGACCCTGGCTGGGTCCAGGAGGGAGCTTGGTGGGTTTATGGAGGAGTTTGTGCTGCTGAGCATTAAGCCCACCAAGCCCAGGGACATTTAGCAGGAGCTCGAGTGTCTGATCTGCTAGATTGCAGGAGCCAAGCCCAGCGTGACTGGCAAGCTGCAGCCTGAGGGTCTGGAGTGGTGCAGACAGTGGGAAAATCTCCTCCCCTGCCTCCCTTCAGCCACAGATGAAGGATGGGGCACGTGAAAAGCATTTTGAGACCCACACTAGGACGGTGTCAAGGTGAAGCCAGACGCTATTTTTAAATGTTTCCCCTCCACTCACCTTCCAAGGCATCCTGCTCCTGCCAGGGGCCCTGCACCCTGCAGCATCCCACAGAGTTCCTAGGTGGCAATACCCTTGTCCTGCCCCACAACAGAAGAACATTCAGCTGGGCCCTGGCTGAGCTTGATCCCCCTGACCTCAGCACTTGGCTGCCAGCCTGAGCAGGAGCTGTGCACCCCTCCTCCCTCTCCTCCAGATCATTGCAGGCAACGTGGCTGGCTGCAGCTCCTGGGCTCTCCTTTACCTCTCCCAGAGCTGCCAGCGATGCTCCCCACCCTGTGCCCCATCCCTGTGCCCAGCTGTCCCCTCACCCAGCCTGTGCTCCTGCTGCAGAGCAGGAGGTTTTCCTTTGAGTTCCCGTCTCTGTGTTTTGATGCCGCTTTTACCGCTACTTCCAGAGGCGCACGGCCCGTGTTTATGACCATCTTTTGGACCATGTTTGTGAAGGTGTTGGAGGCCTCGGGGAACACACAGAACAACATCTGGCAGAGCCTCTGCTCCTTTCCCTTTCTTTCACAACCTAGGATGCATTTTTCCCCTTTGTTTTCTTTGTCTCTTCCTTCCCCCTTACTCCACAGCCTTTTTCCTTATCTGCACTTTCACTTCCCACCTCCCCCCTCCCCGAGGAGCTGATTTTCCTCGGATATACTTCACATCCATCACAGGCCCAGCCCCTCTCCCAGGCCCATTGGTGGGACTCTGCTTTGGCTGGAGGATCTGCCGATTAAATTGCTTGGCTGGGAAATGAGCACCTGGGCTCATTAGGATGGAGTTCAGGAGATGGTTAATTATCTGCCTGCGAGGGAACAGGGTGTTGGGCCTGCTGAGCTCTGGTGACGCTCATGGCCCAGCAGGGATGCTGGCAGGGATGGACACAGCCCAGCCCTGAGCGAGACTGCAAGGGACTGGTCAGGGAGAATATTCACCATCTGACCCTGACTGTATCCCAGGCCACTGAAGCCCTGCAGCCCATGCTGGGAGGGCAGTTGTGATTTTCAGCAGCCCCAGCGCAGCTTTCTGCATAAAGCAGGTTGTCCAGCTCGCGCAGCCCTCGAGTGGGTTGTCTGCCCCATCTCACCCCTTGTTCTTTCCCTTGTGCCTCCCAGGCAGCTTTCTCAGCCCCTGGAGAGGAGGACAGTTGGAGTAGGAGGCTTTTGTCCTTCCTGGTCCCTCAGCTGGCCGTGGGGAAACAGGAGGAGGTTATCATCTCTGGCAGCTCTTATCAAATGACAGGATTTTCTGCTGAGCGTTTCTTTCTCTCCATGATGACAGCTGCTAAAAGGCTGCCAGGCCGGGGCGGTGGCCTCTCTCCCTCTCCTGCTCCTTTCTGAAGGATTTTCAGGAGCATCTCCTTCTGTGGGGCTCACCTGGAGCATCTCCTTCTGTGGGGCTCACCTGGAGCTCCTCTGGCTGGGGAAAGCAGCAGCCCAGCTGGGCTGGCTTGGGGCCACCTCTTCCCAGCACAGGTTTGAACCCCATTTCCAGTCCCTCCGCTCCAGACACCATCTGCCAAGCCCACCCTGATGTGTCCCCCAGTCCCTCGTCCTCTCCAAGCACAGAGCAGCCAGGGTTGTTGGAGCCTGGGCTCGTGGAGCTGTCGGGCACGTGCCGCAAGCTCAGCGTGTGCACGGGCGTCCATCTGTCCCCCCGTAATGACTTTGAGTCCTCTGGTTAATTTTAACCAAATCTGACAGGTCTTTCGAGCACATCATTCCAGTGAGACAGATCCATAGTAGCAAGGCTGCTGCCCCATGGGAAGCTCCAATGCCCAGGTCCAGGGAAATGCTAGGAGGGGTTTGAAGCTGGAGTTGCTTTTTCAAGGCAGGTGGATACCAGAGCTGAAGGGTCCAGAGATTTTCGCAGAAGGAGGAATCTCTGCAGTTTCACAAGGGCAAGGGACAGTGTGTCCCATCTCCCTGGTGGGAAAAATCGAGGAGCTGGAGGATGGAAATGAAGCATGAACTCCTGAGCAGTCGCTGGGAGTCTGGGGAAGCCTTTGGGGCAGCAGAGCCACGTGAAAGTTCTTTTGCAGACACTGTCCCTGGGCTGTGTGTCAGAGCAGAGTTCATTGTCCCCATCCCAGCTCTGGGGTCGGTGGCTTTGGCACACGAGCACAGGGCGTGTGACCTGGCAGTGCAATAGAGGGAATGAGCTGCGCAGAGACAGACCCCTCCAACCCACGGCCAGGCTGCTCCGGGCCCCCCCATGGGGCAGGAGCTTAAAAAGGGTCTTTGGATAAAGACAAAGGGTCTCAGCTTTCCCTGCAGCCCCTGCTTTCCCGGCCCCCTGCCCGTCTGTCAGCTCCCCTCCCCCAGCCAGGGCGTTCTTCAGCACCAGCCTATTCCTCGGTGATGAAACGGCCACTCAGCCGCTGCCAGGCGAGAGACAGTGACCTTGTGTCTCCCCTCACAGGCTCCTGAAACACCAGCTGAAAGATGGGGACAAGGTCAGTGACTCCTGCAGCAGGTTGAGTGCTGAGGAGGGGTGAGAGCTCCAGGCTCAGCTGGTGGGGATGCTCCCTCAGATGCCTGCACCTCCCCAGCTTGTGGGGGGTTGGCGGGACAAGGGAAGCAGTGTTTCAGGATGATGGGGCTGGTTTGGGATGGAGGGATGGATACATGTTTTTTCCCCTTCATCCCTGTGATGTTCTCCACCCTGGCTGGCTGCTGCCATGCTTGCAGCAGTGGGGCCACCCAAGGGGACATCATGGTCAGGGCAGGTGGCACCCATCACCTGCCCTTGGGTTGAGGTGGGTGGTGTGATAGGTAGAGCAAGGGCTGTGACCCACCCCTGGGGTCTGTCCCCGTCCCTTTCATGTCACCTCCCCCCACATTACATCAAAATGATGCCAGTCCTTCCTCCTCACCACACAGGCAGTGCCTGCAGTGGATAATGTCTCCAGCCTTTACCAGTGCAGCGGGAAGTGGGTGAGCCTCACTGGGAGCCCATGCTGGAGGGCACTGGGACGGTGATTCAGAGGGTGCTGGTTGCTCCCACCCAGCCAGGGCTGATTCAGGGGTGCTGTGCTGCTGCAGGCCCCGTCTTCTGGCCATTCCTTTTTCCTCAGAAACAAAGGGTTATTGTTTTGTTTTGCTTGCTTTTTTTTTTTTTTTTTTTTCCTGGTAATTGTACCCATTTAAAGCAAACTGGTTGCTTTCAGGTTGGAGAGGGACTGAGGTCCCAGTGTGGCAGCTGGGCACCCAGTGCATCCCCTGGGAGCACTGAATGGCTCCCAGTGCTGCATCCCACCCAGCCAGGAGCACGTCCCAGCTCCCTGGGGAGCAGGTACAGCACGAGGCCCTGGGCAGAGCAAAGCTCAGTGCTGCTCTCACTGCTGTACATCCCCAGGTGTCACCACACATGGCACAGGGATGTCCCCTGGGGGACCTCCCCTCCCCAGCCAGGTCTGTGACCACAGCCAGATCCAGACATGGCCACGATGGGGCCTTGGGGACAAATGCCCTGTTTGCAATAAAACCCTGTTTCCAGGAGTGACAGCTCCCGTGATAAAAAAAGAACTCGACTGTCTGTAACAGTTTAAAATCCATCATCGGGAGATTAAATTCTAAAGGGATTTAACTTTCAATATAAACAGCAGATTCTTAAGTACCTCTTCATTTTCTGTGTTTGGGAAAGACAGAGAAAGGCCTAAAATCCTCCCAAATCCCTCAGCATTACTGCAGCCCTGAGCAGAGATGGGCCAGGCACTGGGCCTCCCTGCTCCCTGGGGAGCTGGCTGGTGACTGCATTTGTGGCTCCCCATGACTGGGCTGAGTTTCCTGACTAACCACGTCGGGAACAGGAGAGCTGGAAGGTCCCCAGGTCCCTCGGGGCAAAGACACATCAGAAATACCAGGAGCATTACCTGGAGCTGCCTGTCTGGGGCATGGGGGAAGGGAAAGGTGTTGGGAAAGCTGCTGGGTAGGAGGGATGGAGGATGCAGAGGCCAGCCTGGAACACCCTGGAGTGTGGGGGGGAAAGGGAAGTGTGGGGCAGCTGCCCCCCCAAGCTGGGAAGGTGTGGGTTGCTGGTGCCTCCAGCTGGAAATCTCCCAGGAGCTGTGCTCATCCCAGACGGGGCTGGCATGACTGGTGCCTTGATGAGACACCAGCCTGCAGCCAAATTCCTGCTTGGGCTCTATGGCTCAACCTGGGTGTGGACTGGAGTGGGAAACCCAGGCGTGGGTGTGCCGGCATCCCGCCGTCTGGGGTGTCCTCCACCATCATCTGGGGTGCCCTCTGCCAACTGGGGTGCCCTCTGCCATCATCTGGGGTGCCCTCCATCACAATCTTGGCTGCTCTCTACCATCTCCTCCTGCCACTCATTTCCACACCCTCAGCTGCACCCTCAGGGCCAGTGGGGTGGGTTGATGGGCTTGGCCCCTCTGAGGTGGGGAGATGCCAGACATTCCTTCCCCCCTCCCCAGGGCCAAGATGAGCCCTATCCTGCATCACCTGAGCCACCCTGTGCTCACCCTGCTGCCAGGCCCCTGGGACTGGCAGACCTGGCATGGCCACCACAGCTGGCACTGTCACCACTGGTCCACCAGTGAGGAGGTGAAACTGGGAAACTGGGGCTGCTGTCCTTGTGCAGAGGTTTCTTCCAAGGCCACCAGCTCGCTTGGTTCCTCTGGCTTTTCAGACGTGTCTTTGCTGAGGATTAAAATTACTTCTTTTTTAATATATTTTTTTACATTTGCATTGCAAAACTTAAAGTTGGTAGTAAAACTGCAGCAGGTGCCCACAGGCAGACCCATGGTACCCAGCTCACTTGGTGTGGTCAATGCTCTCCTGATCCTCATCTTGGATACTCCACCCATCTCCTGGCAGCAGAAGCCAGCTTGGAGGTTCAAGGGGTTCCCTTGAATTTCGGGGGGGTGGGAGACTTCTGGTCTCCTCCCTCTGCCTGCCAAAAGCCACCACTGCTGCCCTGCTGGGTGCTAGAACCACCTGCAGTGCTGGGGCTCGTGGGCAGCAAGGGGTTAAAGGCAATGCTACTTTGAGGGTGATTCCTCTTTTATTAAAAAAAAACAACACCAAGAACCAAACCACAATCAAAGCAGGTGGTTCTGTATGAAAATAACCCAAGCAATGAATGAGAAACTACCTGAATACTAAAAGCTTGCTCCTAACTCTTTCTTTTTTTCCCCCATCCTGAGCAGCTTGTTTTGAATATTTGCCTTGAACCAGCCACAAAGAAGAACTGTTTGTTGGGTCATGTAAAATCCTGCCCTGGTGGCCAGAGCTCAGCTCAGCAATGCCCCTGGGCAATGTTACCCCAGATGCCTCAGCTTCCTGGGGCACGTTCTAGGCTGGGCCCACTTGGCAGCCTCGAGCTGCCGGGAGGGATGGAGAGAGGGCTGGAGGAGCTGGACCTGTGGCTCCCTGCTCCTTCAACCTGCTGGCTGGTGGTCAAGTGGTTCCTGTCCATGGCGGTGTTGAAAACACTTCTTCTCATGGAGAAGCCAAACTTAATGAAGCCAGAATGGGGATTTGTGGTGGAAGTTGGGTCCTTGGACATCCTGCTGATGGGATGATGGAGCCCTGTCCCCCCTCCAGCACTCCCAGGCTGCCAGAGGGGACCTGGGATCTGGTCCCTTCATGTTGCATTGGGGGTAAAAGGAGGCTGAAGCAGCCACCCCGAGACTGGAGGCAGCAAAAATAGTGACTGGATGTCATGGAAGCTGTTTGCAATCAGCCCCCGCGCCGGAGTAGATGCACATGAAATGTATTTGGAGCAATTATGGAGAGCGAACAAATTAGTAAAGAATCAGAGTCTGTTCATGAACAATTCACAAGCAGGAAGAAAGAAAAAAGAGCAAAGTACTTTCAATAAGTTGTTTGCTATAAATAGTTTGCCTAGTTTGAAGAGCGAGAGACAAACACAGTCAGGGGAAGGCGGGGATAATACATCACAAAATGTACTTTGTTCATTTATTTGACAAGTGTAGCTCAGTTTTAATTATTTATGATTATACTTCGTAATGTGCTCGCACATGTTCTGAAGAGTATTTGAGTCTTAGTAATCTGAGATCCTGCCCCAGTGCTGTCCAGGCTATTAAATCCCCGCGGCTCAGCGGGGAGCCAGGGACAGTCCGTGGATGTGGAGCCCCCAGCGTGGGAATTAGAGAGGAGCAGATCAAGTCCCACTGTGTCTGTAACCCAGGTGAGGAACCACATTGTTTGAAAATGCCAAATTGTGAACCTGACAATACGCCTTTAATCTTTGTCACTTCACATGCCAAATCCCAGAAGTGCTGAATTATTAAGTCTAAAGTTCCAAAATAAACTCTCACTCAGAAGATTATTTCCATATCATTTGAAATTTCCTGCTCTAATAACTCCTGTGCTGGGTCTGTCTCTTGCCCTAATCCTGTTTCGAAAGGCTGAGCCCAGCCCCAGGCCAGAGCAGAGCCCCTGGGGGGGGCTCACCTTCCCCTTCCCTCCCCAGATAAACCTCCAGCCCCCAAACTGCTGACGGCTTAATTATTGCACGGGATAATTAGCACGAGGAACCAGACTGAGTCCTCTCCAAACTCATTTCACTGAGGAAATCAATCTGATCCCTCCCAAAGGGCTCCGCTGCCAAACTTAATTCCAAATAATTTAACAGAAAAGTCCTCTAATGTTCCAGAGGGGTAAATGTGATGAGATGGCAACTGGCCCCTGGCACCCTCTGGATGCTGCTGGCTGCAAGCGCCAGCTCGGGCAGCCCCTCCCAGGGACCATGGGTGCCCAGAGTGGGGTCAGCACCCAGCTCCCCCTGCTCCCGTCACCCAAATCCCACTCAGAAATGTTCCCAAGGCCTCGGTGCAGCTGTGGGAAGGGGCTCCCCAGGGAGGGAGGTGCCAGTGGAGCTGGGATGGGCAGCAGGGTGGGCAGTGCTGCTCACAGGCGCAGGCAGGAGGTGGGCACTGCAGGACGTGGGTGGGCGCAGGGAAGGATTGGACCCAGACAAAGCTATTTTTTGCCACGAAAAAGGAAAACTATGCCTTTGCTCCCTGGATTATATATATGTATGTTTTTCCCCCTGCAGTAACTGGAGAATAGAAATAAAATACTGAATTATTAACTCTAATTACCCCCAGAATTACTTCAATAACAGTGCAATTTCACAGACGGCTGCTGCGAAGACAATATGCAGGGATAAAAGGAGGCAGAGAATCCACTTCCACCACAGGAATGTTTGCAATTTATTATTTTCACATTAGCCCTTCTTGTCTTTTCGAGTTTCCCTGTCTTTTCTTTAGTGGTGGTCAAATTTCAAAAGCTCTGAAGAATCATCCTGATGGGTGGCTGCATCTCAGGAGCATCCTGACCCCTCCAAGCTGCAGAGCTTGGAAGTTGTGCAGGACTTGGCTTGCTTGGGAGAGGCAGAGATGGAGTGGCAGGGATACAGCATCAGGGATGGGGTGGCAGGAATGAGGTGACAGGCACAGAGCATCAGGGATTGGATGGGAAGGATGGAGTACCAAGGATGGAGCATCAGGGATGGGGTGGCAGGGATGGAGCATCAGGGATAGAGCATCAGGGATGGGGTGGCAGGGATGAAGTGACAGGGATGGAGCATCAGGAGTGAGGTGAAAGGGGTGGAGCATCAAGGACACAACATCAAGGATGGAGCATCAGGGATGGGGTGGCAGGGATGGAGCATGAAAGATGGAGCATCAAGAATAGGGTGGCAAGGATGCTCCTGCACTGCATCCTTCCTGCTCTGCCACCCATCTATGCCACTGGCACCAGTGAGTCGGGGCTCCTGGCTGCAGGGGACTTGGCTCTCTCTAGGCCAGGTGCAGCCCTGCTGAGGTGGGAGACACACTCAGAGCAGCATTTCTGAGCCTGACACTTCAGCTTTCCTGGGCTTTGTTACAAATCCGGAACAGATCCCGTTTAATACCACTTTGCATATGTTCTGAGGGGTGTTGTGTTACGCTGGTACAGTAGCCACTCCCCTCCTCCCTCAGTGCAGGTGTAACTGATTTTATTTTTATTGGCTTTCTGCATTTGCACGGGCTCTGTGAAGTTTTTCAACGGCCAGAAAACTTTGCTCACTTGAAAAGATCAGACGTGAAGCTGGGAAGAAAATCCCCCGACCCTTGTGGTGCAGCCTCAGTGGTCCCTGGCACAGACTTCCCTGTGCCCACCCCCCTGCTGGGGGTGTCTGACCTCTCCCCAGGGGGCTCGGAGTGGGTGCTGCTGCTCCCAGCCTGGCTCAGCATCAGGTACCAGCACATGAGCAGCCCTTGGCATGGCAGGGATGCTCAGATCCTGTTTCCACAGGCAGGTTAATCCAGAGCAATCTGTGCTCTGCTCCACTGCTCGGTACCTGAACCGCAGCTCGGGGCCATGTCCTGCAGCTTTTCACAAGCACTAAATCAAAGGGGGGTCCTGGAAGGGGGACAGGAGGACGGGGGGGGAAGGGAAAGAGAGGGGAAAAAAAATGCACTTTACACTGGAATGTGACCAGCCTGGGTAACTCAAACCAGAAGGCAGCCAGTGGCTAGCAGGCAGCTGGCAAGTGGCTTGCTGTGCTTGCATGGCTACAGAGCTGACCTGCCAAAAGCCCCTCAGGACTGTATTAAAAATTAAAAAAGGAACCAAACCAAAACCCAAGCTGGCCTGGTTAGTGGTTAGCAGCATCCCTCTCCTCTTCCCCTGCTGGTGGCTTGGGGCTGGGAGTTCTGCTTGGAGGGACTGAGTTGAGTCTGTGTCCCTGGGACAGGGGTGAGGGAGGGGCTTTGGGGTGGGAAGGTGCTGGATGTTGTGTGGGGGTCACAGGGTGGGGGGGAAGAGGGGCAAGCTGGCTGTTCAGCCCCACCACAAGGCCCTGGCAGGGCTTTGGAGGAGAGCTTGCCCTCACTCCTCTCCTTTCTGCCTCTTCTACCTCTCCAGTTCCCATCCCTGCTCCTCACAGGTCCAAGGGCCCCCAGAGGCTGGATGAGCCAGCAGGACGGGGTCAGACACTGTTCACATGCAGGTGCTGGCAGCTCTGACGACTCCATCCCAGCACCCCTCCTTTTTGTCCTGCTGGTCCCAGTAATGAGGGGGCAGAGCTGACGGCCCTTGCCATGCTGTGCATCCCTCTTGCCAAGAAGCACTTCAGTGGAGCACATCCAGCTTTCCTGGGGGAGCAGCCGTTCCGGCAGGGATCAGCTGGCTTGGAAAAGGGAAGGGAAATCCCCAGAGTTTGGCAGGCTGCTGCGGATGCTGCCGGAATGCTCTGAACTCTGCACTCCAGGGCTTTTGGATACTTTTCACTTCTTTCCACATTTTTGCCCTTCATCTGGTAGTGAGCAGTCACTGCTCCAGAGGGTGCAGCTGGCTCCAGGAACCTGCCTGCCTTTAGAGGAAAGCTATTTCCATGGTCTCCTCAGCTCTCATCCCCCCTTCCCAATGGGAAGACTTAATTCACTCCACTGCCTCTCCTGGTGTTTCCTTCCAAAAAGGTGTCCCAGCCCCTCCTGCAGCACCTGTCCCCATGGGTATTCCCAAGGCAGCTCCCAGCATCCCAGGGCTGCTCTGCCTCTCAGGAGATGTCACTTGCTGCCTTCTCACAAGCCTTGATGGCTTCACTTCATCATCCTTTTGCCACTAGGAAATAATTTTGCTTGATAATGCATTAAAGTGATTGTTTTTTTACTGCTCATGCTCATATTTCTCCCCTTCTTTGTTTTCCTGCCAGGCTTTAAGGGAAACCTAAGGAGATAAATCAGTGCTGCCAGCCAAGGTGGGAGACAGGTCCTCCTGTGCTGCTGGTAGCTGGAGTGATGCTTTGAAGCCTAGACCACTGGATCCAGCAACACCTGCATAGACCCTTAGAAGGATGGGAATTTCCTCTGCCTCCTTGGTCACCCCGAGAGCTGTTTCCCTGCAGCTCTGCCCTGCAGCATGAGTTTGTTCCCCCAGCTGCCATGCTCTGCTCCACCATTGCATCCATCCTGCCCTGGGGCAGGGATGGGGCTGAGCTCCTGCTGCAGGGCTGATGGGATCCACAGTGGGATTGTGGTGGTCCTGTGGTGGGGTGGGAGTGGTGGGATCTGCCCCGAGGGTTGCTGTGAGATGCTACATGGTCTGGCCACTTCTCTCCTGGGAAAAAGGAGCTGGCCTGGGTGGCAGCAGCCCCCCAGCCTGGGAACCACAGGGACAGGGATGGGGACAAAGCGCCTGGACAGGCTGGTGCTTCCCAACAGCCCAGCAGTACCCCAGAGTCAGGCCCTCAATGGGACCTTTCAGTCTGTCCTTCTTCCCTTCTCTCTGTGCCCTGCAGCCAAGTCAGAACCCCTGCCTTTGTTTGCATTCTTAAAAATAAATCATTTTGGGGGTGAATTTTGTGCCACTGAACAATGCCAGCCCTGCCAGGGACTATAAGGGCTCCATTATTCACAGCTAAAACCCAGCTGTAGGCAAAGCAGCTTCCTGGGATGCTGAGCATCCCACCCTGTCCCAGCAGTGGGAGAAAGCTTGTGGGGAAAGGTTTGTCACCCCCCCCAGGGGTGCTGTCACCTGGGGGGAGCCCAGGCTGTGCCCTTGGGGCTGGGACCCTGGCATCTCTGGCTGCCCCCCAGGCTCAGCTTCCCAGGGGCTCCTGCCAGCCAGGGCTTGGCTTTGCCTTACTGGGTAGGACTGGGAGACACTGGAGGAAGGACTGGGACTGGAAGGCATGGTGGAGCTGGGGAAGGGGCCCAGGAACGGGGCTCATTCCCAAAAACACAGATAGCTTTGATAATTAGCCAGGACTGCGAAGGGAAATGATGAAAGGGAGAAAGGATTTGTTTAAGCACGGCATGTTTTATTGCTTTCCTCTCTCTAAGTCTCTCTTTCAAGTGGTTGGAAGTTTTTTTGCTCTTATTTTGCCTCAGATATTGAACTTAAATTACAGCCAATGCACTGAAATACCTGTAACATGAATAAATCATGCACAAGATTTTTTCCCAGGCATTCCCACTGTCCCTGAGCTCTCCCCACCACGTACGGGGTTCCTGGTGGGGACCTGAGCCCAGCCCTGTGGCTCCCTGCACATCCTGCTGCTGCCGTGGAGGTTTTACCCATAAGCTGAAGCCAAGGCTGGGCTGATCCTGGCAGCTGGAGCCAAGGCTGGGCTGATCCTGGCAGCTGGAGCCAAGGCTGGGCAGATCCCAGCAGCCAGAGCTGGGCTGGGCAGAGTTGGAAGTTTCCATGTGGCTCCAGAGCCTGCAGGGCTCCATGGATTCCAGGAGGGAGGATCTAGGGAAAGATTTGCCACCTGTCACCAGCCCAGAAACACCACAGGGTGATGCTTCACCTTCCTTTGCTGATCAGTTGTGCCCAGAAGTGGCAGGAGGGCTGAACACAAAGTGTGTTTTCTGGAAGCCAAAGCTCTCCTTCCCAGTCCTGCCATCCCCTGGTGGGACAACCCCTGTGGATCAACCCCTGTGGATCAGGGCAGCCCCTCAGCCTGGTTCTCTCAGCACCAACTTCACACACCTCTTTCCCACCCGCAATTATTGTGAGGGATCATTAGAGTCTATGTGTGCTGATAGTTCCTCTCCCAAGGGGAAACTGGAAGAACAGTCAGTGGTTTGTTTCCTTTCCCTGCATGGTCGGTGTGGATGTGGTTGGGCTTTCCTGGGAGGGATCCTGCTTGCCAGGCTTAGGCTTTCAGATCCCATCAGGGATGGCTGGAGCTGGCAGGAGAGCAGCAGATCTGCTGGGGTGGCTGGAGCTGGGGAGAGACAGGAGATCCACTGGGGTGGCCACTGCATGCCAGGCTGGTGAGGGGCTTCTGTGACCCAGGGGGAACCTGGCAGGGGTCTGATGAGGATCAAAGAGACACAGGGAGATGCCTTGCCATGGGGAGAGACAGGCACATGGAGGAGGAGAGGCAGGGCCAGGCCTGGAGGAGAGGCAGGATGGAGCCACCTGCCCCTGGTAGCCCTGACCCGTTATCAACAATTTTTAGCTGTTTATTATTCCCATCAGAAGTGCTCAGGGGTTTTACAAGCAAACAAAGCCCGCAGGTGATGCCCCAAGGTGCTGTGCTCCTATAAATTACTCTGTCAGCTCCAGAGCTTTCCAGGGCTCCCCCCCATGTCCCCCCCACAGGTGGGACATGGGGTGACCCCAGCAAGGGGTGCAGGGCTCAGCTCCATCCACTCAAAACCAGGGAGATGCTGTAAAAGGCTGGATGGGAAAGAGGCCAATTAAGATAAAATCACAAAGAATTGATTAACAATTAGTGGGTAATTAGTTATCTCTCTGCCATCTGGAGGCTGAATCTGCTTGTGAGGGGAGGAGCTGCCTGCTGGGTGTCCCCAGTGCTGTCCCCACGTCCTGTGCTGCTGGGGGGAGGCCCTTGCTGGACCCTGCATCTTCACCCTGGGCACCTCTCACTCTCCTGGTGAAGAGTCATGAAGGCACCTACTTGCTGCTGGAGCTCTTTATCCCACCAGAAGGGAGAGCTCTTCATGGGGCCATTCTTGGGGCAGGGTGGCCTGAGGTACCAAAAAGCACGTGCATGTCTTCTGCTGGGAGCTGATGCTCAGCCTCTTCAGCCTCTTCCCCAGAGCAACGGTCACCTGTGCCAGAGCCAGCGTTTTATATTTTCATCTTTCCCTGTTTGAACCAGTCAGGTTCTTTATTTATGAGGTGGGGTGGCTGGGAAGAAAGAAAAGACACCTGGGCAGGGACCATCCCCTGCTGGGTGATGGTCAGTAGGCTCAGCCCAGTGTTGCTGGCTCCTCTGCTCTCCTGCCCTGTGTTTGGGATGTGATAATTCTACAGATGGGATCTTTTTCCTCCCTGAGCTCCAGAAATGCCACCAGGCACTTGGCATGCCCATCCCCAGCCTTTCTGTTCTCTCTCCAGGGGCTGGCCCAGGGTCCCACATCCCCACAGCCTCCAGGGGATGCCACGGGCTGTGGTCTTTCCACACACACACTAACAGTTTTTGCCTGAGAGCACCTGGGGAGCAGGAAGGGGAGCCAGACACACCAGGGCTGAGTTCCCTTTGAGGACTCCTCTGGGAGGACAAATACCACCATTACAAAAACCTGAAATCTTTCCTTTTAGGAGGAGGGATAAAAGGGCTTTGAAGATACAAGGAAGACAAACACCATCTGCAAGTGTTCAGAGGGTCTGTGAGTGATGAGGTGCAGCCAGTGTCCCACCCTCCAGCTGTGGGGCTGGAGATGGGAGCCAGGAGCAGGGCTGGTGGGGCAAGAGGGGTGTCAAACCCAGCTGGGGAGTGAGGCTGAGGGCTTAGGGAAAGCTGCCATCCCCCTCTCAGGCTCTGTCTTTCAGAGACAGGATACTAAGAGGAGCAGTTTCTCCCTCCCCAGCCTTGGTAGGTTTTGGGGAGGTCATGCTACGGGTGGTTCATCCTCCCTGGTTGTCTTATCTGGGGGTTCAGGACTAGTTGCTGGCAAAGCATGCACCTCCTGTCCTCCCTGCCTGGTTTCATGGGTGGGGAGCATCCTCCCTGAACTGTGGCCAGGGAATATTCTTTGGCTCTCCCTGTGGCAAGAGCATGCTGGTGAACATGAGGGCTTCACAAGACCTTCCCAGGGCTTTGCTCATGAACCCCTCCTTGTGTCACGCATTTCATCACAAACCCAGAATGAAACCACAGAGGTCCATGGAGAGGCATTGCTGCTGCTCCAGAGACAGCAAGAATGCTCACATGCAAATGTGTCTGGTTTTGCTTCCATTTTGGAGCCCAAAGTAGCTTCATGCCTCCTGTTTTCTGGTTAAGAGAGCAGCCCTGGGCAGAAGCTTGAAATCTGAAGCTGTCTATTTATTGTATTGTCTTTCTTCTGGGAAGAAAACAGAAGGGAGCAGCTGACTTGTAATTTGGAGGAAATCAAAGCCCTACCCGAAGGGATGGGGTGAGCTGTGCCATCTTTCTATCAATCTCTGCATTATCTCTGCCTCTCTTATCCCCTGGATCAGAGGCCCTGGGGACACCCACAGATGAGACACAGGATTTTTCCACCACTGCTGCCAGTCTCCCCCCAGCACAGCACACATTGGCTGCCTGATTTTATACTCCATGTCCTTGGAGATCTTGAGAAAGAGCCTTTCAGTATAAATTCAGTGGCATAAGGCAGCATGTCCTAGGGCAGGCAGAGCAACCCCTTATCCTCCTGCTGATGGATACTCTGGCAGATTCACATCAGCCTTCCCAAACTTCCCAGGCCTTTCCTTGTTCCATCAACACAAATCCGTGGGATCCCTCCCTCTCTGCTCTTCTCTGTCTCTCACACTGTGCCATGCCACCCCACTCCCAGCAACATGCTCCATCCATCTGGGATGTCCCTCAGGCTTGAGAGTGTTCAGGGAGTCACCTGCATCTTCCCCCAGATTTTGCTAAGGGAATAAGGGGAACCTGAAGTTGCATCCACACCTTGTTGCACAACAATTTAACATTGTATATTAGTTACCATTCCTCCCAGTTCCTCCTCCTCTACCCCACAGCTGGTTGGTGCTTTGCTAATTATTCAGCACCTTTTCCCCCCCAGTGCAGGAGGGACAGTCTGTGAGATGGACCACGAAGACACACATAAAGCACCAATGTAGCCCCTTGATCCCAGAGGGAGGGCGAGGTGGTTGTTGCCCTTCTCCCATTTCTCCTGGGCTTGGGAAGGTCCTTGCTGCCTGGTTGTCAGTCTCCAGAGAGGGGCAGCACCCTTTCCTCCAGCCCTTGCCTTGATCAGCTGCTTTCTGCTCTGCCCTTAATTTCTGCCATTTGTAACATCTGAGTCGTGCCAACATGGTCATGAGGCTTAATTCTTATTTATTACTGTTTTTGAAGGAGGAAAACTGCTCTGTGAATGCAGAGCGTGAGAGGCTGATGACACCAGAAACTCCTCAGCTGGTGAGGATGGGCTTTGAGGATGCTCCATTTCATTCTGCTCCACCACCACTCCCACGGGTCCAGACGGGTTGAATTTCTGTACCTGTGGGGATTTTTTTTGTTGGCTATTGCTTCACCCTTGAGTGAGTTTCACCCCCTGCAAGCAGAGCAAGGCAGAGCCAAGAGCAGGTGGCAGAGCACTGGCTGAGTCCATCAAATACATGGGAAATTTCCTGCAAGCACCAGTGAGCCTGGGCTGAAGCCAGGTTCTCCTCCTGATGTCAATGCAATTAAGAACAAGAGAGAAGAGCATTAAATTAAAAAAAAAAAGTATGAAAAAAAGCTGGAAGATTCTTAGCTGATGGGGTCATAACTGTCTCTTGGGTATCCACGGGCAAGTGGCAGGTGTTGCCTTCCACCCATGTGGGTTGTCACCCTGTCCTCCAGCCCAGCTGGGGTGTATATTGCTTGATCCTGATCTTGTGGCACAGCACCAGCTAATTCCAGCCCCCAAGCATTCCAGCATGTTGGAAAGGGGTATTTTGGGGTGTCCTGCCTTGCTGCTGTCCCCACGGGGCTCAGTCTTGTCCCAGCTGGTGGTGGGACATCCAGTAACTGGCTGCAGGCATCGTCCCATCACTGGGAAGCTCCAGTGAGGTAGTGGATGGGGTCTCAGTCATAGAATCATAGAATTATCAAGGTTGGAAAAGACTTTCAAGATCATCAAGTCCAACCATCCACCCTACAATCCCGTGATCACTAAACCATCTCCTGAAACATCAAGTCTACCCGTTTTTTTAACACCTCCAGGGATGGTGCCTCCACCACCTCCCTGGGCAGCCTGTTCCAAGGCCTCACCACTCTTCCTGTGAAGAAATTTTTCCTCATATCCAATCTGAACCTCCCCTGGTGCAACTTGACCCCATTTCCTCTTGTCCTATTGCTGGTCTCTAGGGAGAAGAGGCTGGGTGACAGTGACCAGGAGCAGAGCTTCCTCCAAAGGCTACAGCTTCTCAGTGTCATGGGTCACCTCCATCCATCCCCGGGGCTGTGGTGGTATCCATGGACAAACATGCTTCCAGAGGGGCTGGGAGAGCCAAGGATGCAGCACTGTGTAGGATATCACTGGCAGGCCCCAACAGCCATGGGTTTGGCCACTTGGTGTTTGCTGGATCCCACCAGTGCTTCCATGTCTGCCCACACCGTGTTGCCTGGATCTGCTCTGCAAGCCCTGGGGGGGCAAGGAGGGGCAGGAGGGGCAGGAGGGGCAGGAGGGGCCCGTGCTAACTGCCCCACTCTGCTGCCACTGGTGTGCTGGGCTTGCCATCAACATCAGCATTCCTAACCAAGTCCTGGGGGCTTCCCACCTTCCCTGCTCCCTTTTGTAACAGTCACTGCTTCCAGAAGCTTTAAAGCTCCTTTTTTTAGTTACCAAAAGCAGCCTGAAAATAGTAATTAAAAGTGGAATTAAATTAATCTAACAGGGAGCCATTCAAAGCTGGGTTTCCTCTAGCCATGACAGGTTTTCCATCCGGGTTTGCCTCACCTAAGGCAGGGTGGGAATGAGCCCACATCTCTCTGGCCTGCCCAGGGGAGGTTTTTCTGCCCCCTCTGCAGAGCACAGGGAGGTCTGCCTGGGGGGACAGTGACTATCCCCCAACATGAGCACTTCTCATGGCCATGGGGGCATGACAGAGCAGAATTGATCAACCATGGTGGCCTGGGAGCATCTAACCAGCTGGAAGCACCCGTTGCTCCAGCCTTGGCTCATCCTTGCCACCTCAGTGCAGGCAGCAGGACCCAGCTCCACCTCTGAGGCTCTGCATGGGAATCCCAATGCACAGGGTGAAAAATGTGCCAGCCTGCTCCTGGGTTGTTCTTTGCCCATTTCAGAAAACGACAGCACGACGGATGGATTTTCAGGCCAGAAGGGACCACGTTGACCAGCCAGACTGACTTCCCTGCATTCCACTGCCTGCTGCCTTGGCAGAAAACTCCTCACTTGGGCTCAAGCTGAAATGTATTTTTTTAGAAAGATACTCAGTCTCCATTAGAAGACGTGGAGTGCTGGAGATCCCGCTCTGTCCCTGGGGATTCTTTCCAACGCTTAATTGCTCCGACTGCTAAAAATGTGCTTCTTATTTCTAATCTGGATTTGTCTTGTTTCGGCTTCCAGCTAGGGATGCTGTAATGCCTTTTTCCTGCTAGATTAAAGAGCCGTCTGCTATCAGAAATCTCTTCCCCATGCATACGCCTGTAGACCGTGAGCAACCCACCTCTTGGTCTCCTCAATAAACTAAACAGCCGGAGCTTCCTCACTCTGTCACTGTAATGCATATTTTCCACTGCCTTGACTCACTCCCAGCTCTTTTCTGAACCCTTTCCAAGTTCTCCTGCTCTGGCTGGAAGTGCAGATGAGAGAGCCGAAGGCAGGATCCTTGCTGCAGGCTCCTCGTGCCATGGAACACTGCATCTCCCTCCTCTGGAGGATGCAGCCAAGGATGAGGTTCATCTCCCAGGCCCCTCTGTGTGCTGCTGGGGCTGGTCTGTGGGTGCACGTGAACCTGCCAGGTTTGCAGGACCTGACTCTTTTGGACTGACTGAGCCAGAGGGAGAGATGCTCAGGACAGGCTGAGCTGCACCATCAGCTCTGCTTGAGGCCTGGTTGTGTGGAAGGATGCTCAAGAGGGGGCAAGGAGATGGGACACAGCTGTCCATGTCCACCCCTACAGCTCTCTCCTAACCCTCCCTGGCACCTAGTTTCCCAGGCTTGGTGCTGAAACGAGGTGGGATTTAGCAGAGCTTGGTGGGGTTGGGGAGTGGTGGCCGTGGGAGCAGGGAGAGGAAGGGCTGGTCTCCAACTTGTTGCTAAAAGCCAGCATGGTGGGATTCACCCTTTGCTCATTACTGCTGGGACTCAGAGCTGTTGGAGCTGTGAGAGCAGCTCCCTGCGAGATGGATCACTTGTGGCCCACTGGGACTCTGTTGTGGTCTCCTTTCTGAGGCTCATCTTGTTCCTTCCCAGACCCACCAAGCAGCCTTGGCTCTGATGCTGGTCAGAGGCTGAAATGGCTCTTCCCTTCAGCACACTGGGACGCTGGGCTGCTGGAGCAGCCCACTGATGGCTGCCAGCTGTCCTGCCTCAACATCTTCCCATTATCTCTGTGCTGCTGGCTAACCCCAGCTGGGGGGAGGCTTCGGCCTGACTTTGGCAGAGGAAGGAGTCTCCCCCCAGCATGGAAAGTTGGCCGGGTTCTGGCTCATTCTGCCCTGAACATCTGCTGCTGGCTTGGTGGGGAGCTGGGCTGCCGGCTGGTGCAGGGACACACACAGCCCTGCTGTGCCCTGCCATGTCATTCCATGCCATTCTATGCCATGCAGTGCCATGTGGTGCCATGCCATGCCACCCTGTGCCACCACCCCTTCCCTGCACAAGGCTGGGGCACTGCACAGCCTCAGCCCCAGCCCTGCCAGCGCCAGGGGCAATGGGCTCCAGCTCCCCCAGCCCCCAGGAAACCCACCCCCAGCACCTGCCCCAGCACATGCTCTGATTTCTCTGCATTCCCACCACATGTCCATCTCTGCTCATCTCCTGCTGCATGAGCACACACACACGTGCACACACACATGCACACCCTTTGCTGACCACACGCATGTGCTGCTGCAGAGCAGGGTTGGTCTCTGGGTACGTGAACTGCTCTACATCAAAGCAGGAACAGCCAGAGCCTCAGATAAGCACAAAAAAATCCTTTTTTTTAAGTCCTTGGTGGTTGCTGGGATGTGCATTTCCTCCTATTCCTTTCTCATGAGTTGCTTCCCCGTGTGTGGACTGGGCCCAGGCTGAGCACAGTGGAGTCATGCCAAGAAAAGCCCTTTCTGCAAATGCCTGAAAAGTGTCTGTGCACAACGAGCAAGGGTGGCCTTTGCCAAGGGGAAAGTAATTCACCTGGGACATCCTCCTCCTGCCTGGGAGGACCCAGGGGTTTATCTCAGCCCCCAGGCAGGAGCCTGCTCAATGAGGATGGGTGCTCTCTGGGTGACAGTGCCAGGGTCTGGATCAGGGAAGGGAGGAATTAAGCCCCCAGGCTTGGTGTTGACCAGTATGCTGTATCATGGGTGGGACATGGAGCACCCAGACCAGCAGGTCTGAATAAACCAGCAATGCCAATGGGGCCGAGCAGGTAGGAGCAGGAAACTGCAGGAGCCAGACTGATGGGCAGTGGCTTCTTGGGGCAGCTCCTGGCTGCAGTGTGTGAGGGAGCTTTGACAATAACAGGAGATGCTGCACATGGCTGCAGAACTCCCAGGGCTCAGGATGCCACTTTGTAAGGGTGCCATCTTGCAGGGATGTCACCTTGCAGGGATGCCAGGTACTCCTTTCCCTGTTACAGTGTGTTACAGAGTGGGGCTGGGCTGCAGCAGCTCCCATGTTCCTCCCTGTGCTGCCAGTGCCCTGCTCCAGGTGAGGATGGAGAAGCCCAAGCCCATGGAGCCAGCCCTGCCTCTGGACTTGGCCCTGGGGCAGAGCAGCAGCCCGGACCCATGGAGCCTTTCCATGCAGCTCTCTGGATCCAGGGGCCACAGAGGAGCCAGGCAGATGGGAAGGAGCCGGGGGAGGCTGGATGGAGGGGCCCTGCCAAAGTTGGAGCATGAGAGGGAAAACGAGAGTCCCACATAATTCGAGAACCTGAAGGTCTCTTGCTGTTCAGGTTTTGTGAACATCCTTAACGGAAACACATGTGAAACTTACTCTCTGTGGATCTACCCGAGAAGCCTTTTCCGTTTTTGCTGCGTTAGCAAACTGCAGACGACTCTTTCTCTCCACCATGAACTACTGAGCAGGGACCCTGGACTCTCTCCTCCATTTTCATTCAGAGCCTCTGCCAGCATCATAAACCCAGTAAAATGTTATGGCACTTTGCACCCACTGGGAAACCAAATGTATTTTAATGTATATTTAATAGATTTCAGGTCTTTCTGTTATTAAATTTGCTTTTCATTCGCCCCCTCCCCCTCTCTTTGGTGCATGAGACTCAATGGGAAATTTTAAGTGTATTAAACCAGCATCTCACAGAAACAAATCCAGATGGCCTGGTACAAATCAGGGGGAAAAAAAAAAAATCGCATCAGAATCTATTAGAACCTGAGCCCAAATGCAACACACATTTCACCAGGCAGAGACCGCCTCGCTCCTCAGCTCCTTGCTACATGACAGCCAGGAAACATGTGCTTTCTTCTCTGGGCTTCCTGGGAAGGTGATGGGTTTGACAGCTGGGAAGCTGCAGGCCAGATTCCCCTCTGTTGTGTGCTGGTGGAACTAGGCAAGGAAGAGACTGGGGTCAACTGGGGTATTCTGGTTTTCCCTTGCTCTAACTGGGAGCTGAACTTGAACCTCCAGCTCTGGAGGGGAAGGGCTGGTGCAGACCTTCCCATTCCACAGTGTGGTGTTCCAGAGCTCCTTCTGGATCTGGAGGAAGACCAATTGCCTTTCTCAAGTCTTGCCTGTCCCCTCCAGCCAGCACCAGCAGACCCCATTTCCATTGGTTTCCTTTGTCAGTGCTTGGTGGAGGGATTGGGACCCCAGGGTGCTGCTTTTGGGGTAGCAGAAACAGCTCAAAGGGAAGGTGAGGCCAAGTCAGGAGTGTCAATGTCTTTGACAGGGGTTCCTCCCCACACTGCCTCCCACATCATGGAATCATGAGATCATGGAATGTTTCAGGTGGGAAGAGACCTTTCATGGTCTTCTAGTCCACCCCCTTTCAGTTAGATCAGGTTGCCCAGAGCCCCGTCTAACCTGCCCTGGAATGATTCCAGGGACGGGACATCTCCCATCAGTCTGGGCAACCTGCTGGACCTGGAGATGGGTGGGAATCACCATTCTGCCCCAGCCATCTCCTGCCAGCAGATGTGTCCCAGGAGCGAGGGTCCTTGGGAGCACGTGGGGGACACAAGGTTGGTCCTAGATGCTTCACAAGACAATGCAACCCCCACTCCCTGGGAACCCATTTTCCACACTTTCTTAGCGTTCCACGACTCCTTCCGCTCTGGTGAGGAAGGACAGCCCAGAGCACTGGGTGAATGTGGCTTGCTCTCCTTTCTCCTGGAGTAGAGGCTAGGAGGGAGCAGAGAGGAAGGCCCGGAGTGGGCACGGTTATTTATTTCATCTGCACTGACATTTCTGAAGTGCTCCCGGGTGGAATTTCCCCCCGCTCGCTGTGCGTGTTCCTCCAGCACACTCAGCCAGGCTCCCCGCGCTCCCCGGCTCTGTTTGCCTTCAGTTAATATTCAAGCAAACAGAATGAGTTATGAGGAGGAATGTCCATGGAAACAGTGAATTTTAAGGCACTCTTGTAAAATATTCATAGAAAGCAAATTTTGAATTAATACAAAATGTGTGCACTGAAGACCTAGTGCTAGGAGTCATCTACTCAGGGAACGGAAATAATCCCATATGACCTATACGGCCAATAAAGCAGCTTGACTTTTGAATTCTTGCAGTAAACTGCCTGTGAACAAGACACAGGCCAAGAATTATTTGCAGAAATTATTCATTAAGGGCCTAATCCAAAACCCAGCTAAGTCAGTGGAAAGATTCCCCCCTATGTTAGGCCCCAAATAATTTTGGATAATGAATACATTTGAGAAAACAGGGATCCTTCCCTGGATAACTCAACAAGCAGGAAAAAAAAAAGAAGCAAACTTCACCAAACAAAGTTACGGGCTGTAAATAACTGTCTGAGCTGCATCTGCTCCTCCCCAGCTGTGGCAGATGTGTTGGAAGCTGGAGGATGCACAGCATCCTTTTCTCCATGGTGGCAGCTCTCATGGGCACAGGGATCAGCACAGGACACCCCCCTCAGGGACAACACAGATCCCTTTCCATGGGGTCCCAAGGGGGTTGCTGAGTAAAGGAGGTCATGGAAATCAAGGGGGTAATGCCCAAACCTGCATGCTTGCTGCTCTCCCTGACACACAGCTCATCCCTGCCTGTGTAAATCGGGATGGAATGGCCAAGTATCTAACTGCAAAGTACCCTGGGAAAGTCAGGAGGAACAGTATGGCAACAAAATATATTTTTATAATTGTTATAATTATTATTACTATTCCTATTATAAAGTGGCAGTAATTCCATCAACAGATCATGGTGACACCATAAAACAGAAGAGATAGGCTTGAAATTGCTTGAGGCCCTCAGTGCCAGAATAGCACAATTAATAGCTGTGTATTTTTATTGCCATATTTAATACTGTACATTAGGCCCCACAAATCTTGCCATACTATTAAAAGCTGCTTTTTATCCTGCTTCAGTTTCATTTGCTTTTGTTTGTTTTTCAGGACGATGAGGAGATGATGCAGGGGAAGTTTGTTTTGCCTCCAAAAAATTGTGCACCCACCTCTGGCAGTGATGGAAGGGAATACTGAAAACAACCAGATCAGGAGAGCTTCCACGGCATTGGGAGTGGAAGGGATGGTTCCTTGTCCTCACGGGATGGATTCAGGGCCAGCCAGCAACTGGAGACATGGGAATTGCAGCACCACAGGGACCGGTGGGGGAAATGGCTTAAAAAAACTCACCCCAACCAACACGGCGCTGTATTTGTAAGCTATCCATATCAACCCTATCTGCATCCAATATCAGTGTAATGGGGAGCCGGTGTCAGGGAGTGTGACCCCCAGTCCATCTGGATGCAATTCCAGCCTCACATCTGAAAATTAAATACATATTTTTGAAGCCTATCAGACAGAAAGGGCTTTTTTTCCCCCCCTCTGCCTCTTCTCCCTCGGTGTGTGCGTCTCTGATGTCCACTTGTTAATGGGGTCATTGTGAGGAGGGGGGACACCAGGACTCTGAGCCGGGTCATCCCAGCCCTGGCCAAGCCCTTGACCCCATGTTCAAGGCTGGGGTCCCCCCGCTCCCCCCCATCACTGAGTCACTTGCAGGTTCACAGCCAGGGCAAGGCACCCTTCTGGCTCTCCACGGGACCCAGCACTGGGAACAGTTCCCTTGCTTTTACTGGAGGTCACGCAGGGAGGGCGGAAATTCACATTCGGAGACTCCCTCGTGCTCAGTATAAGCTCGGAAAATTTGGGAGGAAGAAAGCGTGCAGGGTTGGCAAGTCCCCTCCAGCTCCTCTTCCAGCACTGCCCCCAGGTTTTATGGAGCCTCATGCATGTGAACGTTCCCAGAAAGATGGTTTCCTTGAGAGGCGAGGGCTCCCGGCAGCGGGAAATCCCGGCACGAGGGGAAAAGCTGAGCCCGGTGCGTGCGAACGTCAGCGCCCGGCACCGTCCCCCTCGCCGGGCACGGAGCAGGCACCACGTGGCCGGTGGCAGGCGGCCAACCCAAACGCCATGGTACATGAACTACAAGTAAACACAGCTTGAGTTTCACATGTCAAATCTGCTCAGCAAACTGCTGGCGGATAATCTACAGGCCAAGAAACCAGACGTAAAAAAAAGTAGATGATGAATCAGTTGCGATGATGAATAAATTAGGGGCTGTAACGGCTCGCCCATAGGAGGCTTGGAGGGGATGGGGAGGAAAAACCCAGCACACACACGACTCACTGCCAGTTATTTGCCCAGAGCTCACTTTTCCTCCCAATAAAACTTCTCCCTCATGGCCCCCAGGGTTGGGGTAGGCTGCGTGCCTCCTGTTCGAGGCTTTGGAGGAGTGAGAAAAAAGGAATTTGTGCTCAAGCGGTGTCAAGTCAGTAGGACCTGCCGCACACCAAGCAGAGCCCTCTGGGGGTTGAGTGTCACAAATGACACTGCTCTTGCCCCTTCCCCACTGCTTTTCTTGGCTCATCTTGTTTTATCCTGGTGAAACTTGGGATGATGGGTTTGAGTGGCTCTGGGATGAGCAGTGCCGGGGGGAACCAGTCAAGGGGAGGGAGACAGAGGATGCACCTGATGTCCCCCTCCCCACCATTCTCCCACCCAGTTGTGTCCCATCCGCTGCTGTCCCACCTGCCTTTCTCTGATCAAATGCTCTCCCACCTGCCATTCTTCCACCTGATGCTCTCCTACCCCATCCTCTCCCACCCCACGCTCTCCTGCCCAACCCTCTCCCACGCCGGGCTGATGTTTCCAGCCCTCATTGATTTCATTGGCCAGAGCTGCACATGGCAGCTGGAAAGCAAAATTCCCATCTTCCAAACTCAAACAGGAAGATTCATTAACCATAAAAATATACAGAGCCCCAGCCCTTCAAAAGCCTGCAATTTATTTTACTCAAGGCAGCCAAACTTTATATAATCTGAGATGAATGCAGGGATCAGGGAGCAGGCGAGGAGGAAGGGGGTGAGGGTGAGCGCGAGGAACGGCGGCAGGGACGGGGTTGGGGGGGGGAAGGTGGCTATTAATGAACAAACAGGCACTGGGGGAGCAGGAAAGAAGGGGCTGTCCAGGAGGAGGGCGAACGTGGGGGCAACACTGAATGATTGATGAGCAGGCGAACCCAGCAATCAACATGCCACTTTATCCAGCCAACAAACCTGGAGCCGCTGGTATTTATACAGGCCCCAGTGTGATTATTATTGTAAGGGAGATTTCTCTAATCAAAACTCCAAAATTACACACAGGCCTTTCTGATTAATATTCCATGATAACAGCAAACAGGGCACATCTGGCAAAGGAGCCGTGATTTTTGCACTCCCCGTGTTCATTTATTTGCCTGACGGAAGGAAAACAGCCGTCACCTCGGGCGCTGCCACCGCCCCCCGGGGTGGCAGGTTCCCATCACGGGGTGCCGGCTGCACCACGTGGCACCTCAGAGGATGCCTGGTTGGCACAACCCTGCTCCGAGGCATGGAAGAACAGTGCCACACCAGTGGCACCAGCTCCTGCTTTGGAGCTGGTTGAGCTGCTCACTGGCTGCGCTGCTGTCACAGAATCACAGAATCGCTGGAGTTGGAAGGGACCTCTAGAGATCATCTGGCCCAACTCTCCCACTGAAGTAGGACCACCTAGAGCACTTTACACAGGGCTGCATCCAGGCGGGTTTTGAGTATCTCCAGAGATGGAGACTCCACAGCCTCCCTGGGCAGCCTGTCCCAGGGCTCTGCCACCCTCACTGTAAAGAAGTTTTTCCTCATATTGAAATGGAACTTCCCAGGTTCCAACTTGTACCTGTCGTCCCTCATTCTGACACTGGGAACTACTGAGAAGAGCCTGTCTCCATCCTCCTTGCACTCACCCCTTAGATACTTATATACACTGATAAGGTCTCCCCTCAGCCTTCTTGTCTCCAGGCTGAACAGTCCCAGCTCTCTCAGCCT
The DNA here is from genome assembly GCF_020740795.1 of Apus apus. Taxonomy (NCBI): domain Eukaryota; kingdom Metazoa; phylum Chordata; class Aves; order Apodiformes; family Apodidae; genus Apus; species Apus apus. Next base: position 19,463,281 of record NC_067293.1, read on the forward strand.
TTCCTGATCAGGGAGATGCTCCAATCCCTCTATCAACTTTGTTCCCCTCCTCTGGCCTCTCTCCAGAAGTTCCCTGTCTCCCTTGAACTGTGGAGCCCAGAACTGGATGCAGTATTCCAGCTGTGGCCTCACCAGGGCAGAGCAGAGGGGGAGAATGACTTCCCTGGACCTACTGGCCACACTCTTCTTTATGCCACCTAGGATTCCATTGGCCTTCCTGGCAGCAAGGGCACGTTGCTGGCTCATGGATAATTTACTGTTTATCAGGACTCCAAGATCCTTCTCCTCTGAACTACTTTTCAGCAGATCCACCCCTAACCTGTGTTGGTGCTTGGAGTTCTTTTTTTCCCAGGTGCAGGACCCTGCACTTTCTCTTATCGAACTTGATGAGGCTCTTCTCTGCCCATGTTCTTCTCCAGCCTGTCCAGGTTACGCTGCATGGCAGCACAGGCCTTTTTACTTAACCCTGCTGTGACGTGACTGATATAATGGGATTTTTGTTTTTGGAAGCCAGGATGGAAACATTCTCACCTCATATTATTAAGAACAACAAATACGGGCAAGGTGGCAGGGCAAGGAAATTCCACCTGGGATTTCAGCTCCTCTCTCTAGCTTTGCAGTATGGCCAGGGATGCACGGGCTGGTGGCAGCCTGGAACTACAGAGCTGCTGAAGGATGATTCCTCTTACCCCATGGAGAAAGAGGGAAGTGTTTGGGATCATCCTCCTCCTTAGAGCCAGTGGGATGTCAGTCTTGATTTGGGCATGGTGCACTTCACCCAGAGGAGCTGACTATCAGGCCCTGCCTACCTCAGGTAGTGAGAGGTTTATCCATTTTTCAGAGGGATGTATTAAGCACCTCAGGCTGGAAAATGGGGATGCCCTCCCTCCTGGTGCAGGGCCAGGCAGGGCATTTTGCTCTGGGAAGTGCTGTGCTGAGCTCTGAAAACTGAGCCTAAGTAACAACCAGTGCTCATACAAACCCCCCTCATCCTGCACGTGTCTGTCCAAGCAGCTCCGGGCAGGAAACCTGCCCGTGCGTGACATTGGACCATGGGGGAAGGTGCATCCCAGGAGATGGACCCTAAGAATGGAGGGATAAACCGGCTCCTTTCTTTTCTGAGCTGTTTGCAGCACGGCAGCACAAGCAGAGCTGGAATTGCCTGTGGGGGAGAGTATACTCCTGGGAATCTGTGGTAATGGGAATCTCACAAGATTTCCAGCTCAGCTGGAAAGCTTAAATGGGCTTAGGAGAAGCTTTGGATGAAAACTGCTGCCTTTGGATGCTTTATCCAAACACCCAAGGACTCCCTTGACCCAGGGCTCTGCTGCTCACGGAACGTGTGAGCAACAAGAGAATGGTGGCCCTGGGCAAGGGACTATAAATGTACCTTTTCTGCCCAGAAAAATGCTTCTTCCCACTGCTTCATGGCATTGTAACTGCAGGCAGCCCCACTGCCCCAACAGCTACTTCCAGAGCCAGGACTTGCCGGTCCAAGGGAGAGAGTCCTGCCTTCCCCTGCTTTTCCATGCACTGCCTGGACGTAATAAAAAACAACCTTCCATCAGCTTCCTCCTGCCCCTCACATACCCTCTGTTTGGTTCACAGGCCAGTGAGGAACAGCAACTGCTTTGAAGCATGTAGGAAAAAGGTGATGGAGCAAGGAGGGGGTGGGGAAAAGGTCTGAGTGTTGGATGGAGCAAGGAGGGAGTGGGATGCCTACCTCCAGGTGAGAACCTCAGGACCTCAGGAGGATGGGGTCCAAGCAGGTTTCTGCTCAAGGCAGCCAGGCTGGAATTAAAATCTGTGGGAAGAGAAAGAGGAGAGAAATACAATCAGAAGCTCCCAATTACCTCATGGGCATCAAGAGCAAGTGATGGTGCATTTGTTGCTGACACCATGCGGTCTGTGCTGCGGTCACCCCTCTGTTGTCCCCCTCCCTGAAAGCTGTGGTTGGGAAGCAAAGAGGAGAGCAGTATGGGGGATGGGACACTGCCAGGCAGAGGGGTGGGCTGCTCAGGGCTGGCCTGTCTCTGATTTCCACATCACTGCCAGATTTGGTTTCCCTCCGAGCTGAGTTACCTGGAGTTGCTCCGCAGCCAGCGCGCAGGTTGTGCATTATTGGAGATTTATGAGTCATGATTTATGGGGCTGGTTGCTGTGCTGGTGTTACATACCCTGGCTGAGGAGTCCAATTTTATGCATAAACTCTATTCTTGGATCACTGAACTTCCAGAAATAGTGGCTAAAAAAGAAAAAAACCCCAGCACTTTCCAGTCACCCACTGTTCCCAGAGCTGGGAAGCGGAACGGGGTCTGGTTTGGTGCCATCTCAAAGGCTTTGGTGTCAGAAGGCAGATCCTAGAGCTCTGCAGCCTCGTGGGGGTTGACTCTGCTCTCCAGACAACAAACCTGATCCCAAGACCCCTTATTTCCAAGCAAAAGACCCCGCTGGCTGCAGTCACTTTGGGAAGCTGCACCAGGGAGGAGGTGACAGTGGCCCCAAGTGGGTGGCTTGTCCCCAGATCCCATCTCCTGCTGCCCCCTGGCAGCTGCCCCTGAGCAGAAAGCAAATCCTCTTGGGGGAAAAGGGCCAAGGACTGCCCTGTCCCCTGACAGACACAGACCATCTGTCCCCTCCGTCCTTGACATTCCAGCAGAGCTGCTCTCCGGCTGTGACCCTCTGGCAATTTCCCTTGTCCTGCAGCCCATGAGGAAACGTGTCAGCCCTGGGGACACAGCTGCTCCTTGTGCCAGAGCCATCCCCCACCTGTTCAGTGTGGCTGGCTGAGGGACGGGCTGCTTTCATCCCCCAGACAGGGTCGTGCTGGCAGCTCAGCACCGACAGCCCCGGGGTCAGGGCTGGGGGACGTTGCCACCTGGCTCCCATTAGGAGGGCTCCTTTCTCCAGAAGAGGCCTGTGTCATTCCCCACTCATGCCAATTATCCCCCCAGGTCTCTATTAGCCTGCACAGAACAAGCCCAACCCATCCCGTGCTCCAACAGCCGAGCAGACGTGTCCTTGGTGAGGCTCCTTCCTCCTCTCTCCAGGTTGAGGACATGGCAAATGGCTGCTTTTGCCTCCCCCTTCCTCTGCTGGGGGAAATCACTCTCATTTTTCTTCTTTTTTCCCCCTTTTTCTCTCCTCCCTGCTTGGCTGGGGTGAGATGTAGCTCTCCAAGGAGGTTGCCAGCCAGAACCATGGATTTAATGGTCCAGAGCCCTCCAAAATTCAGGCAGAAGGGTGGTTGTGGGTATGACAAGCCATAGCCCCTCACTGTCCACAGCACCCTGGTCAAGTTTGGAGGGGCCATCTCCAAGGCCCCCATTATGGTATTTAGAGCAGAAAAACAGCTCCTGAGCTGCAAGGGTTTTCTCCAGCTGCTCTTGGGCTGCTCCACCATCAGCTCTCTGCTCCAGGGGAGCAAATCAAGCAGCAAACCACGGAGGTTTGCTGCATGGCTGACCTCCCTGCGGCTCCCCAGGTGAGTGTTGCTGTAATAGGATTTGGTCCATGTCCCTGGAAACCCCCTCGGAGGAGGATGTGGGGTTTTCAGCACCTTAACTCCTTCATGCACCAGAGAGGGTGAAACCCCACTGCAGCCACATCAAGCCTCAGCCTGTGGGTTTTGCTGGTTTGGCTGGGAGAGTTTCCAGCATGGGGGGGGGGGGGCTGGTGCCAGGGCTGCACCTTGGTCCACACAGTGAGCACCCGTGGCAGTGCAAGCCCTGTGTCTGAGGGCCAGGGAAGTGCAGGGGAGCAGAGAGCTCACCTCCTGATGGGTACAGAGGTGGGAAAGCTGTGTGAGAGCAGAGATGGGTGCTCAGGGCTCTCCAGCTCACAGCAGGATGGTTGCCCTCCCAACCACCCCTGCTTCCCCTCCCAGAGTATCCCTGCTTTGGGCTTGGGAAAGAGCAACTTCCTGATGGCTTGTGTTTATCCCAAACAGCCAGGACTTGCCTTCACGCCAAGCTAGAGGTTATTTGAGGCTGCTGTCTCGTTCATCAAATCCTCATGTTCCATTAAAAAAAATCAATAATGAAGTAAAATCCTCCAAATCAGAATAGCTAACAGCCTGCAACGTCTTCTGGGAAAAAAAAACCCTCCATGCATGAAGCTCTGATCTGCAGTGTGGAGCACCCTGTGTGAGAATGAAACCCTAGATCTTAGCTGGGGCCCATCCAAGTGCTGCTCAGCTGCAGGGCTCAGGGTACCCAACTGCACAGGGAGGGATGCCCAAGGGACACCAGACGTGTCCCCTGCGGGGGCTGTGGCACAGCCACCCTCTCACTCATCTCCAGCATCTCCCAGGCAAGTGGGTGGGGCAGGCTGTGGATGGGGGGTAGCCAGGGATTGTTGGGGGGTTCTATCCATGCAGATGAAGCCATTGGTCTCCCAAATGGCCACCCACCATGGAGTCATGGGACCCTGGGGCTGCTGGGCCCCCAGACTGGAGTGACTGGAAATGGGGAAGATTCACAGCACCAAGACTGAGACTATAAAGGGAGCTGAGGAAATTCATAAGGAGGTGTAAATTGGAACAATATGGGCTGTGTCATGTCCTGATTTGGCTTCAGGGAATTAAGAGCTAATCTTTTCCCTGAGACTGGGCTTGCTGGAGCTGTGCATGCAGCACACAGGGGAGCTGGTGACCACCGAGCAGAGCCAGTGAGTGCCGACGCAGGAGATGCAGGAGGGAGACTTCAGATGATTATTTTTACATTTGGTCTTTCTTTGGTTACTGAGGTGCATGTTTAAAGTGAAATCCTCCTCTTGCAGCTCCTCTTTTTTAATAAAGGATCCCTGTGTATACTCAACCAAGAGAAACAGGTCACAAATCGGTGATGGTGGGTTGGAAATCGATGGCAGTGGGTTATAAACTGAAGGCATCAAGCAGGGCTTGTATACTTGTAATAAAAGCAATTCCTGCTTGGCAATGGGGGAACTGGAAGTGGATGGAGGTGGCTGGTCCAGGAAATGAGCACCAGGATGGTGGGTGATGCTCCACTCTCCTGCCCTTCTCCTCACGTGGGGTTTGGGCTCCTGGGGAGTGAGGTTTGCCTCCCTGCCTGCTTTGCTCCTCTGCCTGGGAATGTGGAATGGAAGGAAGCAGAAATGGGTGCTTACATCAGTGTGCACACACAAAGACATGAAGAAAACCCAAGCCTCACTGAAAACTTGGCATTATAATGATGTAACACAACAATACAATGTGGACTCCATCCATGTGAATGCTCTTCAAGAAAATGTGGGTTGATACATTTATTTTCTTTTTTCCTCAAAAAATTCTGTTACTTTTCCCATGCAGGGCTCTGTTTTTGGGACCTGTCCCTTCCCTACCCCCTGAGCTGTGCTCGGGCAGGAGGCTGCCTGCCCCAGCCCCCCAGCCAGCCCCCCTCCTCTCCATTAGGTTCCCTTGCTATCTAGGTCAAAGATTAGCAAGAGCAATAAAAAAAGAAGTGAAAGCAAAGGCCAGCATCGAGCCTTTCATGCGGACATTATTTGCTGCTTGCAATGGAAAATACATCCCCACCTCCCTGTACACAGCAAATCTGAAGAGGAGGAGGAGGACGAGGTAGAGGAGGAGGAAGGTTAAGTGCCTGTGGAAGGGTCAGCATGGTCAGGCTGGAGGCAGGGCTGTCCTGGGAGCACACTGCAGACCTCCCACGACCTTGGCCAGCCCATCTCACCATGCCCCTGGGTGCTCTGGACATGATGAGCCTGATACTTGGCTCTCCCAGGGCAACTCACAAGCCTCCAACCCCCCGGGTTCATACGGGCATGGAGGAGACCTCCCTGGAAATAAAAACTCCCCTGCAAGGCACCAAGTCCCACGTGCTCCCAACCCCTGCTCAAAGGATGCATGAGCTCAACATCCTTGGGCTGCTCTGGGTGCTGGGGTGCTGCAGGGTGCTGGGCAGCACCCTGGGAGGGTGCTGGGATGATGGGAGGCAACTAGAAAGGTACTGAGATGGTGGTCCACCCTCAGAAGGGTGCTGGGATAGTGGGCAGCCCCTGGGAAGGTGCTGGTCCGGGGGGCTGCCATGCAGGGGTGGTTCAGGCAGCACGGCCGTGCCTGCCAGCCCAGATTGTTTCAGCCCAGCGACCTCACAAGTGGCTTTGCTAAAGCTGCAAGTTGATCTCATGGAAGGAAATTGAATTGTCGTCGGGGCTGGGTTTTATCTGGGCTTTGGGCTCCGCTGCCTGGCTCGGCCTATTAACGTTTGCTTGTCTGATTACAGCCACAGCTTGGGGTGAGAGGTCAGGTTGAAATCATGCCTCTTTCCTTTCTCATCAGAAAGCGTGTGGCTGAGGGGCTGGAGATGTGCAGGAGGAATCAGACCTTCCAGGACAAGGAGGGAGGCCTGGGCACTCCTGGGCATGGGCAGCATTTGCAGTGCACTGAGTGTGCTGGCAACGTGAGACTGGCCCTGGAGCACCAGGAGGTTGTGGGCTTTTGTGGCTGGGAGTGCTTTCTCTTGTGGTGTGCAGGGCTGTAGAGATCTTGTTTTGAAATGTGCTTTTCTGCCCCCGCCACAAACACCGGTGACCTGCTACTTCCACTCCAAAAAAAAAAGACAAAGGCAAAGGTGATGCCAAAAGTGACCTTTCTCCTAGAATCACTGGACTCTAGGAGCTGGAGATTTATGGAAATACAGAACTACAGAGACAAGGTGCCCACTGGTGTAATTAAACTGCCTACATTGTGATGTGTGGGGAGACTCTTCCAAGCACCCCCCCACAGGGATGAGACAGGGTGGCTTGTTAGTGCTGGTGGAGCCCAACCATCCCCTCCCTGTTCCCCCAGTGCCCTGGGTTAAGATTCTTTAATGACTTTAATCACCAGTTTATTTACAGCAGCCACTTTCCCCATTGCTGCCCTCCCCCAGCATGGGTATAACATCTGCTGCCCCACATTGCCCCCATAAACTGCTCCCATTTCACATCACAAAAAATATACAGGGCACTAAACTAGGTATGTTTTATAGGGGAGCTGTCAAGCAGCTCAAATCCAGGCTCTGACCTACTTAAAAGTTGTCCTAATCAGGAGAGGCATGTGTGTGTGTGCTGAGTTCACATCTCCCCTTCCACATGTCACCCTGGTGTGAAGAAATGAAAATGGAAATTATTTACTGAGGGGAAGAGCGGGGAGGAGGCAGGAGCGGGTGCTGTGCAGGCAGGGTGGGCAGGGGGGTGGGCAGGCCACTGTCCTGCCCTGTCTGATGACAGCCTCTTGGGGCTGGGAAGCAGCTGAGATGGGGAAGGAGATCTCAGCCGGCCTTGAGACAGGCCCCCAATTCTTGCTGCCCCATGTTTTGCAATACTGGAGACATCTGTAAATGTGGGGTGTGATGGAGGCTGGGCCCTGAGGAGGAGGAGAAAGAGGAGAAGGAGAAGGAGAAGGAGAAGGAGAAGGAGAAGGAGAAGGAGAAGGAGAAGGAGAAGGAGAAGGAGAAGGAGAAGGAGAAGGAGAAGGAGAAAGAGGAAGAGAAAGAGAAAAAGAGAAAGAGAAAGAAAGAAAAAGAGAAAGAGAAAGAGAAAGAGAAAGAGAAAGAGAAAGAGAAAGAGAAGGAGAAGGAGAAGGAGAAGGAGAAGGAGAAGGAGAAGGAGAAGGAGAAGGAGAAGGAGAAGGAGAAGGAGAAGGAGAAAGAGAAAGAAGGAGAGAAGGGATGCTGGCACTCCCACGGAGGCAGGGCTCTTGGCTTTAGTCCCATTTTCTGCCACAGATTTCATGTGGGATGACCTGGGTGCTGCTCCCACCGATAACCAAGAGCTCCCAGTCCTGCAGGAGCTGCTCCAAGCAGGAACAGGGCACTTGGGGACATAAAAAATGGACCACCCCTGGGCTTTGTCTCACTGCATGGTCACAGCTCCTGGGCTGGTGTCCCCAAGGGTGGCCCTGACACTCCGTGGCACCCCACAGGCTGCTCCACAGGGGATGCAGATTCATGTGGCAGTAGGTGGTGGCTACCAGGAGTATTTTCTGTGGGAGAAATTATGCCATGGGGGGATCGAATTCCCCTGTTCTCTTCTGCTGTGGCCATTGCAGCCGTGGAACATGAAGTATTTATGAAGTGCCTGTGACTCCTCTGATAGTTGGCAAGGCTGCCAGCAGAAACACTCCTGACCTTCCCCACACACTCCCAGCTCCCCACCAGCCCGGGATGAAGAGAAATGGGGCTTTAGCACCATAATCAAATCAGCCCTGAAAGGGAGAGGTATGGTGACTGGGAGGATGCTGCTGGCTTCTCTGTACACCCCAAGTCCAGCCTGGAAAAGCTGCTCCTTGCAGAGCATCCTGCCAAGCTGGAGGGCTACTGTGGGGAAAGCCACATTGGGGTGGAGGAGTGGGGCAGAGAGGGTCACTTCCATCCCATCCCCAGATGTGTTCTCAGTCTCTGGAGCACCCTTAGACCTGCGTCCCTGAGTGGTGCCCAGGGGTTTTGTGCATCCCTGCTGCTATGGGGCAGGTCTCTGCATGCCTCCCTGGTCTTGGCTCCTTGCTGTGGGAGGTGTGCTGGTTCCAGCCTATCTCCCAGCTTGGACTTCCCCACCCCCCCCAAGCCCCTGTGGCTTGTCATGCATTGGGCAGGATGAGCAAACGCTGACACAGCACAGCTCATCCCCACAGCATGTGCCTGCAGCCCGCAACATGTTGGGAGAGGAGCAGGGGTATGTCCTGACATCTCCCTGGCTGCAGGGGGAGGGAAGGGCCTCCCCTCCTGCCCTGGGGGTGCTGATTCAGACTCCAGAGACAGGGTGCCCGGCTCCAGCTCCACTGTGAGTCACAGGGAGAGGAGCAGGTGCCCGCCTCAGAGCTGGGGAGCAGGCCTCCCAGCCTGGTGGGGATTCTGGCTGGGCAAGGGTCCCAGTGGCTTGGCCACCCTCACCCTGACTTCCCACCCCCAGGTGTTTGGATGGAATAGCAAAGAAGAAAAAGGAACATGAAAAGCAGAGCTTCATCCCCCAAACCATGGTCCTGTCCCCACCACGGCTCCACAGGTCCCACAAGGCTGCCACACCAGAGGCTTTGCTCTGGAGCTTCCCTCCCACCTATGAGCCCAGCTCAGCCCTTCAGAAGCCCACAGCCCTGAATTCATTCCCTTTGCCTCCCTTTGCTGCCATTTTCTTCTATTTCTCTCCCATTGCCTGCCTGGACTTCTGGCTTTGCCAGACCTCCAGTACAGAGGTGTCCAGCTCTGGCTGTGCCAGGGATGCTCCAGGGGTGCAGGGGGACCTGGATGCAGGACATGATGCTGCCCAGCTGTGCAGCCTCCTGCATCCTCATCTCCTGCCCTCGTCCTCGGCCGCTCTCGGCGGGACTCCAGGACTGCAGACATCAAAAGGGCTGCTTTCATGGGGGATGGAGTGTTCGGGGCTATCTGCTGCTTTCCACTCCCCCCAAAGGCACTTAGTCCCTAATTAAACTGTACACAGCATTCCTTCCCCATCACACCTCGTAAAAACGAGGAGCCCACAGAAAACGGGCTGTGCTACAAGTGAGGATAATGATCCCGGGACGGCTCGGCCAGGGCTGCAGCTCCAGCTGGGAACAGGGAGCCTGCCAGGGGAAGTGCGACCCGGGGAGGGGCAGAGGGATTTTGGGGGGGGGGGGGGGGTTGTGTTCCTTTCTGCATCAGTCAGTTTACGTTGGCATCTGTGCAAATAGGTAGTAATCCACCGTAATGAGAGGGAAAAGAAGGAAAGAAGGAAAGAAGGAAAGAAGGAAAGAAGGAAAGAAAGAAGGAAAGAAAGAAGGAAAGAAAGAAGGAAGGAAAGAAAGAAAGAAGGAAAGAAAGAAAGAAAGAAAGAAAGAAAGAAAGAAAGAAAGAAAGAAAGAAAGAAAGAAAGAAAGAAAGAAAGAAAGAAAGAAAGAAAGAAAGAAAGAAAGAAAGAAAGAAAGAAAGAAAGAAAGAAAGAAAGAAAGAAAGAAAGAAAGAAAGAAAGAAAGAAAGAAAGAAAGAAAGAAAGAAAGAAAGAAAGAAAGAAAGGAAATTAAAAATAAAAGGGTAGATTTGCAAACATGCCCAGCTGGCTGGGGACGGGGTGCGGGAGGTGTGAGCTGAGCAGGGCAGGCTGCTGGTGCTCTCCCCCAGACCTGGAGCCTGCCAAGACTTTGCTGCTGAGGGCTGCAGGAGCAGGGAGAGAGCCCATCACTGTGGCTTCTGACCTGCCTGCCCTGGCTGCCAGCGTCAAACGGGAATATGGCAATCCTCTGTAGAGCAAGGGCGTTGGATGTAGGGGATTCAGGGGAGGATACAAGTGTGCTGGTTTGGTTTGGTGGTTTTTTTTTGATATGGGGAGAAGAGCCCCAGGGGTGGCTCTGGTGAGAAGTTGAGAAGCTCTCCCTGCTCCAAACCAGCCAAGGAGCCTTTAGAGGGGCAACAGATGAACCTCTGCCATTAACATACGAAAGGACTGAGATAAGAGCTGAGCAGAGTGAGGAGTTAAGGGAGCAGAGCTGGGCTGGAGATGCAGAGGGTGTTCGTGGTTGGTGAGGAAGGAGGGGCAGAAGGTCCCTGAGCAGAAGCTTCACTGCAGTCCATGGCAGGATGGCAGCTGTGCCCCTGCACTCGTGGAGGAACGTGGTGGAACATTCCCTGAAGGCGCCAGGAGGGGGGAACTTGGCCAGTGGGCTTGGGTTTTGTGGCCAGTGGGCTGGGATGGTGCAGCTGTGGAAGCCCCCGGGCAGGGGAGGTGCCTGTTCCCGACCAGCCCGTGACTCTGCGGGCAGCGCTGGAGCAGCTCCGGGGCTGGTGGGAAGGGCTGATGGAGCAGAGGTTGGTGGAGGACTCTGCCATGGGAGGGACCCGTGGGGAAGCAGGGCAGGACTGTCAGGAATCCTGCTTCCTGAGGAGGAAGGAGCAGCAGGAACCACCAGACAGAACTGACTCTAAACCCCATCCCCCTGTGCCTGGGGGAAGGAGGGAGAGAAACCGGGAGCAAAGGGATTTGGGCCCGGGAAGAAGGGAGGGGTGGGGTGAGGTGTGTGAGCCCTTCTCTGCTGTCTGGGCATTGATTAGTGTGAAATTAAATTATTTTTCCCCAAGTTGAGTCTGTTTTGCCCAGGACCTTAATCAGTGAAGATCCCTCCTTGTCCTTTGTCTGGACCCCTGAGCTTCTGGTTGGGTTTGTCCTCCCCATCCCAGGGTGTGTGAGGGGGAAGATGAGTGAGGCCCTGGGGCTGGTTCTTTGTTGTCCTGTTGGGCCCAAACCACGACAACAAGGTGGGGTTTGTAAAAGTGATTCTACAGTGGGAACCCAGACAAGGAGATCTTTCATTTCAGAGGCTTGATTTAGACCACATTGATCACATCCTTGTTGGCTTTGCTATCAAACCGGGGCAGGTTTTTAGGACAGTCAGGTCCTTGCTCCCTGCCCAGTGACCTGCCCTGTCCTCACCCATCTCCAGTGGGGATTTAGCCTCTCAGCAGGTGGGAGAAGATCTCACTGATGCTTGGCCATATCTCCTGGTGCAGGCAGGGCTCTGCTCCTCCTGCCCAGTCCACCATCCCCTTTAATGTGTTTTACACATGTGATGAATATCGAAGGAATTTGTTTTTTAAAGCCTGTTTTGATTGAAACAGCACAAAAACCGGCTCATGCTTGGGGCCTTCCTGTAAGTTATTATTATTTTTTTCATTTTGAGGGAAGATTATGTTTCTTAGGCAAACAGGAATAACAACAGGGAAAAAAGGCCCTGTTTGTTTCTTTAGCTTGGAGCTGAGTCTTGGAGTGGTTCCCCGCAGTGGAAACAATGGTGCAGGCAGCACCGTGGCATCAGAGGGTCCTGCTGATGTGCAAAGGGCTGTTTTGGGGGTAACTCTGCTGTCCCCCAAAGATGGGTGGCCTCCTAGGGATGTTGAGAAGTGCCAGTTGCTGCAGTTGCTTCTCCTTTTAAAGGGAGACAGAGCAGCAGAAAGAGCTTCCCCAGTCAAACCTGGTGGGGACGTGGGTCTTCAGAGGTAGGAGGCCAGCAAAGCCCACATCTGTGTTCAGGTTCTAAACAGTTTTTTAGAGATATTTTGGGCTGGTTGTTTTTAGGGGGTAGAAAGAGCTGAGTGTGGAGCAGTGGGCCCTGGAGGGTGGCTGTGGGGAGAGGAGCTCTGCCAAGGCACACATCTCCAAGCCAAAGCAGCCTCTCCTCTGGCTTTGAACAACCCATACGGCCACCAGCATGGTGGCATGGAGGGACACTCGTGCAAGGATGACTGGTAGTGTGGGTGTGTGAGCACACAGCCTGTGCAACCCTCCATCCTCCTTCCTTGGACCACCTGTGGTGTCCACATAGTAGGGGTGTAGAAGCTGTAGGTCACCTTGAATAGTGTCTGCAGGACCATCTGAGTAACTTTGGCATGCAGGCAAGCAGAACTGAGCCAGCGGGGTACCTGGGGGAGATATTTTCCTCTCTGCCTTCTCCTCTGGAGGAAGCTGCTGGAGGCTCAGCAGGGTTTGGGGCACTCAGCAGCTCATGACGCCATGTGTGAGAGTGGCTGTGAGCAGGAGCAGGAGCCCCTCTTGGTGGGAACCAGAAGGCATTTGCAGGTCATTTCAGCATGTTGTCCCAGTCAAATATTTGTCTAGTTAATAAATATATTGTTGTTTTTTTCAGCGAGGAAATGAGGAGGCTGTGAAGAAAAATAATGAAAGGCTTTGCTTGTGCAGCCCTGCTCTGCAAGAACCTGGATCAGGCCCTCCGCCTTCTCCTTGGCCCTCATGCTATAAGAAATCCTGCTGTGGATTTCACAACGACATGATTGACAAGATTAGAAATTATCTCCCCCTCTCTCTACATATAAGGTTACTGCCGCTCCAGGCACAGTGTGAAATTCCCCTTGCCGGAGCTCATTAAATGGGTCAATGGATGCGTTCCAGCTTCTCTGCAGTTCACAAAGGGCTGAGTCCTGGCCACCCCACCAAACTCTGTCCCAGGCTGTTGACGAGTAAGTGCTTCCATATGGCTCACCTCAGCATCTCCAGAAAGATAACAGAGAGCTAATGGCTTGCAGATTCCACGGATGCTCGCCGTCAAACGCGAGGAGGATCCGGGGGCTCGGGGCTGCATTCAATCACAGCTGATTGGGATGGAGGGACCCATGGGCTCCCCGCCAGCCTTCAGCCCCTGCAGACCTTTCCTTTGGACTGGGGGGCACCAAGAAAGGGCAGCACATTCACACGGCCACCTTGGGAGCCAGGAGCAGAGGGAAGGGTGAGTGGGTAGCCCCAGCCCCAGGTGCTCTGGGGGCTGATAGGTGAGGTGGTTGTGTGGTGGACACAGAACTCTGAGCCCTCAGGGCATCTTCACGGCCCCTGGGACAAGCAGTGATGTGTATTGAACAGTGGCAAGACTCTTTTTCTTGTTCTGGATCCACCCACGAACCATTTAGATGCCTTCAGGCCAGAAAGTCACCAATGTAGTTATGATGATGTTGAAGATGGGGAAAACTGTGGTGAAAACACTTCAGTGAGAAGGTCTCTTCTCTGAATCATATTTACTGTGAGGAATAATTTCCAGATTTCTCCCTGTCTGTGAATCTGCTTGTAGACCACAAGCTCAGAAGCTCATCCTGCAACTCCTGCTTGTCTTGGCAGGCCATGGGATCACCCAGCATCTCTCCTCTCCCGTGGGTGGATGGGTCTGGTAGCTTACTGGTGTGGGGAGTATTTCCAGTGCACCCAAACACGCTGTTTGAAATGCTGCTGTTGAATATTTGAGAGGGAAATTTATATTTCATGAGCTCCTGTGCTGGGAAGTTTTGAGCACTGGCATTATTCATGCTGAGGAGACACAACGGGGTCGAAACCACAGGTGAATCAAGGTGCTCCCTGCACCCCTGGGATGTGGTTTTCTCTGCTGCCACCCTGTTGCCACCTGTCCCCCTGTTGCTGGGAAGTGTTTGGGGATGCTCTGGGTCACAGATCTTCTGTGCTCAAGAATTAGAAAATGACCAAATGTTGGAAAGTGAGGTCTCCTAGGCTCTGCCATTAGCAGGCAGCCTGTCATGGTGCTGAGAATGGAGATGAATTCTTGGCTGAAGGAGGAGTTCCTTTAACCCTAAGAAGTGTCTGTGTGTGACACAAAAGCAGGAGGGCTGGGGTAGGGTGGATGTGCTGGTGGAGCAGTGAGTGAATGTCCCACTGGAGGGGCTGTGACCTGTGAGCTTTGTGGGCTCCTAATTACCCAGCCCGGCACCATCACCATCTAATTAGGTTCCTTCAGCCTGGATATTTGTGTAACCAGCCCCCAATTGAAGTCCCTACTTGTCAGCTCCCCAGGCTGCTTTCCTTGGGGTGAGGCAGTGATGTGGGGTGGTGGCACTGCCCGATGAGCTCTGGACACTGCTCTGGGGGGGTTTGCTCCCTGGGACCCTGGTCCCTGCTCTCGTGTGAGCCCATGGATGGGCTGCAGGCACAGCTCCACCTCAAGAGGACCCTCTCAAGTGGGCACTGCTCCACTGCTCCCCTGTTCCCTTGGCATGGGCACAGCTCTGAGATATTCCCCCTGCCCTGCACCTCTCCAAGGGTGATTCTCATGCAGGGTGCTCAGCACGGGGCTCTCAAAGGGCAGGGACCACTTCTTCTCTCTAGAGCCCCTCTCCAAGTGGCCCCAAGCCCCTGTGGGACTCAGTTTACCTGGTGAGCCCCATGAAGAGCAGGGTCTGGAGAGAAAAGGGGGCTGCTGGCAGGTCCTGCTGCTGGCGGGCAACTCTCCTTCAGTGCTCTCCTTTCTTCCCTCCTGTCCTTCAGAGAGAAACTGGAAACCCCCCCTCCCTGTCTGCTTTGCACGCTGAAGCCGAAATAAATGAAATTACCTTTAATTATTCTCATTACTTTTCTTCAGAATGCTGGAGTGAAAGGCAGCATTTAGTTGTGAGCTACAGCAGGGCTCTGTCCTTCCTCCTGCCCTTTGGGCCCCCTGGAGACCCCCAAGCCATGGCTCACCCCTGGACACACACAGAGCCCCCTTCTTCACCAGGGGAGGATGAAAGGATGGGAGAGGATGAAAGGAGGGGAGAGGAGGAGAAGAAATGAGGCTGAGCCAGGGGCAGGCATGAGGGAAAAGCAGAGGGGAGCAGGGGTCAGGGGTGGGGGGCTTGTAGGGGTCAGGGCTGGCAGCCAAGCAGGGATGACTTGCTCATTTCCAGATCACCTCTGGGCTGGGGGAGCCTCATGGGATGCAATGGGGCAGCACCAGGTTGAGGGGTGGCTCTGGCACCTTCCCAGCTGGTTGCAGCTCCAGGCAGGAGCTCGTCTAGCCATAGTGGTGGCCTTGGCAGTGCTGGGTTAGTCGTTGGATTTGATCCTCAAGGTGTTTTCCAACCAAAACAATTCCACAATTCTATAGGGCACTTCCATTACACCACCTCCCCTTTTCCTCCCATTTGTCCCACCTTGTGAGGGATGGATCCTGCAGCTCCCAGCACCTCACTGCCTGCAGTGGGATGATGGGCAGGACATGTTTCCTGCCTTAGCTCCCAACCCTGGCCATGCTGGGTAGAAGCTGCCAATTATTTTTCCCTGTTTAATGATTTCTGGACCTGCAGCTTTTTTATGTGCTGTCTGGCACCTTTCAGCAGGTGCTTGCTGGGATATTTATGGATACAGGTCAGGCAGAAGGGCTTAGGAGAGCCTGCCAGGCTGCAGGCTGCTTTTCTCAGTGTGGCCATCCCTTCATCCCATCCAGGGGCAATCACTGGGACCAGCAGCCTGGTGTTCCCACTGGCTCCTTGGAGCAGGAACCTCATGGCAAACAGCTATTCCTCCTTGTCTCTTCTCTCCCCATCTTCTAGGCACGGAGGAGGATTTTCCCAACAGGCTGGGAAGAAAATCCCTATCTCCTGAGCTGCAAAGGAAGGACAACCCATTCTTCTGCTCATGTCCAGCAGAGAAGGAGCAAATGAAACACCAGCCCTGTGGGACCTCCCAAAATAGCCCTTCCCTGGGTGTCTGAGCAGCAGCAAGAGAAAACACCAACATTGGAGTAGTGGAGAGGGGCAGCAGGGGGGCCAGGAGCCTGGTCCCAGATGGACACTGGGCCATTCTTCTGGAGAAAGTCTTGTTCCCCTTCGAGGTCAGCCAGAAGTGACACTGAAAACGCTGGGGCCTTTGGGAACGAGCGTCAAGACACGTTCACTGTCAAATGGAATCTATTAAAAGGGATTAGATGCTTTTTTTCATCAATACTCCCGTGACACCATGATGGGTTGAAATTGCTACAAAAACATCATTATTAAAAATGGGCCTATTAGTATTAGAATGGACAGAAGCTCGTCACTAAATTTAGCAGCAGCTGCTGGAGCTGAGACCAGAGGGGAGGCGGTTGGGAAGGGGCTGTGGGGATCACAGGTGAGGTGGGAGGGGAGAGGTGCTGGGACGGGCGTTCCCTCTGTGGTGCTGCCTTGGCACAGAGAGCAAAGTGGTTGCTAGGAAATAGGGCAAATAAACAATCCTCTTTGCTCGAAAGTGAATCCATCAGATGGAAGAGATAGAACCGTAGAATCACGGAATGGTTTAGTTGGAAAAGACCTTTAAGGTCATCAAGGCCAACCAGTAACCCAGCCCTGCTGAGGCCACCACTAACCCGTGTCCTTCAGCACCATCTCCAGGGCTTTGAAATCCCCCCAGGGATGGGGACTCCACCCCTGCCCTGGGCAGCCTGGGCCAGGCCCTGACAACCCTTTTGGAGTAGAGATTGTTCCCAATATCCAACCTAAACCTCCCCTGGCACAACTTGAGGCCATTTCCTCCTATTCTTTCACTTGTTCCTTGGGAGAAGAGACCAACCCCCCTGGCTCCAACCTCCTCTCAGGCAGCTGCAGAGCCAGCAGGTCTCCCCTCACCTCCTGGTCTCCAGGCTGGACACCCCCAGCTCCCTCAGCTGCTCCTGCTCAGACTGGTGCTCCAGACCCTTCCCCAGCTCCCTTGCCCTTCCCTGGACACGCTCCAGCCCCTGGCAGGGAAACCAGCCTCAACAGGCAGGGAAGTGCCTCTCTGGAGCCAGGGTTTCTTTATGGGCGCTCAGGCCACGTTCAGCAGAGCTGCCTGAAATTGGTGACAGGTTGAGTTTTCTGCTGAGAAATGTAGTTTTATCAAAATCAAAGTGCTCCCAGGGAATGAGTGGATTTTGACAAAGTTTGTGAGGGAAACGAGCCTGAACAAATCACTTTAACTCTCTTGCTTTATTTTTCACAGAGGTAAAAAGAAGTCCTTGGATCTTTCTGTGATATAAATTCTATACAATGCAATTAATCTAATATTTATAGTATCGCATCATGCATTGACTGTGTCAACTGAAACATTTAGCTGTTGACAAAAGATTCAAAAATTCTCTTTCATAAAGCAGCCAGATCACTCCCGAGCACGGAATTCCTCATGCAGTGCAGTTATTGCTTGTGGAACAACCTGAGGGTGAAGCACAGCACCCAGAGCTGTGGCTGCTGGTTAAGTGAACTGTGGGGCCTCAACCCCCGAGGGTTCAGCCCTGGAAGGGGAGGTTCCCAAGGCAGGAGGGGCAGAGGATGTGCTGCAGGGGCTCAGGGAGAGCTGAGTGCCCCCCCCAGCCCCCCAGCACTTGCAGCGACTTAACCTGAGGTTGTTTTCTCCTGGCCCTTCCCTGCCTGCTGCACCAGATGGTATCTGATACCCAGCCCCAAATGTTAGCTTTGATAATCAGCTACATCCATTGTTAGAATTAAATCTCATTTGTGTGCAGGCTTTCCTTCTTTATTCTCTCCACTTTGCTTTGCTCTTTCTTCTTTCCTTCCTTGTTTTCTTGTTGCCTGTCTTGTTTTCTTGCTTCCTTCCCTGTTTCCTTCTTTGTTTCCTTGTTTCCTGGCATTT
Source organism: Apus apus (assembly GCF_020740795.1). Taxonomy (NCBI): domain Eukaryota; kingdom Metazoa; phylum Chordata; class Aves; order Apodiformes; family Apodidae; genus Apus; species Apus apus. The sequence goes on from NC_067293.1 coordinate 19,481,122, forward strand.
TTTCTTTCCTGTTTCCTTCTCCTTCCTTCCTTCCTTCCTTCCTTCCTTCCTTCCTTCCTTCCTTCCTTCCTTCCTTCCTTCCTTCCTTCCTTCCTTCCTTCCTTCCTTCCTTCCTTCCTTCCTTCCTTCCTTCCTTCCTTCCTTCCTTCCTTCCTTCCTTGTTTCCTTGTTTCCTTGTTTCCTTGTTTCCTTGTTTCCTTATTTCCTTGTTTCCTTGTTTCCTTGTTTCCTTGTTTCCTTCCTTGTTTCCTTCCTTCCTTGTTTCCTTGTTTCCTTGTTTCCTTGTTTCCTTGTTTCCTTGTTTCCTTCCTTGTTTCCTTCCTTGTTTCCTTCCTTGTTTCCTTGTTTCCTTGTTTCCTTGTTTCCTTCCTTGTTTCCTTCCTTGTTTCCTTCCTTGTTTCCTTGTTTCCTTGTTTCCTTGTTTCCTTGTTTCTTTGTTTCCTTCCTTGTTTCCTTGTTTCCTTCCTTGTTTCCTTGTTTCCTTGTTTCCTTCCTTGTTTCCTTCCTTGTTTCCTTGTTTCCTTGTTTCTTTGTTTCCTTCCTTGTTTCCTTCCTTGTTTCCTTCCTTCCTTCCTTGTTTCCTTGTTTCCTTGTTTCCTTGTTTCCTTCCTTGTTTCCTTGTTTCCTTGTTTCCTTCCTTGTTTCCTTCCTTGTTTCCTTCCTTGTTTCCTTGTTTCCTTCCTTGTTTCCTTCCTTGTTTCCTTCCTTGTTTCCTTGTTTCCTTCCTTCCTTGTTTCCTTCCTTGTTTCCTTCCTTGTTTTTTTCTTTGTTTCCTTCCTTGTTTCCTTGTTTCCTTCCTTGTTTCGTACCTTCCTTGTTTCCTTCCTTCCTTCCTTGTTTCCTTGTTTCCTTGTTTCCTTGTTTCCTTCCTTGTTTCCTTGTTTCCTTGTTTCCTTGTTTCCTTCCTTGTTTCCTTCCTTCCTTGTTTCCTTCCTTGTTTCCTTCCTTGTTTCCTTGTTTCCTTCCTTGTTTCCTTCCTTCCTTCCTTGTTTCCTTGTTTCCTTGTTTCCTTCCTTCCTTGTTTCCTTCCTTGTTTCCTTGTTTCCTTGTTTCCTTCCTTGTTTCCTTGTTTCCTTCCTTCCTTGTTTCCTTCCTTGTTTTTTTCTTTGTTTCCTTCCTTGTTTCCTTGTTTCCTTCCTTGTTTCCTTCCTTCCTTGTTTCCTTCCTTGTTTCCTTGTTTCCTTCCTCCTTTCCTCCTGGTGGGGAGGCAGCTGCCAGCTCAGGGTACAGTGTCCACCCCCCAAAGGCCTCCAGGGCACCCTGAATCCAGCCCCAGCTCCTGGAGATCAAGGGCAGCAGGTCCCACGGTGAGAACTCTGGGGCCTCCTGCTGCCTCAGAGCTGAGATCAGGCTCATTTCTCTTAATTGAGCTGATTCCAGTAATTTATGCCCGGGCATTTTGGAGCATTGTTTGTTTGCATTTCCCCATGGTGTGCTCATTTGGTGCACTAATTAGGTGATCTCCCACATCACTTGGCTGGCTCCCCCTGCCTCCGCTCTGGGTCTGTCCCCACTCTGCTGGGGGTGTCTCTGGGGTCAGTGGGGGATGTCCCCTGCTCAGCTTCCCACCTCTGTGTCCCCCCGTGAGCTGGTGGCTGTGGTGTGGAGGGATTCATCTTGGAGAGTTCTAGGTGCTGGAAGGGCCATAGGTAACACAGCATTGGAAGGGCCATGGTTTAGTGGTGGCCTTGGCAGTGCTGGGTTCACAGTTGGACCTGATGATCTTAAAGGTCTTTTCCACTCAAAACAACTCCATGATTCTGTGATTGTCCACGTGGTCTGTGCTCACTTCTCCTACTCTGCTGCACCTTCTCTATTAGCCAAGCCTGTGGCTCCCAAAACCCATCCCCTCTCCCTGCCTGGGAGGGTGGTCTCACAGCCCTGCATGCCTTGGGGCAGCAAAGCCTCCACCTGGCAGCTGGGCTGGGCTTTGAACTCTGATTTCTGGGGGCACAAAGCTCCTGCAGGAGCCACCCTGCTCTCTCACCTCTATCCACTCCACTGGCAGCTCTCACCACTGCTGAAGAAACCTGCTTCTGCTTGAGGACCACCTCTGGCACATCCATGGGAGATGGACAAGGAGCCTGGGAGCAAGACAGCTCCTATGCAAGACCTTCCCTGGGTTGACCTTTTGGTTTGCAAATCCAAAATACCCCCTGAAGGCCCAGATGCCCATCCCAGGGAGCATCTCCTGCCTGGTGGGGCTGCAGTGCCACGCCAGGGCTGTGGCCTGGCATCAGAAGGGCTGGCGTGCCAGTGTGCCTTGGGCATGGCTGCCTCGGAAAACAGGCTTTTTAATTAACTGTCGGAATAAAGCTGTGGACAGTCCGTAACCATGGTGACACAGAGCCAATCCCAGAGGATCCCCAGCCAGCTGGAATATTTGCTGGATGGCAAAACTTCAGACCAACCTTTAATGGTGTTCCACTCTATTCGGGGAAACAATTACATGCTCCATTTTCAATGTAGTTTGCTGAACAATAGATTAAATGAAGCAATTTAGGCAGAGGCTAAATTGCTGCTGCCAGGCCCATGGGGCTGCTCCTCCACCAGCCTGGACCTTTGGAGAGTGGCCACAGGGAGATGCAAGTGCTGCCCACAGCAAGAGCCACCCTTGTAGGGACAGAAGAGGTCCTTGCATTGCTGGTGGCCCTAGAGCATTCCTCCTGGGCTTCTTTGGGTGGCCTGGGCTGGCAGAGAGGTGGCCCATCTATGCCCATCTCTTCTCTCTGACTAGTGTTGGATGGTTGAAAGGACTGCAAAAGCCACCATTGCTGCCTAGTTAGCTTTGCAGACCTGGAGTACAAGGTCTCCCTTGCTGATCTTCTCCCAGCCCACTTTGGGGTGCTGGTCTCCACAGCCCACTGTCTCCCCATGCTGGTGCAATTGCACAGCTAGTCCTGGCATGGCTTTGCTCCCTCTCCTCTTCCTCCTCCTTCATGACACACATCTTACTGTTCCTCACCTCCCTTCCTCAGAACTCACCCTTCCTCACTCCCAGACCTCCTTTCTCATTCAGGAAGAGCCTGTTCCCACACTGGTGTGTCATTGCTGTTGCACAGAAACCACCTCATGGAGGGGAGACATGCTGCCAAGAGAAATGCCTTTTAAGGCATGCTGGGATATAATTAATTGCTGCCTTTATTTTACTGGTATAAAAAATGCAGGTCTTTTAAATATTTTCTAAGATGACATCAGTGTCTTAAGTTTAGCTTGGATTTTATTGTTGTTATGTTTATAGGCATTCAAAGAATGTGAGGAGCAGGAGAGGTTAGAGACTCCTTCCCTGCTGCCACGCCTGGCTTCACCTTGGTTTTCCTTCTCCTTGACATTCCCATATCCACTGGCATGACAGTCCACTCCAACCTTCTACATGATGGCCTTTGTCTGCGAGTTTTGCTCCCTTGGTGGTTCAGTTGATCAAGCCCCATGTCGTGGTTTGGGCCCAACAGGACAACAAAGAACCAGCCCCAGGGCCTCGCCCACCTCCCCCCTCACACACCCTGGGATGGGGAGGACAAACCCAACCAGAAGCTCAGGGGTCCAGACAAAGGACAAGGAGGGATCTTCACCGATTAAGGTCCTGGGCAAAACAGACTCAACTTGGGGAAAAATAATGATTTAATTTCACACTAATCAATGCCCACAGGACACAGACACCCCCAGAGCAGGGCTCACACACCTCACCCCACCCCTCCCTTCTTCCTGCCCAAATCCCTTTGTTCCCGGTTTCTCTCCCTCCTTCCCCCCAGCGGCACAGGGGGATGGGGTTTAGAGTCAGTTCAGTCTGGTGGTTCCTGCTGCTCCTTCCTCCTCAGGAAGCAGGATTCCTGACAGTCCTGCCCTGCTTCCCCACGGGTCCCTCCCATGGCAGAGTCCTCCACCAACCTCTGCTCCATCAGCCCTTCCCACCAGCCCCGGAGCTGCTCCAGCGCTGCCCGCAGAGTCACGGGCTGGTCGGGAACAGGCACCTCCCCTGCCCGGGGGCTTCCACAGCTGCACCATCCCAGCCCACTAGCCACAAAACCCAAGCCCACTGGCCAAGTTCCCCCCTCCTGGCGCCTTCAGGGAATGTTCCACCACGTTCCTCCACGAGTGCAGGGGCACAGCTGCCATCCTGCCATGGACTTCAGTGAAGCTTCTGCTCAGGGACCTTCTGCCCCTCCTTCCTCACCAACCACGAACACCCTCTGCATCTCCAGCCCAGCTCTTCTCCCTTAACTCCTCACTCTGGTCAGCTCTTATCTCAGTCCTTTCGTATGTTAATGGCAGAGGTTCATCTGTTGCCCCTCTAAAGGCTCCTTGGCTGGTTTGGAGCAGGGGGAGTGTCTCAACTTCTCACCAGAGCCACCCCTGGTGCCCTTTCCCAGCTACCAAAAGCCTCACCAAACCAGACCAGAACACCCCATCTGATACTGTCCAGCCTTTCACCTCGCCCGCTGCTCTGTGGGGTTTATTATTCCTCTCCTCTTCCTCAGCTGCTCCATCTCAGCCATGTCACCTCCAGCTTTATAACCACAGGTAGGGCTAACAGCTTAATGGACAAGCCTGCTCTTGCACAATTACTCTGTGAAAGCATTTTTTGGAGTGGCAATAAGCATTTCCTTGGCACTTGAAAAGCAGAGGGGCTGTTCCCCTTGCGTCCACCTCGAGACCTTTTGAAGCCCTGATGGCAGGAGGATGAGCACAAAGAGCTGGCTGCTCACTAAGTGCCATCAAGTTGGGCTCCCAAAATCACTGGTTGATCTTGAAAATGTCGGCTGTCATTCCTCTGCCCATGACTCAACTAGCACTAAGCATTAGTGGAAGAGTGTTATTAGGTAGGGTTGCTCAAACTAGGGTTACTCAACTAGATATTTATCCCCATGAGAAGAGCTCTTCCTCCTTGCTCACCCCTTTTTGTCTCTTTTGTCAGACTAAACTTGAGGGCCTATTTCAGGCCCCAGCATGTACCATCTTGAAGAGAAAGATTTGTCTCCAGGGCAGGAAGAAACTATCCAAAAGTCACCTCCTCCTCTTCCTCCTCTGACTCTGCCCTTTCTCCACCTGACCATGGGCCTCTGGCACCACATACAGTCCCGTGACTTGGAAGGGTTCTAGGAAAGAAAGAAAAAAGGAACATTTCCTGAAGTTTTACATATTGTGGCTGCCACTCTCTGGCCTGAGTCCTGCCTGGGGACAGTGGCAGCAGAGAGGATGGAGGAGCTGCCTGGTGGTCATGGTGGGACCACCAGCCAACTCCCCCGCCCATACCATGGTTCTGGCATGAAGTGCAACCACACCAAAAAATGAGTTTAGCCTCTGTTTTCAGTAATGGAGCTCAGTGGGAGAGGGCAAAAGAGAAAGAAAGGGAAGAGCCAGGCTGTGCTCAAGAACAACTTGTTTACTGGCATTTTCCATGAAGCATAAGCAGTTCTTTAAAGAGGACAAAACCAGAGGGACTTCACAGAGAAATCCTTGTAGGGGCTCCAGTGGTATAATGAGCTTCTATATTTGACCAACATAAAAGTTTATCTTTAAGTCTCCTGTATTTTTTAACTATGACATCAATGTCTTTGGCTTTGTTTTGATTGTCCTTAACTACCAGGTTTTATTATTATTAATTTTTTAAACTGTTCCCAAAAAATGGAGAATATTTACTCAGGGAGTAAAAATACCCCCGAATTCTGATGTCTTTGGCAGAGAAGTGGTGGTCCCATTTGTTTTGCATGTGATAAATACTCCTGCTGCCACATTAACTCCCACCACAAATTCAAGGATTGTTTAATTTTCAGCTCAATTTTTAAAAACCTAAAATGTTCTGAGCCGAGTTAATGTTATATTAATTTTTTAAACCAACAAGGCAAACTGGCTCATAACGTAAATATTTTACCAACCCTTTCTAAATATCGTGGCTGCTAAAAAAATTAACAGTTGGGCAAAAATCTTGAGGCTTCGTGCTTGGTGGGACCTGCACAGGTGGCAGTGGCTTCCAGCAGGATGGAGGGATCTGGTGTAGGAGGAGGTGGTGGCAACTCAGACCTGCTGGAAGGTTTTCATGGAATCATTGAACCATTTTGGTTGGAAAAGATCACCAAGTCCAGCTGCTAGCCTAGATCTGGAGGAGTTTTGTTCCTGTTTCTCCCCAATCTCTCTGTTTACTGGAGCTGAATTTGGGAAAAAGTGTGTTGCAGCTGCTCCTGTCTGCAGGGAAATCTGCTTCGGACTTGCTCCCATTCCTCTCCTGCTTGGTCATGGGCTGGATCCTGCTGGCATGGCTGGGATGGGCATGCAGCTTGGCACAGGAGAGAGTGAGGACACTGAATCTCTTCTCTGCACTGACCCCAACCTGGGGACCAGATACATTCTGCTCCTGTTGATGCTGGATTTCTTTCCAGTGGGATCTGCAGCTCTGCCAGCCCCTCCACGCCCAACTCATCCCAGGACCTTCCAGTGCCACCCTTGATGGACTGGAGGGGATGCAGATGAACTGGGAACCATGTGCAAAATCAAATATAAATCAAACTTAAATCCTCATCTTGGTGTAGATTTGAGACCTCTGTTTCCAGCAGGAAAACTACAGGTGACCCCAGTGTGCTCCTTCCCTGGTAGGAATTCAAAGGACTGAAGCCAGCAGGAGATTCAGGGAGGGAAGCAAACTTCATAAAATTCACTTTCAAACATGTGAAAACAGCATTAAACAAACATGTAGCCTTTTGTAAGGGAGGATAATCCCTCCATTCAGATGTTAACATTAAGGAGTTATAACAAGGCTTTAGCTGTTTTCTCTTCAGAGCAGGAACAGTAATTCCCTTAGTACATCTTGGGAAGGTTTCCAGAGGGCTGGGAAGTGACAGTAACAAAACTGGACAGGTACCTTTGAGAGCAAATGTGGCATCTCATGGCCATGAGCCCTCCTGGACCTGGCCAGGCTCTGTCCTGGACATTGCTGATAGGCTTCTCCTCTTGCTGCAGGAGCAGAGCAGGGGAGAGATGCTGCAGGGTGGAAAAGAAACAAACCAAAAAAGTGCATGGGACGGGGTGGGATGAAATGGGATGGGAACCCTCTTCTCCACCAGGCTTGAGTTCTGGGAGGTGTGGGATGCATGGTGGTGGCAGGAGATGATGGAGGGAACAGGACAGGGCCTTTGGGGTTTAAGCAGCTGGATCAAAAGAGTCAAACCGCTGTCTTTGGGTCCCTGATTGCTTTCCTTGAGATGGAGTCTGAGATGGTAGTTTGGCCCCTTATGAAATGACACCAGGGAGGCAGAGCTATTTCCTATAGAAAATGCAGTAGCCAGCCTGGCAGCCCAGGGAGCCCAGAGCCAGCAGCCTGTGCCTGGCATGGGGCAGCCCCATGGGCTTGCCCAGGCTTGAAGTGGGGTTAGCTGGGGCCAAGGGAGCTGGTAATAACCTCCTCTACAGACCTGAGCTTAAGCATCAACTACAGGAGCTGCCCTGTTGCTCCTGGGAGAGCTCCAGGGAAAAGGCTGCAGTGGCTACAGGACCACAGGGAAGATGTCACGGATGACGGGAAGCTCTGGGAAGCTCCACTAGTGTGGTCGAGGAGGGAGAGTATCCAGGCACCCCAAGATGTAAACACCAAACACATGCAGGGTTGCCAGAGGAGATGGGATGACACTAAAAACACGGGCTGGGTGCCAAGTTCCCCAGGGCACAGGACGTTTGGGTCAAGGAAAGCATCTAGGCGGGTTGGAGGGGACTGGGAAATGTACCCTGAGCTGCCCAGGCCTCCTCAGCTTCCTCTGCCTGGCTAGGATAGGGTCAGGGGTCCACTCCAGACCCTCCAAGCTGAGTGGTGAATGCTGCTGAGAGGATCCCTGTGCAGCTCCCTGCAGCCCCGGGCTGCGTCCCAGTCCTGCCAGCCGCCTCCTCTGGAGCACCCGGGGAAGCAGCAGCAACATTTCTGCTTCCTGACAATAGCTGAGCCCGTGCCAGCCTGTCTCCCCTGGGGTGTTTTTCCACCCCGTTATTCCCCAGACATGCTGGGTTGATGGGACATGAATCCAAGCCTGGATGTTTCCTCTCCTCCTCCCTCCTCCCCTCCCATCCCCTCAGCCTGTCTTGTCTGCATCCGATGCTCCAGTGAGTATTAATAGAGTTGCAAAGTCTGACATCTCAAAGGAATTCCCTGTTGGGAAAAAGAGCTGAGATGCTCCAGGGGCTGGTGGTGGGGCTGACACATCCCTTCCAGGGCAGCAGAGGACTCTGGAGCTCCCCAGGCTGCCCCCAGCACAGGACCTGGGCTTTCTGGGGCTCCTGAATTTAAACCTAAATTATAGATCCCCATGCACCGGGTCCGTATATTTAAGCATTTAATGGGGTTTTACGCAGGCTATTTTTACAACTTTAATGCACTTAGCACTAATTTGAGGAAGTTTAATGCAAAACACATAAATGTTGGATGGGAGACGGCCGAGGTGTTTTACAGCCTCTGGGAATTACCCGAAGTATGTGGGGCTCATTTTGCCTTCTGATATCACTCAGCACAAAATTACCTTTGCCTGGCCGGGGGCCAGGGAGCCGCGGGCTGCGGCTGGCAGGCGTGATGTATTGCAATGTCACTCTCTGAGCTGTGACCGTGGCCATATATAAACCCAAGACCCAGGCAAGGGCTCAAAGCCTCGTTAATGCCTTCCCTAATCTGACAGGATCAAATTTGCCTGGTGGACCGGGAGCCGCTCCGACTCACATCCTCTGGTTTGTGTGGTCGCCTTATTACGTGTTGCGGGGGAAGTGGAGACATCTTTGGTGCAAAGAAAACACCCCGCGGTGCTGGGAGGCTGGAAGGGGGTAACCTGCTGAGAAAACCAAGGAGGACGTGATGGAGCTGGGACCAGCTGAGCCAGCATCATGTCTTTGCCCATCCCTTCACACCTCTTCCATCTCCACCAAGTCCATTCATCTCCATCTCAGGGTGTGAAGGATGGAAGAGACTTCTTCTCCCATGGCATGAGGAGCTGCTTCACTGTGGATGCCAAAACGAGCTGTACCTTGGGTGATGTTAAGACAAATCCATTGGGCCCTGGGTGCAGCATGCCTGGGACGATAGGGAGACCAAATCCACTAGGCTGAAGGACATCTGAAAGCCTGGGGACAAGAGAAAGGACCCACTGCTCCTCAGGAGGAGTTTTGAAGGAGGTTTCAAAGTTGCTGGCTCTTTTTATGAGAGGATTTGGCCACAACTTTCAGCCCAACCTCACTCCTCAGTCGTGCTCCCGTTGTGGATGCTCCTCTGGCCTAGGGAAGGAGAAGACATCAAGCCCTCCCTTCACACAGGCTCCTACGTGCCCCCTGGGGCAGCAGCACAGCTCGGGGGTTCTGGTGAGCTGTGAAAACAACCTCCCGAGCCCCCCGAGCACCAGCAATTAGCAGGATAAGCACCACATCTAACTAAGTGAGAAACTACACCCCAAACCTTTGGTTTCTCTCTTAGAGCTTTAATTTAGCAAACGAGCCACTTGTCCCCAGGATGAGCAGATTTCCTCTTCTCCAGTTAATCCCAAGGAAGCTCTTATGGCTGTAGAAAGGTTTGTGTGCCCTTCCCTTCCCAGGTTGACTTATTATGGGTCAGAAAAATCTCATCTTTTTCCAACCTAGGCATTAGGGAACTACCTTGAGTGGTAGACAGCAAGCATTAACCTATCAGGTCATGTCCATTAGATGTGTAGGGCTACTTCCAGGCCTCTGAGGACAAACTCAGAGCCAAAAGACATTAAATGCCTTGTCCAAGGCCACCAGCAAAGCCATCTGGGTCACCTGGGCCACTGAATCACAGCCCTGTGCTTCCTCCAGGGAGCCCTGGCAGCTGTCCCTGCAAAGGCTAGAGCAGCTCAGCTAACGAGGAACCTTCAGCCACAAGGTGAGATGAAACCTGGGGAGCAGTCAGTGAATATGTGGGGTCTCCAAAATACTTGGGGTCTCCAAAAGCCAGTGACGGAGGTTGGACCAGCCACAGCACGGGCTCAGTGTGGGCTGCTGCTCTAGCTGATCTGGGTAGAACTGAATTAACACCAGTGTGGCTGCAGATGCCTCATTACAGCCTCCCACACAGCACTGTTGCTGCCTGGGACTCTCTGGTGTAAAGGGTGGGCACTCCTGGATCATCAGGAAGGCTGTACTATAGCCATCAGCTTGACAGGGAAAGGGAGGTGGGATGGGTTATCTCTCTGTCTTGGTGAGCTGCCCCAGAAGGTGCTGGTGGGGTCCCTGGGTACTTGTGCTGCTCCTGACATTGCGACAAGGTTTTCCCACTTTCCTTTTTCTCCAGGTCAAACCTGCTGTTTTATCCTACCAGGCCAAGGGGCATATCAGAGCCACATCTCTGGCTTAGCAGCTGGAATCTGTTGCCCCACATAGCCTGGTTAATCTAGTTATCCTATAACTGAACAGCTTATCTATTCCTGGAGTGCAGCCAGGCACTTCTGCTTCTTCAGCACACATCCCCAGGCAAGAGACGGGCCATAGACTGTGCAGTGACCCCAGCAGCACAACTTGTCTGAGAGATCCTGGCACTGATTTTTCATCGAGACACAACCCAGACACTCTTCCAAGCAGGGCAACTTCTCTGGTCCCAGGCACTCCTGCCAAGTTCCACCAAAGCAGCCAACCCCACTGTACACAGTGGTCTGCCACCCGCTGGGAATGCTGTCTCAGCTTCCATCCTTGCTCCTCAGCTCTGGAGGGATTCCTGGAAGGTCCTGACTTCCTTCCTGCAGGCAGGATTTGATCCTTTTGCAATGCCTTGTGCTTGGTCCCTCAGACCAGCTCAGGTTTTGCAGACCAGTGTGACAGCCACTTCTGTTCAGAGCCAGTTTTAAGCCTGTTGCACTGGGTCCACGTTCTCCCTGGGGAATTCCCTGCCTGGTAAAGCCGTCCTTTAATTTTTCGCCTTTTTGTTCCTCTTCATCTCTTTTAATTACTTAGAAAGCACCCTAAAATGAAATTACATCAAATAAATTCATGCTCCCAGGAGAGCTCCAAGAAGCAGCATGGCTCCAGGAAATTAGGGAATATAGACCATGTCTCTGAGATGCTCCAGGGGCTTTGGCAGCAGGTGGCCACGAGTCTCAGCTCTCCTCTTCCATTTCCTTCACCTCCATAGGGTCTCATTTATGCCCCTGAGCCTGGGGTGGGAAGGAGGGAGCAGAGCTGAGGATGCCTTGCTCTGGTTGGCTATGGCATAGACACAAGGAGGGTGGTCTGAAGGAGACCCTCTGCCTCCTGAGGGCTGGGGGAAGGAGACCGTGGCAGACACTGATCCACGTGCAAGCACGTGCCTGGCACAGCTCAGGCTGGCACAAGGCCCTGCCTGCACTGGGAGCCTTCCCGGCCTGCCTTGCACCTCAGCAGCAACCACCCCAATTCTCCAGGAGCTGGAAAAGCTTTTTATGTTGCAGGGGAAGCAGGTAAGGCCGAGTCCTGCCCTTCCTGCTCTGCTCCTGCTGTGACTCAGCTCCAACCAGAGGCAGCAGGGCTGGGCAGCGCAGGGAGCCCAGGGGCTGCACTGGGTAGGGGATAGGGACAGGCAAGCACACACATGCACACCTGGTGCCAAGCCAGCCTGGGGATGTGTCCACAGACAAGAATCAAGCAGAAACACAGTTGCTGGAGATACACCCCTTCCTGCCTGGACTGGCCCTGAAGCATCTGTACTGCCCATCCTGCCCACTCCCTCTGCTCGGGGGCTGCCAGTGTCACCAGTGTTCCCTGTCTCAGGTCACCAAGCTGCAGCCATCTATGGGGTTCCCACTTGCACCTGCTCTCTTTCCAACCTAATACACCCATCAGTCATTGTTCACTGGGAGTGGAGGGGATGGGACTCAGGGATCCTGTCCTCCCATGCTGGGACTCAGCACCTCACTTGGCTGGGCTCCCTGCCATGGGCAGCCAGCAAAGGGACGTACCATGAGCAAAGGCTTGGAAAAGCCAAAGGAGCTTTGCAAGGGAAGGGTTGGTGGGACACAGAGCTGGGACCTTCAGGCAGCCAAGCCCTGCTGCTCTTTTTGCCTCCAAGGCTGGATTCAAGAGCACAGGTAGGCAGAGGAGTGTCAGACCAGTGTGAGACTCTCCTCCTCTGCCCAGGATGAAGTGTTCAAGTGCTCTTCAAAGGCAGCTGGATTGAAGATGCCCTCCACCCTTGTTAGTCACTGACAAACCATTAGCATTCAGAGTAGGATTAGAGAACTACTGCTGTGTTTTAAAACTTCAACATTTGTTACAGAATGGGTTAAGATGCTGATTTTCCACAGCAGCCTTTTATATTACAAATGTGCTAGGGGAATCTAAGGAATCTTAGGTCACTTCAGGACTCAGTCCTGCCCATGTCCCCTTGGATGTGTCACCTCCAAGGCTAGGGAGCTCCCCAAACTGCCTCAGTGACTGGCAGTGAGGACCCATGGGTGGGCACCCATGCTCTGGGGCTGCGTGGTCTGTGCACCCATGGGGCTGCCCAGGCAGTGGGGTCTCTGCTCTGCTTGTCCTGCCCCCATTAGGGAGCCAGGCAGGGGGCTGCCACATGGACACACACCCTGACAATTCCCATGACAAGTACTGGGAGTGACACAGACAAATTCCCCCCTAGGGACCGCAGGGGATGGGCAGACATCTATTTATTTTTCACTGTGGCTGAGCTGAATGTTAAAGTTGGCATCTCTCCGGGATGGAGAGGCTGCTGGCTTGGCCCCCAGCACCACAGACCCCAGCTCTGCAGGTTTAATGGGGCAGAGGAAAGCCAGTAAAGGCCCAGTAAAACCAGTGTGGTGGGCTCAGCTTGGTGGCCAGCAGTGAGGGGCTGAGGGACAGCCCGCTGCTCCATCCAGCCTGCTCCCAGCCCATGCCTCTCTCCTGCATGCCACCTGCATATGAATGAAGGGAAAATAGGACATCAATTACTCCGGTCAGAAATGGAAATGGTTTTTCAGATGGGCAGGGAGGGCCCCCGGGTGCCAGTTACAGGCACACCTCTAAGAGGCGGGTGGTGCAGGAGAACAAAATGTTAATTGAAAGGGCCCAGAGTTCCAGCCCCGCTCTCTGCTGCGCTGGAGCTGCTCGCTGGGAAACGAGCAGCTAATTGCTGGGCTGGGAGGGCCCTGGGAACTGCCACCGAGGTGCCTCTGCTGCAGCAGGTCACCATCTCCCGGGACCCCGTGCCCAGCTGGGGAAAGCCTCTGCCTGCTGCTGCAGCCTGGTGACATGTCCCCACCGGGAGCTGGGGTTAAAGCCAGCCTGCCAGGGACAGGGCAGTCCCAGGAGGAGGGATGGAGCAAGAAATACAGGATGTGACACTGTGGCCCACTTCTCAGCTGTTGCTCAAACATGCATCAGCCCATAAGTCCTCCCTTGGCAGCCCCATGTCGTGCCAGGCAGGTTCACTGCAAGGCAGGGAAGCCCCAACACCTCTTAATCACTCCCTGGGAGATGAAGTTCAAATACTGACATTTCACCTGGACTTTTAAAAAATATAATCTAATAATGACAGGAATTGTCTTTGAAAATTCCTCTTGCAAAGTTTGGAAGTGTTTTTTTTTTTTTTTTGAAGCAGTTGGAGCATTTTGTTTTGATTTTGATGTTTCCAACTAACAGGAAAAGTTAAAATTGAAATGCAACTCCTGGGCCTCGTAGTAGGTTCTCACAATTATTCACAAAGCTCATTGATGAGAGGTATGTATTTACAGAAATGTGTGGAATCAGCATTTCCTGACCATAACTTTCCATCAGAAAGTTTTTGTCACCTCTCAAAAATGTCTGTGCTCCTCAGAGGTGAACATGCCCACCCAGCCCACACTCACCCTCTCACCACCCAAGAAGGGGATGGGTGCCTGTGTGCTGTGCCAGGACTGGTCCTCACCTCGCTCCTCAGATGATAAGGTTGGAGGCAGCTTCACAGAGACATCAGCAGCAGGAGGGATGGGAGTAGATCAATGCAACTTCTCCTGGACATCAGGGCCAGGAGGAGGGAGATGCTCCACAACATGCCCCAAATGCATCGTACTCCTCCCTGGTGGCCAGGGAAGGGCTGTGGTTGCTGTAGCCAGGAAACATGTTTGTTTGGGTTTAGTGCTTGCACGGGGTGAGAAAAGGCTGTGAGCTAATGTAGGGATTGCAGTGTGTCTCCACAGCCATCTCCAGCAGAGCTGGACCAACTGCACCTCTGGAGTCAAAACCAGCTCTCACTAACTTCTTACATCTTGGAGACAAAACACACTGAAACAGGACCATGGTCAAATTTCCAAGCAGCAGAGCTGGGACTGGGCCCTACAAAAAGCCCTGCTCCTGGAAGGGCTTTTTTTTTTTTTTTTCTGTCTGGGCCTGGGAAGGACAGACAACCTTGTAATGAAGTGGCTAGGAATGACATGACATCCCCATGATGCTGGTCTGGCTGCTGGGAGGTCAGGAGGGCAGTGCTTGCTGCTGGGGAGAAGCTGCATCAGGAGCTGCTCACCTCTGCACTGCCTGCACCAGACCCCTCTGCAGCCCCTGGAGAATGGGATTTGGTCCCACCTTTGCCCCCCTCCACTGCTCCCTGTTGGGGTGAGTTCAGGGTTTCCTGGCACAGATGCCCCAACATTTCCATGTGGAGACTCCTCAGCCTCTTTACCTGGACCATTACCATGACTGGTTTGGGGACGTTAAGAGGTTTTTCAAATTATGTGCCCCAGGAGAGGGATGCAGCAGGGAAAGGAGTATGTTTAGCTCACAGGGTTGGTTTCGGGCTACTGAGGGGACGTGGAGGGCATTTGTGTGACTCAGGCAGAGGAGCTGAGTGGAAGGGAACACCTTAGCAAGCCAGGGATGCACTCCATGCCAGCCCCCCTGGAGCCACTCGGGGAGGATGAGGTGGTGGACCTGGCATGGAGGTGCAGTGTCCTGTGCCCCATAGGTGTGTGGCCCTGCCCAGGGCTCTGCAGACACCCCAAAGCCCCATGCCAGCTCCCTGGGCCACTCTCAGTGCTGGCAGTGGCCCGTGCCCTGCCAGGCCCAGCAGCTGGGAGCACGCTCTGGCACAGGGAGCCAGGGGCACCTCACCTTTGGTGATTAATTATCCCCTGAGCCTGCTGACTCCTTCACCTCCACTCATAATTCAAAGTCTCTAAAAAAAAATAAATAAAAAAAAAAATAAAAATCTGTTTTTCTTCTCCCTGTACCATTTAATTAGTTACACATGTTTCCAGGACTGTGATTTTTTTTGTGGTGCACTTGGAAAATGAAAAGAAAATGGTGATAAGGCTTCCTCACTGCCTGCTGCTCTGCCCTCCCAGCTGCTGCTGGGGGCTCGTCCCCTCGGGCCGGGGGACACAGGGGACCTGTAAGGATGTCTGCCCGGCCCCCAGCGCTGCAGAGCAGGCTGTGCCAAGGAGACAGGACTCCGGAGACGTCTGTCCCCACCGAGGGGCTCGGGGAGGAGACAGGCACGAAGCGGGGGGCGGCCCTGGATGCTCCGTGGCTGCGCGTCCCGTCGGGGCGGAACCTGAGGAGGCGATGCCCGCTGCCTGGATCCCCCTGCCTGGATCCCCCTGCCCAGACCCCCCTGCCCAGACCCCCCTGCCCGGACCCCCTGCCCAGATCCCCCTGCCCGGATCCCTTGCCCAGACCCCCTGCCCAGATCCCCCTGCCCGGACCCCCTGCCCAGATCCCCCTGCCCAGATCCCCCTGCCCGGACCCCCTGCCCGGATCCCCCTGCCCGGATCCCCCTGCCCAGACCCCCTGCCGGGATCCCCCTGCCCTGACCCCCTGCCCGGACCCCCTGCCTAGATCCCCCTGCCCAGACCCCCTGCCCGGACCCCCTGCCCGGCTCCCCCTGCCCAGATCCCCCTGCCCAGACCCCCTGCCCGGACCCCCTGCCCGGACCCCCCTGCCCAGACCCCCTGCCGGGATCCCCCTGCCCAGACCCCCTGCCCGGACCCCCTGCCCAGACCCCCTGCCTGGACCCCCTGCCCGGATCACCTGCCCGGACCCCCTGCCCAGACCCCCTGCCCACACCTCGTTGCTAGGCCGACGGCAGGTAAAGCTGCCCGGGGAGCACTTGCATAACCTTCTCCTTCCCCATCTCCATGAGCCTGGAAGAGACAAAGCCCGAAGCCCTCCGGTCCTGTCCTGCCGTCCTCCGGATGACACCTACATTTTCTGCTCTTACCTCACCCAGGATTCTGACCCTGCTCCCCAAATTCCACCTTCACCTCTGCTGTACCCACTCCTGCCCTCGTGCAGGATTTCTTCTGGTTCGCTCTGGAATATTCCTTTGCACAAACCTCTGGATCAAACACCTCCAGCACCTCCATTGTGATGCCACTGTCCCTCCATCCACAAGGATGTGTAGGCCAGGTGGCAGAGCCTGTGCTGGTCTGGCTGGGGCACCAGCAGCCCATGGCACAGCTCAGGGCTGGGCAGGGGGCTGCAGGACCTGGCTCCCACCCCACTGCCACACGCCGTGCTGGTGCTGACTGGCAGCTGCTCCTGGCACTGGTGTTCCCATGTGCCCCCTTGGAAATTCCTCCTGCCTTCATCTTCTCCCAGGTCTTCAGGTGGGACTGTGTGCTCCCACCATCTCATATTGCTCTGTATCCCTCAGGAACAGCCTCAAAGGATTTGAGGTTTGCTGTCCTCAAGGAGGGCAGGTGCCCACCGGCTGCCCTGTCACCCGTCCTTTGTGGTCACCAGGGGATGGAGACCCTCTCCCCCTAGGACTTGTCCCTGCTTCCCCTGATCCTGGCCAGAGCATTTGGACCCAGCTCAGGCTCTGCTTGTTCAGGATATCTGTTCTTTGCCAGCACTCCAGTTTTCATCCAAAAACACAAGACTAAACACAAACCCAGGGAAGGTGCAGGCTGCCTTGCAGCCCAGCACCAGTGTGGGTGCCACAAATTCCTCCCGAGTGAAATCTATGTTTGGAACTTCCCTTGCAGATCATAAATGCAGGAATTCAGCCTGTTGGGAACAGGGGTTTGCAAAGTCCCTGCAAGGAAATATTTGCTTTAAAGGAGGAGATCAAAGTCCCTCAGCCCAGCTCTCCTCTCCATTGTACTGACAAATCTAGCCTGGGCCAAGTGGCCTTCTTGCTGCTGCTGGCATGTGGCACAGGGGACAGTGGGGCAGGTGGCCAGTCTGCTGCATGGTGCCCCCAAACCTGCAGCCCTGGGGCGAGGGGACCCCAGTCCTGGGCATGCAGCCCTGATGCCACCTCCCCAGGGGCTCTCAGCCTGGCACTGGGTCATGGTGGGAGACGTTTCAGATGCTCATAGCTGTATCTGCTACCTTGAGGCCATACCCACCTGAGAACCCAGCCTGGAAAACCATGGACGGATGAGTCCTGACATGTCCCCCTGCCTGGTGAGCTCTGGGTAAGGCTGGTGGCAGGGTCTGGCTGGGGAAAGGGGCCCTTCTGAAACCCTGTCCTGCCCCACATGCTGCACAGCTCCAGCAGAGCAGGGCTGGGTGCAGGTCACCGTGTCATTCCATATTCCTCACTGGGCTGCCCTGGAAAAGGGGAAAGAAAAGGGGGAGGGAGAGAAAGCCCCCCATGAAATGAAGATTTATGGTCACCAGTGACAAGTGCAAAGGACTCAGAGAGACCTTGGGGGTTTATGAGCAATGGTTTAGAGTTGACTGGCTGCTTAAATAAGTCTCTGCAAATCCCTGGCACAGTGTACCCAGCTAAAATTGGAAAAAGAAAAAGGTTTCAGGAGAAGACAGGGGGAAAATGGGACCGTAAAACATCCTTTACATTGTGTCAGAGGGGCCTGTAATTTACAGCAATATTATGTTAAACAAACACTGTAGGCAGCCAGGAAAGCAAGGGACAGAACAGAGAAGCTTCCCTTTGAGCAGCAAAGGTGAGTTTTGATCCAGCGCACAGAGAAAGGTCAGGGCTGAGACTCTTCTGCTGCTCCTCTCCAGGGAGCTGCTGGCACCTGGACCATGCCTGGCCATGCCAGGGCAAGGACAGGGGCAGTCAGTGCCACCACATCTGTGGCGAAGTAGCATAGGACAAGGTGTCACAGGGAGCTACAGGCTCTTCCTCCTGGAGAAGAGGAGCTTCCTTCTCCATTGTGGAAGCAAAGATAGAGTGTGTTTGGGCAGAACAGCAGCTCTGGCAGGAGAGTGAGCAGCCACAAGTGAGGCTGAGCCTTCCAAAGGGAACCTGGGGGCAGATGGGGAGGAGAAGCTTCCCCTCCCTGACCTGCTCTGTCCCTTCCCCCCCAGGCAGTCACTGCTTTGGTGCCAATACCTCTGTAACCTCTCTGCCATGACCCTTTTTCTAGCAGAGCTGTGTGAAGCACGAGTCAGAAGATGCTCTTTCCTCACCTTTTCCAGCAGCGAGCAGCCAGCTGCTTCCCTCCACACTGCTGGCCCTGACCTTCCTCTTCTCCTCTGCTACCCACCAGCCCTGAAGCCACTGTGGATGGGCAGAGCAAGGAGAGGGATGCAGGACAACCAGGACAGTCCCTCCTGGCTGCACAGAGTCCTGACGACACGGTGCTGGTGTGAGGGATGTGATGTCTCCATCCCAGGGGCCAAGCAGTCCATGGCAGCAGGACAGGGGACACCCTGGCAGACACAGCTGTGTGGTGGCAGGGTGGCTTCCTGTCCCCAGAAATGCTTGTTTCATTCACTGAGGTTTCTCACCTGGCTCTTGCACAGCAGCCCAGCAGCCGAAGGCTAGCAGGAAATTGATTAGACTTGTAAAACTTCAGGGCTCAAATCTAATTGTCTTCATCTCCCTCAGATCCCTTGAGGGAAGCTCTTTGATTTAAACCCCAATTCCAGACTGAGCCAGCGAGTCAGCACTCAGTGCTCCAAGTCAAATCAGCAATTTGTGTGAAGGCCAAAGGATAATTACAGCCCCCCTTGTCGGCAGGTCAGGAACCCCAGGAGCAGCTCTTGTCCTGATGGAGGTGTACCCTTTGTTCAAGGACACTGGTCCATCTCACCTTCCCCAGACTGGGACCCAGCCAAGAGAAATCCCAGTTCACCACAGGCAGAAACATGGCACTTGCTCTCCTGCACAAGCATCATCTCGAAGGTGAACAAAAAGTCCATCTGAGACAGGCTCTGCTTGGATGGCTGTGAGCTCCAGAATGTGCAGAGGCTCCCAGAAACTTCTGCAGTGGGACTGAAGCTGTTTTAAGCCCACAACAGCTCCCAGCTGAGCAGGGCTTTGCTTAACCATATAAAGCAGCTGGGTGGGGAATGGAGAAGTAGCCCAGAACTGGGAGGTTGGATAGGAAGAGGCTGTGGCTCAGGAAAGAAGTGGCTGGAGGCTCCTTTTTGCAGGGAGAGATGGAGGTCAGGAGCTGCAGGTGGGTTGAGGACCTTTACTTTACAGAAAAGGGATGTTTTTAGAAGAGAGTTCTGCCTGGGACTGATGCTGTACCCAATAAGATGGAGGAGCTCTAGGGGCTGGAGAGAGGACAAGCTGCTGCCAGGAGGAAGGGTTTCTCAGATGTAGGATGCCCCAAAATAAGGGGATGAAAAAGCTTTCACTGCAGTGTGGGTTAAATGTTCTTACATGGAGAATATACAAGAGGTTGACTGGTCAAAAATGAAAATATTGGGAAGGATGAGTTAGGAGCAGCCCCCAGGCAGAGCTCAGCCCCCTGTGTGCTGTGCTGGTGCTGATGGGCCAAGGAGCCTCAGCATTAGAGTGATGTGCCCTGCCTGCCACTTCCATCTGTGGTGTTGGCTTCTGGGGCCATGGGGTGGCCTGGCATCATCCCCCAGTGACTTCAGGGTAATCATCCCCTCCTCCAACTGTTTTGGGGAGCAAGGATCCCTGGTGCACGTGCTTGGGGCAACAGCTGCCTGCAGAGGTGAGGGCTGGGGGATGCAGGGAAGAGGGAAGTCGTGATCTGGACAGTGGGGGTGGATGGGGATGTCTGACATGCTCTTGCACAGGGAGGTTTCCAGCTGCATAAAAGCAGGTGAAGGTGGAGGGAAGGAGCCCTGGGGATGGCCCAAATACTTTTGCTGCTGTAACTCCCTTTCACATTCTGGCACAGCCCCCTTTGCTGACCCTCCTGAGGTCATGCTGGCTGATCCCTGCCTCCAGCCCTGACCATGGCTCTGTCCCCACAGCCTGCCTTCTGGGAGAGCAGTTTTTTGGGTAGGTAAGTACCCTTAGAATCACAGAACCATTCAGGCTGGAAAAGCCCCTTGGGATCACCCAGTCCAACCATCATCCCTGCTCTACAAAGGTCTCCCCTAAACCACATCCCCCAACACCACATCCAAACAAACCTTCAACACATCCAGGGGTAGTGACTCCACCACCTCCCCGGGCAGCCTGTTCCAGTGTCTAACTTGGCTGCTCCTTTGACTGGCAAAACCAACCTGAGCTCACCAAACCCTCTTAGCCTCCCTGATGGCTCCAGTGGCCTCACGCCGGCTGTTTGACGCCTTGTTTGTTGTGCTTATCCCACGGGTTATCCTGGCAGGGGGTAGGGCTCCAGGGACACGCTGTAATCCTGGTGCTCCGTGTCACTGGCTCCGTAACTGGTTCCCTCAGCTGTGGCCACTGGGGGGTTGTTGCCTGAAGCAGCTTCATTACAGCAAATTATAAACTCGAGTAGATTTAGCAGCTCTGCTTGTGGCCTGCCTGGCACTGGCAAACATGCTTCCCTCAGCAGTCTCTTTCTTCCCCCTTTTATTCTCTTTTTAAAGATGAACTTTTCTTCCCCATTCAACAACCAGACTCTGGCTGGAGGCCAGTTACCAAGAGGAGATGTTGAGTGTGGAGGCCTGGGGAACGGTGCTGCTGCTCCTCACAGATCTTGCCAGATCAATGAGGGATCCCACGTGGTGTGTGCATCCAAACCTGGGCTCGCAGCCGTTCCCTGACTTCTGCTTTCCTGATCCTTGCAAGCTGCTCGCAGGCAGTTTGTAAATCAGAAAGGAAGTTTCAATTTGCTCACCAGAAATAGCTCATTTCTGGGTTTGCAAGTTGACTGGGAGCTCCTCACAATTTGGTCATTTGCCTTCGGGAGAGGGGGGGAAAAAAAAAGAAGAAGAAAATACAAGATCCAAAGAGGGCAGAAAGCCAGAGTCTGGTAGATGCCCAGAGCCATGTAGGGCAGTAGGTGCCCAGGAGATGCTCTGAGCAGTTCTAATGCTCTTCTGAGCCATGATCCTCACATGCCACGGAGGGAGGTGACAACCTTCCCAGACAGCTCTGCCATGGCCATCCACTGCTGTGCACTTTGCTGTGCCTCTCATTAACAGAAATAAATGGATAGGGTGCAGGGAGTGGACCCAGGGAGATTTATGGGGAGGGATTAAAAGAGCTAAAATTACATGGTTTGGTGGGGAGACGTTTAAAGGAAAGGGCATGTGTGTATAGGGAGGGAGTGAAAAGTATAATAACAGTCTATAAATATTTGAAGGTGTAGGCACCAAGAAGCAGATTGATTTATTTGTGGCAATGTAAATGGGATGCAGCTAAGGAAGAGGGAGAGAGAGATGCTGGGGAGAAGCTGTGGCCATTTCCCTGCAGAAGGAGCAGAGACCCCGTGGGTGCCTGTGCAGAGATGGGCAGGCAGGGGGAATGCTCACTGCCACCTTTGGCCCTTGTGGCATCTCGTGCTGAGGTTCGCTGCTGTGACAGCTGCTGGTGTCACCTCCAGGGGGTCTCTGGGCCCAAGGAGCCCATTGAGCTCAGCCCCATCAGACCTTCCTGTTTTCCCCCTTCCCAAACAGAGCTCAGACGGTGCCTGTGCTCCTCGCCCTGCCCCTCGTGGTGCCAAGCTGTTCATGTGTCAGGTGAACATCTTGGGCAGGCTCTGAGCTCCAAGCCCTGCCTGGGTTTGTGGCAGCCCCCACCCCCCTCTCCTCCATCCCACCAGGGTGTCACGTTCTCCTGCCTGAGCTGGGTGGCAGAGCTGGGCTGGCACTGCCAAGGCGACAGATGGGAGTGAGGAAACTGGCTCTGCCTGTGCCAGGGTGAAAATGGCTCAGCTGCAAATGAATATTTCCAGAAACCTCTTCTTCCTCGGTTTATAATTATGAGCAGATTTTCTTGTGGATAAAAGAGAGGCTGGTTTCAAAAAAAAAAAAAAAAAAAGAAATGACCCTGTGTGGGAAGAACTGATTCTTCTTGGAAAAAAAAAATATGGTGCCTTGAGGAAGTTTAACTCTTCTGCTTCCTCCAGGCAGGAGCATATTTGCTGGATCTGAGTTCCAGTCAGCCAGCTCCGAGCCTGAGTCTTGGCACCAACAACCTCCTGGTGCAGGAACCAGAGTCTATCTTAAACAAATGATTCCTCTTTGCAGACTGAAGGTGCAGGAGCTGCCATCTCTAGTGAAGAGCTCCTCAGGGGTGCCTGGAATATTCATGGCAAGTGGGTCTCCACACACCAAGGTCCCTGGCACTGCAACTGGGAGGCACTGGTGGGTGGTGGGAGGTGGTGGTGTTGCCTATCTGGAGTTGGCAGTTGGTGAGGGGTTGAACCTGCCCCCCCATGGCTGATGTTGATGTCCATTGGGGTATGGAGGGAAAGGAGGGTCCAGAAGGACCTTAACAGGCTGAAGAGGTGGGCCCATGCATGAAGTTCAACAAGTCCAAGGACAACGTCCTGTACATGGGTTGGAGCAAGTGCAAACACAGGTGGAGAATGGATTGAGAACAGCCCTGAGGAGAAGGATTTGGGGCTCTTGGTTGATGAGAAGCTCACCCTGAGCCAGCAACATGTGCTGGCAGCCCAAAAACCATGTCCTGGGCTGCATCCCCAGCAGAATGACCATCAGGGCCAGGGGGAGGATTGCTTCTCTCTGCTCACCTCTGGTGAGATGTCCCTGCAGTGCTGGGTCCAGTTCAGGGGTCCCCAACAAAAGAAGGACATGGAGCTGTTGGAGAGAGGCCAGAGGAGGCCATGGAGATGATGGGAGGGCTGGAGCAGCTCTGCCCTGGAGCCAGGCTGGGAGAGTTGGGGTGTTCAGCCTGGAGAAGAGAAGGCTCCAGGGAGACCTGAGAGCACCTTCCAGGGCCTGAAGGGGCTCCAGGAAAGCTGGGGAGGGACTTGGGACAAGGGCAGGGAGTGATGGGATGAAGGGGAAGGGTTTCAAACTGAACGAGGGGAGATTTATATGAGATATTAGGAAGAAATTGTTCCCTGTGAGGGTGGTGAGAGCCTGGCCCAGGTTGCCCAGGGAAGCTGTGGCTGCCCCATCCCTGGCAGTGTTGAAGGGCAGGTTGGATGGGGCTTGGAGCAACCTGGTCTGGTGGGAGGTGTCCCTGCCCATGCAGGGGGTTGGAACTGGATGACCTGTAAGGCATGACCACCAATCCCACCCCTCTGCCAGCTGGAGCATCACCGCTGCATCACAACCTCAGCAGCACCTGAGTCAGGAGGGCTGGGAGACAGGATTCCCTTCCCTGTAACAAAATTACCTCCGATATGTCAGAAATGGCAGGAAAAATTTGTGCAGGAGGCGTGAAAGGCAAAGGGGTCCTTGGAAGTTTTTCCCCAGCGTGAGAGAAACTCTTGAAGTTGATTCATGTAACAGCCGTCCCTATTAAAGAGCTTCTCGGAGAACTTTGAACAGCTTTCTAGAAGGAAACAAATCTGCCTCTAGAGCAGCAGTTTTCTGTGTTGCTTTTGATAAGGATAATGATCTTACATTTCTCTACAGCCTTTCATCTTGCAGGATCTTAATGAGCTTTACAGACAAACGTGCAAGCTATATGCAAAGATCAATTCAGCTGACAATGGCAGGGAGGCACCGGCGGGGCAGAGGCAGCAGGTGCCTGCTGCAGAGGCAGCTCGGGCAGGGCTGACAGGGATTTGGAAGGGTTTGGATCTTTTTTTTTTTTTCTCTCTCTCTTTTTGTTATTTATTGGAAATGCAGGCAGAATTTTAGAGGAGCGGAATTTGGCAGGCTGGAGTTTGGCTGGGACAACAAAGTTGTCTCTCTGTCGTTCCTTTTGGAGCCGTTTCTCTCCTCGAGCCATATTGCACCCTGCTGGGTGCCAGGGGAGGGGCTGGTTCCCAGTGGCAGCCCCTCCTGCACAGCTTGGAGGGGATCAGCTTCAGTGCTCTGCTCAATATTTAATGTGTTTTCCAGGAAGGGTGATGATGCTAAGAGGAGGGAGCCACGCCAGGGGAGCCAGTGGCCTGTGCCATGGTGCTCTGCTGAGCAGAGAAGCTTGGAGAGAGCTGCTGTGCCCATCACGGCTGCCTGGGGCTTGTGCTCCCTTTTTATTTTCCCCTCACTGTTTCTTGCTGATGCTCCAAAAGATGTGGTGGGGACCTGGTGCCTCCTGGGCAGCCTCTGTCCTAGCAGCTCTAGCATCTGTTGTGTTCAAAGGTAGGGGCAGCACCTTGAAAGCAGGGTTCTGCATCCCTGGAGACTCATCTTTTCCTGCTCCATCAAGCCAAATTTAGCATTGCCTTGAGGAGCAGGGGTCTCTGAGCAGGGCACATCTCCTTCCCATTAACCTAGGGCACCATTTATTTCCTCCCCATAGCAACAAGCCTAGGAGTCAGCCTGAAGTGAAGAGGAAAAGGCAGGAGCTAGGAGCATCCTAAATGCCCCTGGTTTCATTTTTTGAGCCAATATACTGACTAATGACCCTGGGCCAAGGAGAAACCTGCTGTTGCCATTGCTCAGATGTTGCTGGAGCCTCCTGCCTCCTGCAGACCTACCTGCCTCCTGCCCTGCCTCATCACTCAGGCTGCCACTGCCTCCTCCTCCTCCTGTTTAAGCATCTTGGACCAGGAGACAGGCTGCCCCCACCCCTCCAGGGCTGTCTGTGCCTCCTGGGGACATGCCACCTCAGTCAGGTTGTGCCCCTTCCTTTTGGCCCTTCAGTTCACAAATTCTTTCTACCCTTTGGGGTTTCTGTGGAAGCAAATTCCTTTTCTCTCCTCTGTTTCTCTTCCTCTCAAGCTGACCTCCCCTGAGAGCCCTTTTATCCTCCTGTATCTCCATTTCCACCTTTTTTTTTTTCATTGGCAGTGGTTGGGTTAACCCTTCCTTTGCTGTTTGCAGGTTGTAAAAACTATGCTGGCTCAGGATGTTTTCTTTTAGAAGCAGAACCTGCCTATGCTGGTCAGCTGTTTCATGTTAACTGGTGTCATATCTCTGTCAGGAGAGCCTCTGTGGGGTGTCCATGGGAGCCTGATGTGGGGCATCCCAGCCCAGAGGTTTTACTCCCAAGGATTCAACTCACTGCAGAGTGGGTGGATGGGTCTGAGTTTCGAAGCAGGGCAAGATACTGGCATTGTAGCAACACATCCAAGCAGTGGATGGCCAGAGGGATCCATCTTCAGGGATGGTTCTTGCTGCTGCTCTAGATGGGTCCTGCTCCCCTGCCCCAGCTTTGGCAGAGCTGGGCACCACGAGGAGGCACCATGTGTGCTGGGGAGGTTAGTGCAGGGCTGGGATGCTCCTGCCTGCAGCTCTTCTGCTGGCTGCCAAGGCATGGTGTGGCTCCTCTCCCCTCCTTGGAGTGGTGATGCTGGCACTGCACAGCTTCCCATATTTATGGCAGTAAAGCTGTAATCTCCCTCCATCCTCAGAAACCTCCAGGAGAGATTGATGGAAGCCCAGGTCAGCCATTAGTGACCGCTGCATAAATCACCCTCATTAGCTGAGCTCCCTTGGCAAGGCGTGCTGATATATGGACCCATGAAGTCTGCAAAGCATTAAGAAATCCTGGCTGCATACCTGGGGCAGCAGAGGGTCCCTGCTGCGCCAGCACCTTATCTGGGCAAGAGAGGGCTGGATTCTCCTCCTGGCCCTTCTTTTTGTTGTCTGCAAGTTTTTATTCCTGTGCTGAACCACTTGGTGTTTTTTAACCAGCCCCAGGCTGTGCTTTGGGCTGGCTTCTGAGATGATGAACAGAAGTGAGAGGGAATCCACCCGGGGTGGTGGTCCTCAAAGAGGAGAAGGGCTCTGAGGCTGAGCAGACATCCCTCTGAGGAGCCCAAGGTGTCAGAGTAACCAGTCTGGAGAGCGTTTCCCAGCGCCAGAGCTGAGCGTTGCCTCTGACTTTCAGTCCTGTTGGTTTATCTGGAAGCCTGGAACAGCAAATGCTACCAAACTGCAGTGTACCTGGACTGGTCCACAGGCTGCTCCCATCCCATGGGTTGATTTGAGGCTGAGTTGGGAAGAAAATCCAGGTCTTGCGCTGCAACAAGGGTTGAGGTCGAGACCTGTCACAGCACACGGATGAGGCTGGAGGGCTGCTTGGTGCTGCAGCAGTCCTGGCTGGCAGCCTGGGATCTGTGCTGGCATTGTCAGCCTTGGATCCTGTGGAATTTTGCCAGTGAAACC
The DNA here is from genome assembly GCF_020740795.1 of Apus apus. Taxonomy (NCBI): domain Eukaryota; kingdom Metazoa; phylum Chordata; class Aves; order Apodiformes; family Apodidae; genus Apus; species Apus apus. The sequence goes on from NC_067293.1 coordinate 19,507,390, forward strand.
CTGGAAACCCACCCCCCCCCCCCCCCCCCGGCATGTATTCCTGGTGCTCCTCTGGGAATCTCTGTCCTGCTACCTGGCACGTGCAAGGGCTTGGAGGCAGCAGGCAGAGCCCAGCTTCAGATGAAAGCAGGGAGGGAAGGGCTGTGGAGGTGACATGTGGAAGGGGATGCTTTGGGGACAAGAGGGAGCCCTGGGGAGATGAGCTAAATGCTCTGTGGACGTTTGTCCTCGTAGAAATTAATCGGTCAGTGCTGACTAACAGTAAAGGACATGAACGTTCCTCTCCTGAATGCTTCTTTATGATGAGAATGCTGGAGTGGTTATCCACAGTGTCCATGGATTTGAGAATGATCCAGTCCAAGCCCATCAGGTTCACATGACCGTTGGTATGGAATTTGGTGTGATTACTGGAGGAAGAGCTCCATGGCCCTACAGCAGTTGCCCACTTTTGCAGCTGTGGACTCACTCTGAATTATGGGCAATGGCATAAAATCAAGTAGTTTGCAGATAATTTAGGCTCAGCCAATAGCCCTGTGTTCACCAGATGAACTGTCTGCTGCACTAAACATCAATATCTGGGAGAGTTTGTCCAGCATTTCCAGTTGAGGTGCCTTGAGTGTTCACTCAGGCAAAACTCCTGAGGAGTCTGTGGGGAGCTGGGGTTGTGGGGTGCTGCCCACCGTGCTGGCTGGGGAGGGGTGGGCAGCACACCCTGGGCACCCCAGAAATAGTGCTCACATTTGCTTTCTGCTCATTTGCATGGAGATGATTGATGCAGCTACATCTGTGTGTTCCAGCACTGCTGGCAAAGCTGAAACCTTTCAAAACCTCTTTTTTTTTCTGTGAGAATTCAGGAAAAAAAACCAAACAACCACAACGCAACAAAAAACAACAACAAAAAAAATCCCACACCCCAAAAAAACAAACCAGGAGAAAAGCTAACAAAAAAGACAAACAGAACCAGGTCAGGGAATGTTTTTATTCATGTCAACTTTCACAAAGCTCTGCTCTCCTCCTGTTCCTTCCTCCCCCACCTCAAGCTGGTCCCAGCGAGCATCCCTTAGGGTGAGCATTGTCCATGGGATGAAGACAGGATGCAAAATCTGGTTCCAACAAAGGGGTTATTAGAGGAGGTTATAGATGCAGCTGAGGAGTGAATCTTCCCTTCCTCTCTTAGGCTGTAGCACTGAACCTCCTGCACCAGCCTTGGGTTAAACGGCCAATTAGTCTCTTGCACTTAATTGCTGTTGTTTGTTGCTGAGTGGGAGCCGGTGGGATTCATTAACTCCTCTTCCTCCTGGGCTGACCAGCTGGCTGTGACCAGCTCCAGGCACACTTTTTGGGGTCTGCCACCATGGAGAAATCTGTCCTTTTTCCACTTGGGAAGGGGTGTTCCCTTCCTCTGGGCAAACCCTGGAGGGGGGAGCACGAAGGGAACCGTCAGGACAGAATTACAGAAGCCCTCTCACATTTCTTAACGTGGCAACGTGGCAGGCAGAGATGTAAAGATTTCTATAGAAATACAATTAATTATCTAGTAAGAAGCTGCCTACCAGCACTGTGATGCAAAACAAGGCTCAAGGGGCAAGAGGCTTTACAGGCATTGGGTCTGAGTTCAGGGCTCGTCCCGAGCTCTCTGGGTGATGATTTCAGTTTCACAACTGACCACGGCAGCAATTCTGGGGTCTGCCTTGTCCTGGTGGGTGCTCAGAGGTTGCTAGATGGGTGCAGGGGAGTTCCCCCCTTCACTGTTGGTGTCTGTGTCCCCAAAGGCACAGGAGCATCCCCCACCCCAGATGTGCTTATCTTAGGAACATTTCTAATGCACTTTTCCCCCTGACCACTGCACTTGCAGAGTCACCTGCTTAAAAAGTGCTTGTTGTTTTTTTTTCTGTCCAAGGTGGAAAATGCCCCCTCTCCCCTCCTCCAGCAGCCAGGTAAGTATCCTTGTCCCCATTTCACTGGCAGATGTCAAACGTTAGCAGTGTGAGGCAATGTTAAAGTGAGGGCTACAGCCTGTCCTCTCCTCCCTGCAGCCAGCAGCATCTATTTCTCTCCAAGCAACATCCACTCTGTGTGAGACCAGGGCTATAAAGAACAAATAAAATACTGTGCAAGCCAAAGGAAATGGCATCATTTAAAAACATGCACAAGGTTAACGGGCAGAGGGAGGACGTGGCACGTGTGGATGGATGCTGGGAGAACTAGATGAGACCCGAAGGGCTGCAGAGCCTGAGGCTGTACCAGCAAAATCACCCAAGGGCATAAAGTCACAAGTGGATCTGGCTTCTCACCCCACTTCAGGACTGTCCCAGGCCAGTGCCAGGGAGAGACTCCGGATCGTGTTCCCATGAGAAGGATGGGCTGGTGGGTGTTTGCAGCACCAGCAGGCAGCCCTGGGCAGAAATTCATCACGAGCAACCAGCTGGGAGTGAGGTGCAGCTCCCAGCCAGCCCAGCTGGCTCCCCCTGCCCCGTCCCTGCTGCCCCCGCTGGGGCAGGAGCAGGGGAAGCACTGGGAGATGCTCCCTGGGGCTCTGGGTCTCCTGGGGCCAGGAAGCAGAACGGAGGGATTTTTCCAGCATTTAGAAGCCTGTGCTCCCCCAGCCCCGCAGGCACAGCCCAGGGCACGTTGCCTAGCCGAGTGAGGCCACGGGCAGGTTTGTTGGCTGAGGTTTTGTTTCATTTTCTTCATCTCTCTCACTCACAGCAGCCCCGGGGTGGATACCCAGGCCAGGATGCAAAGGATCCGGGTGGACTGTGGTCAGGCTCCCAGGCTGAGCTATCAGTGCTGATTTCCCATGGATATTCAGGCATGTGAGATGCATCCAGGATGCTCTTGCAGTCAGGGGACCTGGACTTGGACCTTCGCTCTGCCATTGGTTTCCTACAGTTTCTTGGGCAAACCAGCTCTGCCTTCGGCATCCTTGGGCAAATCTTTAATTCCCCAGTTCAGGTGAGTAACTGGGCAGATGAGTGAGCAGAGCACTTGCTACTCTGTGCAACTCAGTGCACAGGGCACCAGCTCAGGGCTTGGCAGGGCTACCAGGCTCACTTTTCTCAAGCAGTCACTGGCTGACTTTGCTTGGGCCAAGCTCACCTCTCTCCATCTCTGCTACCCCATCTGAGACACAGGGCTAATACCAGCCACGTGGCTTCCAAAAGAAACTCAAAACAGGCTGTGGCTCCAAAGGGTCTCTTTGTGTGTGTCTGGACTGCTTGTTGGAAATATTTTTGTTGTGGCTGTGCTTGGAAAGATGAGTTTTCTGAGATGGGAGTGAAAGAGGTGCATGAAGCTGCACGTGAGCACTGTGGGTCATCATCCAGCAAGGGAAATTGGTAGCAGGAATGAGTTCAGACAAGTTTCCATCACCGATAGTATTTGTTCCCCAGAGGGGTTAAAAAGGACAAGATCCACCCTGAATCTTTTCAAGGGGAGGTTTTGGTTGTGGTGGAATCCCCTTTGCTGCTGCTCTCTGCTCCAGAGCCTGGGTTTGAAGCCACCAGCTTGTTGAGCAGGGAGCCCTGGGGGCAGGGCAGGTCCTGGGCAGTGATGGATTGGCTTTGCCCCCCAGTCTAGCCTTCTGCTCCATGGCAGCCCTGCTTTCCCACCTTGCCCTCCTCCCTGTGCATGGGAACAGCTGGATGGAACCAGCTTTTCACTTGCCTTTGAAGGGCCAGTGGGTCCTGCAGCCAGCAAAAACATTTACTGAAAAAATAGTAATAGATCTGTTTCCCTTTCATCAGGGTGAGGAAGGCAGCTCTGATGTTGAGGTTTCTTACCCGAGATTCAGGAATTGCTGTCTGTAAAAATGAGATCCCAGTGTGTTTGTGAACTGGATGGGCATCTGACACCCAGCATCTCCTTGGAAGCAGCTTGAGGCTTGTAGGAAATCCTTTGGCTTCCCTGGCTGTGCTGGGCTTTGAATGGTTATTTCTCTGAAACCAGCATTTCTGTTTAGTGGTTTTCCCTTAATAAAAGAGTTTTTCCTGCTGCAAGGATGTCATTGCTGAGGAATTACTGCTGGGCCTGGTCTTTGCACCTTTCAAAATTTGTCTGTCCTCAAAGGCTGTTTACGTGAGCCTGGAGTTCAGCCTCTCCAGGGCAGCCACAGTGGCTGGGTCCTTCCCGAGCCTGAGATTCCCCCGGGCTGAGCAGCAGCTTCTCCCTGTGTGGCTTCATCCTTCACCAGAGCAGACTCCTGGCTGGACACCCAGATCCACCAACACCTGCTCATGGTTCCTGTTTGTCTCCTCTGAAGGCGCTGGCCTCACTGACTCCCCTTCAGGGAGAAAGGAGAACATCTCATCCTATGGGTGCTCCCTTTGCTTGGGGGGAACCCAGGCTCCATGGCACCCAGTGACACAGGCTCCATTCCCAGCCTTAGGAAGAAGTTCCTACATCCCACCTCAACCAGGTTATCTGCCCTCTCCCTGTCTATGCACAGATGCACACACACCCTGAGCTGCTTTTAGATGAAATGATGCATTAGGCCCATGATTATTCTGACTAAGCAAGATTCTTGGCCCTGCTCCTACCAACCTCAAACCACCTCGCTCCCCTTCCCACTGGGCTCAGGGTCATCCGAGCCCCAGGGCAGGAGGGCCAGCAGGTTCCTGAGCTGAGGTGGGAAAGGGCTTGGGGAGTGCCCCGTGGTTTGGACAACGTCTGTCTGTCTGTCTGCTTTGCTCCAGGCCTTTGTGCTGCTGGATGAGTAGCTCCATCTCTCCCAGTGCATTGACTCAGGCAGGGCTGGGTGTCCAGCAGCCACTGGGCACTGTCAGTGGGAAGTGGATTTCAGTGCTCATTAATCCCTGGCCAGATTTGCCTCCCTCCTTCAGCTGGTTTTTCCAGGAGCCTGGTCCAAGTATAATCTTGATGCTGGGTCTGCAGTGGTTTGGCAGCAGCTTATAGCCTCCTTGTTCCCCAGCCTCCCTCCCCTTGCCCACTCTTTGCCCTTTCATTTGCCAGAGCTGCCCCATGTCCTTTATTTTTCTCCTTCTCTGGTTTCCTTTACTTTTCATGTGACCAGGCACCCTGGAAGGGAAACTGGCTTCTTTCCCATCTCTGGCCCTGCTTGTGCAGATGTGGGGGATGAGCACATTGCTCCTTGGAATTGCAGCTCAGAGGAAGAGGAGGAGGTCCAAAACACAGCCCCAGCCCTTGCCCCATGGCCTGAAGCTCTGCCCCTGCTCAGGCCCTGCCCAACCTTGGTGCTAAAGGGCTTTGGTGGTGTTGGCTCTGCTGCCTGGTCATGCTGGGTCTTGTTCAGTCATGGAGAAATCCTGTGCTGTGGAGCAATGGCCAGATTCCTGAAGAGAAACTTCTCTACCCCTTCACTTGGGGGAATTTTCTGGCTGGGTCTTTGGATTGTGCCACGGGCTGAGAGTGAGGGCAAAGCTGGGTTCAGGTAGCTCAGGGCAAATGATGTCTTGATTGGCAGAGAATGCCTCTTTCAGCTAAAGTGCCCTTCTCTAGCATTGCTAAATTTGTTGACCAGAGATGCCAATCAAGGAAGAGGTTTAGAAAATGGGGTGTTGAAATGAAAAGTGCAACAAAAATGATTAGTTGGCATCACAGCTGAGGTGAGGAGGAGAGCGAAGGCAAATATTTCTGGTGAGTCAAATGCCCTTCCCTTGCCCCAGGCTAACAGGGAGGTAGCTTAGCAAATTCTAAAGCAGAGCTTAGGGAGGGGGCACCCCCTAAACTCAAACAGAGGTTTTTTTGGGTTTTTGTTTAGGTGGTGACATTCTTGCTTTGGCCCCTTTCCCTCTCCAGAGAAGAATGAATCTCCGGATGAAAAGTCCAAGAAGCACTTTGTGCTGAAAATGCCCAGCTCAGTTAGGTCTGGTCTTAGCCCAAATCTGCAAATAGTTTCCATCTCTCTGGAACTGCTGTTTCCAGTCAACGGGGTGTTCGCTCCAGTTACACAGAGTCCTCAAACTGGTTAAAGGAAGAAACTTCCCCCTCTTCCCTGGTGCTGTTCTGCAGCACATCCACCCTCCCTGGAAAAGTTGAAGTCAGGAGCGAGTGTTTTTCTGCAAGCCTTGCCTAGTTTAAACAATGAATTCTGGGAAGTGCCATGGCATATGTTCTGCAGAAAATCAGAGCAAATGACCACAACGATTCCCTCTGGCTTCATGCTCTGTGAAGCTATTGTTTGCAATGTGTTGCAGGGGTGTTTAGCTTGGCCCAGTGTGTCATCCTCTCTCCGGTCTTTGAATAGACTCCGCTGGAGAAAATGACTGGAATAAGCCTGTTCTCTATTTGCTTTTGGCATTAATTTGGTTGTTTGTTTGTTTATTTCTTTGGGATTATTTTAAGGACCTCGAGGTCCCCACAGCCAACAAGGCAGGCCCAAGACATGTGTTGCACGGCTGTTCCCCTCACTGGTGGCTCTGGGGGCAGAGAAATGAGGGAAGTTCATCTCCTCTCCCACTGCCTGCAGGGTGAAGGCAGGTTTCCTTGGCAAGGACACGTGCTGCGCCCTTCGTCTTGGGGATGCAAAGGCCCTCAGCATGTCTCTGGGATCCCTGGGTTTCATTTCCATGGGAGAAAGCACATCTGATAGACCAATGCTGGCTGCATCCTTTGGTGGGCGGGATCTGGGTGCTCTGGGCTGTGTCCCAGTGCTGGTCCCCAGAGCCAAAGGGCTGGAAACCCCTGGTGGAGCCCAGCAGCACGTCCCAGGGTGGCCCCTCTGCCTGTCCCATCTGTCTTTGGAGTTGTCCCTCTGAGCTCCTCTGCTTCCATCTTGTCTTTGCTCAGGAAGCTGATTTTGGGAACCAGCCCCAGGCTCCATCTCACCAGCCTCCCCTGGAGGCAGGGACTCGGGGCTGTGTGCCGGGGGTCCGCAGGGGTTCCCCTCTCCTGCCCCACTTCCCTCTCCCAGACAGGACCAGCTTCCCCTGGTCGGTTCCCAACAGCCATTTGTCTGCAGCTCCCACAAGCTCTGAGTGCCAGGGAGTCTGGCACAGCCCCAGGCAATCTGCTCCAGCATTCCCCATCCTTAGAAAGGCTTTTGTAAACACCAATCTGGATCTTTTTTGCTGCAATTTAAGAATATTGTCATTTGTCTCGTCAAGGCAGACACAGCTTGTTTGCCCTAATGTCTGAAGTGCTGAAGGAAGCCTCAGGTCTGAGCAGTGTCTGGCTGTGGGCACCCATGGGAGGCGAGGTTCTGAGGAGCAGAGCTCCTTCCCCATCCCAAAGAAATGGGGGAGATTCATCAGCTCTGCCTTGAGGAAGAGGAAACCTTGGGTCAAACAGCCAAAAATAGGGTTTGGATGTGCCAGCGAGTCTGTGAGCTCTCAAAGGGACCTGAGAGGTTTCCAAACCTCTGGATCTCACTTGCTGGTGGCCACTTACATCCCATCTGGTGTTATCCATAAAGCCCATGCTCCTGAGGGCAGGAGCAGTGCTGGAGGTGACCAGTCTGGAAATAGCAAAGAAGAAGGAGAGAGCAGATGGGTAAAAGGAGGAACAAGATGAGAGTGACAAGTGAGCAAGTGGATGTGTCAGAAGGAGCTGGGAGGAGTGAGCAAGGAGAAGAGGGAGCTGTAATTAGGGCAGGTTTAGTATGCATGAATTTTGCTGGGTTTGCAGCAGGAGGCTTGCCCAGCAGCTGCAGAAATGATTTATTACATGCTCACTACATTTGCCCTGTAGGAAGGTAAATAAAATGTACACACTGTCCCATTTACTCAGACAATCCGGGGGATATGACCCAATTTCTATTTTACTAAAATGCTTTCCTCTCCAGGATTGGACCCCTGGGAGGTGCTGAGCGGCACGGTTCCCAGCAGCTGCATTTATCTCACCTGCCCTTGTTGTCAGAAGGATCTCTGGATGCACAGTTAGCATTTCAACCCCCTGGCACTACCCTTTGTCTCCAGCACAGCCCCTCCATCCTCCCCCCATCCCCGGTGCTGGTGACCTGTGATAAGGGGGAGATCAGGGCGGGTGCTGGGCTGAGCAGGATGGACACCCTCCTGCACCATCTGCGGGCAGGATCAGGAGATGCTTTTCCTCTGATGGGGAAATGAGAGAGAGACAGGAGCCGGGAGCATCATCTGGCTTCCACATCTGGCGGGGCTGGGCACAGCTGGCTGTGGGGCTGGGACTCGCCTTCGGAGGAGAAAGTCCTGCGTGTGGGGAGAGGAGGAACCGGCTCCTCCGGGGGGAGCAGGGGCCCGTGTTTCTCCAGTCACTCAGCAGGTCTAGGGGAGATAAGGGGCCTCCTGCACCCTGGGATCTGCCTGGCCCGGCACAAGCTGGGGCTGTGATTACTTTTGCTGATACCCCAGATACAGCATTTGCTGAATGTGCATGTTTTGGCAGCACGGTTTCTGACTGTTTCTGTTGGGTTTTGTGTTGGGTTGTTGTTTTTTTTTTCCCCACCCCTGCTTGTGAAAGTCTCCTCCGGCCTGCCCAGCAGGCAGCTCCCTGCAGCCCTGGGATTTATTGCAGATGTCAGGCAGGAGGGGCCGGGGAAGCGGCGCTGCAAAACGCTGAGGCCGAGGGCAATAAAGTGGACAGGGAGCTAAAACCCTTCTTTTTTTGGGATTCAGGTTTGAGGATTTTGCCATGGAAAGGAAGAGGCAGCAGGGCGTGGGTTTTTCTGACTCCAAACCCACCCGACTCGAAGCAAATATTCACAGGCAGTGTGTCCTGCTCCGTGTTGGGCTCTCTCCGCCAGCCCCCCCCCGGCTGCTGCTCCCTCGGCAGAGCTCAGCTTGGGTGTGTTTGGAGAAGCCTGGCTGGAGGAACGGGGAGGGGAGCAATCCCTGGTTCTGACAGCCTTCCCGGCCCGAGCAGCAGCTCAGCATCGGGCTCCAGACACTCTCAGCAGCTCCGTCCTTGCTGGTCCGGCCCCTCCACACGCAGCCCAGATCCCGGCGGAGCAGGCAGGAGTGGTTCCCACCCTGAGCAGGCAGATGGGTGATGCTGGGGACAGGACACGGTTACTTAGCAACTGCTGAAGGATGGGACTCTAACCCCGCTCCATGGCCAGCACCAGTTTTCTGCAGGAAGGGGCACAGTTCTCATCAGAGCCAGGCTCTGTTGGGAGATCTTTCTCCCGTGCTTTATCATTCCTCTGGTCCATAATCCTGGGCTGCTTCAGTCCCCCTTGCTCTCCAGCCAGCTAGTCAATCCTGGGCTGGGTTGAATCCTGGCTCTGCCATCCCATGGGCAGGGCTACTGACTCTTCTGGACATGCTGGAGCCACTGCCCCTTCTCCAGCTATTTCCCAGGATCAGGGCTCCTACCCCTGCTCTGCACTCACACTATCTCCCAGGGCCTGCAGACAAAAACCTAATTGCATGACATAAATTATAGGACCTCTCCAAATAAAAGCCCAGGAAAAAAAGGCTGTGGCTGGATGGACACTTGAGGGCTATTAGAAGATGTATAAATTCTTTTCCTTTTTTTTTTTTTTTTCCATTTTTCCATGTCTCATTACAGTGAAAGGAGCCTTTCAAGGGTTGCTCGACTGCCAGGGCACTCAGCAGCCCCTGGTAACTGGAGTGGGAAGAGGTGGCAGGGTCAGACGGCCCCGTTTACCTTGGATAGAGCCTGGGGTTAAACAAATGCCAAGGGCTTGGGAAGGAGATGGGGGAGAAACTGCTGCATTCCCCCGGGTCTCCCCCAGGAACCTGCCTTGGTTCCCCAGGCACCCACTACTCCAAGGGACACTGCTATGCCATTATGGCCCTTCTTTATTTCTCTGACACTCCTCAAGCATCTTGCAAACTTTAATTAAACATGCCTCCTAGGGGTATCCTTTACCCCCATTTAAAAGATGGACTGGCTGGCGACAAAGAAAATGAGCAGCTTTTCTGAGGACTGGGAATAAAAACCCAGAGGGGGGAGATGTTACTTTAATGGTCTGGCTTCCTCCCAGCCCTCTGCTCTGCCTGGCACCATCCTCAGCAGCCCCAGATGTGCTGAGGAGTCTTGGAGTGAGTGGGAAGGACCTGGGATCAGCCATGGATCCCCCAGGCAGAGGAATCACAGGCTGGGATGGGGAGAAAAACCCTCAAACCAAGAGAAATGCAGCAGGGTCAGAGGGCAGGGCTGCTCCCAGCTCGGGGCCCCGGCCACAGCACCTAGCACATGACAAGCTGCTGTGATAATTAGGGGCAATTTATACTTCCAGGTCATGGGGGTTCACTCTGGCTTGTCATCGATTTTGAGGTGGGTGATAAACTGCCTGGAAACCAGAGCTGTCAGGATAACAAGGGAAACGTCTCATTAGAGGGAGAGCTTCTGAAGCAGTGCTGTCATCAGCCCCCCCACACCCACCCCAGAGCCCCCCACACCCACAGGCTGGGTCGGGGCCCCTGGCTGTTTGTTGCTGGCTGTTTCCTTGTCCCTGGGACTGGCCAGATGCCACCCATTGATGCTGCATCCCTGCCCCAAGCTCCCCCCATGCTCTTTGCTGGACCCTGCAGTGCCCGAGTGTCTCCTTCGCCCAGGATAAAAAGGAAGGGGTGCTGGAGGTCTGTGCCCCCACCAGCCAGGGCTCCAGGCCAGCCAAGGCTGGGAGTGGGACCTTCTGGCTCTCCTGCCTGGGTAGGATTTCGTCCCTCTGCTCGCAGAGGCAAGTTCTGCTGTCCCTGGCTAGCACAGAAAGAGCTCAAACATGCCTGCTCCATGTCTTTTTCGTTGTGTGTATTTTTGTGTTTTGTTCTGTGTGTTTGTTTGGTTTTCCTTTTTTTTTTTTTTTCTTTTTTCTTCTCAAACTGCTCTAGCAGGTAGAACTGTTCCCAGATTTATTCCTTGAGCCAAAAGAAAGTGACTGCAGGAGGTGGCTAAATGTGTTCAGCAGCTCAAGCCCTGGAACCAGCTGAGCTGCTCCCTTCCTGGCCGGCCCTGGGGCTCCTCCAGCAGGTTTGATTGCACTGATACCATCCCACAGCAGACAGGCTGCTGTACCTGCAGCCCAGCTCTGCTTCCTCTAATTAAAGGTGTCAAGTTAGGCCATGAACTGAATTCAGCAGAAGCAGCTACATTCTTCCCAAGTACATTAAACTGTGCAGACCTTGGAGCATCATGACATTGCAGCCTCCAGACTGGGAGGGATGATGGTGCTCTGAACCTCCTTGGCTGAGAAGTGCTCTTTTCTTAGAACCAAAACAAATTAGAAGTGACCTGGCTAAGGAGACTCCTTAGGATCAGGGTTAAAATTGCTTGATCTGTGGCTCAGGGCCATCTGCAGCCCTTGTGCCTTGTTCTCTCTGGGTATGCCCCTAAACAGATGCTGAGCCACAACTCGTGTTCTGCAGGATGGTCCAGTGAGATGCTGCCTGCACAGCTGCTGTATCCTGGGGTAGGAAACATGGGGCTGTGGCTGGGCACCAGAACTGCCTTCCTAGTATCTCCCTGTGCTGCTTTAGGTGCCATTCCCACCTTTTGGAGACAATCCCTCGTCCTGTGGGAGACACAAACAGAAGCACCTGACCTGGCCCTCAGGGTCACAGGAAACAAGCATTTCCAACAACAAATCATTTCATTCCAAGGAATCCGTGCTTGCAAACGGGAAAGGCAAAATTCCAGAGCTCAATTGTTGGCTGGAGCTGCCAGCGAGGCGCCTGGGGAGCTCTGGCATCTGTGCCCACAAAACGCAGGGCTCAGCAGATCCACCTCCCCCGGCTCAGCTCCCCCGCAGGGGCATATTTGTGAGGATGCCCCAGCCATGGCATTAGGTTTAAAAAAAATAAAGGAGGGGGAAGGGAAGTTGTGTGGGTGCTGGAAAAGGGCCTGGGCATCTCTGGAAGCCACCTCCACACTCAGGCATGGCCAGTCCTTGCTTGGAGAAGCCCCTCTCAGCAGCCGGTCGCTGGGTGGTCTTGCCTCTTAATTACAGGGTTAATGGCACGTTACTATCAGGGAAGTTTCTTAACCTGATAATGAGTAGGAAGCAGCTGTAGCTTGGAAAATGTAATAATTGCAGAGTGGAGCAATGTAATTATAAGGTGTGTATCAACTGCCTCCATGTTTACTTAGAGAAGACTAAATCCCCTCAAAAGCAGCAGCAGTGGCAGCAGCCAACTCTGCTTCTTCTGCACAGGGAAGGGGGGAGCAGAGACAAGCCCTGACCTGCTCCTCCCCACTGCTGACATGTCCAGACTCTGAGCTGGCAGCACCTGCACGTGCTGTGCTCACTTCCCATTGCTCTGGCTTCATGGTGAGGCATTTCCATGGAGCATCAAGGTGCCCTGCCCGGCCTGCCCAGCTCCAGGAGCTCATCCTGTGCATGTGACATCACTGGGCTCGGTAGGCAGTGGATAGAGGGGTGTCCCTTGGCATTTCTGGGGAGCAAACAGTGGCAGCAGGGCACAGGGAAACTGCTGCGGATCTCTGCCCTTCTCCTGTTAGAGGCCCTTGCCTCCAAAGAAGCTGTCATCCCAGGAGCACGTCCCCTGTGGGGGCACCAAGAAATCATGGACCATACTTGTCACTTCCCCTCCCTTCCAGGGTTGCTCCCATTTCCAGGAGCTCCTTGGAGAAGATCAGAAGCAAACTGTCAAGACTGAGCCCTTTCTTTTCAGCTGGCTGGTACCCTGGGTTTGGGCAGGTCCCTCCTGTGGGCACCCACGTGTACATGTGCTCACCTGTTGGCAGGTACATGCTCCTTCTCCCTCATTCTCATTCTGGGTGAAAAAAACCCAAAAACAACAACAAAACCAAACCAAAAACCCAAACAACTTTTGCCAACTGCTTTTTTTTTCCCCTGAAAAATACAGATTTGGCTCAAACCAACCATTTGGTGTGGTTTTGCTGGGTGTGCTCAGATAAAATATGCCAATATTGAAAATAAAAGTGGGTCAAGTTTTAAATGGATCACAGTAATACTGACTCTGAAGCACAGTCAAACTGTTTTATCAGTCCTTGACAATGATCTCCTTGAGATCCCAGCACAAAGGCACAGCCTCTCTCGGAGCACATTTCTGGGCTTCATTGCCTGTGCAACCTTTGCAAATGTCTTCCTTTGATCTTTAATAATTACCCTGTGCTAATGCGCTTGTGCTGTGATGAATGAGATGGAGAGGAGCAAGGAAGGGTGAGGAGAACCTTCCCCTTCCCTTTGTCAAGGTCCTTTACCCAGGGCCTGTGATCTGTTCCTGTCACCACCCTGGTCATCATCCAGGCTGCAAAATCCGTGCATCAATTAGGGAGCTGGACCAAGGGCCGTGATGCCTCGTCTTGAGAGACAATCTGCACGAGCTAATTAATGAGAGGGAATTCTTCATGGCCTTGCACTCTGCCCAAATGCTCCTCCCTTTTTGGGGGGACCAGAGAGAACACGACGCTTTCCCCATGGTGTTGGCAGATGTCTGGCTGGTCACAGCTCCCCACCACACACCTGCTCCTGCTGCTGGAGGAGCAAGGTGGCCAGGAGAGGACCCATCCCTCAGCAGTGTCTTCTGCTGGCCCTGATGAATAGACAGCTGCAGCTATGCTGGGCCAGTGCTCTGCACCTTGTGCCCCTCAGAACAAGCCTGAAAATGTTATTTAGGATCCTGACCCCTGAGCACCAGAAGGATGGAGGTACAGAGTGCCTGGATGGAGCTCACAAAGCAGAAGACTGATGCCAGCTAAAAAATGGCATTCTCATCCCTCCTGACTTGGCTCTGAAAACCCCAGAGGGTAGGTATGACCCTGTGCCTCTGTCCTGGTTTGAGCCAGGATGAAGCCAATTTTCTTTTCACTGATTTTCTTTTCCTTCAGTGAACTCTCTTAAGCAGCAGCAGGTTTTCCAGCTAGTGAACTGATAACGCTGGAATGTTTATGTTACTGCTGAGACTCCAAGTTCACTTTGCTCTACTTGTTGAATCTGCAGCCTCAGATGCTAAAGGAGCAGAAGAGTTGTACTTGCAGCCCTCCTGTAGGGAGGAGTGGGCTAGATAGACAGCAAAATTGACCAGAGTGTTCCATTCCATATATCTATGGAGGCTCAGAGGAAGGTCAGGGATCACAGAAGTCAAGCCCCTTTTTGCTTCTTCTTCCCTTCTCTCCTGCTCATGGCCAGTGTCCAGGGAGGACTCCAACCATCCATCCATCCATCCATCCATCCATCCATCCATCCATCCATCCATCCATCCATCCCTGTTGATCCCCAGGCCTGTGCATCCCTGCCCCTCATCACTCTCCCCTCAGCTCCTGGCTGCTCTGCCCTCTCTCCAGCAGCTCTGGGACATTTTGGAGCTGTCACAGCTCACGAGATGCCAGGGGAGCTGCTGGAGTGAGGGGAGGCAAGAGGGGTTTGCACATTCCTGAGCACATTTGTATATGATTGCACATATTTTATCCTTAGTGTTTAATTAAAGCTGTCTAGTTCAGTTTTCAATCTGGAAAGTCTCTCTCTCATTCTCTCTCTCCTTCCCTACCTGGGTGGGAGGGGATCAAGAGCATCGTTGTCATTGGTTTAATTGCTGATCCTGACTCAAACCATGACAGCCTCCTTCATGTCCCCTCTCTTATATAGAAATGAATTCTATATTTATTATATAAATACAAGCACCAGGTTCCTTCTCCTTGCAAAATCCCCATCTGAAGCCTGTTCCCTGTGGCAGGTGACACTGGTGCTCTTCTTGAGCAGCTCTGAGGTCTTTTCTCCAGATAAATGGGATGGGGAAGAGTTTCTCCAATGCTGAGTGGCAACTGCACGGACTGGCCAAGCAGCTGTGAGGGGGCAGGTCTGGCTAACAGAATCCAGTGTCTCTGCCAAGGCCCTCAGCGTGTGCAAAGCAGGGTCTTCCTCAGCCGAGCTGCTGCTGAACAATTTTGGAGCATCCTCATTTTCCAGTGTCTTCAGTCAAGCTCGGGCCCCACGTGCTGGAAATCAGCAGCAGAGATTAATGCTGTGTTTGCAAACGGTTGGTGCTGCTAAATCAAAGCACGAGGATTAGCAAAACCATTTGGCTTCTCAGTTCTGCTTCTCTGCCCTGACCACAACACACAGTCCGACAACTCCACTAATCCTCATGCCAACCAACCCCTTTCCTGGGAAATTCCAGCTCCCTCCCAAGGATGTGCAGGAGGCTGGGCGTGGGATGATGGATCAGGATCAGGAGGGTGGGGCCAGACTCTTTGCTGCTGTGTCCAATGACAGGACAAGGGGCAATGGGCACAAGCTGGAGCACAGGAGGGTCGAGATACACGTAAGAAAAACTTCTTTACTGTGAGAGTAACAGCCTGGGACAGGCTGCCCAGGGAGGGTGTGGAGTCTCCTTCTCTGGAGACATTCCAAACCTGTCTGGACACGTCCTGTGTGACCTACTCTAGGTGATCCCACTCTAGCAGGGAGGGTGCACTAGATGATCATCAGAGGTCCCTCCCAATCCTGACAACTCTGTGACTTTGTGGGATGCTTGCTGAGTGTCCAGCTTGGGGAACTTTGCCAGGCATGGAACTGGAGCTGGCAGCTGTTGGACAAAATCCCCAGCAGAAATCCCTGGCAATTCCCTCACTTCCTGGTGCCATCCAACGAAGAGATCAGTCCTGGAGATACCTCCCAGCTCCTCAGCTGTCCTGCTTCCTGCTGTCAGCATGGACTTTAAGTTAAAGGAAAACTCTAGACAATTGCTCCAGAGCTTGCTTTCCCTTCACTTCATTAAAATAATTCATATAAACCATGGGAATTACTTTGTAACCACCTGATTTTCACATGTGGCCAAGGGTCCATGAGCCCTTCAGTTGTGACAGCTCACTGTGTCCCATCACAAGGCTGTTTTTCAAGCCTTAAAGCAGAGCTCACCACAGCTTCACTACCCAGGGTGAACTATTCTGGGTTTGCTTCCAGCTGTTCACATTTTTGGAAGTTTCAATGGAAAATGTTAACTTGGTTTCTGAAGGAAACAAGCTGAGGGGACAACATCTTTGTTTTTCTCATACTGAAGCCAACAAGAATAAAACTGATGACACTATTTCGGTGACAAAGGCCTGGCTAGAAACACTGTCTGAATGCCCCTGAGACCAGGACTTCTGAAAAACCCCACTTCTGTATGACAAAGAGGGACAGGTCTTCAAGACTGCTGTGGAAACACAAGCTTGAAGTGCCTGGTTTTGACCTACCAGTCCTGGAAGAAGGTCTGGGTGAGCTCCCTAGTGGTGAGCAAAAAATGCTGTGAATCAAACTGGACCACCCAGCTAAGAAGACAGGAGTAAATTGATGGAGAATGGAGATGCTGAGGCAAAGTAACTGGACCACAGTCATGTGGCATGTCTGAAATGTGGAGTCTCAAATCCATTGCAGGGATCCAGTCTCCCCAGAACAGGGCTTCTGGATTCTTCCTCCAGCCCCTCCTCCTCTGCTGAAACCTTGAGAGAGGTTTCAAAGCATCGTCTGCCAGTCAGGAATGACAAGCTGATCCCAAGACAGGTCCCAACCAGTGCCCAGGCACCCAGAATGCTTTCCTGAGCTTCCACAGCCCACGAAAACCCTGGCAAATTTCTCATTATAGGGCATTTTTAAGAGAAACCACTCGATCAGCTCAGATTCAAGGCAGCCCAGCAGTTACCTCTAGTCCTTTAGCTTGGATCTACCCCAAGGAAAAGCCTCTTGCTTCACAGCTTAGTGCTGATGAAACTGTTCTTGCATCTGGCCTCTATTTTCCTGCTGGCAAGGATGCCCCTGTTCCCTGGAACCCTCTGCCTACGGGAACCGCTGGCTGGATATCAATACATATATCAATATATGTGTGTGTGTTTGTGTGTATTTCTATGTAACTATGTAGGATCAATAAAAATTAACATTTAAGGAGCTGTAATAGAATCTGCGTCATTGTCGGGAAATGCAGCGAGTGTTAAAAGCTTAATGGACGGTGGAGGAACGGATTTAAGTGAGTTGTTTGCAGACTTCAGCATGTAGGACGAGAGGGAAATCAAGGAGAGAGAGAACAGGAATTCAGAAGGATTTGGAGATGCTGCCTCTGGAGCTGGTAATGAATAAGAATGAAGAGGAGCTGCCTCCAGAACACGGCCCTGGCACACACGTGGGCACTTGCTTTCATTTTATGCTATAGTTACCTGCTCCTACCTCAAACACAGCAATGGTTCAGGTGGGAATGGTGAATTCAATCAGCTGCTTGGCTCCATGAGATGGGCTCTTGCCTCCTCCTGTTTTTCTTACCCTGGAGATCTTCACAGTACAATTTCAACCTTCGCAGCACATCTGGGAAGAGGCATGGGTTCCCCGGGGAGGAGGGAGATGGAGGATGCCAGGCAGAGGTGGGGTAGGAGGGGTGGGCAGAGGGCTGAGCTTTTTGCTCTTTGAGGCTGCTTCAGGCTTTTTTTCAGCATCTCAGGCACCCTGCTGCACACACACATGCTCCTTTTTTGGCCCCCAAGGTCCAGTGAGGGGGTGCAGGAGGATTCTGATCCCCAAGGAATCAGAGAAGGATGCAGGGGCTGGGATGCTTGGGGATAAGTGGAAGACAAGACCCACATGGGTGAGCAGCCTTGGGAGATGGTGTCAAGGGATCAGCCTGTGGGGAGGGAGGGAGAGTGGAAGCTCAGGTTCTGGAAACCTTTTGCACTGCTCTAAACCCACATCCACCAAAGGGGAGCCTGCAGAGAGCAGCACACACATCTTCTTGGTCTCTGGCAGGTCCTGCCCAGGTTCTGTGCTCCCAGACCCAGTGCAGGAGCTGGGGACATGTAGGACTGGGAACATAGCTGTGCCCCCTGCAGCTGCAGCTGCTTGTGACATTGCTGTGGGGCTCCACGAAGATGCAGTCAAATCGATGTGGTTGTTTCATGTCTCTGTTTGCAGAATCACAGAATCATTTGGGTTGGAAAAGACCTTTAAGATCATCAAGTCCAACCATTAACCTAACTCTGCAGAGTCCAGTGCTTAACTATGTCTCTCAGCACCTCATCTACAGGTCTTTTAAACACCTCCAGGGAGGGAGAAGAGGTGGCAGCAGACTTGGTTTTGTTAAGAATGATCAATTTAGGAGGCAATGGCTTGTCCAACCTGGTCCTTTGGAGAAACTCTGGGGGCCAGCACAGCCACAAATACAATTGATACTTTCAACTTTGACAGAAGCTGACATCCATCATGGCCTGCCTCGCTGGTCCACTGCCCCTCCTGCTCCTCTTCCAAACATTTGTCAACTGACCCTCCAAGGGTCCCTTTTCACCTGTTGTTGGACACGGTCTGAGGTCTATCCTCCCATCCCTGCCAGCATGGGAAGGGTTAATGCCTGCCTCCCCTGGAGGCTACGCTTCACTTGATAGTATCATCAGCTTGTGACAGTGTTAATGCAGGGATCAGGTGCAGGAGGCTGCCTGCATTACCCTGGAGAGAGATGAGCTGTGTCCGGAAGATCCAGAACTGGATACGTGGCATAATTGCACCAGGGCTTGATGATGCCTTCCTGACCCCTTCCCACTTAATAAACCATTAGCTGCCCCTCAGACCATGGGCATCCTCTTCCCTCTTCTTTCACCAGCCCCTTCTTCTCCATGGCCACATCCCACCATGCCCACCTACCTCCATGATGTTCCCTCCAGCTGGCTGGGCTGCTGCTGCCAGCATCCCAGGGAATGCAGCAGCATCTTCTGGATGGTCCTGCTGCTGCAGAGGTGACAGCAGGGCTAAGCCAGTGTCACCCTTCTGGCTGCCCCAGCTGCAGTGCTCTGCCCTCCTGAGCTCTCTCCCTGCCACTTTCCTCCCGATTTAACGCACTGGGAAATTTTGCAATATATATTGAAATCACTGCAGCTCTGTGGGAGCTGGAGGCTGCCACCCACTCCTTGCTCCTCCCAGTTCCCCCAGTGCTCCCAGCCAGGAAGGGGACTTGCCAGCACTGCTGCCAGTGGGATGCTGCTCCTTCAGATGGAGAGCAGAGAAAGAGCAGCAGCAGCAGCTTAGGTCCCCAGCACAGGTGAGAATGACTTTCCAGTTGGAACTGGGATAGACTGGATCAGCTTCATCAGAAGCCCTGTGCCCACCTGGGGAGCTTTGGTGGAAGGGGAGAGGGCAGAGCTGGGCAGCAGGGAGGCAGAAGAGCCCCTTTCTGTGAAGCTTTGCTTTTAAATAAATAAGGAGCAGACAAACAGGGATGCTCTTGGAGGGGAACTTTTTCAGATGCATTTTCTGGGGGTGCCTGAGTACACAGAGCAGCAGCACGAGCCTCTTTCTTGTTCTGCCTTTTGCCCCCAGACTCATCCACCACAGCTGTGCTGGGTGGCATCCATCAGCAGGGCCCTGTCAAACTTCTTCAGAACAAATTTCCCTTTTCTGGTTGCTCTTGGTTTTTTCTGTTCTGCTGGTGCCTGGAGCAGGTCTGCTGCAAGGCAGGGGGAGATGCCTTCTTTGCCTTCAACAGGAAGGAAAAAGAAGCTTTTCAAGGCAGGGCTGTGCCAGGCCATTCCAATTCCCACAGCAGCAGAGCTGGTGCAGTAAGTTCCTCCTGCTCTCTCCATCTGCCAACTGTGCCCCTTGCTTCCTGGGCATAGATTAGGATGCTGCAGCTTTTGCTCCTCTCCTTCCCCTGGGGCATCACTGGGATTTTACCCACCAACTTAGGGACATGGTTTAGTGGTGGGCTTGGCAGTGCTGGGATAATGATTGGACTTGATGAACTTAAAGGTCTTTCCCAACTGAAAGAATTGTGTTATTCTATGATTCTTTTACTTTCTCCTCCTTATCTGGGCATCCCATTGCTCCAGTCCTGTCTCTTACCTCCTCACTGTCACCTCTGGATTACTTGACTCTGCATCTCTTCCTGGGTCTGGGTGATGTTTTCTCTGTCTGAGGCTCCTCAGAAGCTCATGTTGATGGACCATGACCCTGGTACCCAACTGGCAGGTGTTTTCCCCACCTCCCACATTCAGGTCCCTTCTGCCTCTGCTCCTGCTTCTCAGCTACTGTCTAGCAGATAAGCCAAGTCCCTTCTCTGTCTTCTCTGGGAACAGGGGCTGGTCACAAGCTGGACTGGACCCCCTCCTCTCTCACAGCACCTGGGGACACTGTGACAGAGTCATAGAGGATAAGAGTGGAAGGGTAGGACCTCAGCTGCCAAGCCTGGAAAATGCTTCCCAATCCAGGCAAGCTGCCCTGCCAGCCAGACTCAGGTTATTGCAGCTTTGTGGCTCTTTTCACCCCTGCTAGTTCATATAGGTACGTCCTGCTTCCAACAACGTGAGGGGATTTTTGCTCTGAGAGCAGGACAGCTGGGCTGGAAAGGAGGGAGCTGGGTGTCCCTGTCCCTTGCTGCTGCTCCCAGGACATGCTCTTGCACAAGCACGTCTTGTTTTATCATCCTTTCACCATCCTACCTCAATCTTTCCCCTTCATAATTTGGTTACAAACCAACTTTAAAAACTCCAGCTCTGAGTCAGCTCCTGCTTTATAAAGTTTCCCCTTTCTCCCCACAGCAGGAGGGCAGAGCTGTGCCGGTGCTCTCCGCATCCCACAGAGCCTTGAGAAGCAGCTGAAAGCCTTGAACTCCCTTAGGGATGCTCTGGCCTTGCCCACCTCCCCTCCTGCTCCTTCCCTCCCCATCCAGCTCTTCCTGCCCTGGTTCCCACACTCCCCAACACCTCGGGATCCTTCGAGGCTCCTGGTTGGCGTTTGCCCCCGGCTTCCCCAGCCGCTCAGACAGCTGTGATGTATCGGTGACAAGCTCCCTTTGTGTCCTGCTCTTGCACAACAATAGATACTCCTGTCTGTTTATACAAGTTTGAATTTGTCCCTATAAATACGGTGTGGAAGAAACAGTAGACTATAGATTGCACGCTGACAGCTGAAAGATTAAGGGAATCCATTAACTAAACCAACTGCCTGGAAATCTTCTGCAGAACATACACCTGAAAGCCATTATTGCTGTCCTGTCATACTACTTTATCTCTTTATTTAGGACCCTTTTTGTTCAGTTGAGAGTTTGGTGTTGTGGCTTGGTTGTTGCTTTTTTTTTTTTTCTCTAATAATGTAAACTTGTTCTGGAGTAACAGAGGAGCCCTTGATTAAGTATCTAAGTATTTTCTACTGAAGAATTTATGAACTCTGAGCCAGCGCTGTCCTTGCCAGATCCCATGGAGTGAAAGGGGAGGGGGCACTTGCCTGTCTGGGGGTTTTTGCTGTGAATGGCCTTGGATCAGGTTTCCTTGCAAAGAACTGTTTGCATTGCTCTCATGGGCGACTCTGTCTCACTTAAATATCTGGCTGCACTTAACCTTTTTTCACCTGAATTCTCTCCATCCCTGCCTGGCCCTACCTCTCCCACCAGCTCCCTGCTCTACAATAGCAGCCCACCCTCAAGTTTACAAGTGCCGGAGTCACTTGGCTGGCCTGGAGCCTCATTGGATGCTGGCTGTGATACTGTTGAAGTTTGTGTTTTTTTTTTTTTTACTCTATTCTGGTCTATTCAGGTCTCTACACAATGCTGGTCACCATAGTGTCTGTGCAAGCTCCTTGTTCTCCACCCAGCTCCACGCCTGCTCCCCTCCTCTCTCGGCGGCTGCCGGGGGGATGGGAGGGGAGGGGGGTTCTTTGTGGACCTCGCTGTGTGCTGGTCTTAAAGAAGGCAAAAGTGGAGAAGTGTGGCTGTTCTAAAGCTGAAGCTGTTGAGCTTGGAGAGGACTGCTCTCCTGTTAACACAGCCCTGACCTGCTGCCTCTCCAGGCCACCAGTTGCCATCCAACTCTGTGAACATCAGCTGCTGGGAGCTGTTTGGGAAAACACCCGCAGGTCCAACCCTCCCTCTTCCTGCTTTTCCTCATCCCTGCTTTCCCACTTCTCCCTCAGCTGACCCTTGCCAGTGGCACTTCAGCTTGACTTGATTTTGCAGTTATTCAGGCAATGTTTGCACCTCTGTGCTCAGGCTACATGTCTTGGGTGGTAATTTTGAGCATTTCCTACAGGAAAGCTGGGGAGGGACTTTTTACAAGGGCTTGTAGTGAGAGGACAAGGGGGAATGTTTAAAACTGGAAGAGGGGCAATTTATGTTGGACATTAGGAGGAAATTCTTGAGTGTGAGGGTGGTGAGAGCCTGGCCCAGGTTGCCCAGGGAAGCTGTGGCTGCCCCATCCCTGGCAGTGTTGAAGGGCAGGTTGGATGGGGCTTGGAGCAGCCTGGGCTGGTGGGAGGTGTCCCTGCCCATGCAGGGGGGTTGGAACTAGATGAACTTTAGGGTCCCTTCCAGCTGAAACCATTCATGATTCAATGATCCTATGATCCATTTTCTCCTTTGTTTGAAATCCCATGGTGGGAGTGAGTGAAAAGAGTAAATATCAGAGTTAGTGACAATGCAATCAGGGCAAGTGCCAAACATTTCCACAACTCAGGCTGCAATGGCAGTGGGGTTTTTTCCTCCTGGGGTGGGAAGGTGGACGTCCCCTCTGCTGGAGCCCCACTTGCCCTGGGGATGTGGAAGTGATTAATGCCATCCCCAGTGAGGAATAAAGTTTCAGTGGCTGCTATTGTCAGGGGAACTGGAGCAGTTCCCGTCCGGCTGTACCGATAGTAACCATGGCACCTGCTGCTCAGCAAATACAACCCTGTGGAAGCAATGGGCTGAAGGGCAGTGGGATGGGGGGTAAATCACATTGAAGCCCATCTCCTCACTGAGGAAGTGACTGCATTACTGAAACATGAGGAATTTTGAAAGTCAGTAAAATATCCCAAACAGAATATCTTCATTTCTCTCTTCCTCCTAATCAATACCCCTGGGATTTTCCCACTTTCTGAGCTAATCACTTCACTTGTGACATGTCAGTGGAACAAAGCCAGCTGCTTGGGAGCATCAGCCAAGAGAGAAGAGTGTTCAAGGACTGTGGAAGTGCTGAATTCCCAGTGGGTACCATGGCTGGGCCAGATCCTGCCTTGCTTGGGTGAGTATCATGGATGCTGGGAGTCCTCTGGAATGGGAAAGCTCACATTCCAGAGGACTCCCAGCACCCATGATCCTTGATCCTCACAGGGTATCCCTGTCATGCACAGCTTTGGAGAGCTGGCAGCAATCAGGAAGCTGCAGGAAGGAGTTCAGGGATGGTGAGCTGGGGTGTGGGTGAAGCAGCTGCAGTTGTGGAAAATCCTGGATGCTCACACGGAGGAAACCCCACCCATTTCAGGAGGTTCTCCAATGCAAGAAGGATCCTTCTCTCTGCTCCTCAGCTCTACATGAAGGACTGGAAAAGTCCTGGAACATCTCTGTTAAGTGCTGTGGAGAGCTTTAGTCATCACAAGTAGGACCCAGATGAACATCCACAGATGCACAATCAGTGCCTTCTTTTTCAAAGTTGTCTATAGGTTTTGAGCAAGGGATGGATGTGTTTGAAGGCACAGTAGTGTTTGAAGATTGTTGGTAAGTTCTTGGAGCAGCTCTGCATGCACATCTGTGAATGCACCACCAGTGTGATCAAGGCTGAAATTGTCTAACCCTTTTACAAAAGGATGGGTGTGTTTGAAGGCACAGATGGTGTTTGAAGTTGTTGGTGAGCTCCAGGAGCAGCTCAGCCTCATGGCCAGGCTCTGAGATGCCATGTCCCTCCCTTGGAGGCGTTTTCCACCAGAGAGAAGAAAGGAAGGGCTGGAGATGCAGAGACCAGCATAGTGCTTTTGAAGGACTCCCCAAGCCCACGTCAGTCAGCTGGTGATGGTGCTGGAGAAGGCTCCATGTGGCTGGAGCTCATTTGGGCTCACTGTGGGGAGATGGCAGAGGTCGGGAGAGCTGGTGTTGCCAGGCAACGCTCCCCGTATATTGGGAAGATAAATCCTATAATAATGGAAAGATGGGATTCTTTCTGTGCCTGCTGTTTATTTCTTCCTTCCTCAGATGCTAGCTCAGATCCCAGCTGCGGCATCAGGGAGCAAAATGACATTTTAACACCCTGAAGGACCGAGGGGTTTTATCCTCACTGCTGGACACTGGAGCTTTTTGGCTGTGCTGGGTCCCAGGCACAGCCCTGGCAGGAGGGAGGGCAGGGCCAGGCAACCTGTTTTTTCAGAGGAAAAGGGATTGTGGGAAAGGCCAATTCCTTATCTCCGGACACATCCCCACTCATGTACTACTTGCTTTTTGCAAACATGTGTGTGTTTGCTCTCTGCCTATCTCAAAGAAAGGGTGTTTTGGTCTCTGCACCGACACAGCTGCTGGAGCTGGTGTTTGGCTTTGCAAGATCCCAGGTTCCTCTGGCAGCACCAGGTGACTGATCCCATCAGTCAGGATCCCAGCTAAAACACAGCTTGAATACCAAGCACCCAAGGCAAGCTGTCTGCAATGAAGAAAAGGCAAAGAAAAATAATCCTCCCTCCCAAAGATGTTTAAATACTTCCGAACAACAAGAAAAACTGGAGGAAATTGCAATGATTAAAGCAAACAGAAACGTAAGCTTGATTTGTCACATACATCATTTGCTCCGACTTGTTCAGCTGGCTCTGCTATTTTCCATTAGTGCACTTGAGGGCTGCAAGTGGGATGGGAAGGAGAAGTGACAAAGTGTGATGAGCCTTCAGCTCGCTGAGCATTTGCTGAGAGTGCAGGTAATTGTGGCTAATGCCATCAGATGCATGGTGGCCACACACTCCTCTCTGCATCCTGCTGTCATGGGGTGGAGGTGACAAGGAAACCTCAATGGCTGGTGGCTCCTCTGGTGCCACCACCCCTCCTCTGCCCATTCACAAGGCAGAGGAATCAAGGAATCAGCAGTGATGGGCTGTGGCCACGGGATGCTGATGGTACCCCTTAGCCCAGGTGCTCCATCACTTCCCTGTGCAATTAGCTTGCAGCAGCATGGTAAATATTTCATACCTGATAGCAAAGGTTGTTTAATTTTTCATTATTTTAAAGCTGCTCATCAATGTTTTACAGAGATGGAGAGTGGAATGGGAAAGTGCAAGGGAAGTTTTCGGCTGTTTCAGTTTTGGGGATTCTGCTCCAGTCACCCCGTGTCTGGGGTAGCTGTTAATTTAGTCTGCTAATGAGCAGACTGAAGCAGGATGTGGAGCAAAGCATATTTACTAAATATATCACCATGTGAAACAAATGCCTATTATATACCTTTACAATCCTATTTACAACAACAGTAATTCCACTGTCCTTTAATCTATGGACTCAGCTACATCGACTCAGAAGAGGACAACTTCCCCCCCCAGCTCATGTGTCATGGCACCTTCTGCTTTTGGGTACTCACTTCAAGTTCCACCATTGCTGGATCTGCAAAAAAAAAAAAAAAAAAAGCCATTGCCAAAAGCTTTTGTGCACAAAGCCATTGGTTCTGTTTGTGTTGTGATGGCCTTCAAGAAATGGCATTTACATCACCTGCTCATGACCACGTTCAGAGCATATGACTTTGGAAGATCTCTCCCTGCCCTGTGAAAGTTAGATAGCTATTCTAAAGTTAGGTGAGATGAGTTTCTTTCCTGGTATCATGACATGAAATGACATAAAATTCCATTTCCTGTGAAATGAATGTCCACTGGGTAAAATACAGATAGAACCAAAGCGAAAGTGGCTTCTTCTATGCTTGTTCCCATGCATGGACTCAAAAATAGTCCTTTGGGGACTGGCTAATCCCATGTCCTTTTCTCACAGGTACTGCATTAGCCATCTTCCTGCAAATGTTTCTGAGATGAGCACCGTGTTCCTTCTCTGTTTCTACAGGAAAGGGAAGTAAAAAGCATCTTTGTTTGTCACCTTTGTTTGCCACCCTGGCTTTTGATCATATGTACCTTGGGATTCCCCTTTGACTCAGTCACCTGCCTCCCTGTCCAGCAAACTGAGGGCAAAGTTGGTTGTCTGAACACAAATTAAGTCTTCAGAAAAGGACCTGGGACTTTAACCACAGCCAATAACTCAACCATGCAGGATACACACCCAGTGCAGTGTCACTTAGATGTCTACTTCTGCTGTCCCCCTTCTGCCCTCATCCTTCAGCAGCTTAATAAAAACAGATTTCCACTCTTTTCCCCTGGCCCCAACGCTCCGGGGTCTGCTGTTGCATTTGGCAGGGAGGCTCTGCTGCTCTTCTGGAGCTCATTTGGGAGTCTGGGACTCCTGGGACAGTTAGGACAGCCAGGGTGGCACAAACACCAGGATGCTTGAGGATGGACAAGGGCAGGAGCACCAGCCTGGCCCAACAGCCCTTCATCTCCCACTGCTGACGGTTCAACAGAGCTGAGTCAGGTGGGGATGGCAGGACCTCAGGCCTTTGGGGACACTGTGGCCACAAAGTCATGGATAATAAAATTGCCATGTTCCACCTGGTCATCCATCTGCAACCAGCAGTATGTGTGGTTTTCGTGAGTACATTAAGGAGGGGCTATGAGTGTCTGAACAATATTAACAAATCATCAGGATCCATTTTGGGTTGGTTAGTTTTAAACAGGCAGCCAAAAGAAAACAGTATCCTTCCCCTTCCTTGCTGGCTGAGCCATGCAGGCACATATCCTTGGATTCTTGTCTGTTTCCTGGAAAATCCTAAGAAGCAGGGTTGTGAATTTGGTCTCCCCAGAGCCTCACCTCCCTTGGGGGGGCAGGGCCATGACATCCAAAATGCTAAGGAGAAGTTTTGGAAGCATTCAGTTCATGCTGGTCTTGAGCAGCAAGAGATGAAAGAGGAGACTAAAGCAACAAACAGGAGGGCAAAAATCCTCTCCCAGGCAGTGAGTCAGATGTAGCTGGTGTCTCCAAAGAGCAGCTCCAGTGATGAGGAGAGGCTCCCCACCACGTGTCTTCTCTAGGTGCCGGTTGCAAATCGCCTTTATCTAAAATGGCATCGTGGAGTCCATTGAGGAGATAGAAGCAAACTGATCCAGACCAGATTTTTTACTTCACCTCCCCTGCCTGAAAATATGCTACTACTGAAGTGTCAGACAGGGAAGAGACTCCCCTTTGTCTCTTCATTCACTGGGAAGAATCCATCATCCAACACTTTTCACCTGCCTCAGTCGCAGGTAAATCCCAGACCAGATTTTCTTACCTTCAAACCCTTCATGCTTCCTCTCACCTCCCTCAACAGGACAAATAAAGCCCAACAGTATGCAAAAGCTCTGATTTCTCAAATTCCTTCCACTCCAAGATGTCTTCTGGCAAGGAGCCTCCCGCAGAAGGGATGAGCCCTGTCTGTGCCAAAACGCAGCTCAACCCCTCGCTTTCAGCTGTCTCGGATTTTTATCATAACTCCACTTTGAATACACGGATGCATTTGGAAAAAAAAAAGAAACAATAAAAATGTATGTATAAAAAAAGGACATTCAACTTCATGACAACAGCTTTGAAATGTGAGCAAGGCTCGGGCACAGCCCTGCAGGCTGCTGCTGAGTGGCCTCGCCGAGCTCCCGGCATTTCCCCGCCGCGAAAGCCTTTTGTCCTCCCAGCATGCGGGGCTGAGCGACCCAGAGCTGCTTCCCAGAGAGAAGGCAGCTTGTTTGCAAGAAAAAGGGGGAGTTTTCTTTGGCTCTTTTTTTTTTTTGAAAAATAATCTGCCTTCTTCTTTTTTTTTTTTTTCTATATCTGCATAAATGCTGCAATTCTTTGTGGGATTTCTCTTTTTTTAACTCCCTCCCTGTCTCCGCTAACAAATGCTCCAGTGTCTTTACCAGGATAAAAGGATGGGGGAGGGAGAGGCACAACACCCTCCTCTCCAAACTGAACTAGCAAGATATTTGCACTATTTAATTTAATAGGGGATTAATACCATTAGCAGATGAAACGTGCCAGCAGCCCAAGCTCTCAGCATTCATTCCAGGGAAGCAGACGGGTGTGTGCACATCTACTTCACGCTGACAATGAAGTGGGAACAAGCTGGGCTGGATGGTGGTCATGCAGTTGCATGGTGGAGTCTGGTGTTCTCTCACAACCCTGGGTCATGCAGGGATGTGTGTGGCCAAGGAACAAGGTCAGACCAACATGCAGGGGTTGGCCAGTGCCCTGCCAGGGCGGCCATGGGGCCCAGACTGGACAGACACTTGGGAGAAATGGCAATGGTACATTGCTTTTGCCTAGCCTCAGTTTCCTCAGCTGTAAAATAGACACAAAGACATCAGTCCAGCATCTGCTGAAACCTTCTGATGAGAACTGCTTCAGGAGACCAAGAGGGCAATGTTGTTATCTGTATGGGCCCAGAACCCATGCTTTGGAAGAGGGCTCTGGTGAGGAACAAGAGGACTCTTCATCCTGCCCCATGCAGGTGCCCGTGGCAGCAGTGTGCCTGTGCCTTGGCAATGTGACTGTGTCTCCCAGGCAGTGGGAAGCAGCTTTTTCTCTGCAGTCACTGCCTTCACTGACCCTTATTGTTCATCTTGTGATGATGAACTCAAGCTTGTGACCACTGGTCTCCCCCATCACGGGTTCCTTCTGGGCCCTTCTACTGTGGAGCTCCAGCCACGTGTGGGGCATCCTCTCACCTCACCATGGCAAAGGGGTCCCAGCCCCTGCCTCCAGCATGCCCCATGCCAGAGCAAAGGATGAGGACAAACCAGGGACTGGGCAGGGAGAATGGGCAGGGGATTTGGGTGAGGCACCTTATGGGAGATGTCATGAGCAAAAATGGGATTGCATGGAAAAAAAGCAGGAAAAGGGAAATTGAAGAAGTGCCTCTGCATGGAGGTGCTGGGGGGTGGGGGGAGCTGCACTGGGGAGCAATGAGGTACAGCAGAAGACAAGAGGACCTGGGAGGGATGTGGGGCCTGCAGGGGAAGGATGAGCAGGAGATGATGTGGAAGAGGTGTAGCATGAATGAGAGGCTTTGAAGCTGAGGGGGAGAGAAAGGAAGGGAAAGAGGCCAACAGAAGCGTCGCTGGGGCCGGTCAAACATTTCATTTTTGGCAGCTGTGCTCCAAAATGCTCAAGGAGCCAAAAGAAAAAGAAATCAAGAGAAACCACTTCAATAAACACTAAAAATTACAAGAGCCTTTTATTTTAATATGATTTGCACAGTATTTTTGTTAGCGACTGACAGGATTCCCTCCCTCTCTGGCAAGGCACCTGGGAGGAGAGGAGGGATGAATAGAGGAAGGACTAAATGAACAATGGGGGATGCTGGCCCGTGCTGCTGGCACAGCTCCACTGGCTCCAGTGGGCTGAGCAGGCACAGGATTTGGCCCATGGCTGACAATCTGCAGGGAGCTGAAGGAGCAGAGCAGAGCATGGAGGGTGGCTGGAGCTCCTGTCCAGGGAAGATGTCCTTTGCTGTGTGTGTCATGGCACCTCTGTCATCACAATCCCTCTTTAGGGCTTCTTAGCATGAGGCTGGGGAAAGAACATCCTTCAGCACCCAGGCCATGGCTCTTGGTTTCCATTTACATTTGGAAGAGAGGGGTGAAACCATCCTGCCTCCACCAAGCGCAGCAACACACCACCTCACCTCATGGGCCAGGGTGCCTGGCATCCTCAGGCCACCCAGGGCATGGAGTCACCAGCACACAAAGCCCTTGCCCTCGAAGGAGTGATGAGGGTGGTGAAATCCTAGCACAGGTTGCCCAGAGAGGCTGGAGATGCCCCATCCTTGGAAACATTGTAGGTCAGGTCAGACAGGGCTCAGAGCAACCTGATCTGAGCAACCTGGACGCCACGTGCGGCTCCCGCGCCTGCATCCCCCTTCCTGGAGTCCTCAGCCATCCCGTTTCACATTACATACAGTAACTTTTTGGACTTTTAATCCCCTCCATTGAATAAATCACTCCTACCAGCCTGATAACTTTTCTTCCCCTTAAGCTATCATCCTGGCTTTTCATTCCGTGCAGGATTTGAGACTCTCCCTGCTGTCTGCAATCAAGCTGCATTCTTTCAGCAATTATTTTGTGTCACTGGTCTCTCCTCTAAAATTTCTGGGACTAGCATCTTTTTTTTTTTTTCCCCTCCACTTCCAGGCTTCTTGTCACTGCTTATCTTCAGCCTCTCCAGCCAAGAGGTCCTTTTCTTCCCCTCTTGCTGTCTGATACCAGCCCTGGATGTGGAGCTTGGTCCAAGATGCTTTTTCCACACGTGTTTTTGGGGATGGAGAGCTTGCATCTGTGCTGGGTGGTGCAGTGTCATGTTCCCCAGTGGTGGGGGGACATGGAGGGAGTGGGGCTGAGCTAATGGACTGGATCAGGTTCTCTTTGCTGACAGAGATAACAGAAGGAAGCTGTTCAGGAGTGAGAGAGAAATGGGGGGGTGGGGGAAGGTGAAAGGAGAGGGAGGAAGCGCTGGGGGAATTCATTAGGGGAAGATGCAGGAAGGAATCTTTGCTTCCCTGGGCTGTGGGGCCAAGGAAAAACTGGCTGTGATTGTTTTGGAGTGAGAAGTTCAGCCCCACACCTGGGCCTGAGGCACTGGAAACAACAGTCTTTCATAGAATCACAGACTCACAAAAGGGTTGGGGTTGGAAAGGACCTTAAATGATCATCTAGAGCCAACCCCCCTGCATGGGCAGGGACACCTCCCACCAGCCCAGGCTGCTCCAAGCCCCATCCAACCTGCCCTTCAACACTGCCAGGGATGGGGCAGCCACAGCTTCCCTGGGCAACCTGGGCCAGGGGCTCACCACCCTCACTGGAAATAGTTTCTTCTTAATGTCTAACCTAAATCTAAGGTCCTGGTGAGGAGGCAGGAGACCTAGCAGGGGTAAGAAGGTGCTGGACTCTGCCCACCTCGTGGCTGTGGCTCATTAAAGCATAAACCAAGATTTGTGTTTCCTTCCAAGAAGGGCAGAGGGTCTCACCCTGGCTTGAGGCTCACTCAAGAAGCCTGTGGTTAGAACCTGAAGGGCTTCCCAGCATGTGGAGCAGTGGTGCCCAGGGCTGCCATGGGGCAGACCAGCACCTGCATGGAGCCCAGGCTCAGCACAACCTCCTCTTCTGTCCATCCCAGGGGAATGCTGGGATTAGCAACCTTAGCATTTCAATAAACCTGCCTCTCCCAAACTACAGGGCACTGGAATGAAACGCAGGAGGATGAAAATCTCTTGGAAGATGCACCTGGCAGTGGAGTAAAGCCACTCTCCTGCAGGTTTACCGTGCAAGGCAGGTTGGTTATTTGTTTACCATATGTCCAGAGTGCTCCCCCATATTTGAAGCCCACTGGAGCAGACACTTCACCTGAAGCCTGAAGTGGTTCCCATCACATGCAGTATTCCTCAGGCCAGCATCCCTCCAGCCCACAGCCTCCCTCTCCCCTTCCTGCACATGGCTGGGCCATGAAGCCATGAAATGCAACCACATTCCTGATAACAAGAGGTATAAAAAGAGGAACCCCTTTGCTCAGCCATTTCTCTGCTGCTATGTGTGCATAAAAACACCTCCAATGAGTGCCTGACAGAAGAATTCAAGCTGAAAGAAGGAAAAACCTTTCATGTGTCTCCCAGTTTAGCTCTGTGTGACCCCAGTGCTGGCTGCTCTGGTGCTCTGGCTGCTCTCAGGCAGCCCTCTGTGGTCACAGTGTTGGTGTCCCATGTCCCTGCCCCTCCAGAGGGACACAGATGGGGCCAAGGGAGGGTTAGAAGATGCAGAGCCATCCTGCCCAGGCGTGTCATGCCTGCGAGGATCTCCCAGCCCTGGGCTGGCTCCAGGGTCTGCAGAAAGCTGCCACAGCAGGGCAATTATGCGAGGCAAGTATGTGACACAAATTCAGTTCTGTCTCATCAAGTTAAGGGAACCTTTTCAGCCCAACAGGTGGGGGTTTGGCCTTTGAACCAAAGCTCTTCCCTGGAGCCCCAGCCCCAGGATAGTGATGATGCAGTGGAGCTGGAGCCATCCCTGCATCCCCATGGGGCTGATGGCTGCTCTCCCCACCACCCAGCAGCATGGCCAGGCAGGACTTGTCTGGCCATGGGAGCCACTCCTCCCTGCCCATCCCTGGAAGCCAGGAGGAGTTTGGCCACCACAGCCTTTACCTGGTGGCTTTCATCTCCCTGTTGCGGGCAGTAGGTCTGGCAGAGGAACTGGCAGGGGATGTTTGGGATGCAGCAAAGCAAGCAGGAGCTGCAGGGGATCCAGTCCAATCACTTCTCCTGCTCCTGGGGATGCTGCTGAGGAGCTGGGGATGGTGAAATAATCCAGAGAAGTGCTTTACTGGGGTCTGCAGCCCCAGGACCTGTTGGGAGGCAATCTGGGGTGAGATGGTAGCCCCTTCCACCCATCAAGGGGTGGCACAGGTGCCTACCCTGGGCACGGGGGGCAGAGACTCACCCTCCTGCTCCCAGCACCTCTGCTGACACTGTGCTCCCATCACAGATCCTCTTGGCTGTGCTCATCCACATGAAGACAGCAACTGAGGCTTTGCTGCTCCTTATGCTAATGGTGCAGAGAATCCCCCCAGAAAGCAGGTAAGAGAAGAGCTTTCCCAACTGGACTTTTAAATAAACAACTGCACAGAGCCAGGGCCAGGAAGAGAAATGAAAGCAGAGAGAAGTTGGAATGAAATCCTCCTCTTCTCTCCATTCTCCTCTGCTTTTTTTCACTGATGACATTTACTCTGCTTAATAAAAGGAGAATTTATGTTTGACTCTCATAATGGTGTTTTTTTAATCTCTGAGACCTCTATACTTCAGGACTGTGTGTGTGCACCCAAAAAAAGTGAGTTTGAGTTGCAGGTGGGGGGAAGGAGGGGCAGTGGTGGGAGAGGGGGACTGAGGTTGTGGAGCCCAGCCTTGCCGAGTTGGGGTTGTTTTGATTTTTTTTATATTAGTACTTGCTTTTTTTTAAATTGCTTTACTATTTTTTGTGCTTCTTGAAGGCGTGGGTTGGATTTATGCAGAGTTTAAAAAAAATTCTTATCGTCAACCTTTATACATGTTCAATGCTCAAGCAACAAGGGCCCAAATTGGTAGCTTTTTGTTTTCTTATCGTGCAAATCAGTTCCTGAATGTTCACATGCGGGTCTTTATAGACTTCATCCACTTGACAATAGACTAATATTTTTATCATGATGTTTTCTTGAACTAGGTGCCCAAAGTTAAGGCTGCAAATATGGGGAATGACTCAATTATACAAGGTTGCAGAGATAGCACAAGCAGTTGCTTCTATTTTGCAGCAAAATATTGCCAGTTATTGTAGCTGTCCCTGTAACAAAAGCCTTATTCACTGTGGTGACCCCTCAGAGCCAAATGACACGGGGCATCTCCCTGAGTTTAGGCATCACAGATGGCTTTGGAGAGCTGCTACTGCTGAGGGATTTGCCCTTCTGCAAAGTGGTGATCATGTCTGGAAGGAAGGAGTGACAGAAGCCCCTGGAAATAAAACACTGAAGTTTCCATTAGTGACATCTCTGGGTACCCCGAGCCGATCGGCTCCAGATGGGAGGTCAGGCTCCAATTACTGCTCCTTGCACAGGAGAGGGAGAGGACCAAGGAGGGGCCGTTGCTGAGGGTGGTCTTGGGGCTTGCAGGGAGTCTGGGCTGGGACGGTGGATGAGGGGTGCTGAAGGTGGAGGGCAGGCAGGTAGTGGTGGGAGGGTGGGGTGGCTGGACAATGGGATGGTGGGGTAGTGGGATGGTGGTGTGGTGGAACAATGCAATGCTGGGACACTGGGGTGGTGGGACAGTAGGGTAGAGGGACAGTGGGGTGGAGGGATGATGGGGCAATGCAATGGTGAGTTGGTGGGATGATGGGCTGGTGGGAAAGTGGGATGACGGGGTGGTGGGACAGTGGGATGGTGGGACAGTAGAGTGATGGGGTGGTAGGATGGTGGGGCAGTGGGACAGTGGGAGGGTGGGGAAGTGGGGTGGCAGGGCAGTGGGATGCTGGGCAGAGAACCCATTTGCAGCCCCCAAAGTGCCCACATAGGTCAGGTGATGGGAAGGGGGACAGGAATGGCAGAGCCAGGTGCCAGACAAGCTTGCCAGCCCTCCATGGGGCTCTCCACAGCTTTCTCTAACTAAAATAATCAAAAAAACCCAAATTTACTGGTGATGCCAGTCCCAGGGATGCAAATCCATCCCTGTTTTAAAGACTAAGGAAAGGAATCTACTGTTGATCAGTCCCTGTTGCTGGACCCTCCTGCTGCCCTCCATCCCATCCCCAGCCCAGGGGTCTCTGCAGAAGCACCAACCAGACCCTCCTCCCAGCTCGTCCTGGACAGGGCTGTGCCATGGAGTGGGCTGGCAGCTGCCAGCACCGGGGGGGTTCCCACTTCCAGGAATGCTGGGACAGATCCCAGTGGGACCTGCATGGCTCTGGGGCTCTCTGCTCCCCTGCTGATTAATGGCTCCGTACACAGAGCCAAAGCTCCCTGTGGAAAAGAGAGTTTCCCTCAACCCAATTAAAGCCATTCTCTCATTTATTCTGGAGGCGGCAACATGTAAGAATTAATTTTTGGGGGTATTTCCCAGGACATTTTTCTCCCAAGGCTGCTTTTGGAGCTGCTCTTGTCAGCCAGGACGGATGGTCTCCAGCGTATATTTCTTTAGAGGCAAAACCAGGTCTGGTGTTTCTTCTGTAAGTCCCAGGCACGGTGTTTTCTTTGGCTCCATGAACCGTCCCTTTCAAGTGGATTATGGCTGAGGAATGACAGGGGGGCAGTGACAAATTTTCAACATTATTTAGAAATCAGGGCAGAAAGCAAGGAGGTCAGAGCCCAACGCCAGCGATGAGGGACGCAGTGAGGGGGGAGAGGGGGGTGCTGCACATGTTTCTTCTCATATGTGCTCAGGGCCTGAAAACCAAGAAGAGAAATTGCACCCAAGTTCCTCAGCTCCCTCCGGAGCTTCTAATGGGGTAAATAAATGAGCTGGAATGTCACACTTGGAGACGGGTGTGGAGGGGACCTGACAGGGCCGGCAGCTGCGGGTGACGAGTTGCGGTCACCTCCAAGAGACAGGCTGGCATCAGGAACATGGGGGTGCACACATGCCATCTGTGCCCAGCCCTTTGGGTGGTGCCAGGGGCATTTTTTTGGCTTCTGCCTTCTCCCTCTGCCTGATCTGACCTGCCTGGCTGCTGAGGGTGGTCTGAGTTGGGCAGAGAAGGGGTGAAGCAGGAGCTGCCAAAGCTGCAAACCTGCTCATGGGTGGAAGGTGGGAAGAAGCACGAGGTTGGAGCAGGCAGGGAATGGCTCAGCTCCTCAGCCTCCACTGGCTGTCACTACAGATGCTTCTCCTACAGCCTGTCCCAACCTCTGGGGCTTATTTTGATGTCCCCTCACTGGCAGCACCCTGCCCTGCTTCAGCTGCCCCTTCTGGCACTGGATAGGGCCATGTGAAGGAGCCTTCAGCCCAGCAACCATCCTGATGGAATAGAACATAGTTTTGAGATACTCAACTAGCACATTGAATTGTTTCGGTCGGAAATTACCTCTAAGGTCATCAAGTCCAACCATTAACCCAGCACTGCCAAGTTCCCACTAAACCAGGTCCCCAAGCACCACATCTATAGGGCTTTTAAATCCCTTCAGGGATGGTGACTCCATCACTGCCTTGGATTCCATTCCCAAAGGCATGGCAATACAGGAATGATGCACAGAGCAGAGGGCAAGCTCTGGGCCCAATTTCAAGGCCCAAAAATCAGTTTTATAGTAAGTCCTCTCATCAGAGATGGTCCAGATATTAAACTGATAAGAACAGATACTACACTTGACCTTAATCAAAAGGCCAAGAAGTTATCCTCAGCACCCTCCATGTGCTTCAAACAACCCCATTGGCCATATGCAAGTCCATCAGATCCTTGGTCAGAGTACACCCTGCACATGGCTTCTGGGCAGGATGCACGTGCTTTGTGACTGGCAACAGGGCATGAAAGTGACCCATTGTCCCTGGTTGGCTGCATCACACGAGTGGCCACATCAGCAGAAAGGCCACAAGGGCCACTCTGCACAGGGCTGCCACATCATCGTGGAAGGTCAGAAGAGTCTGGGGGGTTATGGGCCAAATACAAAATAAATCGGTTTGGATTAATCTCAAATCTTTGTTTTCATTGTGTTTGGTGCCTTCCTGTTATTTCATCCTTTTAAATTGCTTTTCTGCCTTCTGAGATGTGCCTTGAATTTTGACTTGGAAGATGCAACCTGCGAGGCAGAGGCTTCACTCTACCTGTGCAAGGCAGAAGTTTCCAGGTTTCCTGAAACAGTTTTTTTCAGAAAGGGCAAATTCAGCTGTTGGGACTTTATTTATTTTTTTTTTTTTCCCACTGTGTATTACTCTCAGTTTTTTGTTGTTGTTCTTTTTCTGGACATGGTCCTGGCCCGAAACCAGTTTCCGGCTGATTTTCTGTTCATTACACTTTGAACAGGCTGGCTCTGCCTGTGCCTACAGCAGGTGCCAGACCAGCCAAGCTGGCAGTGCCAGCACTGCTCGGCCAAGCACAGCTCCCCACCAGCCTCCTGCCTCTGCTGGGACTGTCCCCACAGCTGGAGGTGCCCCCAGAGCATGGCTGTCCCCTCTCGTAGGAATGTGCACCCCCAAATACCCCAGGGGCCTGCACCCCCTCAGTGCTGACCCCGGGCTGCCCTCATGCCACGGGGTGTCACAGGAGACATGTGCCACAGGGTGTCTTGTCAGTGTCACCACTGCCAGGACTCAGCTGGCAGCAGCCAGGCAGGGCACACCTTTAAAAGGGTTGCTAATAAATAACCAGCTGCAGCCTCTGCTCAGGCTCCTGGGAAAGTTAAAAACAAACTTTGTGGTGCCTGGTGAGTTAATCCCCCTTCTCACAAACATGAGCTCTCCTCCCTGCTGCCTTCAGCAGCTTTCCTGCCTTCCATGACATGCCCTTCTCCAACCAACAGAACAAAGCAGCTCCTTCAGGGACTCCTCCCAAATCTAACCACCCAGTCTGCATCAACATGCCATGATTTAGACCCATCTATGTTTCCATTTTGGCTTTATCTCCCTTTCTACCCACCAGGTACCAACTGAGCCTCCAGTTATTTTATGTTCAGCTACCCCAGAGTGGGGGGCTGCACTTTTCCTACATGAAAGGGATTAAAAGTGTTTTCCTTTGCACCTTTAATTCAGAGCACCCAGACAAAGCCAGGCTGATGATCCCAGATGAGGTAGTCAGGAGGATCCCGGTGAAAATACCTTGCTGAAAGTTTCCACCCTCCCCTCCTCCTGATGGAAAGATGAGAAGGATAAAAGGGAGGTGGGTTCTTCCTAAACCACCAGAGAAGGTCAGTGTTTCTAACTTGCCTTTGTTTTTCTAGAGAAGTCCTGGCCCTAATCCTTTCAATATGCTGTCCTTCCTTGCATGGGTAAGAGGAGAATAAACTTGCAGAAGTTGCCAAATGCCACTGGCAGCATGGCTGGTCCCCAAGTCTGGGTCCCCCCGTAGCCTTGATCCCTCCAGACCTCTCCTCTTCCTCCCTGCAGCCTGAATCTTGCAGCTCATGTCTGGTGGGGAAAACTCAGGCCTGAAAGCGATTGTGGGTTGAGGGTGGGGGGCAATTCCTTCAGGGCTCTGTGAAAAGTCACTTGGGAGCCTGGGGGCTGTTTTGCATCACACGGAGCAGGTGAGCATCCTGCTGTGCTGGGCTGCCTGGAGGGCACTGCACATCCCATGGGATGCAGCTGGGGTATCCCAGCCAGTGTGGGTTCCCAGCCCCAGAAGAGCAGGGAGACGGGCAGGGAAACCAACAGGCAGAACATACTGGGAGCATGTCTGCGCACCCAAATCCTTCCACAGACACGTTTCAAGGTAATCAGCTCCACCCTCACCCACCCCCGCTGTTTTCTTCCCTTGATCAAAGCCCAGACGTGAGGGAAGTCCATCTGTGAAGGACTGAGCCCTGCGTTTTTCCGCAGAGCTCCATGGGCTGGCAGCGACACTTCTCTGACAACTCCAACAGGGAGAGACAGCGAAATGAAAGCCTTGAAGATGTGTGCATTGCCCAGCTGGCTGGGGCTGGGCGTGGGGAACATATGGGCACTCTGTGCCCGCCGTCCCACAAAACATGCTGATTTTACACTTGGATTTCTCAGATTCCCTGACAGCTCTGCAGACCGGCCCCGACAGCTTGCGATTAAACTCCGCTGGGTTAGATTGCTGCTGCAGCACAGGCAAAGGGCAGGGGATGTCCCCAGCAGTGGGGCTGCAGGCACAGCCAGGACACTGTGCATGCTCTGGCTGAGTGTCCAGCTTCCCAAGAGGTGCAGAAAGGAGTGAGCAATGCAGCCAGCCACTGGCATCAAACCCAGGCTTGAAACAGCTTGCAGGAATGGGAGTTTTGACTCTTGCTGTCAAGTATCTCTCTTTTTCATGAATTTTGCAGCTCTTGCTGGGACTGAAATAGCACAGGAGTTGCTGCTTCGCCTCTGACTGTCAGCCTGGCTCTGTGGGCTGCCAGGCAGCTCCCAGACCAGCTTCTGTGCTGTGCTGCTCCCAGACCCACCCTGGTGAGGTGTGGGGAGGGCTGGGGGATAAAGATACTGCCACGTTGCAGGATGTGGGTCTCTCCTTGTCACTCACTGGGTGGCTGGGAACCAGCCCTGAGGTGCCTGAGGAATGTCATCCCTTGCTTTTTTGTTTTCCAGGATGACAAGACTAGGAAAATGCTGTTGCTGGGTTGGTCCATGGGTCCCCTTCATCTGCCCCTGGCTGCCACATGGCCCAAGGGCCGATCTGAGCTAACCCAGAAATCAGGCAGAGCAGGATGAGTTGTGCTCTTTCAGCTCCAGATTTAGGGACTCCCCAAGTAGAGGGAGCATCCAGGTTAGTACACCTGACAGCCTGGGATGGACTTCTCTGCCCTCACTTTGCCTGGCACCCATCGGAGCCACTCTATAGCCATGCTGCTGCTAAACCCTACGGCAAGAAATCCCAAAGGATAATCTTGCCTTTGTGAGAAAAGCCAATTCAATAACCTTAATGGAGACTGGGGAAACCTGGGGCTTCCAGCTCTGTCCTGACAGGGCAGTGTTGTGCCCGTCCCTCACTGTCCTCCTACCACAGTTCCTTCCTCTGCTAAACGAGCTCACTTCTAACCCAGGAAGGTTTTGATCCCCCCCTGCCCTAACCAGCTCTCTGTAGGGAACCACAAAAATACCAGTGCAGAAACAGACCTTGTTGGTTCCCCACATGGAATGGAGGCAAAGTAAAATGAAATAAATTGCCCAAACTCACCTTTCAGCTCAGGGACTAAGCCAGGATCAGCTCCCTGCATTTGGCTCCGGCCTTAGGAAGAGCCATTCAGACTGAGCACTCACTCAGAGCCCCAGTGCCTGCTTGCTTTTAAAATATTGGGGATTAGATTCCAGGTGCCTGAAGGGAACTGAGTGGCAGATCATAGTGTTGCTCTGTTGAGTGATGCTCCTCTGTTGATGGGGGCTGTGATCTTCACCTCTGCAACCGTAAAACATGCAGGTCTTGGAGCTGTGAAGCAGTCCTGCCTGGCAATATCAAAGTTTGGTATGATCAAGGGATGTGTTGATTCTCCTCTGATTGCTTGGGAGCACAGGAGCAAAAACCTTACAGTCAAATTACTACAGAAGTGTCTTGCAGAGACACTCTCAAATGGTTCCCTTGAGTGCATCCATCAAAGGATGAAGATTTTGAGAATAGGGGAATAATAGGCACATACTCCATTCTTACATTAACTTGCTAATTCTGGGTATTTGCAGGGCCCTTGGTGGAACTAATGCATGTTCTCCTGATATTTGTTATTATATGCATTGTTAAAATACATACACTAATCCTGTGAGGAAGCCTAATTGGGGCTGGCTTTGAAAAGGTTCTGCTCAGCTGCAGGTCTCATTTGCTTGTGCAGAGGCTGTGATGGAGTGAGAACACCAGGCAAAGCAGAGGGTGAACATGGCCCAGTGGCCTCTCAAGTGCACCTCTATCCACTTATGTACCCAAGTGGCTTACAAAATTCTCCTGTGGCTACCCACAACTTGGTCTAAAAGGTCAGGGCTCCCATGGTTTGGTCTTGGAGGGAAGAGCCTCAGACCACCCCATAGCAGTCCTGGGCCCCATGGCCAGGGGTGGACCTGATGGACATGGACGTGGCTGAGTGGTGCCACCTGCTTCCAGAAACCTTCTCCCTCTCCTCTCTGTGCTGCCAGCAGAGATGCTGGCTCTGGGAGCAGAGATGCTGCACTTCTGTGGGGAAGCAGAGGCTGCAGCTTGAAGTGCTTTGGGATCCTCCTGATGGGAATGTTGCAAAAATGCAAAGCATTGCTATTAGTGCAGCAGGAAGCTGGACATTTTCTCAGTGATCAGCACACCATGTGTGTGGTGCAGCCCCACACTGCCTATTCAAGCTCTATTTCTAGATAGAAATATGTTTTTAATACCCCAATGATGGTATCTAATATTCAATAATTATGGTGGCTCAGGTTTTAAGATGCACTTTAGATTTCCCAGACTAGTTGTTGAATTGGAGTGAGATGCAAACTAAACATTAAAAACATAATTATGGAGGGGTTAGCAGCAGCTGCATGAAGCTACATACAGAGCAGGCCACAAGCATCAACCAGCCATCTGGGAGACCTGGGGGAGGATTTGTTGTAAAAGCAATTGGCACATCATTAGCTTAGAATGCAAATCCTGTTGGATGTGAAGGACTTCCATGATCAGGCAGGGTCTTCCCATGCTGAATCCTAAGGGCAGGTGCCATCTCAGAGGAGGACATGTGAAGGTGATGCTGAGCAGGTGGAGCTGAGAAGTGGGATCAAGCTTCATGGCATGTGCAGAGGCAGGTAAAACTCTCTTGGAGGGTTTTCCCTCCTTGGCTTCCAAGCTGCACTATGGTACTTCAGAGCTAAGGAGAGGGCTGGAGGGGAAGGCAGAGGTTATAACATGGTGCATGAGGTTATACGAATAATTTTGGTCTTCACAGAGCTCAGAACTAACAAGATGCTGGTTCCTCTGCTGCAGCTATCTGCCATTGCCCTGGTTTCTCTGTTGGAGTTGTCTTCCAGCACTCTGGTTTTTCTGCTGGAGTGCAAAGCTCTTGGGATGGGAAGGGGAAGGTGAGTGGCACCAGAAGATTGGTCTGAGCTCTTGGCACGGGGCAGCTCTGGGGACTCAGGGCCACTTCCACAGGCACATGGAGCGAGGCACAGCCCACCACACTCAGTACAGATGTCCTGAAAGACCATCTTTACCCATGTGGCAAGAGGAGGAACAGATCTACTCAGTTGTCCATGTAATAGCATCACTGTAGATTTGGAGGAGCCTTTCTGAAGAGAGCAGTGGAGGATGAACATGGCGAGCTGTACCATCTGGTGCTTGCTGCCATCATCCCAGGATGCAGAGCCATGACCGAGATCCTGCCCCTTTGTGCAACATGACAGATCTCTCTTCTTCCTTTCTCCTTTTCTCTAGTCACTGTGGCCTGTCTGAAGGCTGGTGTGGAGGAAGGACCCTGAGAATGCAGCAGCCCATCCTTGCTGGGACCAGGGGGCTCAGCAGACCATGACCCATGGAGAAGACATGGAAAGATGCCATCTCTGGGGGCTGATCTCCAGCTGCAGCAGGTTGGTTGGAGCTGCTTGGGTTTTCCTCTCACAAGTGGAAGCCACCCCTCAGGTCCAACTTCTCAGCAGCTACATTCACTGGAACCTGCTGAG
Source organism: Apus apus (assembly GCF_020740795.1). Classification (NCBI taxonomy): domain Eukaryota; kingdom Metazoa; phylum Chordata; class Aves; order Apodiformes; family Apodidae; genus Apus; species Apus apus. The sequence continues at coordinate 19,548,826 of NC_067293.1, forward strand.
TGGCCACGGCTGGGAGGCCAAACAAGGAAGGGAACAGCCTCTCCTCCACAGAGCTCAGGCCCCAGGTGTGAGCTGAAGTCCTATTGACTTCTGATCCGTGAGCTCATACGTGGCTGCAGCAGGAGAGGGTCAGCAGTGGAGGGGAGGGTGGAGAAAAGCTGCAGTTTGGGTGGCCCCAGGGTGGGACTGATGGAGCTGCTGACAGAGGCTGAGTTACAGCCCATGGAGCTTAGTAGATGCTTTCAGAGGGCTGGTGGAGCTGTGCTCATTATCTTCCTGAGTCCCATTTGGGGGAAACCACAGAGAGGAGAACGTGTGAGCCATAAAACATGCTGTTGTCTTTTCATGAACAAGATTCCCAGGGGATTCGGACTGTTTTTTACTCCTTTGTTATTCTTTCCTCAGCTCAGGGAAAGCTGCTGAGTGTGGTGTCTGCCAGCGATGGGCCAGATGCTCCAGCAGACCCAGGCAGTCGTGTCCTGTCCAGCCTGGCTCAGACCAGCCTTGCTGTGAAGTTCTCATTGACTCCTACCCTTGCTCAGAACCACCAGTCAGGGCTGTGGTCATGCAGATGCAGGCAATGGCAGGACCAACCATCAGGCCTTTGATGTTTGAGAGAGGTTCTCAGGAGAGCTGGGCTGTAACATGCCCTGGCCCCATGAGGAACCCTATTAATGCTACTGCTGAAGGAAAAGCTGTAATTAATCCCAAAATCCAAGCTTTGGAGGTTTTTGGAAGAAAAACAAGCAGATGCTCACTGCCCTGTGTGTGAGGAGAGAAAATTGCATGGAAAGCACAGGGATGTCATCTCTTTCTTTGGGCAAGGCTGATCTGCAAGACCCCTCTTGGGCAGCTGTGGGTAGGAGCCCCTCACTGGTGACTGTGTCAGAGAATGGTTCTGGTTGGAAAAGACCTTTACGTATCATTGAGTCCAACCATTAGCTCAGCTTTACTGAGTTCAGTGTCAAATCATATTCCTAAGCACCACATCTACATGTTTTCTAAACACCTCCAGGGATGGTGATTCAACCACAGCTCCCTGGGCAGCCTGTGCCAGTGTTTGATAATCCTTTCAGTGAAGATGTTTCTTCTAAGCAGACTCAAGCAGAAGCTTTCTGTAGGATCCGAAGAGCTCGTACATCCCTTTTCATACCTCTCCCTTCAGTGACAATGACCTGCTCCAGACCTTCAGGAAAATGTGAGGGAAGAAAAGACAGGAATTGATACCTGGGACATAAATGCTCAGTTCAACATTTGCTGAACTCTACCTCCAGACTAACCACCCTTGCAGCAGAGGCTGACATGATGGCACACCTCCAGTCTGGTTTCTGTAGGACAGGGTGATGGGGATGATGCAACCACTGCATCTGAAGTCCCTTCTTCTTCACTTCCACTACTGTGAAGCTCAGCTCACAGCATCAATAGGTCCTCCCCTCCAGCTTGGCCATTTTCTTCTGTATCCCACCAGCCAGGTCCTCTTGGGATGGACACTGGGAAACCAGCTGAGCTGCATCTGTGGCCAGCAGGGATCAAGGGATATGCAGGCCCCCTTCTCTGCCTGGCAGTGGGGACCTAAATCATACTGCTCCATCCCCTCGACAGAGACAAATGACATTTTAGAGCACAGGTGCTTTAAAGGAGAACAATAAGTGGGCAGCTCTTCACTGAGCTCAGCCATAGGGCTGGGATCCCCTTTCACAGGGTATTTTAGGACTGAAGACACCACAGCTGTTTGTGGCCTAATCCCTCTGCCCTTCCTGTCAACCTCAAAAAGGGACTTTGCAGGCCCACTTCAACCACAAATAAATCAGGAAATGGCACTTTGTCCTCTCCAGAAATAGGATCTCCTCTACCCTTGGAAACCACCATCAAAGTCCATCATCTGCTTAGGGAGAGACCCTGCTGCAGCCAGGCTGTGTTTGGCTCCCAGGAACCCATAGGACACGTTTGGCTCTCAGGAACCCATGGGACATGTAATTGGCTCCCAGGAACTCATGGGACACATTTGGCTCTCAGGAAGCCATGGGACATGTGTTGGGCTCCCAGGGAGGGAGGACCCATTTGGGGTGCCAGGACCCATTTGCTGCCCCTGCTGATGAGCCTCTTTTCCCAGCTCAGGGACCCCAGTGGGGTGTGAACAGGAATAAAAAAGAAAACCAAAACCTCTTTGACTAACACCAAACTGCCTGGGGTAAAGGAGCTGCTGCTGGGAGGAGATGCCACGCACTGCTCTCCTCTGCACAAGTGTTTCCAGCCTGTTTTAGGTATAATTAGATAATTAAACAATTTCTGCAGCCATCTCCATGGGTATCTCACCACGCTGTGATGCACACTTTGCTGCTTCATTTTTATCTGCTTTTAAGGACCCTGGGTGAGGTGCAAGGAGCTCCTGGGGCCCACACTGTGGTGGAGTCTAAGGGTGCATAGAAGTGCCCTGGGTGGGGGGACCAGGAGCCTCCAGAGGGGCTTTGTCTGAGTTTGCTGCAGCTCCACAACACAGGAGCTAATTGGATCCAAGTGTGGAAGGCAGGCCCTGCCCTTGCCAAGGAGGCAGGCTGGGGAGAGCCCTTCACTGCTCTTCTGTTCCCAGTTGCTTGGAGTTTTCTGCCTTTGAAAGGGGAGGCCTCTCGTCTGTGCTCACATAAAATGTGGCTTTTCGAAGGTTTCAAAGCCTTTTGGTCTCTTCAGGGAGCTTTTGGTCTCTCCGAGGGAGGCTGGGCAGGGCTGGGGCTGCCTTGGCTCCCCCTCTTCACGGGCAGAAGCAGAGATGCTTCTGCCTGGAGCTGCCAGTTGCTGCTTCTTCCCCCCAGGAGCTTGAGAGGCCACATCAAAACTGCACCTGGGGGTTCCTCCTCCTGACACAGACCTCTCCCATTGTCACAGAAACATCTAAGAATTTTGAATAATTTTGATTGGAAAAGACTTTTTAAGATCATCAGGTCCAAGGCCACCACTGCCCCATGTCCCTCAGCACCACATCTACACGGCTCTTAAATCTCTCCAGGGATGGTGACTCCACCCCTGCCCTGGCTCAGGCTGCCCAGGGCTTCACAATCCTTTCAGTGAAGAAGCTTCTCCTCTGGAAAAAACTTGAGGCCATTTCCTCTTGTTCTACCACTTGTTCCTTGGGAGAAGACACCATCATTTTGTGATGTTCCCGATGATGTTTCCACTTGGACATCTTGGCAGAGGATCTGCCAGGGGCTGCACCAGCCCTGCACTCACTGCTTGAAGGCAACAAGTGATCACGATTTGGACTCATTCTCCCAACACCATGGACATAAGTAAGAATTTATAGCCAGTTACTGGCTGAAGGGAAAAGCTCTCCCTTAGAGATGTTTGCAAATCCTAGTAGTCCCGATGATTACACTGGCTGCCACCACAGTGATGAAGGGGCAGTAACAGGGAGCAGAGCAAAAAAAGACCATAAGTCATAGGGGAAGGGTTTGCTCTGACACTGTAGGACAGACAGTGAGATCCCTGCAGACCTCAGGTGCCTTGTTTCAAACCCACCAAACCTGCAGTTCTTTATGTGCTCCCTACTTCTACAAAATGCTACTTGTCACAGGAGGGTTTGTAACCACCAGCTGATGTGGTTACACATCCAGCCTCTGTCACTGCAAGAGTGGGCTGGGGAGCCAACATGACCGTCTCTTTGTGGGGGTTTCAGGAATTAAAAGTAAAGTTACAGCCTTAATGTATGAACATATTATTATTTTTGCTGGCATTTTAATGAAAACTCATGCATGTAGGAGAAGACCCATCTTGGCCCTGCGTTCCCAGCCTCACACTTGCAGAGGTTATTTATTGAGTTGCTACACAAACTGTGATTTTTTTTCTCCTCTTTTTCTTTTCTCTTCCCTTTCTTCTATGCTTTTGCAAATTGAATTATTTAAATGCATTGTTTGGCAGCCTTAAATCCAGGCATTTCACTCTCTTTCCCCCTCGGCTGCCATTTCTTTCTCTCCTTTTTTGCTCTTATATTTTCAGGATCATTTACCGCCTTGTTCCAGTGGCATTTATAGAAATTTGCACAAAAAAAGATCTTTCCTCTGTGACACTATTTCAGCCCGTGCCAAAGATTTATGGGTGCAGGAAGGCATCCATGGCAGGGAGTCTTCACTGGCAGAAAGGAAGGAAGGAGGGAAAGGGAAGGAAACGTGATAGAAAAACAAAGGATGCCCAGAGCTGTGAATGAAGAGCAGGGAGGCACCACAGAGGCCTGGGTTTGGCTGGGAAACCTCCTTGTTCCTCTGCGTGGTAGCACATGTGCTCACGTGGGTATGGCCATGTGTGCACAGGCATGGAAAGCATGGTCCCAGCAGCACGTGGGCAGAAATGAATCCGTGGAGGGAGCACAGACATCCAAGTGTGCCTCCAAACACCAGTGGCCCAGTGGGCATGTCTCAGAGAGGTGCAGGGGCTGCCTCTAGTGCTTGGTGTGCTCTTGGTGCATGTTTGGAGGCTACTGACAGCCCTGCACTGCTACTGGGTCCTGTCTCCTGGAGAAGTGGCTCTTGGAGGACATTTGAACAAGCTCTGTAAGAAGCATCACTAATTATTCTCATTCCTATCTCTAATCCTCCTTCAAAGCCAGCTCCTTTTATTTACATATTGACGTGTGATTCCTTTAATGGACTTTTTCGCCTTGGAATTGTACTTACTTAATTAATCTGATTACATTTCTGCTTCTAGTTAAAGAGTTTCTCCGTTCCAGCCCAGAGGTGACTACGTTCCTGCAAAGTGATGTGATTCTGGTCGATCTAACCATCAGATAGAGTCTGCAAGGCATTTTGGGATCCTTTGGTTGGGGATGGGCAAAACACACGTAAAGTGCCGCAGCAATTTCCATTTTCACACACGCAGCATCTTTACTTGTGGCAGAAGTAAGACACATTCCTAGTCAGTGGGACTGAATGATCTCCATAAATTCATTACATTTTTAAAAATATGATAATCAGCACGAAATGAACATCCTAAGGGAGACAGAACATGTACATCTCAAGTACTGCTAATAATAAGCCTTTAATTTACAAACGCCCAAGGCTGGCTCAGAGCTGCCACGTCCCGTGGCAGAGGGGCTGGTGCTGTGCCCCTAACATGGGACACCCTTCCCACCACTCCCCCACCCAACATCCCCAGTCCCAGGGAAGTTGGGATGCAGGAGGGACTGTCTCCATCATTTCCCAGTGCTCTGAGGGCAGCCCCAGGAGCTCACTGCCCTGCCGGGCATGGGGAGGGTTAGAGAGTCCCTGGTTGGTGGTGGCTCTTCATGGCCTCTCCGTGGTGGCACAGCTTCCCTGAAGCCACCTCTCCCAGCCCCTGGATGCAAACGCCACCCTGCAAACATCAATATTTATGAAATGATTAGTGCCTGTTTAATAGACAATTGAAGCAATTAGCAAGCGTGCGGCAGCAGAGCCTGTATCCATTTGTCATCATCAAGTATTCATGGGGCCCGGCAGCGGGGCTGGCAGGGGGGCTGGGGGGGATCTCGGGGTAACCAGAGACATCTCACTTTTGGTCCCCTCAGCCTGTGCCAGCCTGACAGGTTGGGAGGGGTCCCAAAGCAGCCTGGGGGTGGTGGGGATGAGCCAGGGGCAACAGGCTCCCACGGCCCTTCTTGCAGTAGTTCCCATCTCACAGCCCCAGAGACCAACAAAACACAAAACAAAACAAACCAAACCACTTGGACAGCATATTCACAACCTTTTTCTCTTTATTATTCCATTTTGGTGGCAGATAGGCTGCTCCTCTGCTCTCCATTTGTTAAATACTAATTAATTATTAAATTATCCTTTAACTATTAATAACTGGTTTCATGAGCTTTAACGACAGCCATGTGCAAAGAGATCTGTGTCTATGGCAGACCTCCCAAACCTCAGGGAATAAATCCTCAATAATCAATACAGCATCCACTCCATTTGCAATTCTTGTCTCATTTGCTCTGCATTTAGCATGCACTTAAGTGTGTTTTAGACAAATGCAAAAGCAAATTTTACTGCTGCTGGAAATTACCCGCTCAGAGCAATACGGGCAGAGCCCTTCTCTTGCCTCCAGCACTGGAGGGGCTCGTTGGTGCAACTTCTGCCTCCATGAAGGACTCACAGAGGTCACCCTGAGTTGCAAAGCTTTCAGTGCATCCCAATCCCTGCTGCACCACTCCAGTCCCTGCTGGACTATGGGCTGCTCCCAGTCCAAGGACACTTTCTCAGGAAGGCAGGAACTCAGCAGCACTGATCTCCGAGCATTGCTCTGGTAGCAGCAGCCTTCAACACAATCCAGTGCTAAACCAGGGCTAGACCAGTGGTCTTTGGGCAAAAGAGTCCCTGCAGAGTGTTCATAGCCCCCTGAGGCCAGCGGCTTCCGGCTCCCCAGCACACCAAGTGCTACCAACTTAATTACAAGTGAAGCCTAATGAGAAACACATGGAGGCTGGAAAGAGGGAGAAGGGGACAATGGGCCAGGAGAGGTGGAAGGGGAATGAGTCAATGGCCACGCTGCAGCAAATCCCCATGGAAGAGTGTGTCCCTGTGGCTCTGGCTCCCACTCTGTGGAGGCTCACAGGGCTAGTTCCAGCCCTTCCCTCCTGTATATACCCTGGGGCAGGCAACCATGCTGCTGGGAAGCCTTCATCTTCCCCACCCATCCTCTTTCTCCCAGGAGGAGGGGGACCTGCCCCTCATGGACCCCACTGCAGCAGCAGTGTTGGGCTCATGGACAAACCTGTGCTGAGCACTTCCAAGTGTGTATGCTCCTCTTTGGATGCTCATGCTCTTTCCATACAGTTTTGATGTGTCAGGAGGGAGAAAGGAGAGAGGCTGTATTTTTTCTGTAAAACGCCTCTCTTGCTTTTGCACCAGGAAGATTAGGTTGTTTCTAAGAATAACCAACTCTGTGCAGCAAACAAACAAGCATCTTGGGAAACCTCCTGCGGGTGGATCCCTGGGGTCCTGGGCTCCCCCATTTCTTCCCATCCTCCCTCCACTAGCTGGTTCTTCCCCCCTCCCAGCCCCCAGTAGTATTTTTTCCTCTTTTCCTCTCCGTTGCGCACTTCCCAGTGACTTCCAGTGTGGGATGACAAAGTGGAGGTGATAGTGAGTTGCTCATTGTCTTCAGGACAATATCTGGACACCTCTGTGGGTGCTGCACAGTGGGTGGGCAGGGATCTGCCAGCAGTGTGCCAAGGATGGTCACTGGGATGCTCACTGGAATGCTCACCAGGGATGCTCCCTGGGATGCTCACTGGGATGCTCACCAGGGATGCTCCCTGGGATGCTCACTGGGATGCTCACTGGGATGCTCCCTGGGATGCTCACCAGGGATGCTCCCTGGGATGCTCACTGGGATGCTCCCTGGGATGCTCACCAGGGATGCTCCCTGGGATGCTCACTGGGATGCTCACTGGGATGCTCCCTGGGATGCTCACTGGGATGCTCCCTGGGATGCTCACCAGGGATGCTCCCTGGGATGCTCACTGGGATGCTCCCTGGGATGCTCACCAGGATGCTCGTCGGAGATGCTTGCCAGGAATGCTCACTGTGGAGCTGCTTTGGAGGCAGATTGGAAGGGCAGGGGAATCCTGCACCCTCCCAGGGAGATGGGTGAGTGAATGGAGGGAACCGGGTGCCAGTGGAAGCAAGAAGGGAAGCGGAAAGGGACACTTGGCTGATGGGTTGGAGTCAGTCCATAGAGAGTCTGAAAAGCAAGTGCCCACAGGCATCTCTGTAGCAAATCTTTTGAAGCCAACAGCCTTGCCCCAGGGAAGAGTTTTGGCCCAGGGAGCATTATTTTGACGGATGCATTTGCAGAGTCCCCAGAAAGCAGCGCTGCTTTTCAAGACACCCTGTGAGGAGAACCATTGCTGCCCGAGAGAGAGAAAGAGGCTTGGATTATTTTCTCATGTCAATTAACGGAACTTTCCAAAAGAAACCCGGGCTCCTCTGAATCCTGAGCATGGGCCCCTGGCCAGGCTGCTCCCCCTGGAGAGCTGGAGCTCGAGGAAGAAATCAAGGCTCTTTGGCCAGCAAGCTGCTGGGCTGAAGCCAGCAAATAAAATAGTCATAACGAGGCCTTTTGAGATAAGTTCGGAGGCTTGGGTTGCTTTTTAAATTTATTTTATTTTTTTTTTTCTGTTAGAGAAACCACTTCACCCAGGGGAAGCAGAGCAGATTCTGCAGCAGCATCTCGATGGGGCTCACCACAAAGTGTCTGTTCTCCCCTGGAGCTGCCTGCTCTCCTGACCAGGTCTGTGCCAGGCTGGGATGCCAGCACCTTACCCAGACCTCAGCCCATGACCCCACTGGGGTCTGGGGCTGCTGCTGGCTGGTAACAGGAGGGATGTGAGCCACAGAAAAGGAGGAGGTTGCCCATTGTGGGGTGGGTCAGGGCTGGGGGTTTAGTGGGTTGGCATGACACTCAGAAGTTCTGCAGAAACAGGAGCCTCTTGCCCTGCTTGGCACAACCAAGCCAGGTTTGCATCTGCTCTTGGTGTGCTGGGACCATGGGGAGAGGAGGAATGTGGATGCTGGGTGAACCCTGCACCCCTAGTTCAGAGGTGGGTTCGGATGGGGTTTCAGGTGTGGGTTTGGGTGCAGGTTCAGGTGTGGGTTATCCCCTTCCCCTGCCCCTGCCCTGGCTCCATCTGTTTTCCCAGAGCAACCTGGGAGTCCTTCAGCAGTGGCTGAGCATGGAGAGCTGGGTTGCCAGGCTGGCTGCACCCCTGGGGATGCACCAAAATCCCACAAGGATGGTAATTTCTTAAATAGGTGGTGAGGTTGGCAGAGCTTTGCTGCACAACCAAGGCTTGCAGAGCCACACAAGCTGCCCATGGGGAGAGCACATTTCCATCCTCTGTAACTTGGGGCCATCTATAGAAGTTGCCAGGAAGATGTTTTTTGAGAGGGAAGCGGGTGCCAGCTGGCCACAGACAGGGATCTCTCTCCCCCTTGGCTCTTTGGGAAGGAAAGCAGGATATTTTCCATGTCCACCCTCCCAGAGAGCCAGGTTCCTGCACCAAAAGACCAACTGCCCTCACCATACCTCCCTCCCACAGCTCTTCAAGTTTCAAAGGCTCTCCCACTCCCATCGCTCCCCCAGCTGCTTCCCAAACACCCTGCTCCATTGGGGTGGGCTGGGATCCTGCTGCCTGCCAAGCAGGAACAGATGAGGCAGCCCCGGAGAGGGGCTCAGAAGAAGCAGGATGGCCCTCCCACCCCTCATAGCACCCCCCCGGGGGAAGTAGAAATGCTTCAGAGATCAGAGGGCCACAGCAGGGCTGTGAACCCACCCACGTTGCTGGGACCACTGCAGCTGACACCCATCCTCTGGCTGAGTCTGGGTGAGGAAGAGACACCCCCCAACAGTGAATAAAGCCCTTGGGGAGGGGTGTGAGATCCTTCCACCCTTCCCTCTCCTCCATGGCTCTGCGCTTCCCATCCTGGGGGAAGAGGTGGTTCCCGGGTGGCTTGCAGGAGGGTCTGTGTCAGCAGGGGCTGTGCTGGGACCCCTCCATCACCCAGGGCCTTGCACGGGCTTCTCAAGCCCCAGTCAGCATAAGGTTCTTGAAACTGCTCCTGTCTCCCCGTGTGTGAAATACAGCACTGGGATAAGAAGAAAGGCATGGTGGCCAGCAGAGGCAATCCTCTTCGAAAAATGACCCGGTTTAGGGTTTCAGGCCAAATGGAAGGACAGATCCGCTCCGTTTGGACTCTCCCAAGCCCCTTCCTGCCGCTGCCCCCGCTCGCAGAGAAACTTCTGATCTCCCTCCAGCCCTCTGCATAGCTCCTGGGGCTCGGGGGGTGTGTGGGGGGTGGTGGTCTGAGCCCGAGCTGTGAAGCCAGAGATGTCCCTGGGGGCAACAGAGCTTTGGAACTTGCTGCCCACCCCTGCTCCCTGCTGGCTGAGGTCCGTGAACCACTCAGAGCAGGCTGTGTGGCTCTGTAGCATCCTTGCTGGGTGAGCAGAAAGATGAGTGGGCAGCTGGGAGCTCACCCAGCCCTGAGGTGCCTGAGAAAGGGGCTGCTGAGCCAGGATGAAGGAGGAAACTCGTCCATGCCAGGAAGGGGGAAAGCACAGGGTCTGCTGTTGTGCATGGCCATCCCTTGTGGAGTACCGACCAAGCCCTCTTCTCCACCGCAGGTGGGATGGTTGTGGTGGGGCAGAGGCAAGGGCAGAGCAAAGCAGCCCGTCTCAGGAAGCAGAATTTCAGGAACACTATTGGAAGCAGGTGTGCTGCCCTGACAGGCGATGGGAGCCATTATCAAGAAAGCCTCTAAATAAAATTTATGTCTGTCTCTCCTCACCCCTCTCTCCTGAAACAAATTACGCGACGGTCCTGCCCCGTTCAGGGAGATCCACTCGGGTTGCGCCCCCCCTCTCCATCCCCCTGCTGGGGTCTGCTGGCCCCAGGGATGTCCCAGCCCTCCTCTAGTGCCATGAGATATGAAAAACAGGCAGGTTTTTTTCCTGGCGGGCTCCTAATTCATCTCCCTGTGAGTCCGTCAGATGGGATCCCACAGCACCCGGCTGCTGCCCCCCTCCCCGCCCGGCCGTGCGCTTGGCAGTCACCCCCTTGCTTGAAGGGGAGAGCAAGGGGGGGACACGAATGGACACCCTCTCTCTCCCCCCCCCCCCCAGCACCACCGATTACCCCGAGGTTTATTATTACACAAATGTGAATTCCAGAACCGGCATCTGGGGAGCAGCTGCTGGGGGTTAACCCCTCGCCTGCCGCGGGCAAGCTGAGCAGGAAGAGCGGGAGCCTGGACTGAGCCTGGCCACACTGGAGGAGGGAACTGGGCATTGGGCATGGGGACATGTCTAGGACACCTGTCTTCACACTGCAAGGTGGCCATCCCACAGGTGCAAAGGGCCTTTGCTGGGTAGGGACACTGCTCTGTGTGTGGACAGGGAAGCAGGTTCCTCCCTCTCTTTCTTTCATTTTCTCTCTGCTTTTTTTTTTTTTTTCCTTCTTCTTTAATAACATGCACTTCTGTTTCCATTCAGGGGTTTTATGGGGATTTGCTCTGCCTCCACAGCAAGGCTTGAATTCCCAGTTTGCTTTGGGATGCAGCTCCAAGGGATGTTGCACTTGGCTTCTGATGAGCAGGCTGGAGATAAGGGGTGAGCGCGGGAGGCCAGCCACTGGCTTGAAAGGAAGGGCTGGACTGGAAGCAGTCAATCAGGACAGTATGTTTTGTCTGCAAGATGGATGTTTGGGCAAGAAGACAGGTCCTCACAACCTCCACCTCTCTCAACACCCTTTACGGCATCTTTGCAAGACTTTAGGGGCTGGTTGAAAAAATTTTCTGCCAGCCAAAGCTCTTCCCAGGGCCAAGAGTCTGGTCATGGATGCTCATAGTGTGTGACCCAAAGCCTCTCCCTCCCTGGCTTGGCTGGGAAGTGATGCCTGGGCTGGCTCTGCTGCCCCTTCCTCAGGTGGCACAGGCACAGCCAGACCCTCCCCATGAACACCAGCCCAATTCCAGCATCTGCACGGTGAGGGTCTGGCCAGTGCTCAGATCTGCGCCTACTTCCAGATGATGGAAATCTTCCAGCGGGTGACTCACTGGTGGCAGCTTTCCCTGTGCTCCCTGAGTCTCCAGCTCCAGCCTTTCCACTCCCTAGGCTGGGAACGACTTCTCTTCACCATACCCTGTGAGGGCTCTGCAGGTCACCACCAACTCCTGAGATTCAGCCTTGGAGTCTATTAGGAAGCCAATGCCAATAGGGATGGAGGCACCATGGCTTTCACAGAGTCACAGAATCCCCACCAAGGCTGGAAAAGACCTTTAAGATCATCAAGTCCAGCCTATGACCAGCACCACCACATCCCCAGACCATGGCACTAAGTGCCACATCAGCCTTTCCTTGGACACCTCCAGGGATGGTGCCCCCACCACTTCCCTGGGCAGTCCATCCCAATGTCTGGTCACCCTCTCCATGAGGAAGTGCTTCCTGATATCCAACCTAAACCTCCTCTGGAGCAGCTTGAGGCCAGGCCCTCTTGTCTTGTTCCTAGTTGCCTGGAAAAAGAGCCCAGCCCCCACCAGAATTTGGTGTAGGGCAGCTTGATGGACCTCGAGGGATTTCCAAATTTCTGAAGCGAGTGACCCCAAGGCAAGGGCCAGTTGTTGGGAGGCAAGAGCTGCCAGGCAAGGACTGGAAGGAGGTCGTGCAAATCATGACACCTCAGCACAGGCTTTGGTGAGCTGGGCAAGACAGAGCAGCCCTGTGTAACACTGGGTGCTTTTGAACAATTTACAGTCATCCCTCCCCCCCTAGATTAGCATCAAGGATTGAAATAAGTCACCAACAACTGCAGAGATGCCAGAGCTCCATTATTGGCCTGATGCGAGCCAGGGGAAGCAGTGTGTTACCTGCCCCAGAGCAGGTCCCAGCCTGGGAAGGACCCTCTGCCCTGTAGGATGTGTGTGCAGGGGCCTCGAGGACTTTTTGGGGCAGAAAATTTGATGAGCCAGGCAGGGAGTTGCCTGGGCTGGGAGAAGGGAGGAAAGACGGGAAGTGCAGGGGCTCCAGCAGCCGTGTGGGCTCAGGGTGAGGCTGGGGATAGTCCCAGGACAACTCACAGTGTGGAGCTTGGCTTTGGTAGTTGGCCTTGCTGCCCTGGTCAACAGGTTTCATCATCAGTGCTCCCACTGCCTCCAGCATGCCCAGCTGGCTGAGCTGCAGGGACGGCTGCAAGCATAGAAACACTCCCTGTGACTTTTTGGGAGGGGACTGAAGTGTGAAGGGACAATGCTTCAGGCTGGGTCCCTCCTCCATCGTGGGCCTCCTGCCCCCTGCTGCTGCTGTGCCCGCAGACTCTCTCCAAGGCTGAGCCGCGCTGCTCCTGACACCAAAGTGGAGCTGACAGGGCAAATCGACAGACAAAATAACAGCAGCCAGAGCAATCACTGTCTCCCGAGGAGTTGTTTATAATGCGAGGAACCCCTGAAGGGATCTGAGCAGGGATGGGAACAGAAGCTCCTTTGCTTGGGCTTGAACTCCTGCCTGTAACCAGCTCGTGGAGCCCAGCCAGCGCAGCCGCCCCGCTCCTCTGCCCGCAAAGCCGGTCTCCAGGCTCTTCTCCTGAGGAGGACGAAGGAGAGATGGAGCTGACAGGAGCTCCTGCGGCACAGGGAGCTCAGCAACCCCTCACAGACTGAGTTGCCATGCCAAAAAACCCTGCTCTCCCCTTGTCAGTCAATGCCTTGCCTCTCCAGAGCCAACTCCGACTTCTCTCGGCATCTGCTCCTGCCCATAGTCCTCAGCCTCTTCCTTCCCTCCTCTCCCACCCCACACTCATGTGGTTGGTTTTCCTCAGCCCACAGGATCTTCAGGGCAGGGAAGCAGGCACTCCCCCAGGTTTCAGGAACCAGCCCCGTGGTGCGAGGGGATTTGAGCTGTAATGAATCCCAGCGTGGGGCTGGCCGGGCTGGGCGCGGCGGACGGGCTGCGCTTGCTCCCGAAACAATCCGAATCCCACTGGGCAGCAGGGGTAGGATGACAAATTGTTCTGACTAATAGTCTAAACAACGTGAAACAATGGAAGTCAGGGAGCAGCCTATAAAATATGCAGCACGCAGGGGGCTTGGCTATTTCATTTGATTATCAGATGGATATTCCAGTGGCCGGGCTCCATCAGGAGTAGAACAACACATGTCAGACTCAATAAGGGCTGGTGAGGGGTGGTGGCAGGGGGCTCGGGATGCTCCCTCTCTGGGGTGTGGTTGGGAAGATAAAGCTGGAGTCAACTCCCTGAGGCAATGGGACTGCTCTCCCTGCCTGGCACACCAGAGCATCCACCTCATCTTCTCCAGGAGAGGCGGGAGGAAGGTGCCTGACCCCAGCCCAGGCGCAGGGAAGAGGGGCAGGAATGCCAGACAGGCGGGAAGAGCCGTGGGAAGACTGCCCGGCTGGTGTGGTTGAGCAGATGGGGGAGGTTTTCTGCCTTCTCTTTGAAATTCCTTCGTGTTCAGAGTCATTTTGACAGTCAAAAGCTGTTAGATTCCCCCGGACGCCCAGGGAGGGGTATTGACTGGATTTGCTCTGACGCTATTTCCCCACACAGCTGTTTGTGCCATCAACAGTAGGGTTTCTCTTTAAAAAGAAGATATTTTATCCATTAAAAAGAAATCCATAAATGATGAATATGTATTCAGTCTAAGACTGAGTGATGAAATCCTCTCAGAGGTGCAAAGATCCAGCTATCTGTCTGTCTACTGGCCCTGGGAGGGACTGGTGGTGGGTTCCCTCAGAGGTTCCTCAGCTCTTTGAAGGCCTCGGGGTCAGCGAGGCTGTGCAGGACTCTCTGGCCAGGAAGTTTTTTCTCCGGAGGCTCCTTTTGCTTCCTGTGTCTGAGCAGGGCAGGAATGTTGTGAGAACAACCCCTCAGAAGCTGTTTTGAGACTTCCAGCTGGAACAGAAAATGTAGGATCAGCAGAAGGGGGGAAAAAAAAATAGCTGTTGGTGGGGAGGAGGGGGAAGGAGATCTCTCCTCTCCAGCCTCGGCGAGGGGCCCTGCTCCCCACCTGCCCACCTGGGAGCAGGTCCCTGCAGGGAGTACCCCATGTCTGTGGTTTCCTGGGTCACTCCTTGTCCAGGGCCTGCCTGGAGGATGTTGGCAAAGGGCACAGGGGCTCTTTGCTGATCCCATCACTCCTCTGTCTCAGCATTTCCTGGAGACTCTTTGTGGGATCAGATCCCATGGCTGTAACACATCTTCTGGAAGTCTGATGCTTCCTTCACAGGACAAATCCAAGTGAGTTGAACCTTGTATACATGCCTGGCATGTGTCCTCCTTCCTTCTTCTGCACTTCTTGGGTTCTCATTCAGTTTTGCATTAGGCCATTTGTTTGGTATGGAAGGATGTGCCCTGGAGATGGCAGAAGTTCTCACTGCACTCTGCATGCCCGCCTGTGCCAGGTCCCATGGGGACAAGGGCAACCACAGTGACTCGGTCTGACCAGCATCCCTTCCTGCTTCCACCTCCCAAGAGACAGATTCAATGGGAGCACCACACCCCCTCCAGATGCTCCTCCCTCCCAAGAGTGCTGGCTTGGATCAGCCTGTCTGGTTGGGGCAGGAACCCCACGCCACAGCATGGGTGAATACTTGCTGGCTGTCGCCCTGGTGCAGTCCCATTTCCAGGCACCTTCCACACCTGCAGTACCTGGATACCTGCCCCAGCTGGTGGCATCTGGAAGATGCAATCATGAGCTCTGGAGCTGGCTGGATCACCATAAGCAAAGGAACTGAGATGCGGCCGAGAGGGTCCTGCTGAGAGACCCTTTTGGAGCATCTTCCACACTTTTATGCTTACAGTCCTTCCTATATAGACAGCTTCAGCTTTTCTGTCTCCTCTTGATCTTGCCAGTGTCTCCATGGCCAGGACAGTAGGATGAAAAGGCAGAAAGGGGGCACCTGGAGAGGAGCAGGCAGAGAGCAATGAGCCAAATCACCCAGGCAGGAGAGGAAGTTCTCACTGAAATTGGGGACAACGGCTCCAAGTTTGTCACTGTCTGCACCTGATGCAAATCTGCTTGCCCGGGGATGTTGGGGGCAAGAGCAGAGTGCTCCTGATTTCACAGGTTTGTATTGTGAATGGGAAGATCCCGGCTGGAAAGAGATTGCAGGAAATATAAAAAGGAGAAGAAACAAGCAAAACAAAATGATGCAAACATGGGCAGCAGGGAGTGCTGCCCTGGAAGGGAGGGGGGCAGACAGCCCAGCATTTGGCCCAGCCAAAATGCTTTAAAAGCCTCCCTTTTATATGGCATTTGTTCTTCAAAGACATTAGGGCTTCTAAAAGAGCCCTGCCATTTACCTCTGCCTCTGACATGTTAATGGTTGTATTTTTGAGTCATTAAAAATTGAAATGCGTAACACTTTCAGCAGCTGCCAAACCTCTCCACAGCCCAGCTCTCCCCCTTCTGATCTCCTGCATCAGCCTTCTCCCCATTCTGCTTTCTTTGGGCTCTCTCTCCTCTGGCATTCCCTCTTCCATCCACCTTTCTCCTGCCCCTGCCTCCCTCCTTCACTTCGCAGGTCTTCTCGCCCCATCATTCCTCTGCTGGAGTCTCAGTTCATAGGAAGCACTTGATAATCAGCTGCTTTAATATTCTCCCCTTGCTGTTCTCCTTTTCAGTGGGACTTGGAGAATTAGCAAATGTATTTATCTGGGTACACTGGAGAGCAAGAGAAACAAAGAAACCAGCAGGGCTTTCCTAACGAGGAATGACTAATTTGACCCAGGAGAGCCTGTCC
The DNA here is from genome assembly GCF_020740795.1 of Apus apus. Classification (NCBI taxonomy): domain Eukaryota; kingdom Metazoa; phylum Chordata; class Aves; order Apodiformes; family Apodidae; genus Apus; species Apus apus. Next base: position 19,565,095 of record NC_067293.1, read on the forward strand.
TCCTCCAAGAACTCAATTTTCCCCAGGTTTTGCATCCAAAGATAACATTGGCAATGCCAGTGGTGACAGTGGGGCACCTGCCAACCTGAGCTACCACGGGTGCTGTGCTGCCTGCAGGGGCTGCTGCCAGCTGCAGAGGATGGCAGTGTTTGCTTTACCTGCTCTCTCAGATGTGACACAACCTGCTGCAGCCAACACCAGCAGGCAGGAGGATTTGGAGAAGCTACTATTTGTCTGCTGATGACCCTGCTTGGTCCTCCTGAGCACTGAGAAGTTCAGGTCCTGAAGGGCATCCTTCCCAAGAGCAAGGCTGGAATGGGGCCAAGGTCCCTGCAGCCTTCCTGTGGTTTTGAGCAGCTTCTGACAGCTCATGGACTGGAAAAAAAAATGTTGAGAGGTTGTCTCAGGTCTGTGCCCATGACAAACACCTCAGCATGAGCTCTGCAAGGGCTCTCAGCCATCAGCCCATGCTGTGGGTGCAGACAGCTGGGCTTGGAAGCCTTGGGAGATGCATCTTGGTCTCCTGTGGCAGCCTCAACATGGAGGTGAGAAGAAAAGTGTTGTGGTCTGGTGTCCCTGTGCAGTGGAAAGTCCTTACCATGCTGCAGTGTCACCAGAGCTTGGGCTCAGGGTGTGGGATCAGGTAGGGGAGATCCTGAGGGGGCAGATGCTGGGAAGCATCCTTATGGAGAAGAGCAATGGGGCCATGGCTCTCCTGCCTTGCCAGGTGCTGGAGGGAGCACTGGGGGTGTGCCCATCCTCCTTACACCCCTGCCCTGCCCCTCATCCCAGCCCACCCAGGAGTGCCTTAGAAACATGGAATCGTGGAATGACAGGATAGTTCAGGTTGGAAGGGACCTATGAAGATCATGTAGTCCAACTGCCCTGCAGTGAGCAGGGCCACCTCCCTCTAGACCAGGTTGCTCAGAGCCCCATCCAACCCTACCTTTAATGTTTCCAGGGATGGTGCTTCTACCACCTCTCTAGGCAACCTATGCCAGGGTTTCACCATCCTCAGCATAAAACTTTTCTTCTTTGTGTCCAATCTAAAACTACCCTCTTTGAGTTTAAAACCATCATCCCTTGTCCTATCACTGCAGGCCCTGCTGAAAAGTCTGTCCCCATCTTTCTTATAAACCCCCTTTACTGGAGGGCCCCAGCAAGGTCTTCCTTGGAGCCTCTGTGTCTCCAGGCTGAACAGCCCCACCTCTCTCAGCCTGTCCTCACAGCAGATGTGTTCCTCTCCAGGAGAGCCTTTCTTCTGCTAGATCTGATCATTCCAATATGGATGGGCTAAATGCCTGCTCATCCCTATGATCTTCCTGGGAACAGACTCTCAGCTGTCTGCTTAATCTCTTCAGCTCTCATCTTGCACTGAATATGCTTGGAAAGAACAGTAGGTATCATGGTTTGCTGGGCAGAAAAGAGCATTTATGCCAATGGATTTGGGATTTCTAATGAAAACGAAGAGGTGGGATGAGATTTACTGATTTGAAGCTGACACGTCTCTGGATTTTTTTTTTCCAAATAGAGGAGCAAACGTGGTGTAGTGGGCAGAGACAGGACAACCAGTTCTGAAACGATTTTGCTTGTGCAGTCTACAAACAAATCAAGGCTTAATATGTTTATGGTTGCTGCCTATAAATATGTTGGAGAGGAAACACCCAGGAATGCAAGGAACTCTTGAAGTGCAAGGACACTGTTGGCATACTCCTGAATTGGTAAGAAACCTGTCGTGAGTAAACGTCAGCTAAAAATTGAAGGAGGTTTCTCCTAATCATCAGATGAGGGATTTTATAAAATAGCTTTCCAGTGGGGTAATTGAGGGAAGAAACATAACTAGTTCAAGATGGGAGCCTGACAAGTTTCTGAATTTCATTTTAGGATGGGGCTGAATTTGACAGTTGGGCCCCTCTTGACTCAGCCCCACCTCAGCCCAAGTCTGGCTGCACTGGTGGAAGGTGCAGAGCCCTTCTGGCTGCCTTCACATCCATCTCCTCTCCTCCTCCCTGCCTGGTCACCCTGGCCACGTGCAGCTCTGCACACATGCACTCATCCCCCGACTCCCCTGTCCCTGGCATGGAGGCTTCTCAGCTGGCTAATAAGCCATGACATGCCAGACATTGAAAGTATGAAAATTGGCCAATTTTTTAATATTTTAAGCCCCATCACATACACTTTACTGGTCTGAGCAAAGCGCTTTATAACGCCTTAGCAAGGGAATGGAAACTATCATTTTGTATAATCTGCCTGAGCTGGATTGACCCGTGATCCCAGCCAGACCTCTCCTTCTCCCAGCACCCACCATCCCCTTGCCTGTGCTACAAATGCTGCTGGAGCAGAGAGGAGGGGTGCAGGTGGTGCACGAAGATGGAAACAGTCTGGAACCCTGTCTTCACCACGTCTTTTGGTGCAGCCCTTTTGGGAACAAATGGAGGGTACAAGGAAAGGAAGGTGGCAGCTCCCTCTTTGTCCCCCCAGCCACTCATCCCACTGTCACTTGCCCCCAGAAGCCGGCGCTGGGGCTCACCCACTGGGTGCTGTGTGTCCTGGCCTCACTGGAGCTGCTGGTGAGGAGGTGTCTGGTGTGCAGCCCATGAGCACAGCTTGATTTCATTTCTCTGTGACAAGAAAAAGGGATGGCTTCCTCAGAGGATGTTGATGATGGGGTGCAAAAGAGATGGGAGAGGAGCTGGAAAATCTGTACGCTGCCCATGTGCTCCTTGGAAAGGGTCTTTGGGCAGAAGTCCCTGTGGTACTTTCAAGGTACAGCAAATATCCCAGACTTTGAAGACAACTCTGAGCCACAGGAGTGGGGAAAGGAGGGAAAGCACCCGACTGCCCAGGCATAAGGAGGGACAGAAAAGCAGCTGTCTGGGCAGCCTTTTGCAATACACTTGCTGTGTCCATCCTCTCCTTCCCCACTGTTCACCCACTCCATGTCAGCCCCCTCCCCAGCCATCCCCCTTGAGGCAGGAGATGTGCAGAAGCAGGATGGGCAGAGGATGCCTGGAACCAAGCACTGCTCCACCTGGCAGCTCCCCCTCCACCAGCACCTGAAGGCCCATGCCAGCCAGGTACAGGCTTCTGCTCAGGCTCCTTTTTTAATTTCAATCAAGGAGAGGTATTTTTTCTTCTTCCTTTTATTCCACCCTGAGTGTTGTGTGTTGCCACCGACAAAGGAGCAGGAATTCCACGCATTTCTTAGGCTGTTTAGTGGAGCTGCTGCCCTACTCTCCCCTGTCAGACACTAATCTCTCCTAATATTTAACAGTCCCAGTAGGCAGCAGGATTTATCCTCTGGCCTTTCTACCTGTCATTTCATCCCTTCTCACTAAGGAGCCCTTTGATTCCCTTCCGAAAAGAGGTGCCAGGACCAGTGTGATGGATTGGCTCACACTGGCAGTTAGGGAACCAGCTCCATTTTTCTCTGCTCCAGCTGTCGGGTATTTATCTGGGGCAGCTACACACAGCTGGGGAAGGGCCTCGTGCCTCCTGGCAGGGGAACCTGTGGATGGGCTGGATCACTGAGTGGGAAGGTGGCTGGGTGTGAATGCTCTGGCTCCTACAGGGCCCAGCTCCAAACCACAGACATGAGTGTGGATGTTTTAGCTCCTGGGTTGATCTGGATCTAATACCCCCATCCATTTCAGGGAGGAATTCCTCCCTCACCACTCCCCAGATGTCTTCATCCTTTCCCATTGCTTTGCCTCCATGGGTTCCCCTCCCTCAGCATCCCAGCTGTCATCTCCTGGGATGCATGACCCGGAGGACAAACACCCTCAGAAGCAGGTAAGCTTGTGGGGGTACCCATGGACTCCCCCAGCAGAGCCTGCTGCTCCCCATCCTGCTGGAGTCCATCCCTGCAGATGCATGGGGTGGTGGCAGTGTGGAGGCCACCAAGATGATGAGGAGACTGAAGCATCTGCCATATGAAGGAAGCCTGACAGAGCTGAGGATGTTCAGCCTGGAGGAGACTGAGGGGGGACCTCCTCAGTGCTTATAAACATTTAAGGGGTGGGTGTCAGGAGGACAGGAGCAGACCCTTCTCAGTGATGTCCGGTGAAAGGAGAAGGAGCAATGGTCACAAACCAGAACACAAGAGGTTCAACCTAAACACAAGGAAAAAACTTATTTTCTGTGAGAGTAACAGAGAACTGAGACAGGCTGCCCAGAGAGGGTGTGGAGTCTCTGTCTCTGGAAACATTCCAAACCTGTCTGGATGTGTTCCTGCGGGATCTACTATAGGCGATCCTGCTCTAGCAGAGGGTTGGTCTGTACAATCTTCAGAGGTCCCTTCCAGCCCCTACCAACCTGTGACTCTGTGGAGACACCCTGCACCCAAAGAAGGATGCTGAGCGGGGCAGGTCCCCGAGACCCCGCGTGCCCTTAATGGGGCCAGGAGGGAGCTGGTGCCTGTGAGCCAGTGCTGTGCCAAAGCCTCTTTTTGCTCCCCAGGCAGGTGGTTAAGCAGTTCAAGAGCTGAAGGTGTCAGGGCAGCACAGTAGCTCTTTATATCAGTAACAAGCCCTTTGATTGTCATTTCCTTAGTCCGGGAGTTGGAAGTCATTAGGCTCTGACCTGTCCTGCTCCGGTTACAGTGCTGGGCTGGTGTTTGGTGGAGGCAGGGGCTGCTCTGCAGGGCATTTCTCCATCAGGGGGGCCATGAGAAGTGCAGAAGCCCTCCTGTCTCACTAATGACCCTTCCTGTTGTCCCCTGCCAGGCCAGGCTGCCGATCCCAGCCCTGATAAGCAGCAGCAGGATCCGTGTGAGGGGCTGCCCGTGCCAAGGCAGGGCCCAGACTTCACTGCTCCCCTGCTCGCTTTGCTCCTTCCCCTCGTGCCTAAATAGTGGCAACTTCAGAGCTCTGCAGGGGACCATTAAAAGACAGATGATACTGCCAGAGCACAGCTGTCCAAGGCTGTAGGAAACAGGCTCTGTATAATCTTTCTGATGGGGCATGTGTTTAACATTGACCTGGGTAGCAGCCCACGGCCAGGCCTCTCCCCCGTGCACATGCCACTTCAGCCAGACACAGCGGGGCTAAATGGAGCAGCTGGAGTGCTGCCTCAGCTACCTCACCCCTGTCTCTTGCTTCCTTGGCTAACTCACCCCTGTCTCTTGCTTCCTTGGCTACCTCACCCCGTCTCCTGCTGCCTCCATCTAAGGTGGAGCAAAGAAGACGACGAGCAGGGGTGGGATGAGTTGTTCCTCCTGGGAATCTCCTAGTTTAAAGAGCAGCCCATCAACCAGCACCATTGATAACCTCCTTTTGATGTTTGGAGGGGAGCTGAAAGGACTCCCTGAGTCTCCCTTGCCAGGAGGAAGCCCAGGTCCCACTAGGATGCTCCTGCAACGCTCCCAGAAGCAGCCCCAGCACAGGGCAGTGCTCCACCTTGCACTCTGTGTGCACTTGGACCTGCCCTGCCTCAGGTGCTTTCACACCTCTCTGCCACCTCCTCCACACAGGCAGGCTCCTGGGGCCAGCCCTGGCTCCAGATAGTCTGGCCACATGCACACCAACCCTGCAGAAGTCTCCAGGTAGGAGTCACTCCTTCTCCAATCTGTGCATGGGCAGGGTTGCACCTTGGGGTTGGAGATGACCCACAGGGCAACAGATGAAGGTCCCTGCCTTTGGGTGTGGGGCTTAAACACCTAAAGGGTGAGGAACAGGTATTAGAGAGTCATCCTCATCTTCCCTTGCAGAATAGGAAGAAGTTTTGAGTGAAACCTTGGCTGGACCTAGAGAAGCTTAAGGACTTGGCTCTTTCGTGTTTGGAAATAACTGAGAATAACTATGGGTGACATCCCTCCAGGCCCTTGCAGCTCAAAAATCAATACTGAGCTACAAAATATTGGTCTCGGGTGTGGATGCAGCACTGTGGCACAGCTGGAGAGGAAATCCTGCTCCTGAGATCTGGTGGCAGAAAACACAGAGAAGAGGACAATGAAAAAATTATGTCCTCTAGTTTGTGTCAGACTCCCCTGTGAAGTTTTCAGGTGGCTGGGTCAGGGATGGTGTGGGGGGGGCCAGGATGGCCCCATTCCCACTTGATATTTGGAGTGTAGGTGGTTTGGATCTGCTGAAGCATCTGACACTGACCTCAGCCCAGCCCTGGGTCACAGTGACTCCCCCAGAGTCAGGGGAGCCTAAAAACTGACCGTTTCCCTGATTTTTTGGTGGGGACAGTAGATCACCAGCAGAACACAGAAGACCCAAATGCTGGGTCTGCCCCCATTTTTGGGTGCCTTATGCCAGGCATTATACACACTGGTCCTTTGAGTAAGTGCTGAATCCAGAGCATTCAGGGTCTGGCACAGCCTCAGGGTGCAAGGATGAATCGAGGCACACTGAGCAGGAGGTGGAACCAGATGACCACTGAGGTCCCTTCCCACCCCACTTTGTCCTGTAATCCTGTACAAGGGTGATGTGATTTCCCAGGGGTGACAAAGAAGCAAATGCAGAGTTGGGGACAAGGATTGATCGTCCCACAGGAGGAAGATGCTCCATGCAAGGCCCCAGGTATCCAGGATTTCTCTTCTTTCCCCAAAAGGGGTGAAGGCTGGTGCTGGCAGGACAGATGTCCCTGTCACCCCCCTTCTCCCCAGCAGCACATCTCTGTCCTGGCCTACAGCTAATGCCACTGCTCGTGCCACTACTTTGGCCACAGCTTGGTGTCACAAGAATATATCCACAGAGGGAAGATTTTGCAATGCCCGGCTCAGTGTGCAGCTATTTCACAGGCAGTACTGGCAGGGAACACAGTGCCCTGGCAGCAGCAGCACAATGGCCAGGAAACCATTGGACACAAACAGCTTTGTCGGGAAGAGGGGAATAATCAGGACTTTTGTCCCAAGCCCAGCACCAGAGCTGCTGCTGTTCCACACCGATCAGATGTAAATCCGCGTGCAGACAGCTGGCCAGCCCCACCATGCTCACTAAATCCAACACGGACTTAACAGCCCGAGAGGCCCCCTCTGAAAAAGTCATTAGTGAAGCTTTTGGGGCAGGAGCCTGGGCCAGAGCACCAAGGCTTGTTTAAACAGAGACAGTGCAAAAGGAAAAGCTCCCCGGGGGCCTGGTGGGAATGTTTCCGGGAAGCTGGAAGGGGGTTTGTTTGTCCCAAGCTCCAGCTCTCTTTTCATTGTGCACTTGGTGATGTGCTCCTGGTGCTGCACCCGTGGGGGGGACACTGGGGTGTTGCACCCATGATGGGCCACACTGCGGGGTTGCACCCGTTGCCTTTGCATTGGTGCAGTGGAATGGTTAGCTATGGGGTGGGGAATCATAGGATCCCAGACTGGTTTGTGTTGAAAGGGACCCTAACGTTCATCTAGTTCCTACCTCCCTGCATGGGCAGGGACATCTCCCACCAGCCCAGGTTGCTCCAAGCCCCATCCAACCTGCCCTTCAACACTGCCAGGGATGGGGCAGCCACAGCTTCCCTGGGCAACCTGGGCCAGGGTCTCCCCACCCTCACAGGGAAGAATTTCTTCCTAAGATCTCATCTAAATCTCCCTTCTTTCAGCTTGAAGCTCTTCCCCCTCATCCTATCACCCCCTGCCCTTGTAAAAATTCCCTCCCCAGCTTTTCTGTAGCCCCTTCAGGTACTGGAATTTTCTCCAAGGTCTCCCTGGAGCCTTCTCTTCTCCAGGCTGAAAAGCCCCAACCCTTTCAGCCTGTGTTTGCAGGAGAGCTACTTCAGCCTTTGGATCAACTTCTTGGCTTTCCTGTGGACTCGCTCCAACAGTTACATGTCTTTCTTGTCTTGGTGAGCTATGGGATGGTGAGCTGTGGGATGGTGAGCTGTGGGATGGTGAGCTGTGGGATGGTGAGCAGCTATGGCTCCTTCCCCTCTCCAGCAGCAGCTCCATGCTCCCACAGGGCTCAGCTGGGCTCAGCTGGAATGGCAGCCCAGGTGATTCCCAGTGTGCCTCTGCTCCAGCTGGCCATGAAGCTGGAGACCAGCCTGTTCCTCTGCACCCTGGCGCTGTCCTGGTGAGGCACAGACAGTGCTGAGAGAGTGGACACTGCTGAGAAACATTAAACTTTTATGAATCCAAGCAGGTTTGGTGTGAACTCGGCTTTGTAGGGTTGAGCCTGTCATTATGGGGTACATGCCAGCATGTTTTCCACTGAAAATAAACTCCTGGCCCAGGGAACAGGGCAATCCCTGTGTTCAGCATTCCCAGGGAGCTCCAGGATGCTGAACAGAGGGTGCTGGAGGATGGATGGGTCACCCAGCCCAGGGCAGAACCTAGGGCTCTGCCCTCATGCCCGCAGGTGTCAGTAGGTGAGTCAGACCTCAGCCCTCTACTTCAGTTTCCCCAACCGAAAATTAAGGATAAATGAGATACCGGAAGGGCAGTGATTTGAATTAATTGCTGTTTGTAAAGTGCTTTGAGGTCCTTAGGTGACAGACGCCTGCAGAGAGTGGTTGTGATGGTGCTGTGCAATCAACCTGGAGGGCTTTGGTGTGTTGGGGTAGGACAAGACTGTTTACTCAAGTTAGCAACAGATGTGTGCTCACACGTGGACCTCTGTTACGCAGCTCCATCCTGGCTCAGTTTGCAGTAATCACTCGGAATGTATTCAGTCTGCCCTAACTACACAGTTAATTGCAGGTTCCACCTGCCCCGGGCACTCAGATGCCAAAGCTTCTCCTCCTCCTCCATTCCCTGTACAACACATCCCACAGCACAGGGCAGTGAGAAGCCCCTGGAGACTTCTGAGTCTGTAGGAGGACAATCCTTGACCCATAGCCTTGGGAAATCTCCCAAGTGTCTTTGCCCAGCATCCATCAAGCAGCTTTACACCCCTTCTCCATCACCACCAGCATCCTTCCTCACCCTGCTGCTGAGCTTCCCTGCTGACAGCAACCTGCCCCTGCCCAGAGCCGCGCCGTGATGGATGCGCTTAATAAACGCTGGGAGAGCAGCTGATCCTCCCGTGCCTGCTTTCAGCCTCTGATCATTCATGTCTCCATATGGGCACCATTTTTTTCTTGTCACGTCGCAGCTCTATCTGGAAAGAGACTCTGCTTCCCAGTGGCAAAACCCACCAGAGCCACAGCTCTGGAGGTTTACCCACCTTTGGGAAAGGTCAGAAATATAAAGAGCTGTTGCCAGGAGGTTCTCAGGAACAGAGCAGGAATGGAGAGGGCTGCTCAGCTGCTGCTCAGGTCCAGCAGGGAGGGCTTTAAATGCCATTTTCTGCCTGGTTTTGAACTCTTTTTAGTTCTCGCTGCTTCTTTCCCCTCAACCAGTCTCTCCCTCCTTCTTTCCCCTCGACCACTCTCTCCCTCTCTACCCCCCACTCATTTCATTTTTCTGAAGGGCTGCAATTTCTTTTCAGTTATATTTCTCATTAAAAATAAATACCGTTGCTATAATTTACAGTGAGTTTAATTACAAATGAGTTACGTGGTGGAAGCATCAGGATTTAATTGCTCATTCCTAAAACAATTTTCTCATCTGAAATGTCCCCAGTTAATGATCATTCATTAAATAGGATCTGAGTCTCTTAAGTGGAGTTAGATGGGCTGCAGATTTCCTCTGGTGGCTGCTGTGCCCAGCTCAGCACCCCTTTGTCCCCCAGGCCTGGGGGGTACTCAGGGTGAAGGGGAGCTAGATGCAGGCAGGAGCCACTGCAGAGCATCTCCCCACATTCCCTGCACTGCTCCCCTGCTGGGACTGACCACCAAAACCCCCCTTTGCAAATCACTCACAGCAAAACCCCTTGGAGCTGGGTCTCTGCTGCCCATGTGGCAGCTCCTCCAGGAGCAGGGGATCCAGGACCAAGGTGGAACGTGGTCAGAGATGCTGTGGGGTTGTGTTTCACTGGCCAAAAGCCATGCTGCTGACACCTGCATCTTCCTTTTGGGAGGTTGAACTTGCCTCCCCGCTCTGTGGAAGAGGGCAACCTTGAACAGCTCCAACTGGGTTTTATTTAAGGGGAGGGAAAAGATGGTTTTCATGAGGAATGTAGATTCATCAAAACAGAAACAATTACAGGAAGAGCAGAGCCATGTCAACAAGACTCTTATGTGCTTTACCTGCTCATTTTTATTCCAACATTTTCTAATCAAAACCCTCCACGTGTCCCCAGCCTCATGGCCAGACAGGCAGACTGGTGGCAGAGCCCAGAGGGCTCCAGCCTCAGCAGGACTCATCTGTGCTCCCCCCTCCAAGACTCTGTGCCCCTGGGGGGCCAGAAACTTGCGGAGGACACGGCTGGTGGGGCAGCAGGACTGGGCTGGGCTGGGACAGAAGCACTCCCTTGCTCCTCTGTCTTGAGCAGCGATTCCTAAAAAGAGTTAAGCTGAAACTAGCACGTTCCTGTTAAAAAAAACACTTTGTTTTGACACATCAGTGTTTTCCCAGGGGAAAAGAAAAAAAACAACAAACCCACAACAAAACCAACCCCAAACTTTCTCCACTTGTTTGGAAAAGTCCATCCCAGCTCCTGCTCACAGCTGCCCTGCTCTGCTCAGCGAGAGGCTGGGCTGGGCTGGGCTGGCTCCTGGGGATGGATCCTGCAGGGTGTGCAGAGGAGCTCCAGCACAGGGCAGGACCCTCCCAGGCCACCAGGGCCATTCTCTCCCCAGCTCTCCACGCTTGTGCTGCGAAGTGGCCTCATTGTTCCACTATTTCCACCTTGTTGGGACCCTCCTCTCACCCCCCTCTATCTCTGTTCCTTGTCTCTCCCCCTGCTCCCCGTTTTGCTCTCTCTGACTTTGCCATTCCTGGAACAAGAGGTTTCTTTCCCTGTCCTTATTTGTATATACGTATTTATTTACCCACAAAACAAGCATATTTGAATTTGGAAGGTGCTGGAGCTCCTTCTCCCTAAGCTGAAGAGCAGAGGGAAGGCTGGAGCCCCCTGCACCCCAGCTCCCCAGGGCAGCTCAGAGCAGGGACAGGGTTGGCATCCCGGGGACACGAGTGGCAGCAGGACACTGTCACCTAGCAACTAGTAAGCAATGACTAACACTTCCTCGGGTGTCAAACATATCATGTCACAGATCTCTTTCCAAGGAAGTATGAAATGGGGAAGAGCAGGATTTGGAGAGAGAGAGAGAGAGAGAAAGAGAGAGACACGGGTGTGAGGCAGCCCCCGGGTAACCTTGAACGCATTAACAGATGGCTGGGACCCAACGAGCAGCGGCTGCAGAGGCACCACAGCCCAGCCAGCCTTGTTTTCTGCTGGAAAATAAAAAATAAATAAATAAATAAAGGCTGTTAAAAGGCAGCAGCAAGGCCGGGGCAGAGGGGGGAGCGTCGGATCGCATTGCTAGGGGGTGAAGGGGGGGCTGCTTCCAGCATCTGTCAGTGCACGGCTTTCAGGAATGTATATATATATAAATAAATGGAATGAAAAGGTCCCCAGTCCCAGCGAAAGGAAATTATTTCCTCCTCAAGTGATTATGGGCAGCATTATGCAAATAGAAGCCAGGCCAACCAAGTGGCTTCATAGGGAGAGGGAATAGAACCAGGGAAAGAGGCTCTGGCTGCTCCGGGCAGGGGGGAGAGGTATGAGCTGTGCAAGGACACTGCCAGGAATGGAGGGACCTGCGTGGGGACACGGTGACAGGAGCCACCAGGGCACCTCGGGTGGGAGAGGGGTTTGCCTGGGAAAAGGAGGAGAGGAGAGGAGAGGAGAGGAGAGGAGAGGAGAGGAGAGGAGAGGAGAGGAGAGGAGAGGAGAGGAGAGGAGAGGAGAGGAGAGGAGAGGAGAGGAGAGGAGAGGAGAGGAGAGGAGAGGAGAGGAGAGGAGAGGAGAGGAGAGGAGAGGAGAGGAGAGGAGAGGAGAGGAGAGGAGAGGAGAGGAGAGGAGAGGAGAGGAGAGGAGAGGAGAGGAGAGGAGAGGAGAGGAGAGGAGAGGAGAGGAGAGGAGAGGAGAGGAGAGGAGAGGAGAGGAGAGGAGAGGAGAGGAGAGGAGAGGAGAGGAGAGGAGAGGAGAGGAGAGGAGAGGAGAGGAGAGGAGAGGAGAGGAGAGGAGAGGAGAGGAGAGGAGAGGAGAGGAGAGGAGAGGAGAGGAGAGGAGAGGAGAGGAGAGGAGAGGAGAGGAGAGGAGAGGAGAGGAGAGGAGAGGAGAGGAGAGGAGAGGAGAGGAGAGGAGAGGAGAGGAGAGGAGAGGAGAGGAGAGGAGAGGAGAGGAGAGGAGAGGAGAGGAGAGGAGAGGAGAGGAGAGGAGAGGTCGGGCAGCCCGGCAGGAGCGGCTGGAGCCGGGCCCGCCCCCGGCGGGGCTCCTTTCTTCTCTCCTGTGCGAGCATTTAGCGGTAGCAGATAAATAAACTGACATCAATCATCTGTGCATAGCAGCGTGATCACCTTACGGGACTCATTTCCTCTCAAAATACACAGGTTTATTTTCTATTTAGCTTTCCTTAAATTTTAATGTCTACTTTTGACATAAATATGTTAGTGTTTGGGGAGAGATGAAGTGGAAAGAGGTGATAGTGGAAAAGGGGGTTGTCCCTTGGGCTGCACAGCAGGAGCATCCACATCTCTACCCCTGCACAAGTGGCAGATGCCCGGGCTCTGGAGATGTCCTGGACCACCAGGTCCATCCCCAAGCCCAGGCTGGTTTGTAAACCAGTGCCAGCTGCTGGGGTAGGCTGGGAGCCCCTGAGCTCCCAGAGTGTTCCTCATCACGGGTGCTGGAAGTGCTGCATGGGCAGAGCTGGCTGAGCTTGGCAAGGCAGGACCAGGGGGAACTATTTTAAGCTGAACGAGGGGAGATTGAGATGAGATCTTAGGAAGAAATTCTTTCCCATGAGCCTGGTGAGACCCTGGCCCAGGTTGCCCAGGGAAGCTGTGGCTGCCCCATCCCTGGCAGTGTTGAAGGGCAGGTTGGATGGGGCTTGGAGCAACCTGGGCTGGTGGGAGGTGTCCCTGCCCATGCAGGTTGGGACTAGAGGATCTTTAAGATCTCTTGCTTGGGACAGTGGCATGCCTAAACAGGGCTGGCATTGCTGGGGACAGTGGCACCCCTGAGCAGCACAGCTGTGTCCTCCCTGGCCAGCAGCAGACGTGACCCCAGACTGTTCCTCCTCTGCCATGTTTGTGCTGAGCTCTGTAAACTCATCCCAGAGGTTCCTGGGGCTGCAGTGGCATGGATTCTATAGGTCAGCAACAGTTCATTGCCTCATGGAAATTTATGGTCCCTATAACAAAATGTAGAGTTTGCAAGAGGAAAATGGCCTCTGAGCTCCTTTCTTCATCCCTCTTGCCTTGATGGATGTGAGACACTTGGCTCTCCCACAGCTCTGCTGCCTCTGGCAGCAGAGGTCTGACCCCTGGCTGGGCAGGAAGGGGACACCCCAGCCAGACTGCCACATTGCTCCTGATGGCAGGGCTTGGTGGAGTCTCCTTGGGGACCTCTGCATGGCTTAGGGTTTGTTTCTTGGGGCATCAAACCACAGAGGACCTCTCCAGCTCCAGCAGCTCCACGAGGGAGAAGCATGGCTCCAGCAGCCCAAGCTGGCCCCATGGTGAGCAGCAAGCACCCCCCAGCTCACTGAGGCTGGTCTTGTGATGGAGTTGTCCACAGGTGCTCACACAGCCCTGCCTCTCCATCATGCTGCACCACATGTGGTCTGGGTGGTGGGAAACAGGTGCAGTGTGCTGGCAAATCCAGATGGAAACCGTTTAGTCTCACTTTGCTGTGGGATAAATTATGGCAGAAGGAGCAAGGCAAGAGAGTCAGAGCCAGCCAGGGCTGCTGGTTTGGAGGTTCTAGAAATGAACCTTTCTCAGCCAAAATCACGCTCTGGTCTGGTCTTGCTGCTATTTCAGGGGTGTTACCTCCCTCAGCCCTGGGGGATACACCAGCCTCCATCCTCACGATAAATACACTGACTCCCTTTGTGCAGAAGGGCCAGCCCTGGCTGGGAGCTGCTTCTGGGTGGGTGACACCACAGCAGCAGGGTCAGAAGGATGGGAGCCACAGTGGTTCTTGCATTTATACAGCAGCACAGACCATTTTGTGTGCTCCTCAGCCTGCTTTGGGTGTGAGGCCACTCCTGAAGGGCTGATCCACTATCCCCGTGTGGTTGCTGGTTTCATAGATGCACAGAACTCCCTGGTGGGAAAAGGTGGGCTCCAGGCATCAGCTCCAAGGTGACCCCACCACGTGTGCTGCAGAGTGCACAGGCTTTGGCTTCCCCTTCTCCCCTCTGCAGCACAGCCCTGGAGGCTCTCAACAATTCCCACAGACCTGCTCCTGCACATTTGTTGGCTGGTGAAATGGAAGCCTGACAGAGAAGCCATTTGTACCGTGGTTTACCTGGGAGAGGGAAAAGAATCCTAGAGTACACAGAGACCTCCAGCTGGATGCCATCAATCCCTCTGGAGACACTCTCTTGCTGGTGCTGCTGGATGGCCTGGCCAGTGCCTGCATTGGGAAAATGGAGCACTCTGTCAACCAGGCTGCTGATAAAACCTGAGCAGCACCAGCTTGACAGACCAGGCCTGGTTATCCCTCTGAGCTGTTAGGAAATTTAGGGATGTGTCTAGTCGCAGCACAACTCCTCAGGCTGGACACCAGCCCCACAGCCCAAACATGATCCATCCCCACCAAACCTTCTTGCCCCCCTCCTGAAGAGCCACCAGGATCCCGTGGTTTGCATGTTCCTTCCTTCTCTCACATGATTATTTCCAGTGTGGATCAGGTCTTTCTAACCCCTGGCCCCATGGGTTTACCTTCATCTCAGAGGAGTTTATGGAGTAAGATACACACCCTTGCCCTTTTCAGCCCAGGGAAAACTTCTCATGACATGAGAGAAATCCAAGAAATCAACAACTCTGGAGGTTTGTAATAAGTCTGAATCCTTCCTAAACCCAGACACTCAGCACGAAGAGGGGTCAGTGATCTCTGAGCTCCTTCCCCTCTGCCTCCTGCCATCCGTCTCTGGGTGGATGATGGGAAGCAGATGAGGCAGGCTTGGGACACCCAGCTGCTCCAAGGCATGGACATGGTTTGTGTCTCTGGAGCAGGCGCTGGGCAGGACTGTGCTCTGGGCAATCCTCCTGCAGGAGACCCAGACCTCCCACCCAGAGACCCTGGAGTATTCGGCACCTCCTGCATCCTCTTGGGCTCCTCCTCCAAACTCCGGCCTGTGCAGAGCTGGGGGCAGCAGCAGGGATTGAACCTCTCTCCGTGCAAGATTCATCACGTGCACACGTGTGTGTGTGTCTGTGCGTGTCCTGGCAGGCACCCGTGTGTCCGTGTAGGAAGGGTTCAGGCTGTTTCACTGGCCTTCTGGGAAGCCTGTCTGAGCCAGGACTCCCCCCCAGTTGAAAGGAAGGGCTCAGTAACAGCGTTTAACCCTTCTGGGGGCTTCCCCGTGCTGACATCTTGCATGAAAGGGCCCCCGGGGCTGCCAGGGCACTGGACCAGCAGATCCATCCATCTTCCCTGCTTCTAGCCTGCAGGTAAAATAAACACAGCTTCAAAAACACCCATGCAGTGTCACTTCCACTTGCTCCTGCAAACCCAGACTCTCACACTCTCCCTCTCACCATCACTCACACTTAGTCCCTGTCCTCCCTGCCTTTGGCCTCACATCCCCATCCTGCTTCTCGCTTTCCCACCCGCCTGTTCCCACCTCCTCCCGGCGGAGCAGCCGGCAGGGCTGGGAGCAGAGCGGGGCTGAGCCCTGCTTGGGGGGCGGAGAGGACAGGGAGGCTGCAGAGCTGCCCGGGGAATCTGCTGCCAAGGGCCATAAATAAAGCAACCGGCTTTGCTTTCTCCTTGTCCGGCCCTGTGCAAATATTTACTGCCCTGGTGACCCGTGGCGGCTGCGCAGGCAGCACGGGCAGCAGCAGCAGAGGCAGCACAGGCAGCAGTGGATTGAAGGCAGCAGCAGGCAGCAACAGGCAGCAGCACAGGCAGCAGTGGATTGAAGGCAGCAGCAGGCAGCAACAGGCAGCAGCAACAGGCAGCAACAGGCAGCAGCAACAGGCAGCAGTGGATTGAAGGCAGCAACAGGCAACAGTGGATCGAAGGCAGCAACAGGCAGCAACACAGGCAGCAGCACAGGCAGCAGTGGATTGAAGGCAGCAACACAGGCAGCAGCAACAGGCAGCAGCAACAGGCAGCAGTACAGGTAGCAGTGGATTGAAGGCAACAGCAGGCAGCAGCACAGGCAGCAGCAACAGGCAGCAGTGGATTGAAGGCAGCAGCAGGCAGCAACACAGACAGCAACACAGGCAGCAGTGGATTGAAGGCAGCAACAGGCAGCAACACAGGCAGCAACACAGGCAGCAGCACAGGCAGCAGTGGATTGAAGGCAGCAACAGGCAGCAGCACAGGCAGCAGCACAGGCAGCAGTGGATTGAAGGCAGCAACAGGCAGCAACAGGCAGCAGCACAGGCAGCAGCACAGGCAGCAACACCAGGCAGCAGCAACAGGCAGCAGCAGGCAGCAGCACAGGCAGCAACAGGCAGCAGTGGATTGAAGGCAGCAACACAGGCAGCAACACAGGCAGCAGCACAGGCAGCAGTGGATTGAAGGCAGCAACAGGCAGCAGCACAGGCATCAGCACAGGCAGCAGTGGGCTGAAGGCAGCAGCTCTGTGACACATCCCCGGTGCAGGAGACATTTGCCTTCCTCCTCCTCAGTGGATCTCCAGTCTTTGCACAACTACAGCAATTGGCAGAGACTGTTCAAACCTCACTGGCTGGTTTGAGGACCTCATTCTGAGTCTGTCAGGTTATTTTCTAGTGACTTTAGGCTGTGATTTTCCAGGGTACAGGGAGAAACACTGGTATTGAAGGAGCATGGCATGCAGAAGGGGCAGGCAGGCTCCTGCCACGCTCTCCCTGGCTCAGGAGCTGGGCAGCACTCAGTGCTGGCCCTCATAAAGCACATTAAGTCTCCAGCAATCCCAGCGTTGTGCCTGGGAGGGATTCACAGCCCTTGTGCTGCAGGGGGACAGAAATCCATCCAAAGCCATGGAATGGAGGTGTGTAGGTAAGGCTGGATGTTCCTCTGGATGTTTCACCCAGGGCTCTGCACATCTCATCATCCCTTGCTTGTTCTTTCAGTCTGCACCCATTTCTTCTTTGCTCGCTCACTCTCCCTGGGCATGTGTTTGCCTTCCTGCCCTGGTTGGTGGCCATTGTCCTGCTTTTTAATTTGAAGATAAGCCTGCACATCTGCTCAGCTTCACAGAGGAAGGCAGCAGCCAATGGGGAGCAGTGTCAGCCCCCCCAGGTGGCAACAGGCACATCACGACTCTGAGAGTCTCCTGCTTTTGAGATGAAGGGGGTGAGTGTGGAGCAGCAGGTTGGACAGGAGAGCAGAACACTGCTCCCCTTTGCTTTCCTTGGCATCACCCCGTGGTGGGTACATAGCTCTGGTGTGATGGTGGAAGGGAAAGTGTTAATTGCCTCCCTCTGACTAAGGAATGCTGCAATCAACTGGCCCAACTGGGATTTGCTGGTGGGAGGGCTGGGCCGGCTTCAAGCTGTGTATTTATTGCAGGGAAGGGGCTGTGAATCTTTTGGCTGTTGGTTACCTTGTGGTGAGGTGTTGGGGCCAGGATGGCTGTGAACTCCTCTCTGGTGAGGGACTCTGGCCTTCTGCTCTGGCTAAAGGAGCTCTGTCAGATTTGCTTTGCCTCTAGGCAAAGCTCTGCTTTTAGCCTGGTTCTTCTGTTTAGTCCTGCATCTCTTGGTGGATGAGCAGGGCCCAGATCCAGCTCTGGTTGGGACTGCAGTTCAGGTTGTACCCATGGAAGGGTAGAAATATCTTGTCTGTCCTGGTAAGTCTGCTCTGGGTTTGTCTTTCTTCTGACCTGCTCTATCACATGTGTTTCTCTGTGACCCTCCTACAAGGGAGGTGGGAACGCATGGAAATAGGAAATGTTCTCCTTGCCCTTTCAGTGTCCCCAGAGCTGGCAAGTTCCATATCCAGCCAGATCTGTGGCTGAACAGATTCACTAACAGCTTTCTTTTGTAATATCTCAGCTCAGAGAAGTTAATTATCTCCAAATATTGAAAAGGGCAGATGGATTTTGTAGGATTTACTTGGCTGTGTAATTTTGGTGCCCCAGAGATGCTATTTGGTCTGGCTGCGATGAGTGACACATCATTGCACCCGGGCACAAATGTCACTTGAGTATATTACTCCCTCCTTCTCCTGTTATTTGCCCACTGGGGAGAAGTGTCTCCTCCAGGCTGGCCCAGCTGTGCCCAGACTGCTAATTCTCCTGCCCAGCCCTCTCCCTGCCTGTCCATCTGAGGACCAACAAGAGGCAGCTCTGCAAGCTTCCACCCAGTATTTAAAAACCAAAGGGACTGGAAGGAAGATTCTGGCTGGAGTTGATGTATAATTGTTAGGGAAATGTTCTGAGCACCTCCTGTGTGTGGATGCAGCAAGGCTGGTTAATCCCTGGGGCTGGTGTGGAGTCCTTCCTCCAGCTGGCTGGAGGATGATGATGACCCTTCTCAGCCCCTCTTTCATCTCTCCATCCCTCAAACCTACCCTCAAGGGGGTTGGGGAAGTCTGTGTTAGTAGTCTGAGAGGAAAATGACAGGTGGGGTTTGAAGACTTTCTTTCCTTGGGGAAGTATGTTCCCCTCTCTGGGTCTGCTGAGCTTGGCTCTCCTCTCCTGCCCACTTCTGCCATAGTGGTGCAGGACTCCCCTGCCTGCTCTTGCCCAGCCAGGGGTGCATTTAGGGACAGGGATTTTTTTTTTTTTTTCATGTTTAGCTCAGACTAGAGAGAAATTATCCTTTATTTTTACATCTCCTCCATCTCTTTGTGCCTTGACTCAAGCAGCGAAAAGTTAAATGTGTCATCGCATGATCAGTGTGCTCAGCCCAGAAACTAAATAGAGATGTTCCCAGTGAACTCATTCAGTCTCAGTTTGTTTGCCAAGCACAGCAATCTCCCCGTGCAGCTACAGCTCTCAGAAGTTGTCGGGGTGGAGGTGACTGCTAAAAAGGAGACAGGCACACAGGGGTTTTGTGTGCTTGGTTTTAATGCAGGAGATGAACTCTGGGGGACCTTTGCAACACTCCACTTCTGTTTATAGGCAGAGGTTGACTTTTGTGTTTGGGGGATCTGGGTCAAATAGCTAAAGGGCCTGTCTTCCAGGGTTTGCCAACTGTTGGAGTTGATTGAGTTGGACTGGGGAGGGCAGTGACCACAGTGCTTCCCTTCTAGCCTCCAGCTGGTTTGACTTGCATTGCAAATGTTTTCTCCTGTCACCTCTTAATGATCCTTTTTCCCCTTGCGGGTGTATAATTTCCCCTGGAAGTCTCCAGTGAATGGTTTCCATCACAGTTATTTGTCCCTTTCTTTTCAAGTCTACAGTAATTTCTATAGAATTGCAGGCCTGGCATGATTTGGGGTGGGAGTAGATTGAATTGCAGTATTTCATCTCTGGCTGTCAAGTGAGCCTGCATTACCTTCTGTGGGGCTGACAGCAAGGAGATATCCAACCTGCTGGAATATATAAGGTGAGCTGACGAGTGGCCCAAAAGCTCCAAAACCTTTGTTCTGGGTGAGCAACATCTTTTCTGGACCTGGGATGGAGGAGGAGAAAGGAATGCTTGGCTCAGTGGAGCCAGGGAGGAAAGGGAGAGCAAATGCTCTTCTGGGGGATACTATTGGAAGGACATCATAGAGGAGGAGTTCATAAATCCAAGGGGCTTCTCATGGCTGAGGCTTGAGTCATCTGCACATCAAAGGAGACCAACAGCCCCTGGGTGAGGCTGCCAAGGAGGTGGGGAGGGGGTTGGTGTGTGTGTGAATGGAGCACTGAGCTCCTCCACCTCACCCCAAATATGCACTTTGAAACCCCTCACAGGCAGCAGTGGGTGGAAAACACATTCCCTTTGAGGTGGACCATGTACTTACATGTGCTTGGGATCTTGTAGCCTGGGCTGGAAAACCCTTCTGGTGCTGCTTGTGCAGAGCTGCAGACCCAGCTGGCTGTGGAGGCAGGGCTCTGTGGACATATGTGTCCCAGCAAGTGACAACTGTGTGACTAAACTCTTTGGTCAGGGCTGCCCACTCCTCAGCTGGAAGATCCCTCTAGGCCAGGGAACTTCAGGATCCTACCCCCTGGATTTTGGAGGTACTGCCAGCTCAGTTCAAAGGGGCTTTATGGAGAATTTGGGGCATTGCTGAGTGGGACTCCGACCCTGGACTCACCTGTTGCTGTCCCATGTGTATTACACTGAATTACTGAGAATCAGAGTGACTGTTTTTCCTACTTTCCCTGTGGGCAGAACTGAGGTGTCCCAATTTTCATTGCTTAATGTGAGAAAAATGCTAAGACAACCCCTCTGCTTCCCTTAGCACCCTCAAACTGGTCATCCTGAAGTTGTGCCTTGCCCAGCAGAGCCTGGGCTGTGTGAGGTGGTCTTGCTCTCAGGACATCCTTGTGCTCCATCGGGACCTTGTGATGCTGCTTTCCTCAGCAGGGTGCAGGACAGGCTCCTCTCCTCTCCCCCCAGGCCATCTGCCCTTGCCTGGACAGGGGCAGGACCTGGGAGCAAGGTGGGACCATTTGTTTCTGATGGGCTTCAGGCTCCTGCTCTCCTGTCTCGGGGCTGGTGTCTGCTCTGTTGATAGCAGAGGGCAACCTTGACAGGAGATAAAGCACGTGCTGTGTTTATTGACCACTGCAGGGGAACTAAACCTTTCCTCCCAGGGGACTGTGCTGCTGATGGATACTTAGGCAGCGTCTTGCTGTGTGTTTTTCTCCTCTCTCACTGCTTCTGGAGCAAGAGGTGTGGGCAGAGGAGCTGCTGGATAAAACAGTGCTCTTCCCCAGCCTGGGCTCAGGAATCCCTGCTACCTTTGAGGGTGGGGAAATCTTGTATTCCCTCCTGGAGGGAAATGAAAAGCAGGGTTTGTGCAACAAGGTGTGGGCCCTGCAATGGGAATGGAACCACAGGGGTTCCTCTCAGCACAGTCCTGTGGGTTAGACAGGTCCAGACATACTGGGACACTTGTGCCAGGACTGGGTTTCAGACATCTCCAGCTTCTTGGGACCTAAATGCAGCAGGCTGGCCAAGGCCCTTTGCTCCTGTGGTAAATACAGTTTAGTTTTTGCATGGCTAGATCTAGAGAGGACAGCTTTGGGGGTATGGCAGGTTTCACAGCAGTTCCCATCCCATTTCCCTAATTCCTGAGGGGGAGAGCTGAGCAGGGTATGTGGCAGTTTTCCAGTGTCTCTGGTGTCCCTTTGACTCTGTCCCCTCGCTCATCAGATGAAAGACAGGAAGATATCCAGACTGTGATGCCCTATGATCCTACTGGAAGTGCAAGGCAGGGTTTGGATCCTTACATAACTCCAAGTGCTAATGATGGTTTATGATCCTTTAAAACCTTTAGAGCCTCAAAGGCTCCCAGAGAATTTGACAAAGCACAGTCCTGCTGCAGGATTCCCCTTGTTGCCAAAATACAGCCAGGTCTGGGGATGAGGTGACATGGGGGTTAGTGCACACATGCTCTGAGGAGAGGAAAACAGCTGCCTCAATTCAGAGCAAGCTGCTGGGGGGAATATTGGGAAGGATCCACCTGAAATATCCCTGGCTGAAGCATGAGGAACTTGTAAGCCCTCAAGGGGGTCCCTCTCACAGCACAGTAACCTGCAAAATGCTCTGCTGTGGCAGTCAGGGACTCCAGGAGCCATCACTGGTGTGATTTCTCTTGTCCTTGCTCCAGCCTTTGAGTACAAAGCTGCCCAGAGCCACCAGGGCTCCAGCTGCCCCATGGATTTGCTGGAGCCCCTGGTAGGAGCTTAGCACATCTTCCAGCAGGTAGTTTTCTCCTCTCTCAAACTTTCCTCAAGTAGAGGAAGCAGCACTGGAGCAGAAGGCTCCATAAATCAACCTGCTTTATTGCCATGCACTGTTAAACTGCTGCTGCATGTCACCCTGGAGCTGGCTGCATTTCCCTGCAGGATGAATTGATTCCTGCACAGCAAAGGTCAAACCTTGAGCTCTCTGACTTAGTTCATTCTTAGTCTGGACAAAGGCACAATCCCCACTGAAGCAAGGGCTTGGATATCTGCTGCACTATAAATAACAGAACTAAGTGAAAACTAAGCCAGGCTCTGAATCTTGCAAAGTGCTGGGGGATCCTTGGAAAATGGATGGTCCTGAGGTAGACTTCCCATTTTAGCAGCAAAGGAAAGAACAGAGGCTTGGATCACAAAGTGGGGAGGTTTGGTTTTTTTTTTCCCCCTCTTTTTTAGCTCTTCTGCAGCCTGACTTCCTCTCTTTGACAGAGGGATCCCTGAGAAGTGCAGTTTGCTCCGAGCCTTTTGGTCTGATCACCTCTCAGGAGCTTCTCAGCACTGGAAGGATTCAAAGCGGAGTGTGTGCAGCAGGCAGATGAAATGTCTCACATTCCTGCTGCCCTCTGCATTCCCCTGCTCTTTTTTTTTTTTTTTTCCCCACTGCATCCAGCTCTTTTATCCGAGTTTGGTTTTCTTGTTCCCAAGGGAGGCAGTTAGCTTAATGAGTTAACGCTGCTCTGATTGTTTCTGGAGATGCAGGCAGTGCCCCATCTCCACTGCTGGCCTTGCTTGGATCCTGCCAGATAAATCATGCTGATTTAAAATTGATCGTTCTGGGATGTGGAAGAAAGTGGAGTGGGCGGATTTACCCCATTAGGGTGCATTGATCACCATTACTGCGTGTAATCAGGGTTAATCTCGGGATTAATTGGGGGGATTTGCTGATGGAAACGATCGGCAATTTGTGTTAGTTACTGCTCTATTCGCCTCTAATGGCTTAATCAGATTACAAATTAAAAGTGGCTTCTTCCAGAGAATCTCCCAGGACTTGAGCAGGAGCAAGAGGAGAGAGAGACACGTCCAGAGCATATGGTTTGCAACTCTCAGCTCAGTTGCCCAGCCAGGAGGATGGATGGATGGATGGATGGAGACCTGGAGACCTCAGCAGCACCTGTGGGGAGCCCCAGGCTGGGGCAGGGAGAGCACCCATGGGCTGCACAGCTGGGGTGGCTGCAGGGGGTTCCAGGTACCTTCTCTGCCCTTGCTCCTTGGGAACAAAAACCTGTGTGTGCAGTGAGGTGATGTCAGTGCATTTTCTCACAGGATTTTTCTGGTGGCGAAAGGAAACAAACCAACCCTGGGTTTGAGTTGTGCAAGGTGTGTGATGCAGAGCTGGTATAGGTGGCTCTCTGGGGCTGGGACCAGCAGAAGTAGCACTTGAGCCATTTCGTCATGGGGAAACATTTCAGGAGGGAGCAGGAAGAGTTTAAACTCTGAGCAAACCATTAAGACAGTGATTTTTGCAGCAAATAAATTAAGGCTGATGAGCTGAGACTGGTTACGCTAATGATAGAAAAGGGTCCTGTCCTGGAAAGATTCATCTAGCAGGAGCTGAGCTGAAAGAATCTGAACTCTATTAATAGTGTAGTAGATGAGAAAGCCAGAAGGGTCTTTTAGTGAGCATCGTGGCTGAAAGGATGCAGGAGAGGAGCCTTGCAATTGCCTGGGGATCCACCCCCCACAGAACAGGCCAGAAGTGGGGGAAATTAGGAACTGTCAAGTCCAGCTCTGCTGTGAGAAGGCAAAAAATACATCTGTTGTTTAGAAGCTCATGCCCAGCAATTTACCACAACAGATGGGTCTGGTTACAAGTTGGGGAGGGGCTCAATCTCACCCCATTTCTAATCTGTGCTGATATTGATTGAATTTTTGGTACGTGACAGTCAGATATAAGTGCTGGAGATCTATTTATTCAGCTATTTATAAAGACATGAGCAAACCTGAAGGAAAAAAAAAGGAAAGTGAATGTTTCAAGTGGCTGCTGACAAGTTAGAGTAGTTTAATAAATCACTCGTAATAAACTGCTTTACGTGTGCTGAGAAACACCACTGACTTATTTAATAAACCATTCATGAAGAAGCAGGCAACTCTTAAACAACAGGAATTCATTTTCAGGGCTTGTTGATGTTTTCTGACTGTTCCCTGCTGTAAATTACTCACCAGGTATGTCAGTGTCTGTGTGTGCTCTCCAGACAGTGCAGATCTGCTGAGCTGCTCCTCACGGCTGAAGGGCTGAGCAGGAAGGGGTAGCCTATTCCTCATTCCTGGCCAACACTCCCCTCACTTTCCACAGCATCCTTATCTCCCAGCCAGCAAAGGCAAAGCCCTTTCCTAGGGAGTGTATCAGGCAGCTGTGTCTTTTTGCTGTTGCTCTAAAAAACCCACCTCGGTTTGGATTAGGTAATGCCACTCCCTGCTTTTAGCGAACCCAGCAGAGGCAGCTGCTGCTTCTCACTTTTTCCAAGCCTTTGAAATGCAGCAGCTCAAGCTGTGGCAGGACCTCGGAGGCCAAAGGACTTGTATTTGTGCAGGGAAGAGGTAAATACCAGGGATGGATTTAAAGAAGAAGAGTGAAAGGTGTGTTTAGATTAACAGAGGGGGCTGCGAGGCAGGTCAGCAAAGGTGCAGGATGAGGGTTGTGAGCAGCTCTATCGGCAGAGCCAGGCAGCAGCCTGGACACTGAAGTTCAAGGAGTTTTACATCTGTTCCCCAGAGCCTGGAAGCCCTCGGGTCCTGCTGCCTCCAGAATTGTGCAGGCAGCTGTGGGAGGTGAGCGTGGTCACAGCATCCCTGTCCTGCCCCCTCGGGGAGCTCGGGAGGGACCTCCTGGCTCTGCTCTGCCTACTGCATCCAGGGCAAAAAGGAAACGTGCTCCTTTTTTTCCCTTCTCCTTGCTTTGGGGATCTGCAGAGCAAGCTGTGAAAGGGACCTGATGCGGCTTTGGAAATGTCAGGCATTGTTCGTGTCTGTACTAGAACATACATATGAAAAGGTGGAGGAAAAAAACACACCCCCCCTGTTAGAACAGAGGCAGGGCTGCCTGACCTGACTCTGAGCGCTGCTTTTGTTGTGCTGCTCCTCGGGCAAGGTGGTGGTAGGGGAAGGCTTTGCAAGAAATGGCAATGCATCAAATCTTCTGGTTTCACAAGTGCCATAGAAAAGGGAGGAAATGGTCAGTGGTCCTTCCTGATTTTTATTTGGATGCAAATTAAGGATCCCAGCGACACAGCAGAGCAGCACAACACCACCTCAATTCCAGAGAGACATTGAGGTGCTGGAGCGAGGACAGAGGAGGGCAAGGAAGCTGGTGAAGGGCCTGGAGAATCAATCTGATGTAGAACCCTTGAAGGAGCTGGGGATGTTTAGTCTGAGGAAGAGGAGGCTGAGGGGAGACCTCATCAGTCTCTGCAAGTACCTGAAAGGTCATTGTAGAGAGGCTGGTGCTGGTCTCTTCTCACAGGTGATCTGTGACAGAACAAGAGGGAAGGGCTTCAAGCTGCACCAGGGCAGGGTCAGACTGGACATGAGGAAGGATTTATTCACAGCAAGAGTGGTCAGACACTGGAACAGGCTGCCCAGAGAGATGGTGGAGTCACCATCCCTGGGTGTGTTGAAGGGTGGTTTGGATGTGGTGTTGGTGGATGTGGTTTAGGGGAGACCTTTGTAGAGCAGGGTTGATGGTTGGACTGGGTGATCCCAAGGGGCTTCTCCAGCCTGAATGGTTCTATGATTCTATGATCTCTGGAGGTGGATATTATTTCCTGGGTGAAAAAGTAAGCAGTTCTGAAAAAACCCCAAAAAACCCCACAAAACACTACATTAGTAGCTGGGGTGGTTTTTTTGCATCTACACCCTGACATAGGGGGTGTAGGAGAATGAGACCTCTTTCTCCTCAAAGCATTGGCTCTGAGGAGACTCAGCTGTGCCTGAGCTGTTCTCCTCTGCCAGGTGCAATTCCTTAAGCCCCTTGGCAGGAGTTATGGGGGCTGCTCTGCTCTTTGGTTTTTACTGTTTCTTCATTAAAAAGCTCCTGACACAGACAGGCTGCCTTTGCTCAGTGCTTCACTGCTGCTTCTGCTCACCCTGCCTGACAAATGGATTGTCTTAATGTTTCAATTGGGTGCTCCTGTCTTTCCCATTCCTGGGTGTTATCCTGCCTGGATCTGCACCCAGCTTGCTGCGTGCCTGCCCACATCCTCCTCCTCCTGCAAATAACTGACAACTCCATGGGCTTAATCTTTTAATTTATCTTGCAGCCAGCCAGGTAACTTGCCACCACACGCCTGCTGCCAGCCCGTGCCTCCAGACTCCTCACCAAGCAGTTCAGCAAACCCACGGCAGCACCTGGAGAGACTTTGCCCCTCAAGAAGAGGGTTTGCTGGATCAACAACTGGCAGTGAAGTTTTCTCCTGCAAGTGGTTCCAAAGTCACCCCTTGCAACTTGAAGCAGTGCTTGTGTCAGACCAAGGGTTTTCCAGGACAGTGGTCAATGCATCTTCATGTTCAAGGCCATGCCTGCTGGTGCTGCAAGATCACTCTGAGCTGGTCAAGTGCTCCAGTTCATGATGGCAGTGCTGGTTTAATGGTTGGACTTGGTGATCTTAACTATTTTTTCCAACCAAAAAGATTCCATGATTCATGACCTCTCCCCCTCCTCTGTCTCACAGCAGACCATGAGTTTTTTTAGTGGCATAGGTTGGCCAAATGCTGTTTTTCCTGCTGGTGTTCCTGTAGTGGTGGTGGATGGGGATGAGCAGAGCAGGGGGTGGGTCAGCACCCCTTCTGCTCCCAGGGGATCATTTCCCTGGCCAATGGAACCCTCAGCTGCTGCCAGGCAGAGGAGCTGTGCTGCCTGTCTGCTGGGTGGGCAAGACACAAATCTTTATGGCTGTGATTGTTGCTCTTTCTCTTTTGCAGTAGACTTAAGAGAAAGCACTTGGAAAACAGTTCTGGTGCTTGGGAAGGCAACTGGAGACCCCATCTGTTGCTTCTTGCATTGTTAGGCTGCTCTCTGCTTCCCATGCCAGCCTGGTTGCAGTTAAATGGGGCTTCAGCAGGTCACAAGATCCAAGTGGCTCCTAAATTAGCTAAGACATTAATCAGGTCCCATTTGCATTAGAGCATGGTGTCTATGCCCTCACCCTCCCCTCCATAAATTAAGCAGGTTTTATATCTTCAAGGCTTTTCTGGAATTGTGTCCTTTCTTCCTTCCACCCCCTTCCTGATTTCTGGTGACAAGTACATGCAGCTTAATTGGCTGGCATAGGAAAGGGCT
Organism: Apus apus; assembly: GCF_020740795.1. Classification (NCBI taxonomy): domain Eukaryota; kingdom Metazoa; phylum Chordata; class Aves; order Apodiformes; family Apodidae; genus Apus; species Apus apus. The sequence goes on from NC_067293.1 coordinate 19,592,198, forward strand.
GACATTAATTGGCTGTGTTTGGCATGCAGACATCCAGTCTTGCAGTGCTTCCCAGGGATTTTATCAATCCCATCTCCAAGACCTGCAGCTCCTGGGCACGGCTGCTGGTTTGATGGGTTTTGATTGTTTCCTGCTGCTGAGTGAAATTTTGTTTGGCTTTTATGGCACTTTGGCTGGGGAAGAGCAGTTTTCACCTGGCACACCCTGCAGTGAGTGCAGGAGGGGATCTGCAGGCATCACCTGTGGCTGGGAGAGGACACTGTGCTTATGTGGCTGAGCAAGGAGCATCGGGATCCCCTCGGATGCTGCTCCTGGAAGGATATGGTGGGCACAGACATCCCAGCCCAACTCCCCACCAGCCTTTGTACGTGGTGGAGACCCCTCCTCACCTGTGTTTCTCCTGTCTGGCAGGATGGGGGGAAGGCCAAGGTGGCACAGCTGAACTGCCACCTCCCAGTGTTACCACAAAATCCAGCTGAAGAAAACTCTCCAAGACTGGTGTTGGAGCTTTAGACTGCAGGCGTTCTTTATTGAAGCACTGGATGCATGAGGAATAGCTTCCAAAGTAATGCATAAATCTCATGCATAATGTTTAGCTTATATAGTCCCACTTATCATGATTCTCAGGAAAAAGAGACTTGTTGGTACCCTTGGTGCCTCTTCTCATAACAATTCTGGGGCCTATCACTCTCCAAGGAACAAGTTCTCACCAAACACAGGAACAAGATATCACACCAGAACAGGATCTCACAAAACAGCTCCAACCTGGTAATCTCCTATAAACAAGATAGATCCCACCTAGCCCCAGTAAGTTTCCATGAGGCCTCATTCTACCTTAACTTTTCTGTTACATTTAACAGAGCAGTTCTGTTTTGCCCAGGGAGGTTGTTGATGCCCCATCCCTGGAGGTTTTTAAGGCCAGGTTGGATGAGGTTTTGTGCAACCTGATCTAGTGGGAGGGTTCCCTGCTCATGGCAGGGGGGCTGGAACTTGATGGTCTTGAAGGTCCCTTCCAACCTGAATGATTCTATGATTCTATAGGCAACACCAGAGGTGAAGGTGCTTCTCCCTCCCTGAGCATCTCCCAGAGCTGCTGCTGTGGAGGGTGGGTGAGAATCCTTCTCCTGCCCCTCAGGGCTCCCAGGGTGTGCAGCCTGACATCACTTCAATCCATCCTGGATACTTAGCAAGTGAGCTGTAAATTCACCTTTTGGGAGCAGTGGATTAGTGTGGGGATGTGTGTTTGGCCTCTGACAAGTTTTAATAGCCAGTTAACTTATTTTAAGGGACAAATTTACTAGTTCCTGGTCCTGCTTGTTTTCACACCCGTCCCTTTACCTGATTAATTCTTAACCCACCTTCACAATTAGCTGTGAAGGCCAGCAGCTGCCCCTCCTCTCCAAACAATCTTTTAACCATCAGGGAGCAACACTTGTGCTGGGATGAACAGGAAGTTTCTGGTAGCTCTAACTATAAAAAAATAATTTGATGCCTTTTTTATGGCCCAGTTATGACTGCCTCCTTCCACTGGAGTGACTTAATAGGGTCCTAAATGGCCCTGCATCCTTCCTCAGTGCAATCAGGGATGCTGGATCAGCACTGGTCTCTGCACTTAATGGTGTTTCAAGAGTTTGAGTAGGATTGTAAAGCAAAAAAGATAACCTGGCCCAGGCCTCTGCAGCGTGGTGGGTTAATGTGGATGTGCTGTTGTGTTTGCATTGCTAATTTCCATTGATCACCTCTGGGTGATCAGTATTGGGGATTCTCTAATCCAAAACTACAAATGTTTTTCCTTCAATTTTGTTTTAGATTGAACTCATTCAAATAATTTTGGACTGGAAGAAAAAGGCAGAAGGGGGAAGGAGAATATTGTCACCTCAGCTTCCAGCTTGAAAGAGTTTGCAATTTTACCTGTTTCTGATGGGCTGTTTTGCAGGACAAGCACCTTCCTGTCCTCAGGCACCCCCTCAGCCCTGGCTCTTTCCTTTGTCTGCAGCTTTGCCCACTAACATTGATGGCAAAACTTGGGACAAAACCCTCAGAAGCCTGGAAGAGTGGGAGATAATTATGCTTTTATACCTTTTTTATAAAAAGAGTTTGGGTGAAGAAAGAAATAAAGGAGCTCCTGAGTGCTGGTAAAAGCTCTGGCCTGGCTTTACATTTCCACAGGAGCTGGGAAGGAGATGGATGTTGGAAATATCCAACCAGGAGCAAAGCTTCAAGGGCTAACTTAGTCCTTACACGCAGAGTTGGAGGGATGCAGGACCTGCCCTGGCAGTGGACAGCACCATGAGGTTGTAGGTGACCTTTCAGATGGAGAGCAGAGCATCCCTTCAATGCTGGGCAGTCACAGTCTCACCTGATACCATCTCCTGGAGTTAATACTTTAGTCACAAAGCCCCCTTCCACCTGAAACCCTTTGGCACCCTCCTGGACCTGTGGTCTCCTTGCCTTGTTCTGGAGGCCTCTTGCCATGGCCAATACTTGCACAGAAGATCTACTCAGCAAACCTCAGCACATCCTCTCTCACGGGCCTTTCCCCGAGCAGATGGTATCTTGACATAACTTCACTGTCAGGAAGTTTAACAATATTCAGCTGAAGTCTTCTTTTATTCACATGATCCCCTTGCTCTCAGCAGCCTGGAGCACAAGCCTCCTCTCTGCACAGTGTTTATGTACTCCAGCTATTTGCAGGATGCTGTCATCTCTCCCCTTAGCTGCTGCTTGTTTGAAGTAGGCAGATGCTGCTCTTAAAACCTTTCTGCCTGGATTCCTCCAGCCTCTAGATCACTACAGACTCCCCTTAAACCCTTCTCAGTGTATCTTTATCTTTTCTACCAATTACATGCTTACAGAGCATGCAATATCCCCCTGGTTTAATACACCCTCTCCAGCCCAGTATAAACACACAGCAGCATGTGTACAGAAAACAAACCAAAAGGCTTCCCTCAGCAAGCTTTCTACTCCAGCCACAATTATCTCTCCTGGGGAGTGAATGAGAAAGAGCACATGCTGCAAGTGACAGGCTCTCAGGCAGCTCTTCGAGCACTGCTGGACCGTGTTCAACAGCTCCTGGCAATGACGCTGGAAGGACGAGCGCGGCGGTGGGATGGACGGGTTTGAGGCTGGAGGGCTTGTGTGAGCAGCTTCTCAGGAGATGCAGCACAGAAAGGGTTTCCAAAGTTGAATTGCACGGTAGGAACATCTACCAAGGTAAAATATTCTCCCCAGCATCTCCCCACAGCCCTGAGGCTGTGATTGCAGGTGGATCAGGCACCGGTGCTTCCCTGTGCCCTGCTTGGAGGAACTTCTGACACGGGGCTGCCCTGTGTGCTGGGAAAAACCAGGTTTCTAAATTAAAGACTTGGGGTTCGAGGTGTTTCCTCATGAGCGCTCTTCCTGATGTGATTTTCACCAGCCACGTGCCAGAGGAGAGGCTTTTTGAACTGAGATGGATGCTGCCCTGTGGTGTGGGTAGCACTGGGTGACACCAGGACGTGGTTTTGAAGACAACTCGTTTTCATTGCTTTAGCAGAAAAGATAAGCATCCACCACACTTGATTTTTTGCCATAGGGCTGTGCAGGTCTATGAGGATTGTACCTGTTTCCTCAGGACCAGGCTCTGTGAGTGCCAGTGATGTCCTTTGCTGAGAGTGGGAAGGAGCCCAGCAGCTTGCTGATGAGTCTTCTCCATCTGCTGGTCTTTGGAGATGGGCTGTGCAGCCTGCCAGGCCCATCTGCAGCAGGCACGAGTCCACCCTCGCAGGGAAACGGGGCTCAGAAATGTCCCTGCTTGCTGCTGGGTGGGCTAATAATGGCCTCAAGACCAAGGAGCTGGTTTGGAAGTGCCCTTAGGGCAGGTGTCCTTGCTGGGTTGGTGCCAAGGGGTGGGTGGGTGGCCCCAGGGAGTGGCTGCCCACCACCCACCCACCTGCTCAAGGATGTTCCATCCTTTTTGGCAGGTAAACATGATATTCATGGATCTTTGCTGATAAAGGGAGACTGAGCTCACAAAAAGATAACATTTCCAGAAGGTAACTGGAGGATGGGTCCTTCCCTGATGGCCAGCTGATGGTCCTGCAGAGGCTCCAGAAGTCCTCACAAGTCCATCTCCTTCTCACAGGGCAGGGGTGGGTACTGTTTTTTCCAGGATGGCAATGCCACACAGACAGAGCCCAGCATCTCCAGTACCCCAGGGCATGCTCTGGGACTTTGCATCACTCAGGCTTTCCCAGCAAGAATGGGAACTCAGGGTGACCCCTTCCTCCTTCAGCACACACAAACAGCTCTCAGGTGAGTTTCCCTATAAAAATGCTTCCTTTTATATGGTATCCCTTCTGAATTCAGTTCTTAACCTATGTTCTAAATTACAATGTGATATAAAAGATAGATATAATCTGGTTTTATTATACCATTTATATATTTTTTTCTGTCAGATGTTAGTTATTAAACCACACTGCTTTTGCAATGCAGAGACATTATTGCAGATGAGTGACCAGGCCTCACACTCCATGTCTAGCTAATTAGAAATAAAAATAGTTCCCAACAGGGTAACTGAAGGCACAAGGTGGGAGTTAAATCAGAGAGGAAAGGTCACAGGGTGTGTGACCACACTGACTTTGTCCATCTGAGATCTTTTATGTTTTTCCTCTTGCAAAAATCTCTCCGTTTTGGACTAAAAATGCCTCCCTCTTTCACAAAGTGCAACAGGTGAGATGCAGGGAGAGGTAGGGGAGGGATCTGCTGATTTTTGAGCCAAGCTGTTCACTGGACTTTGCAAGCCAAGTTGTCAGTAGCCTTTTGTTTTGTTTTGAAAGATTCAGGCTGATTCAGGGAAAAAAGAAAAAAAACAGAGGGTAAATCTCTCCCTCACCCTCAACTTGTGCAATTAAGAAGGGTTTTCTTTCGAGTATTGGTAATGTGGGGCCATCTGTACTGGCTCCAGCAGGTCCCATTCCCCAGCTCCTGGGCTTAATTGCACTTCCATTGGCAACTGGAGCAGTCACTGCATGTGTTTCAAATGAACTCTCCACTTCAGGCTGGTTTTACTGATCACCTTTGTGTGATTGGCAATTAAAGCCCTTTTCAGCCGAGGGAGGATGAATGATTGCCTGTTTTTCAGCTTGTATCTCCCTCCTTTAGCTTGCTCTGCCTTTTGCATTTTCTAATATTCCCTCAGTTCCTTATCTGTTGCAAAAGCCCCGCACTGGAGCCGTACGTCTCTTCCCTTGATGAGAACCATGCCTTTGGGGACAACATCTGGGTTTTTCCACATCAAACGGGACAGTCTTCGGTGCTGCAGCAGCAGCTCTGCCCAGTTTTTAGGTGCTTGTGGGGAATAGAGGAGGAGGGGAGCAAAAAAAGAAAAGGATATTAAGAGAGCAAAGGAGGGTGAACTTAGCCCACTGGTAAATCCATCCCCGAAGCTGTGGTGCGATCAGGAAATGATCTCTTAACACCCTGCACCTGCATCCCAGGAAGAGCATCCAAAAGGGGCCCAAGCCAGCAGCAGGGTCTGGAGGAATGGTGCTCCCAAGTGCAACTGCAGGGATTGTCAAGACTCCTTGGCCAGCTTCAGTCCTCTTTCAGCTTCTGGTTCCTGCCTCCCTGTGCCTGTGCCAGATGCACTCTGCCTTTCCCTCATCCAAAATGAATGTTGAAAAGTTGGGAGGTGGCAGCTCTAGAAGCTGATTTCAGCTGGCACGCTGACAGCATCTTGGTGCCCTGCACAGATGCACCCATGTTCATACTATCTGGTCAAAGGCTGGTGAGTGGAGAGAGGGGGGCTGCTGGTGGGTTTATAGGAAGAAAAATCTGGTCTGGAACCATCAAACCCAAGATCTCAGCTCTCCAGCTACCCTGTGCCATCAAACCCAAGATCTCACAGCTCTCCAGCTACCCTGTGCCATCAAACCCAAGATCTCACAGCTCTCCAGCTACCCTGTGCCATCAAACCCAAGATCTCACAGCTCTCCAGCTACCCTGTGCCATCAAACCCAAGATCTCACAGCTCTCCAGCTACCCTGTGCCATCAAACCCAAGATCTCACAGCTCTCCAGCTACCCTGTGCCATCAAACCCAAGATCTCACAGCTCTCCAGCTACCCTGTGCCAAAGCTCCTCATCAGATACAAATAAATGTGTGCAGAGAGGAAAAAGTGCTTATCTGCAGCCTGGGATGGCTGTGCCCAGCTCTGATGTGGAGCTTCCCTGGCTTAACCCCACACAGCAACAGGGTGTAAGCAGTTGAGGTGGAGGAGCATCAAGAGGAAAAACCAGAAGCAGAGGGAATTCTCCTGCCCTGCCAGGAATCTGGCTGGGCTGCTGGAGCCAGGGAGGGTGTCGGCGTCCGCGCTTATTAAGTCCCGGGTGAGGTCGGCAGCGTGTCTGGCTGAGGTGCTTCCTGAAGCACAGGTCTTACCAGGTCTGCTGGTGCTTCCATTCAGCAGGGACACAAATTAAAGCATCCTCAGAGATCCAGCACTGAGTGTTTCCTCTGACCTCAGAGGATTTGACCCGACTTGAAAGGCCAGGAAGTTGCAAGTAAAATGACAATAGAAAGAAGGTGATTCCCAGTAAAGCAGACTCACAACTTCACTCCCTTCTAATCACACCTTTGCCAGGGAATTTGCCTTTTCTTTACAATTGTGGCCGTGTCCTTAGGAAGCACCTCTGCAGGGAAGTGTGCCTCGTTTTCAGCACATCACAGCTTGCAAACCTGTGTCCTGCCTTGGCTCAGCACTGTAAGGACAAGGCCGGGTCAACATTCCCAAATTCCCTTCCCACCCCACAGACACAGAGGAAGAAAGGGGTCAGAGCACCTTTGACAGCAGAGACCTAAAGTTTGGGAAAGCCTGAAAGGAATTGCCTACAGCTGCTGCTGATCCTGGAGCTGTGCTTTTGGGTTTCAGGTGGGATGGGAGAGGTGTTTTCTCCAGGCTCGCTTCCCCCTGCCTGCAGGGGGTTAGAGCAGGGCAATTTTGGGATTTAAGTCGGTGATGGAGGGAGGGATTAGGCGTTCCTCAGCCTAGACAGTTCCACATTCTTTCCCTCTGATTTGCCAGTCGGTGCTCTCATTCCCCCAGCCAGGAACCGGCTTGCTCAGCTGCCTTCCAGTTACGGCGCTGGAAGAGTTTTCCAGCCCAGCGTCCCTTCCTAGCCTGTGTGCCTTGATTTAATGCTTTGATTTGAAGTTATTTTTTACAATAAGAGAAAGATGGTCCATGCCAAAAAAAGCAGTTTCATAAAATGCTGAACATGACTTGCATTCTGTAATTGCAAACCTGAGAGACTTGGAGTAATTGACATTTTGGATGTATTGCAGAGTATCGTATTTAATCTTGAAAAGCAGGTTCCAGGCAAAGGAGGCAACTGCCAAGCCAAACTCAGACTCCTCGCTGGGTTCCTACCATAACTCATTTTCAAATCCATTCAGCACAGTCCTGAACCTAAATGTTTACTTTTTTGATTTACTAAGATAACATTCCTGGGTCACCGAAACTGTTTGTCAGGGAAGGTCTCGAGGAGACAGCAGGAATTAGTGATGCACCGGCTTGAGCCCAGGGATGTGTGGTGTGCCAGCACTTTCTAGTGCTTCAGGGGGAATTGTGTCCCTCTCCCATCATCCAGAGGGTGGCAAAGAGCTCTCCCCATAGGTCTGGATGCTGGGTTGGGTGATGGAGGATGGGGATGCTGGCAGCTGTGTATTGGGAGGTGTGCGTGGCCTGGAGAGCTCTGCTCCTGCTCGAGGGCTTCTGAGCTGCCAGGGCTCCATTCATGACTGTGTGAAATTGCCTGAATGTGGGACTGGACGCAAGTGAAATTTCACAGAAGTGTGACTCAGGGCCTGTGTATTTTTGTCAGTGCATGACTTCAGTGCTTGTGTAATTTTAGAAAGGCGCGGGGTGGGACGGATGATGGGTAAGTTCATGCAAAGCGGGCACAGCCTTGCAGAGGCAAAGCAAACCTTCAAGCTGACCCATGGGTTCTACTTTTCCTTTGCCTACGAGCGAGCGCAGCTTCTGTAGAGTATCTGTCCCACATTATCGTGGTTTACAGCCTGGCTATAAACATTTGCTTCTGTTTGAAACACAACAAATAGAAGCGGAAATCAACTCTCTGCTTTGTGCGTCCCAGGCAAAGATACCAGTTGAAGTTTTTACAAAAGGCCAGCCCTCTCCTTGCAAATAGAGTGTTTACATTTCTACAGCTTTCAGCAGAGTGAATACTAATTTACAACGGTGCAAATGAAAAGAAAGCAGAAAAGCCAGGAATGTAAGAGGGAATTTTATACCCCTGACCATGGAAATGAAGACACAGTCCTGGCACGGCGGCTCTTAAAAGCATCGGCAGAGCTACATTTATATCAGGCCAAGTTTGGAGCCAGTGACTCACACTGGAAAGGGCCAGACATTGGAATTGGTTGTCTTAAAGGGCTCCTGGCAGGGCTCCTGGGAGCAGGAGGTGCTTCCCATGAGCCAGGCCAGCAGCATCGTGCTGGGCTTGTTTGTTAAACTTGTGTCAAGGTTTAAGTGATCTATATTGTGGTGCATTTTGCAGTGATGTGGACACAGGGAATTTAGTTGGTTCTGTCTTGGCTCGAGCCAGGACATTCATTCTAGCTGCTCCCAGGATTCAGCCAGAATTAGGATGGTGTTGAATTTGGTTCTTTATGTGCTGGGAATATTGTCCTTTACCTTGGAGGACCCCCACCCCTGCTGGGGGAGTGGGATCTGGGGTTGGAAGGAGCTTCCCTTCCCCTCTTCTGGAGTGGGCTTTCCACCAGGGCTGCCAGCCCGGTTTGGGGAGGATTTGGGGGTTCAAGGCTGGCATCGATTGGGAAGGAGTTATTATTTGCCCAGCTGCACATCTTTATTCATAACCGTGCCTATTGTTCTTTGCATTTTGCATATTTCATTGTAGAGAAATGGGGTGGGGAGGAGGGCCGGGGGAAGCCATGGCCACATCCCTGGGGACTGGGCTGCTCCTGGATGGTGGTGGCAGATTGCAGCAGGAGCCTGTGCCTGGCAGGACACTCACATCTGCTCCTGCTTTGCGGACAATGGAGCACCAGCCCCTCGCTGCACACGGGCCAGCTCTGACAACTTGACAGCCTGCCCAGGAATTCAGACCCAGCGGTTCAGATCCAAAGCGATCAACGTTGTCTGATCCAACATCAGAAGGGGGGTGGAAACAATAATTTAAAAGGGAGGAAAATAAAAAGAAAAGTTGCCTCTTTTTATTATTATTTTTTTTTGCATTTGTGATGAGTGGTATTAAAGCTTCCCTTTATCTGGGGAGCAAGAGCAGCTGGTTTGCTTCAGAGCAGGGCAAGGTGCTGCTCTCAGACATTTCCCTGTCCTCTGCTTCTGTCTGGTCTTTTAAATCTCCCCTCACCCCTGAAGCAGCCACAGCACCTCATGGCTGGGAAGACAGTGAGGGGTTCTTTTTCTTGGGCATTCTCTCCCAGGCCTGGGCTCTCTGAGGGCTTGGGCACCCTGAGATCCTACCATGGGAAGGGATGTGGGCAGGAGTAGCTTCATCCTCTACAGGACAAAATCTGCTCTTGTTCTCCACTGTCCTGCAGGACAAAGTTCTCCACCTGTCCCAGATCACCACCACACCCAAGAGCAGAGCAGCATGGCATGCTCTGTCCATGTGGCACAGCAGTGAGTGACAGGCTCCTGAGATGGGTCTGGGACCCCCCCAACCCCTCCTTTGGCTTTGGGACATCAGCCCTGACCTGCACCACACCCTGCTTGCCCCTTCCCTCGCAGACCATTCCAGCGCTGGCCCATTGCAGGACAGCAGCAGTCTGGAGAAGGGCAACATCTGGAAGAGAGTGGGGCAGAGAAGATGAGAGCAAGGCAGAGAAGATGACCTCTCCTATCCCTGACCATGCTTCCAGGCTGCCCTCCCACTCCCTGGCACGTGTTCTGCATCTCTTCAGCTCCTTGAGTACAGCAAATGGGTGTAAGTAGGTCTGAGCAAGCCTGACAAAATGCAAGGGACCTAAATTACATTACCTTGCACACCAGCTCTGAATCTGACCTTGGGGATTAATTAGATAAACAACCATCTTGTACAGTACCTTATATAAATGTACAAGCAAGGCACCATTAAGGATTATGTTGTCACTAACCTAAGCCCTTAGTGATTTAATTAGACAATTAGAGGGTGCTTGGGAATGCTGTCGTAGTTATCAGAGATATTAACACCATTTGTATTTATATTTAATGGCATCACAGAAGGGGTTTTAGTTATTCTGAGTCTTGCCTTTAAACTTCTGAAGAGAAAACTCTTCTGACTTTAGCAGAGTCTCACAGGTGCTGTCTCAAGCCTCATGATGGGGAGGTCCCAGGGCCAAAACCCTTTTCCATTGTAAAGCAATGTGGCTCCTTGGTGGCTGGTTTGTTCATTGGGATGGCCTGGGGTGTGCTGAGCCCACGGGTACCTGCAGGAACAGCAGGGACCAGCCCTGAGCTCGCTGGCACCTGAGCAGGAGTAAGTGACAAAGGCTGTCCCTGTGGGAACAACCCTGCGGGCAGGAAGGGTGGTGTGACAGTGGTAAAATCAATGGTAGGTTCAATAACTGCACATGGAAGAGTGATGGGCAGCTTCCGTGGTCCTTGGCATGCTGTAAAAGAGCAGGATGTTTATTGACAGGGGAAGTGTTTGATAGAGCTTCCAATGGGTGGAACAATCCCTGTCCTCACCCAGGTCCTCTGCAAAACCAGTGCAGCAGCTTAGTATATCAAATAACATCTGGTGACAAGGGAAAGCCTTCAGCTGACATCAGCTGCAACCTGAGGTGGAACATGGGCTGGAGTCCCTGCAGGAGGGAAGTCTTTGTCTCAGCCCCTTCTTCATCACTGCCAGCCCAGCACCCTTTCTTCCTGCTCTCCTGAAGATGCCATTCTTGCAATCTCTCTGCCAATAATTGTATTTTCACTGTATTGCAGCCCCAGTAACACAATTAAGCCTAAATAATATGGGTGAAGTGGAAAGTAATTTCATTTGCTAACAAATGTTTGAGGCAAGTAGATTCTTTTTGTTTTTCCTTCTCCTGTTTTCATATTGACTCAACCCACAACCATTCCTGCACTCCTCCACATGTGGCTGCAGGGAACTGATTGATCAGAGGGACAGAGCCAGACTTGGGAAAAATGAGATGACCTTTGCTTTGCTTTTTTTATGCATGGAAGGGGTGGGATCCTCTTGGGAGCTCTGGACGAGGCAGCACGTGGGATGTCCTCGGGTAATCAAAGACAATAAGGAAAAAGTGGGGTCAATGATCCGTTCAACGAAAACATAAGGCAAGTGATACATCGAGCAGTTCCAGAAAGTGATCATTTGACAACAGTCTGCTGCAGGGAGCCATCTGGCCAGGGAGAGGCTGGCAGTGCCAGGAGGCACCGTGGGCACCTCTGGGATGAAGGTGAAGGTCTGGTGGCTTCGGACATGCGTGGTCCTCTGGTGTCCCGCTCCACCGATGCCGTCATGGCTGAAGCACCTGAATTAAACAGGAGAGGCATCACTGGCCTCCACAGGTAGGAAAAATCTCCTTTGGAGCCTAGAAGAGTAGACGTTTGAGTGTGACCTGGTTTTCCAGGAGCTGATTAACTGGATGTGGGCTTGGTGAGCTGCTACCGAGGGACATTGCACATAGTTATTCGGGGTCAGGACTCTGGCATCTCGTGTTACGCTTTTCCATTTGCCAAGTGCAAAAAGCTGAGAGCAGAGCTTGAAAACCCCCGTGTAAATAAGAAATAAGAAAGGAAAAATAAAACTGCAGGGAACAGCTTCCTCTTGTGCTTTGCTCTGCCTTTTTTAGGCAAAGCTGCTGCTCACTCTTCCTGCCTCCAAGCTCTGCCTAAGCCTGAGTGTCCCAGCAAGCCAGAAAGAAGTTAATGCTCCAGCGACCACCTGGGGACGATCTGATTTCCATGGCAGGGGGGATCCCTTCCTAAAACCAATCTGGGGCCAGGCCATGCCCAGGAGAGGGCTGCAGTGAAATAGTTTGCAAATCCTTGTTATTCCTTCTTTCCTTAAAAGATGCAAAGGTTTGGGTTGGAATTGAAAAACAAGAAGATGTGGCCTGGGGAGGATGCAGGAAGCTCAGAGCCCTGCTCTGAGCAGTGACTGACAGCCCGTTTATTTGGAAGAGCTAATGCCAGGTCCTCCTGCATGGATGGGCAGGAAGCAAAGGCAGGGAGGGAGGTGGAGCAGTCATGGGTGGTTAGGTGATGGCAGGGGAAATGCCAGGATGCTTTATTCAAATTAGATGTGCTCTCCAGGCTGCCAGATGAGGAAGGAAATTGAAAAAATAATCTCTTTCATGTGGGTTTTAGTCCTTGTTGCAAGGGAGTCGGGCTAGGATTAACTGTCCTGTTGGAGAAGGGCCATGGGAAGGGCCTCTTGCAGGGTGCCTGAGCTCTCCTGCTGGGAAGCCTGGCTGGAGCCAGCCCCATGTGGGCAGGGAAGCAGGAGTGGGGGTTTGGGAACATTTTCCAGTGCTCCCAGTGCCCCTGGATGGGCTGGTGTGTGGGCAGGCAGTGCTCCTGCTGCCAGACCTGCTTTTCCACATCCTGCTGCCCTCAGTAGGACCCTGAGCTTCATGGGTCTGGAGCACAAGAGGTCCTCAGGAGGACAAGAGCTCAGCTCTTTGGGGATGGGCTGAGCTGTGGAAGGGGCCTCAGAGCCCAAGAAAGGTCTTTAGCCCACTTCATTCACTGGTGTACATGCCTGTGTGTGTGGTGATGTCCAGGTGAACACCTGCTTGGGATTCAGAGGAGCTGAAGTCTCTTTTGTTCCTCTTCTAGGCTAAAAAATGATGTGTGGACCCATAACTGGGAAATGCCCCAAGCAGCATGGGAAGGGATGAATTTCAAACCAAAGGTGGGATGGGGAAGCTTCAGAGCAGCAACCTCATTCCCCTCTGAATGGAGAAGAATGACACAGCTCTTGGGGGTGTCCTGGCCATTGCAGCAGAGATGGAGAGTGTCAAACACAGGGCCTGAATGATGGCTAGGAAAGAGAATGAGGAGGAAGGAGGTAAGGCTTGAGTAGTGAAACCAATGGTTCATCTCCTCAGCAGATGATGCCACCACACAAACCCCTGGGATTGCACTTGGCAGCAGCAGCCAGTGCTTAGAACACGAGCTCCTGCTGAGCTCCTGAGGCTGGTGGTGGAGCTCTCAGCAAGGCTGGCCCAAGTGGTGCCCTGGGTGCCCTGCATGACCAAGTGCTCACCTGAGCAAATGCTGCTTTTGCTGGACCCAGCTGAACCCCAGTGATCCCCTGTTTGAGGCTGCTCCATGGGAGCTGGGAGAACTGGATCTCACTACAGACACTGACCTAGATGGTTGCACTGGGAGTGCAGCTCTGCAGCACAGAGGCAGAAACAGGCTGCTTTTATTTACATGTGCACTGATATTAATTCTCTTCCTTCTCCCTCCAGGCTGAAGCTGCTCTTTTCTTCCCAGAAGTTGCTCTTGGTGTTCTGTAGCTGACTGGTGGCCTGAGGTCTCAGCTGTCCACTGCAATTCTCACCTGGAGAGCCAGTGCCAGGCTCTGGAAAAGAGTAGCAGAGCCCTGAGGTCCTGCAGCTGAGGATCAGGTACTACCAGCCTTGGGAGGTGGCTCTGCCAGCTGAGGACCTACCAGCTGGGAAACCTCACCAGCTAAATGTCACTGCTGTCCTGACTTCATTGCATGGTTCCTCAGCCCTGATAGCTCTTGTCTGTGGACAGCAGGGAAGGCTGGAAGGGAATGTGGAGCTTTGTCCTTGCTGTGCCCCAAGCAGAGGGGCTGGAAGTACCAGCAGATTTGTTTTCCCATGAAGTGCTGTCCTCCAGCCAGGAACAAACCTCTCCCTCCATAGCAGCCTCTGTCCATTCCATCTTTCTCCTGGCAGCTAAGTTGTTAATAAGCTTCCTTTTGCTATGATTCCTTCTAAATTACTATTTTAAAACAACTACAGATGTGCTAAATTGGCTCAGCATAATAGGATGAGATGGAGAATAAAGGTTCCCCCAGTGGGCTGTCGCCAGCACAGGTAATTTATTACCTGGGTGGCTAATTATACACTGCTCAGCTTTCTAGGGTGAAAACATCTTGATATTTCCTAGTTAAGGAGCCCTGATACAAGCAAAATGACCAGACATGTGAATAGGAAACACGGTGATTAAGTACCTGAGAGATGAAGAATGCGAAGGAACAGGCATTCTGCAGCCAGGAAAAATGAACTGTGTGATTTCCCCCAGCACCTTGGGGGAGCAGGGAAGGGCTGGGCTGCTCCAAACTCTGGCCAATTCAGGCACTTTGTGCCTGAAAACTGCAGCTAACTGAATTCCAAGCTGGGAAAGATGAAAAAAACAAAACCAAACAAACAACAAAACCAACACAAAAACCCCGAATCTCCTGTAAATAGGAGGGAAGAAATTTTTTTCATGATTTCTGCATGTGTGCCTCTAAGCTTGGGGGGCTGGAGGAAGCCCCGTGGTCCTCCCTTCTGCTCAGTGCTGGCTGCCTCCCCTTGCCATGCAGACCCCCAGCCCTGCAGATGGATCCTTCTCCATCAGGGGCTCCTGAGGGTGAGGAGCTCCCCCGTGGCAACCGTTTCCACCAGGGTACCAGGAGACCCCAGAGCCTGCCCTTGTCACCTGCTTTCCCCACTGGTGGCCCCAGAAGTGCTGGTAAGAAACCTATATCCATTATCCTCTCCCTCATTATTTGCTTGATAAAACATAATGCTTGCTTAGCTCATGTGCTTGAGACAGGGCATCTTGTAAAACACACCCTGTTGAACGCAGCAAAAAGGGGCAATTTTTGCAGTACCTAAAATCTGTGGTGTGAGGCAAATCCCGTCGAGGTGGAAGCTGAAGAGCTCGTGCCAGCCCTTGGCCTCCAGCCACAACAGAAAAGCTGGGCAGCCCTGGCTTCTTCATGGAGCATTTGGAACAGAAAGGTACAAAGAAAAGACCTTGGCAAAGAGCTGCTTTTTGACTCGGCCACGGTGGGGTTGGGCAGGGCAGGGGGCAGCCCCCAGGACTGGCTGCACTGGGGGTTTGGTGCCTGCTGGGTGGCCCATCCCTTGTATCCATGGTGGAAACTGCTCGTGGTGCAGCTTGTGGTGGCCTGGCTAGGTCCCATGGCTGATGGGTTTGTTTGCTTCTGGCTTTGATCTCCCTGTGAGGCCATAAAATGACCTCACCTCAAATGAGATCCAGACTTAAGAGACCTCTGGGTGCTCTTTTAGCACCTGAATCTTCCCCATCCAACAACAAGGATGGACATGATTTTACTCGAGTTGTTTCCCACCCCATTTGCCAGGGAAAGATATCCCAACTCTCCCAAGAAACCCCTCCCCAGGGTCAGCACATCCCCCAGGGGACAAATACAGCACAGGGTGACTCAAGTGCAAACCTGAGCAGATATTTCTCATGAAAGACATGCAAGGCTCATGAAGTTCTTCTGCCTTTGTAACAGCTGCAGGGGCTGGGGTGACATGGCCTGGGAAGGGACCCCACATTGTCCCCAGGTCTCTGCAGCAGTGGAGCAGCAATACCAGTGCTTTTTTTCTTGTGACATTCTCTGTTTCATGTGTTGCAGTGGGGCAGGATGGTTCTGGGTGAAGGCCATGGCCAGGGGATGGGTGCAGCTGCCAGAGATGTGGATCATATAGTCAACAAGTGGTTTGGTTTATAAGGAACCTTTAAGGGCCATCTAGTCCAACCTCCCTGCAATGAGCAGGGACATCCTCAACTAGATTAGGTTGCTCAGACCCTTGTTCAAACTGACCTGGAATGTTTTCAGGGATGGGCATCCATCCTGGGACTTCCTGGATGGGAACCCAGCTATTGTCACTGTCTCTCCCTGGGTCTCTGATGAAGCTTTTTTTGGAAATCCCATTGTATCCTGACCTGTGGGGCTGCAGTGATTCCCAGGATGCCCTGCCCCACAGCCTCAAAAGCAGGTGATGGAAAGGAGAGGGTCTCTGGAAGGGCAGAGTGCTCATGATAAAAGGGAGAACCCAAAACCAACACGTTTGCTGTATAAATGGGGCTTCACTCACCTGGATGAAAGGCAGAGGTGTGTATGCACATCTTTGGAGTCCACAGCATCTCCCAAAGCTCTGGGTCTATGCTTCTTTATCCTTCAACTTCTTCCCCAATGAGAAATTAATTAGCCTTGTAGTTCCTGCCTGGGAACTTGTAAACATGCAGCAGTGATGCTGGTCACACCCACCCCATCCCATCCCATCCCACCCCCCTTCCCTGTGGTGTAGTCCAAGATATCTGACAAAAACACTCAAGAACAAAGCTGCCAGGCTAATTCAGGGAATTATCAGGAAGCCTGAAGCACAGCTGAGATAATAGGCCTGAAATAGCAGCCTGATGGTGCTTCCTCCAGAGACTTTGCAGGGGTCCCTCCCACCCCAGGGTGAGCAGCGAGGGGCTCTGGAACCCCCAGGCTGACCTGGCTGGGCTGGGGTGGCAGCACTGACTGTTCTGTAGCCTCCCCATGATGGGGAGGGGGGTCAAGCTGTGCTCAGGGCTTCTGAGCCCTTCCTGCCTTGGGACATCACCTGTGTGACAGGGCCTATTTTGTTCTGGTTTTGGTTTTGTTTTCATGAAAATCTCATTTTTCTAATTGGCAGGAAAATTGTGTGATGAATTATTGCAACCAAAGGGGCACATTCAAAAGCCTGCAGAGCAGGGGTGTGCTGGGGCTGCAGGGCAGCAAAGTGCTGGAGCAGGTGTGAACCCAAGCACGGGGCAGTGATGGGACATTGTCCTCTGTCCCTGCTGTCCCCACCCCAACAGACCTGCCTGCAGATTTGGTCCAATCTGGCCAAAGCAGCCTGTTCTGTGCCAAAATCTCTATTATGCCCCATTTTTGGCGTGGCTGGCAGCTGCATCAAGGGACAGCTTTGTAGCCTTCATGCTCTGAAGCCAAACTTCAATACTGACACATATTTTCCCCAGCACAGTTAGTGAACAAGCTGGGAGTTTCCTACCCTGGAGGACAGGCAGTTTCTGCAGTAAGGAGGGATAGTGGCAAGGGGAATCTTCCCATGAAAACATCAAACCTTTCTCCTCTGATGCTTGGATGATGGGACCAGAAGGACTACTGTTTGTACTCCTTTCCTTGTGGAGGAAATGTACTCTTCCAAATATGACTTGTAGCTACTTCAGAAATGAGTCATTACTTTGAACATAAGCTAAACACTGGAGCATGATCATAAATAAATAAAACTGGCTTCATAAACTGGAAATTAAATATATCCCATCCTCATTTGCAATGCACCATGATTCATACTGTTGCTTCCTAGTTTAGTTTTTCTTTTCAACCAGGTTTTGAAGCCTTGTAGTGCTCTTTGCACTGTTTATTCACGCTGTAGTTTTGATTTGTCTTGTGATACTGCTAGAGGAATGTTGTTTGCCCATATGTTTAATATTAACAACAAATCCCACCCCTCGATTGCTTTCTCTGTTGCTGTGTCCTCGCGGGGCTGGTGGCGGTGACAGGCGTGAAGGTGCTGGGCTGGAGGCTGCTGAACATCTGCTGTTCTCCAGGTCACCTCCATCTCCACCGAGGGCCACAAAAGCCCTGCCCAGAGCAGGAGCTAAAGCTACAATCCAGGGTGCACAGATCCGGGCTCACGCACATCCAAGACATGCTCCTTACTTAGAAGTGCTGGTCCCACTTCCTCCTTCTCCTCAGCCCCTCTCTCTTCTGCTTCCCTGCAACAGCAGGAGTGAGCAGATGAGCTGTGAGCTGCTTCAAGCACTTGATCTTATCAAATCCTTTTTTTTCCCCCACCAGGATGATTTCCAGCTGGATCAGTTCCTGAGCCTGAATCACAAGGAATACTGGGATAAACAGCTGAGACTTCAGTGAATGAGAAGGAGAGGGTAAGGAACCACCCCTGGTTCTGCTGCCCAATGCACCATGGCCACTTGCCCTGGGCCTCCCTCCTGCCTTGCTTTGGGCATCACATCCAGGAGCATCAATGGCTTTCGTGTACAGAAAGCAGGTGAGAAAGTACCTTGCTCAAGCTTCCCTCCCTCCTCCCGGGCACTAAAGGAAGCTAGATACTGGAGGAGACCAAAAATCACATGCCCACCCTGCCTGATCTCTCCTGAGATCCAGGGGCCGGATGGATTCTGCGTTTCAAGTCAGCACTGGCTGAGGCTTGGAGGTGCCTGAGCAACCCAAAAGCACCATGCCCATAAGCACTGCTCAAACAGCTGTCCCCAGCCTAAGCCCCTGGGCAGCAGGGACACAGCAGAGTGAAGCCCAGGACCCATCCTCTGGAGGAGCCCAGCAGCTGCCTGCATCCCTGCTACCTTGTTACTGCTGGAGGAATTGGAGTATTTTGGCTCCTAATCCTCCCCCATCCACCCCCGGCTCCTTGGTGTCTGGCCTTGGCTGCAGAGCTCCTGGTTAACAGCAGCTCTGGAAGGCTTCTGGGTGAGGAGGTCAGCACAGGCATTTGGGGTCACTTTAGGGTTACCCTGTTCTTTATTTAGGCAAGAAAAAATAAGCCTGCCTCTCTCTTCCCCTGGGCTGGAAGGAGGCAGAGGTAGGGGAGAGGGGACCGAGTGGATTTGTGAAGAGTTGGTGTCTTTTTTTCCAGATTAGGATGCATCTCACTCTGCCCTAGGATGCAGGGGTTTGGGCTGAGGCCGTGTGTCCTGGGAAGGGCAAGGCTGCTTTGCCATGGCCTCAGGCCAGGAGGTGGGCTGGGGGTGTCTGCTCCACACTGGGGCTGCAGGAATGTCCCAGAGGGTGGATATGTCCCTTCCATGCTGCACATCTACCCCTGTTCCTGCCCTTGATGTTTTCACAAATGCCCTGTCTTAGCAGCAGCAAGGGATAGTTTACCCTGGGAGGCAGAAGGTAAGCTCATCCAGGAGCCCCTTAAATCCCTGCATTTGCTCCTGCTTGTGCTATTTCCCATGCCATGCTCCAAACCACAAAGCTCTAGATTAATCTCCTTCCTAAAGCTGAGCCTACTGAGAACAGATCCTCCCTGTGATTTCCACTGTATCAAGAAACCTCCGAGACCTTGGTGCACCATGATCCAAGTGAGTGAAATAACTGCAGTTGCCTGTCTTGGCAGAGTTCAGCTGCCAGACCTGCTCCCTGCACAGCCAGGCTGGAGCATGTAAAACAGGCAGGGTAACTTATTTTTCCAGCTGTCTGCAGCTCACGAACTGTAGAACCCACACTATGTTACACCTCCACACCTTGCCAAGGAGGTGCCAGTGTTCATGGGATCGTTGTGCTTCTTTTAAGACTCTGAGAACTGGAAGGAGTCCCTGACAGCAGTGGTTCTTCCACAGGAGTGTGTTATCTGGGGCTGCTGGCAGGGACTAGGCTCCACTGGGGTCCCCAGCACTGTCACTCCATCCCAAAGGTAGGATGATGGAAGCAAGACCTTTCCCAGCACCAGCTCTATCTGATGCCATGAGTCTTCATGGACCTAGACCTCCATCTCCCATCTGTCAGAGACCCTGGTCCCCTGCAGCAGCACTGCAGATGCCCAAGTATCCCAGAGCAGTGGACACCAGCCAGGAGCTGAACCCCGCTTTGGGGTAGGAAGGTGCTTGAGTTGCCTGGCCGGTCTGAAATCAATTTGTGTCTATCTTTGAACCTGATTCCTCTCTAAGCCTGTTTTGGCTTTACTTGTTTGGAATAGACCCGATCCTAAAGGGAAAAGCAGACAAACCAGACTAAACATCAAATATTAAATAGCAACTGCTAATATGACAGCCATTAAACACAAGCGCTCTCCTGCCTCCGGAGCAGCTGGAAGTTGGGCTGCACACCCACCTCCGGCTCCCGGCGCTACCGAAAGTGAAGTCGGGCTGCACGTGTAGATATATCACATTGCTGGAATGAAGGAGAAATCCAGTTTCCTGCTGCCAATCTTTCTGGCATTCAGTCTTCTGCATCTGCTTTTAGCTGGGGGTAGGAGGAGGCAATGAACTTTCCCCTTACGAGATGCAGGGAACGGGGAGCTCGTGGCTGCCCAGCTCACTGGCTCTGCAAAGGCAGAGCTTGGCAGGGAGGCTTCTCCCCTTGGCCTGCTGGAAAATTAAATCTTATTTTGTTTTGAGATGAATCCAAGAGGCTTTGAAGTCCTGGGAGGGATCTGCTGGCCAGGCAAAGCCTTCTCTCCCAGAATTTCAAAGCCGTGGCGTTGGGATAAATCCAAGAAAAGGGCTCCTGTATGGCCAGGGTGAAGTGGAGCATTGGCAGAGAGCCCTAGCTCAGGCCCCTGGTTTGTCCAGCTGTGCTGGAGACCAGGGAGGTCGTAGGGGAAGAAACACCCCAAAGACAAACCCCCACCACGCCCCTATTTGCTCGCCCGCTTGTGCCGCGCTTCGCTCCCATCTCAGCTGACCCTTACACGGGTGAAATTTCAGGAACAACTTGAGCAACTATTAGTGTCCAAGAACCCCTCATGGGTCTTGCTGTGCCGGGGACAGCAAAGGAATGAGAGCCATCCCAACAGCATCCCTGAGCAAGATCCCCCATCACGTTGTCAGGGGGCACTTGCAGTCATGGCACAGCGTGACCCTGGACCCTTCTCTTTATCTGCCGTGCTCCTCCTCTTTCCTTGAGCCACTTCTTTATCACATTTCCAGCATACCTTCCACTTGACTTAACACTAACATATGTACAGTCGACATTTCAGTAATGCCTTACAAATTAGCTAGGGCTGATTGAGAGATTATCTGCCGGTTCCAAGCTCTTCCCCCCCAGCACTGGCCCCCACCTTCCAGCTCTGAGCGGGCTGAAGTGGGGGTCTCTCCCGGGGAAGGGAGCTGGGGCCCCCTCCTGGTGTGCCCTTGACTTTCTGGGAAGCATCTTTTTCTCCTTAGTTCCCCTCATTAGCTGAAGGACTTGTTGGGGTGTTGCAGCCAGGCAGGCCTCTGCTGGGCACCACTCAGCTTTATGGGGGAACCAGCATCCCTGTGGAGGTAAAGGGGCCTTCCCATGACCTTCATCCCAAGAGATGGAGCACCCCATCTCTGGAAAGTGGCTCTTGCTGGCACAAGAAACAGGCAGCACTCAAGGGAGGGGGGACCTGTGCCATGGCCAGAGGAGCAGAGACCCTTTGAGGCTGTGGGAAACTGTTCTTTTCTTCCCCAACAGACCCACTGCAGACCCTGCTCCAGCAGATTTCTGCCTGCCTGGAGTATTTGAGCTTATAAACCAGAAGGTGGGAAGGCAGATGGACTGTGTATTTGTCCAAGAGCTTTTCTGAGAAAACCTTCTGTGGTTCAAACATTGGGTTTTTGCTGGGTCTGCTTCCTCTGTCCCAGCAGTGCAGCCTTCTGGACAGTGAGGTTTAAAGTCCTCCTGGAGGCATTCCCATCATCCAGCAATTTCCCTAGCTAAGCATTGTTAGGGTTTTCTTTGTTCTGAGCTTTTACATTTCCTGCAGCCCTCTGGAGTTCCTGAGCAACAGCCACTCAGTGCTCTGTGCTGGAGCCTTGTTTCTGTGTCACTGAGCACCGGGAAGTGCTCTGAGGGTGCGTTTCTATGCGAAAGGCTGTGAAAAAAATGAGGGTATGTTTTATGATGTTCCAGTGCAGAGGGGCCCTGCACTGACCACAGGGAGTTATTATGGCTGGGAGGAACCTCTAGCAGCTCACCTGCTCCATTTTATCCACCACGTCAGGTGGGTAAACCATCCTTGTCAGATGTGTGCTTAGCCTTATCCTTTAGTATCTCTGGGGAAAGCAATTCAACAACCTCCCTGAGCAGCTAGTTCCACCCTCTGAACTCTAGTTAGAGTTATAAAGGTTTCCTCTAATGTTTAACTTTAATTTTCTCTACTGCAACATAACACCATTATTACTGGTTGGAGCTCCTTGATGGCTCTTTTTCCCCTAAGCCCCCATTTAGAAGAGACAGGGAAGGAGCTGGATGAACTGACTTACAGCTCGGTTACAACACAGTTTCAGCCAATTCCATTTAATAGGAGTTAAGGTAGGCAGAGTTTATGGGATCATCTCGGGTTTTAAATGGTTTTAGGCAACGCTCAAACGTCCTCTTGTGAAATGAGCCTGGTGGCAGAGCTGGTGCCTCCTCCACCAGGATCAGGGGGATGAAGTGGGGGGGATCTGGCAGTCATGAGGAGGGTGGCCAGAATCACCAGCTGGGCACAGGGAAGAGTCACAGTGGGGAAATGGGGTCTCAATGGGGGTTTTGGAGTTTTTTTATTATTATTTTTTTTTTCCTTCCTTTCCCCCTTGCACCATTTTGCAGCACCCCTTAACCACGGGCATCCCCCCCTCCTGGCACCCATTGATGGGCACAGATGGGAAATGCAGGGCACAAGCACTCACACCCTACCTGGGGAGCAGGGAACTCCCCTCCAAACTTCCTTTTCCCCCTCTCCCCAGCCCTGCCTCCCTGCAGGGACGGGCAGGGGCAGGGGGCAGCAGTGGTGGGGCAGGGCTGCATCTCCTGGGAAAGGCATCAGATGTGTCAGACGAGCTGTGAGAGCGGCTGGGCCACGAGGATCAGCACGGAGCGGAGAGAGGAGACTGGAATGCAAAGAGGAAACGACTACATGGAAATTCAAAACTCTCCCCAGATGAAAAGCAGAGGGGAGGGGGGCTTTCTGGCAAGTGAAGTTGTAAAAAAATAGTCCCTGGTTTTCTTTCTCGTTTCTAACTTTGTAAATTGCACCAAGCTCTAGTTGCATGACTGCATCCCATGTTCTCCACTGAATCCAGCATGTGTCTGCCAGGAAGAAGCCACCACCCTCCCATCACTGCCAGCAGGACCAGCAGGATTTGCACCTCTTCCTGCTCCATCAGGCTAAGCTGCTCCTACAGGGCAACCACCTGTGCTGGACCTCCCTGGGTGGCTGAGCTGAATCCACCATGGCAGGTCAGGGTTGCAGGTATTGCCTTACATTTGACTTTTGATGCAAACTGAAGAGCAGGGCCATGGGCAGCATCACCAGTGGTGGCAGGAGAAGCTGGTCCTGGTTGGGTGGGTGGATGGGATCTCCTGCCAGAGCTATGTGTGGGATGTGTTCCCCAAGCATGGGAGAAACCACGGCTGGGGTGAGCAGCTCACTTGTCCCATTCAGCAAGTCTGCACTTTGGGGGTGTTAATGGGTGTTCCTCACCCATGAATTGCCTGCAGAGTGTGACTTCAATTAAAGTAATTATTCTACAATATTTTCTTTTTTTTTTGTTTTTGGACTGAGTGATTGTAGCAAAGTCACTTCTATCCATCCAGGGCCCATTTGTAAGCAATTTACCTCAAGAATTTGGCAGTGGAAGTTCAAGCAGCTTTGCTGGACGAGTAAGTCCTGCTGCATGTTTCCCTGTCGCCTGTGGATGAGCACAACTTGTTGAGTGAGGTTAGTAGCACATCTATTTGTGCTTATCGACTGGAAATGTGTTTCCTCTGGATATTCTGCAATATTTACTTAAACCGAGCTGTTTCTGCTAAGCCTGCTGGCAGAGAGCACAATTATCCAACTTTTCATGGCTAACAAAGACAAAACAGGACACTGGGCAGGGGCTGCACTGATTGTTCAAGGACTCGAGTACATGCAATATTTGTTTTGTGGTATTTCTCTAATTTAGTTTACAATGTGGGGATTTTTATTTATTTTTAAAGCATCTCCCCCTCCCCCAACCTTGTAAAGCTTGTGGTTGCAGCCAGGACTCAAGTTACAAACTTTTTGCTGTTTTGCTTTAGCCATGATTTTATTTTTTGTTAATAGAAGTGTGGTTAGACTATTTTTATTTTAGCAAAAGAGTTGGTTTTCTCCCTTTTTTTTTTTTCTGATAAATTGCAAATGGATGAAGGAAATTTGCTCAGACTTTCCCTGCTGACATTCTCCTCTGGGTGGAGATTAAACATGGGGAATTTCAGTCTAAAATGCAAATGCTTTGGACATTTATGAGAGTGGGAAAACAGGGGCCAATTATGAGAACTGCTTTGTGACTTTATAGGGGTGCTACTGGTGGCCTTGGGGAGTGCTGGGGGCTGAGCTGCTGCTGGGGGAGGGGCTGGGAGCAGTTTGCCTGGACACAGGAACCTGCCTTCATTCTCCTCCTGGAGCCCAGGTTGGTAGGAGAGACAGTGAGCACCAGGTCTTGAAGACAGTGAGCACCAGGTCCTGGAGATGGAGAGCACCATGGCCTGGAGAGGTTGAGAACCAGGTCCTGGAGTGGATGAGCACCATGGCCAGGAGGTGGTGAGCACCATGGCCTGCAGATGGAGAGCTGGGTTTCCACAGCAAGATCTGCTTCTGTGGGTTATTTAATGTTTGCTGGCTGCAAATCCCAGGAACACAGCAGACCTGCAGGACACTGGGAACCCTTCCAGCCCCATGGAGTGAAGATGAAGGGTGTTTGGTGTTCAGAAGATACATGGCAGGGACTCTGGTAATTCAGCAGCAGAAGAGATGCAGCTTCAGTCCAAGTATCATGTGTGAGTTGCCTTAGGAAGGTGGACACAGGTGATGGGCTGCACGGTGCTGGCAGCTAAGCAAGGTTAAATGTGACACTTGAAACTCTTCCAGGTTGGTAGAAGGTGAAAAAAAATAATCTTGGTTTTCTTTTCCCCATGATACTCCCCTTTTCCCTGTGATACTCCCTCTTACTCCTGTGCCTGGACTCAAGGTGCAGCTGCTGCTGCCTGCTGTCCCACACAGGGTGGGTGCCCGGACATTGCCAGGACACTGCCAGGGCAGGGTTTTCCTCTGCTCTCCCTGCCAAAAGGGGCCAGGTTGGTGCTGGGCACTCTGGGAGGATGAGAGGTGACTGTGGGCAGCTTTGTGGGGCCCCGTGATGCTGCTGCTGGATTTAGGAAGGGGTTTGGGGAGGGAGCTCCTCTGGGGAAAGCCCCACAGAGTGGAAAAGTACATCAGCTGCTGGGAACTCCATTTTCAAAGGAGGTAAAAGAATGGGACCCATCTAACAGAGTGATATTTTTACAGGATTTCTTTTATTTATTTATTTGCTCATCTCTCTTGATTTCCATTTGGTGTCCTCAGCAGTTCCTGAGGGTTGTATTTTGACAAGGACTCTCAAACCACTTGTAAAGACTTCCATGGGAGGACAAGGTGGAAACCATGGTGTCTACCTCCAGTACTGAACGGGTAGATTAGGTTATGGTAGGTGGACTTAGGTTATGGTTGGACTTGATGATCTTCAAGGTCCTTTCCAACCAGGATGATTCCATGATTCTATGAACTTAAGGAGGAAGCAGGTTGATCCCAGAGCTTGGCTGCCTGGATTCAGGAAGGAGGGGCTGGCAGCATCTGAGGTGCTTGGAGGGAGGTGTGTGGAGAGGGGGAATGGGGGAAGCAGGAGGAAGGGATTTAACAAGCAGAAATGCTGCAGGTACCCACCAGGCATCAGTGGAAAGGTGTGGGAGCAGGGAGTATCGGGAGGTAATGCCAGCAAAGCTGCAAGGGCAATTCTCTTCTTCCACCCACGGGCTCTCTTAAGCCCTCACCTGTCAATCAACCCCTTATTTACACGAATACTAGATCCACTTGCAGCTTCTTTAAATAAAACAAGAACACACACCTTCCTGTAGCGAAACATATTATAGCAGTTTGTCACAGCATCACCCAGTAGGTATTAATTCCCAAATCATTTTATGACATGTTTTATCATAAGTTATTAAAGAAGGGAGCTGCATTGGGCAATCATTTGATAAACTGAGCCATAATTTAACACGTTCCTCCGTCATATTAGTGGGGAACGAGATTTATTTTCTCAGCACAACTTTAATTATGGAGAACACAAGCAGGGGATTGAGTCTGCTGAATCCTTCAGGTTAATGATGTCTCCCGTGAAGCACCTCCGGGCAGGGCACGGGATCTTCCCGTAGCTGCTGACTCACCTGTGGTTGGCATGTCTGGCTCCAGGTGTGCAACGTGACCTTGAGTTTTGGGCCTCCAGGAGTTGCTTGTGTTCTTCTAGTGAGATTTAGGGCATTCCCAACAGGCTGCTGAGGCTGGCTAGCTGCCTGGCTGTGCTCCCCTGGGGGAAGCCAAGTGCTTCTGCTGCTGCACAGGCAGCAGGAGGGACCTTCCCCACTGAGAAGGAGTGTATTATAGAATCACTAAGGTTAGAAGGGATCTTAAAGATCATCAAGTTCCAACCCCCCTGCCATGAGCAGGGAACCCCACCACTAGACCAGGTTGCACAAAACGTCATCCAACCTGGCCTTGAAAACCTCCAGGGATGGGGCATCAACAACCTCCCTGGGCAACCCATCCCAGTTCCTCACCACCCTGATAGTGAATAATTTCTTCCTAATACCTAACCTAAATCTCCCCTCTCTCAGTTTAAAACCATTACCCCTTGTCCTATCACTGTCTTCTCTGATGAAAAGCCCCTCCCCAGCTTTCCTGGAGCCCCTTCAGGCACTGGAAGCTGCTCTAAGGTCTCCCTGGAGCCTTCTCTTCTCTAGGCTGAACAGCCCTAATTCTCTCAGCCTGTCTTCAGAGCAGAGCTGCTCCAGCCCTTGGATCATCTTGGTGGCCTCCTCTGGACCCTCTCCAACAGGTCTATATCTCTCTTGTGCTGGGGGCACCAGAACTGTATGCAATTCTCCAGTGTCCCTCCACCCACCCTTAGCGGGATTACTAGAAGTTGCCTGATACCTGGTTTCCCTGACATCTGGTCACTTTGTAGCCCATTAGACTGAGTAAAACAGGAAAAATCTGTTCTCTGACCAAGCAGTAGAGATTTGTGTCCATTGCTGTTTGTTATGGAGAGCAGCAGCATGGTTGCTCCAGACCCACTTCTCCCTGAGGCCGGAGCCCTTCCCTCAGCCTTTGTGGTTGCTTTTAGCACTTCCACAGCAGCTGTGAATTCTCCAGGACGGCTGCGAACCAGAGAGTCCAGTGCTGTTTTCTCAGGACCCTGCTCTTCAGCCTCGGGTGGCTGTTAGAGGACTTGGGAATCACGGGGAAACGGGTAATGAAGCGTGGATATCTGCTCCTGGGGGCTGTGCTCCCTCGGGGCTGAGCCGGCTGCCAGCCCAGCCCCTCTGAGCATCAGGGAGGCAGAAAAACCCCAGGAAATGACCCAGGGGCTTCCAAAAAAGCCAAATATCTCCTCCCATTGGGGGAGTTAATGACCCTCCTGGTGAATATCACTATTAGGCTGGGAACATGTCAGAAATCCTCACGTTCCCCCCATTGCTGCCGCGTTCTTGTTCTTTTTCACATGTTTATTTTTGGCTCTGGAAATTGTCTTTTAATTCCTGCCCCTTTGTTCTCACGTCTCTCCGTTTCAGCTCCGTGCTTGCTCTCCTGGCTCTGGCCACTTTACGAGAGCCTGGAGGGTCCTCGAGAGAGGGGGAGGTTTCCACACTGCTCTCGGGATGGGGGATGCAGAATCCAGGCCCTCGGACCAGCAGAGAGTAGAGCCAGGGGCCAGGATGCTCTGCAAGGACCATGACAAGCTGTGAGCTCTGCAGGCAGATGCATCCCACTGCTTCCTCTCTGCCACCACCATGCCAAGCTTCATTTCTTCCTAATCACAAATAGGGGGGGGGGTGGGGGGAAATAGTAATAGAAATAAGTTCCCTTGAACTTATTACAAAGCAGTTTGGGGCAGGGAGGGGTAAGGAGTGCAGAAAGGGAAGAGATGCTTCACCACATGGGGTTGATGTAATTTCTTTTAGTTAGGAGCAGGAGAAACAGAGAAACCCAATCCTGTTCCCTTCCCCTCGACAGAACAAAGGGAAAAGTCCCCAAGGGGAAACTTTAAAAAGTGAAACAAAAATAAAACCCAACACACCAAAAAACAAACCTACAAAACAAGGGAGAGGAACCAAAAAAAAAAAAAAAAGAAGAAGAAAAAAAAAAAAGGAAAGACAAAAAAATCCCCCCCCCCCTGAAGTGTCCCCTCTGTTGTGTAGAACAGCTTCTCTTCCCCCACTTCCCCAGCACCAGTCAGGCTTAGAGAGCCACAAAATAAGAGTTCATGGTGTGTTCAATCGATTACTCCCCC
This sequence comes from Apus apus, assembly GCF_020740795.1. Lineage (NCBI taxonomy): Eukaryota > Metazoa > Chordata > Aves > Apodiformes > Apodidae > Apus > Apus apus. Next base: position 19,620,225 of record NC_067293.1, read on the forward strand.
TAATGCACTGTTTTTGGAGACAGGTAATTTATTTCAGACTCTACATGTCTACATGTAAAAAAAAATAATAAAATACAATAAAATTTTAACCCCCCCTTCTTTTTCTTTCTTCCCTTTTTGGTTTACAGCCCTTTTTTTGCCCCTTTGCCCCACCTCCCCTTTGCTTCCCCCTCTCTAGTCCCCCAGACACAAGTGTTTCCCAGTGAAAGGTGCAGCCATTCCCACAGTGAAACCCAAGGCAGGTAATGACTTTCTCACCCCATCCATACTGCTCCAGAACCTGCTGCCTCCCCAGCTGCATCCCTTTCTTTGAGAGAGACAAGGAGGAGGGGGGAAGTGCCAACCCCCTCCACTTCCCTCTCCTCCAAGGTTTTTCCATAAAAAAAAAAAAAAAAGAAAGGACAAATGTATAAAGGGAGCAAGTGTTTGCAGAGATAGAGTTTCCATGAAGCAGAGGGTTGGGAAGCAGGGGCTGTTGGGTGTCCACAGGAGCGGGTCCCCTGGCTCCTGTTGGGGCAGGCAGGAAGGCTTTCCTGCTGCTGCCAGCCCTGGGAAAAGGAGGAGCTGGCTCCTTGTGTTTGGCCACTTGCCTAGGAAGTCCCCAGCTGCCAAGCCCAGGGGCTGGAGGTCCCAAGTTGCTGGGCCAGGACCTGGTGTGTCACCCACCCAACCTGGCTCCAGCCACTGTGTCTGGCTCTGTCCCAGCTGCCCCCCTGGGATGGCAACACCTTTGGGCTGAGGCCTGGAGGGGGAGAGCTGGGCTTAGGGCTCAGCAGCTGAAGAGCAGCCGTTGGTGCAGGGGATCTGCTGAGGGCAGCCTGGTGCCATCCACTGTGGCTGCAGTCACACCAGGGCCTGGTGTTGGCACCCCCAGGATGTGCTGGGACTCCTCACTATCCTTGGACTTCTGGGCTTCTGCCCTGGAGAGGTGATGTCCAAGGGCTGCTCCTGCTCCTGGGATTCCTGGTCACAAGGGCAGTCTTGGTCCAGGAGTTCTAGGAGTGGTGGCAGTGATGGAACACACGGGTCCTTGTCCCCAGCCCTTCATCACCCCCTGTTAAATGATCTTTGTGGAGCTCTGGAGCTACGAGAGTGGATGAACAGATTTGAAGGGCTGTGGGACAGGATTTCCTGGGTTACACTTGGGCACATCTTATTCCAGAGGAGCTTTCATCCTCATGTGTTCTGGCCTCCCAGGAAAGGAAGAGACTACCCACCACTTCCAGCTTTGCTGTGAAAGCCCAGGCAGGGCTCCTGCACTGGAAAGGTGTTTTTATTCCTTTGTTTCTCACTGGCCTCTCCAAGCCAAGGGTGGGTTTGGAAGCACAGAGCTGAGACCCTAGGAAGAGCAGTGCTGAGGATGGTTCATGGATGCAGCCCAGCTCTTGCACAGATGATGCTCCTGCCCTGGTGTGGGGCAGCTTGGATGGGCTCAGGCAGCCTGTGGGTCTTGGCCACCCACCCTGAGTCCCCTCCACATCCCCAGGGACATGAAAATGGCCACTCTGTGCAGGGTGAAGTGTGTCAGCTGTAAGAGGAGCTTGTTGAAACCAAGCCCTGAGCTTTAGCAAGGTGGGGACTGGCAGGCTGGGCAGCTATTGTTTCCAGTTCGGGGGAGTGGGAGAGGTTTTTTTTTGAATTTCATAAAGAAAAAGACACTGTGAGGGGAAATAATAAATATCAGGGAACAGGGAAGGAAGAGGGAGGGGAATGCGACTGAAAAATGTAAACTCTGCCACCCAGCCAGCCCAGGGCTACTGGGGCTCATCGGTGAAACCCTCATCTGAGGCTGCTCTGAGGGATCCCCCCTCTGTGAAATGGAGGCGAAGGCTGCTTGGCTTTGGGGTGCTGCCAGGGGCCCTGGCACCCCAGGGACACCTCCTGGACCAGGATGTGGGGACAGGCAGGGACCAATCCCCATGTCCTGGGGTTTGCTGTGCTCCCTGGGGTGGGGGGAACAAATGACCCCTGAAAATCCCTTTGCTTGGCCAGTCGTCCCTCTTTCCCTCCCAGCTGCACTGAACCACTTCTGAGACCTCCCTGCACCCCTTGAAAAACTCCTCCCTGGACACCATGGGCTCCTGAGCCATAAATTCAAGCGTGAGTGTGTTTGCTAACCAGGGAATTCAGGGGAATATTTTGATCATGAAACCTTAAATATATTTTCTGATGTTTTGGAGTGAGGACAGAGCCTGTGCTGGCTACTCCCACTGCCCGCCTGTCCTCCTTTGAATGACTCCACCAGGATCAAAGCCTGCCTGAACCTTTTCCATATGCCCTGCTCCTCTCCCATGGGCCCCATGGCCAGGTGGCTTTTCACAGCTTTCGCACACTCTCCACAGACCTCCCACTTCTAAAAGAAACACAATAAAGCTGGGCCAGAGAAGCAGCTCCCTCGTCACATCTTCTCACGGGCTGTCCTAGAAAAGGGCGACAAAACTCAGTGAGCATGGCACAGGGCTTGGCGTTTGGGTGACCATCACTTCCTGTGCTGCACCAGGGGCACATCCCTGCCACCAGGGGTGATGTGGGTGTTTGCAGTGATGGAGCTTTTTGGGCCATGAAAGGCTTTTAGGCAGAGTGTGGGCAAATCCCCTCTGGGACATGGTTTTTCCCAAGAGCCATCCAACGTCACCAAACTCCATCCCGCCTCCATGCTCTCCTCCCAGCACACGGCCAAGGCTTTGACCTGCACCACCAGCACATGGAGCCACATGGCATTTCATCAGGAGCTTAACAACCCTTCGGGTTGCAGGCGAGTAAACAAGCTTGGTGCAGTGTTATTTCTGTGTTAAGCTGCTGAAGTTTCGGTAAATATATGACCACGCATCAGGCGCTTGCAAGACAAACCATCTCTTTGGGAATTTGGAGGAGAACAACAAAAATGATTAAGCGGCTGAAGGGATTGACTTATGAAGAGAGATTAAAAGAGCTAAATCTGCCTAGCTGGGCCAGCCGACGTCCATGGCAAGGGATGATAACTATCTACACGTATATGAAGGGCATAAATCATGGCTCGGGGGATTTGTGGGGGGCAACCCTGGGAGATTAACTGAGAGAAACAGACAGAAGTAGAGCAAAGGCAAAACAATCATCTAGACAAGATCTGGTGAGGGCTCCTGGTCTGGAGGAGGAGGTTAGGAAAAGGCAGGAGCTCCTTGCTGAGGCCTCTTGGGCCTAAGGAGCAGTGGGCAGGGAGAGCTGCAGAGCAGGGGGATGCAGGACTAGACAGGACCAGGATACCAGGGGCCCATGGCACATCCTGAAAAAGACCTGGAAAGCTGAGCTGGGAAATTGGCACTGAAGGGGGTTCATGCCTATCCTGGTGAAATCTGGCCTCAGGAAGGAGAGGCCTGTGTCCCCCAGGCAGCTGCAGTGGAAGGCAGAGGTGCTATGGGCTCGGTGGACGCCCCATTTACTGCCACCCACAGCAAAGCAGCAGAAAACAGGAACTGTGGAAACTAGGATTGCTACACCCAGGTGCTGAGGGCAGGGTGTGGAGTACGACGGAAGGGGAGCATGTCATTGAGGTCTTCTGAGGTGCAGTTTGCAGTGAAAATGCAAAGAATTGCCATTGATCCTGCTCCCATGCAAACCTGGAAGCTTGGGCAAGGACAAGGCAGGGGGCAAGAGCAGGCAGGGGTCAGCACCACAGGTCCCACTGGACCACCAGCCCTGGCACCAAGTTGGTGGCTAGTGAGTCCTGGGTGAACCTGGACAAGCACATCACTGAGGTGATGGCAGTGATACCTTCTCCTAGGAGCCTGGCAGGGCTGGAAGGAGGGTGGATGAAGCTGGGATGTGTTTGCAAGGCTCGGTGGCTACTTGACTTTGAACGGGCTCACGTCTCTGCTGCTCAGGAGCCACTGGAGCTGCTGGTGGGCTTCCTGGGGGACTCTGCAAGGCAGCTCAAGTGCTTCTGAAACAACCACGTCTCAGCTCTGCCTAAGGCAAATTCCCACACAGTTAAATGAAGATGCTGAGGAAAGAGCTGGCACCCTCTGATGCTGCCTCTAAGGAGAAAGGGAATATTTATGACAGCTTCTGAGGATGCCTGGCTCCCACACACCGCTTCTTTTGATTAGGTTTTAATAATATTTAATCTGCACAGTTTTACAATGGGGATTCAGGTTTATTCCTGCAGCAATCCCTCCTGCCTGGTGTGCGGGTGAGCTGCAGCATTCCCATCCCTGGAGATGCCTGTCCCTGTCCTCCCCACGCAGGATGTACCACGGGCATGTGAAAACCACTGGAGGAGGAGCCGTGGGTCTGGCTCTGCCTGCCACGGGGCAGAGTTTGCCACCCTGGAGCCAAGGTGCTGGCCCAGCATGAGCTGAGATGAGGGGAAACTCCCTCCCATCAGAGGCAGGATCTGGATCGGTGTTGAGCTCAGAGCAAAACTCACAGTGTGTAATTCACTCGAGATTTCTCTGCTCCCAGCAGTTCATAATTCCTCATGTGAAGCAGTGTTTGCATTTACTGGAATAAAGAGAGCTCTGCGGGCTCCCTGCCACTGGATGCTTTTCCTTTTGCCAGAGGGTTGAGTTAATAAATGCCTTTGTCCACCTTCAAACCCTGAGAGGGCTGGAGGGGGCACAGGGTGGTCTTTGCCAAACTGGTTTATTTTCTCTAACATTGTGTATTTTCTCTAACATCTGCACATAACAAAAGCAAAAAAGAGGCAAAAGAAACCTGTCCAGCAGTGCTCAGAGAAATGAATTTCCTACTCCCTGCAGGGAGTGAGGAGCTGGTTCTCAGCCTGGGCTGCAGCATCTCCCCTGCAGTGACCTGTGCCATGGCCCTGCCTGGCTGCGTGGTCCCCTCTTGCCACCCCCATGTCCCTCTCTCGGCCACCAGCCCAGCTCAGCAGCTGCCAGCAGGCCAGGCCAGCTCAGCTCTTTAAATGGTAATTTCCCGTGAGGAGCTCCCAGGTCTCTCATTTCTCTTCTCTCCAGCCCAGACTTTGGCTTACACTTGCAAATGACAAATTACGCTTTTTGCCTCTAATTCCAGCTTCCCTGGCTTCCTCACTCGAAGCAGCCCTCTGCAGAAAGCAGCAGGTTTTTGCAGTCAGCAGGGGGTCGGTTTTTCCTCTTCTCTCTGCTCTCTCCCCCCTGCCTTAATTGCAGCCCAACGTGGGCTTTCGAGGTGTATTAAACATACAAATTATTCTGCAAAGCCTCATGAAGTGCTAGTTACCCCGGCCTCTGATGGGAAATGACAGCGCAACCAGAGAAGCCGTTAATGTCAAAGCATTGTCTGAAATTGCTTTGGCAACACCAGCGTTTTGCAGATGTGGTGCACGGGGCTGGTGTGGGCACCTTTGTGCCCCAAACCCTCCCCCACATCACCCTGGGACGTGCACGAGACCAGAGGCTGCTGGCGAGGGGCTCCCCAGGCTGCACCTGCGATATTCGCGCTCCCTCCTGCAACGGTGCTGATGAATTGGAGAGGGTTCAGAGGAGAACCAGGAACATAACCAAGGAGCTGGAGGGCATGATTTATACGGCAAGTTTAAAAGGGCTGCATAATGGCAACAATAATAAGCGCTCACAGCACACAGTGTTTTTCATCTCTGTGCCCAAAGGAAGCTCACACACACTACACCCAAACTGCATTAACAGCTCCATCCCGCACGGGCAGCTGAGAGTAGGAGTGATGCAGGAACCATCTATGAGTCTCCTGAGAGCTGGAATGCCAAGTGGGGAGGGAGGGGAGCTGCCTAGGTTAGCCCAAGGGGCTGTGATGAGCAACACGAAGGCACGGAAATTAAAAAAAGGAAAACAGGCTGAACATCAGGGAAATATTGCTGGCAGGGCAGGGCAGCAGGGGGGGGATTGTTGCCATCCCGGGGCAGGAGGGATGGCCTGGTGGGTCCTGAGAGGGGTTTCTAGGTGAATGGGTTTCCTCGGGGGATGCTGGTGTGGGATGGGTGGCTGGGTCCCAGGGGCTGTTGGAAGGAGACAGGAGAGGTTTGGGTCTCGCTGGGTGCACACTGGGTGCTCAGAGAAGGTGGCAGTGATAGTGTGAATGCCAGGCTGAGGTCTATGCACCCGGGTGGGTTCTGGGGCTGTGTCACCAGCTCACAGGGTGTGTGTACAGTGTCTCCTGTCTTTGTGGCTGTGGGCTGTAGAGGATTAATATATGGGTGAATATCTGTGGCTGCAGCCAGGGCCAGCAGCACCAACTGGCTCCTTTCACCATGGGTTTCAGTACCAGCCCATGGTAACCCCAGGCAAGATGCCAAGGGCTGGAGCACGAGGAGGGAGCCCTTTCATGCAAAGTGTCCCATGCCCTCCAAGGCCTCTTATTTTAAACTGATAAAGAGACATGGAAGAGCACCCAAAGACTTACAGAAACACATGCAGAGTTAAAAGCAGGACTGTCACTCTGCTGCATCTTTCTACCACCCCCTGAGGTATTTCTGCCATCCTGACTCCCCACAAGTGGTACCATCCAGTGGGGCCCTGGGGAGCACAGGGATGCTGGGGCCAGTCCCAGTCATCTTCCTGGGGGCTCTTTCTGGAGATGGAGAATGAAGGGATCCAAGCCCTTCCCTTCTGATCAGCTGCTGCCCTAGCCCCAGGTGGTGGCTTGGCCATGTCCCCCAGCCTTCCTCCTCCTCACAGGGCTGTCCCTAGACCCTCTGTCCCCAGGCTGGGGTTCTTCTGCCCATGGCTCAGGCAGCGGGAGCCAGCAAGCAGGGATTGATTGCTCTGCTCCCAGCCCTGGTCTCCAAGGAGGAAGGTGAAACCCAACAGTCTAAATACAGTCCAGCCTAACAAAGGCAAAGGAGGTGGGAGGGGGAGATGGTCACAGGGAAAATTCCGTCTCCGTGCCTTGGTGATGGGCGGTGGCTTTCCAGGCAGCCAGGGAAGTAGACATTGAAAGTTCCTACCAACAATAATCCAACAAAGAAGAGGGAAATAATAATAAAAAAAAACAGAATGATAATAAAAAAAATGCTCCTTTTACAAGCTGTCTCATTTCCAGCTGTGTGGAAGACTGTGAGGGAAAGATAAATGCAGATCCAGCCAGAGGGGAGCAGGGCATGGCTCAGGTCTGCAGGAAGATTTAGGACCTTGAAGTCCAGGGCTTGATCATCACATGAGGAAAGAAAAATCTCTGGGAGTGGATATCACATTAAACAATGTGTTGTAATAAGTGTCTTATGCTTTAGAGGAGGAGAGAGAACAGTGAAATCCCCCGTAAGAGCTAATTACTGCAAATTCCTTTTCAATATAACAAGACACACAAAAAATCCTCTCTTAATGGAAAAATCCATTTAAGGCTCAGATGAGGTAACTGTGGTTCACGTCCTCGGCGTGTCAGAAGTGGAAGTCAAATCGGCTTTTCCTCCTGGCTTGGCCAGCCCAGCCCAGCCTCCTCTGAGGGGGCTGCAGGTGTGAAGCTGAGGTGTTGGGGTGCAGGTCTGCAGGGGCATGGGGATCCCTGGGGAGCAAAATCCCAGGAAAAGGCTTTCTGGTGCTTGTGGGAGAGCCCATGTCAAAAGTCAGGGTGAACCACATTTTTTTTACTTTTATTTTTTTTTTCTACTGAAGCAGTACACAAGCAGAGCCCAGGAGAATGGCAGGGGCTTGCAGGTATCCCCCCTGCAGGGTCTGGGTGGCTTGTCTCAAGACACACAGGTGGTCCCCATGGCCCCTCACTGGTGGTGTCACACTGGTGTAAAGGACAAGCACCGGTGCCTGGAAGGCATGGCAGGAGCTCCCCACCCTAGCACCCCAAGAGCCCCCTGCGAGCTCCATCGCCCCTTACAGTCCAACCCAATTAAAATGAAACAAAGAAGTGAATTAGGAGTGGCTTTGCCTCTGTCCCTGATCCTCTGTATTTCCCCACAACTTGAAACGGGGCCAGTTTGGTGGATTTCTTGCACATGGGAGCAATATATTGAATTACATGTATGTCCAGTGCTTAGGAGAGATACATTTCTTTTCCACATGTTCATGCAGCTGCGTGACCCCAGGAAACCCAGCAGTGGGGTCTGTCTTCCGAGACAAATAGGGATTGTTTTGTGTGCGTGTGTAAATGCTCCCTCCCCCTTCTCTCCCCCCAGCCTCTGTGTCTGTCTGTGTACGGGGGGGATTATTCCCCACCAAACACGTTCATATCCCACTGAAGCCAAGCAGCATAAACACAGGATATTTATTCACCGCAAACCCACAGAGTGGAAATGCAGCTTGGGGAGAGGCTTGGCAGCCCCCCAGCCAGGAGACCTGCCTGCTGCCTGACCCCGACTGCCCGGGGAAGGGGTGGGAGGCTGCTGGAAGGAACTGCTGGAGACAAACCCATGGGCAGGCAGCAGGTCTGCCAGGTATTTCTCTGCACCACCTTGGCCAGACCTGCTCCTCTCCCTGCCACCAGCCCTGCCCCGATGCTGCCAGCAGGCTGGGGAGAGCGGGGCTGCAGGGTGTTCTCCCAGTGCTCACCCTCAGCCCTCCCTCAGCACAGGCTGCCTGGCTGCATCCTCAGCTGGGCATGCAGCTTCAGCTCCAGATCCACGTCCTGTGGGGACCCACCAGCACAGCCCATGGCAACAGGACCCAGCCCAGAGGAAAAGGATGGAGAAATCCATGCTGTATAAATCAACCCGGGCGGGACTCTTGCGTGACAGCTGCTGGCGTTCAGAGGGACCTGTCCTTTTCATCCCCTGGGCTGTCACTCAGCATCCCACAGGCTGTCCAGAAAGGAAGGAAGCTTTGTTGATAAGACCTGGGGCTTCTGAGAAAATAAAAGCGGAGGGTGGAATGGATTTCTTTCTCATTCCTTTTTGTTTTAAAGAAAAATGTAGGGTAAAGAAAAATGTCTGTAGGGTAGAAACGTGCTTGATGTGGAGCACGGCTACACAAACACATAATTCCCAAGCAGCAGGCCTGGCTGCGTGCTGAAACCTGGCTCTGTAACGGGGCTCCAGCATCCTTGCAAGTGCATTTCCCAGGCACTGACTGGAGGCAAAAGCCCGCGGCTGGTCCCTGAACCTCCCGGGAAATCAAACACTGCCGGACTCCAGCGTCAGCTCCAGGGTGAGGCGAGGTCAAGGATCACACGTGCCCTCGGGTCCTGTTCCCAGCTTCCCAGAGGCACTGAACTCTGGCTAAAGCTGCTTAACCCTGTGATGATCTAACACAGCCGCCCTGGCACCCCCGGCAACCCCTGCCGGCTGCGGGGGTCCCGGTGGGACCGTGGGGCGAGGAGGGGAGGTAAGGTGGGGGGGTGGGCAAGGGGGCTGAGCTGCTCAGCAGCCCGGGGGAGGGCTTGGGGCTAATGGGATTAGCTGCTGAGCTCTGCCGAGCTGCCGGGGGAGGAGCACGGCTGGCCGCGTTATCGCTGGCACCGTGCTTGGAGTGCCTGTCTATAAATAGGAGTTTTAAAGCAAGACAATTAATCATGGTGCACGCTACTGTCTGGACGGGCTTACACTGGTTGAAGAGTGTGGATGTGAGTCCAGCATCTTCTGGGAGCTTTACGAGCCCAGTCTGCACAGGCAGCCACGGGCTCAGGGCTCCTTCCCTGTGTCTCGGTGAGGATGCAGCCTGAGCTGGGGTTCTTCTGCTTTGAGTTCCCAGCATCGGCTGAGCTGCACCAATGTGTGTGTGCGTGTGTGTGTGCGTGTGTGTGTGTGTGTGTGCGTGTGTGTGTGTGTGCGTGTGTGTGTGCGTGTGCGCGTGTGTGTGTGTGCGTGTGTGTGCGTGCGTGTCTGGCCCCGGCACCAAGACCAGCACGGGTTACCTGTGTGATCCCACACCTGCAGTGGGCTCAGGGGCTGCACAGGGTTACTTGCCACGGTCAGGCTGATGAGCAGTAATATTATAAGCAGCAGCAGCAGCTTGCAGAGATCCACCCTGCCCTCTCTAAACTCAGATAGTTGTGTGTGAGAATCTGACCCCTGAGCTCTCTGTAAGTCACAACCCTTTTCCCACACCCTGCACCACACCTAAATTCACTTTTTTTTTTTTTTCCCCCCTGAGCAAGGAAAAAGTCCATCCCTGGCCCTAACCAAAGGAGGGGCAGTGGTTTCACCTCCATTCAGCCAATTTGCTGCTACTTACGGGACCACCTTTGCTCTTTCAGGGGCAGAAGCCAGTCCTGCAAAATGTCCTTGTTGCTGCTGTGATGGGCTCAGGGAGCTTCTCCCATGCAGCCAGGCTGGTGGAAGCCGTGCTGGGCCCGTCCTGGTGGGAAGCCACTTTTAGCTGATGGTACAGGGAGGGCCATATTGGTTTCAGTCTGTTCTGCAAAACACTAACCAGCATGTGCAATCTGTGAACCCCCTGCTTGACGAGAAATGCTAATTGTGTGAGAAGAACCTGCCAACAGCCCGCAGTATTCAGCGTGAAGAGGGTTTGTTAGTATTATTACTATTGTTCTGGCAGCTGCAGAACAACCAGCCTGGTTCACCAGGGCTGAGGGATGCAAGCAGGGCTGAGGGGAGCAGGGGACGATGCTCTCCGGCTGCTTGTTCCCCCCAGGGAGGGATCTTGTCTCCTCTTCCCTTCTCTGTGTTGTAGGGGAAGGCTGGACACAGCTTTTCCCCTTGGGCTGTCAGTTTTGCATAAAATATGAAGTGCAAATCCCTCCCTCATCATTCACTGCCTCTTCTGCCAGCACCTGCCCATCCCCTGCCTGCATCCTGCTGCTTCCCAGCCTGGCAAGGGGTACCCTGGCACCAGGGCTGCCCCGGGCTGCTGCAGGCAGCAGAGTGCCCGAGGGCAGGGATGGTCAGACGCAAAAGTGCCCGGAGGGACCAGTCCTGGGGCATGTGGGGAATGTAGGAGACAGGTTTCACATCTTCCCTGTGATCTCAGGGCTCACACCCACCATCTCCAGTGTGGGGCTGGTTCCTGCCTACCCAGGGCACCTCACAGGCTCCTGCCTGGTGGGGACTGCACTGCTGGGGATGGGGGGGCAGAGGGGAAGGAGAAGGGAGAAATGGAGGGAGGATTTGTTTGCTGAGCCCAAAAGCACATATCTGAACACCACCAGAAGGACTCATTCAATTCCTAGTGATCCACACAAGCTGAAAAAAAGCTGAAGAAGGAGAAACAATTACTCTCTCTTGATTTAAAAGCAGAGCAAAAGCTCCATGTGGTGCAAAACCATTGTGGCTTTGCTGGGTTTTGAAGGAGAAAATCAAGGCTGTGTTTTGCAAGATCATCCTGACTTCTGGGCCTGGAAAAAAAAAAAGTAGAACCATTGATGGATTCAGTGTTTTTCTTTCTCTTCTGGCCTTGCTAATTTGCAGAAAAGGAACCAGATAAAGTTTGATAACTTTGAAATAGAAAGAGAAAGAGAAGATGTCCCAGTCAGTTGGCTCCTAATACTCCCCCTCCTGTTGCAGAGAATAAATGAAGTGCTCTTCATTCCCCGCTCGTCTGCCACCCTCCACTGAGTCTGTCATGGACTCATCTGTGTATAAATTAGCTTTTCACAGTAACGCCGTGTAAAATTATTTCTGTCATCCTTTTATCTGACCAGTTTATCTCATCAGCTTGTCAGTCTTAATTCTGCAACCTTTCTCTCCTCTCCCTGGCAGAAGCCACCTGAGCTTCTTTGGAGGCTCCGAGCCCTCCTGTGCCGGGTCTGCTGTGCATCCCCTGCAGCTCCCGGGATGTTTAGCAAGGTGGAAACTTCCACCCACGCAGCAACGCTTGGAGACCACTGGTGCAGGCAGCCAAACGGTTTACAACCAGTCTGTCTGCTGGCAAGCTGGAGAGGCACAAAGACTGCCATTTCCAGGCCATTATTTAGTGTTCAGAATTAGGCAATGACATTTCTCGGGATTGGCACGTGGTAGGTGACCCACTGCCTGGAGCCGGAGCCGGGCTGCGCCTGGTCACATCAGTTCCCTGGTATTTTCTCCCAACAGTAACATTTTTGCACTCCAGCTTCTGCTGCAAAGGCTCATGGAAAAAATCATTTCACATCTATTGTCTGGGACTCTGTGCTCACTTGCACGAGCGCTGCTGGAAAGGGAACCTAAAAGGGATGCAGCTGGAATATATTAATTAGAGATTCCAGATGAATAGTCACCCAAGTCCTTCTATCAGCTTGTTTCAGCTCTGCACAGCCCACAACTTTCTCCACAGGTGGGAGGTCCCACGGGAGGAAGGCACATGCTCCCCCTGTGGCCCCACGAAGCCTGGGATGCAGGATGTGAGATGCAGCTCCCAGCAAGGATGCCAGGTACTCCAAGGGATGGTCACCCTGCACCTGAACACGGCAGGAGCTGCCTCTGAATACTGCAGAGCAACATTGCATCCAAACCCCTGCCCTCCCCATACTTTCACTGAGGCTTTGTCCCACCTCCCCCGTGTCTGCCCTGTGGACCCTCTTCCCTCAGCTCACTCCTCTCAGCATCCTTCCCCTTCCCTCTTTCCCACCTTTTCTGGGTTTCTCCACTGTAGGGGTTAAATTCTGCCTTTATTCTGGAAAAACAGAGGGCCAGACCTCTCACCTCCCTGGAGGTGCCACTTGGACTCTGCCATCACACCTGTGTGGCTCTGTGGTGTCTCCCTTGGCTCCTGCACCAAGTTTGTCCTCCAACCTGCCCATCAATGGCAGAGGAGCCATCTGCAGCCTGGAACACCTCCCACCTCCCTCCCACACTCCGCTGTGCTTTGATTTTTAGCAGTTGGTTGTGACTACTGGTTCCCCGCGTTGTTATCTATTCTCTTTCGCTCAAAGAAATATTGTGGGTTGTAATTCTGTCTGCTACATCTTGTGAAGATTTCTGGACTCTGAAGTTTCCTGGCTCCAGATGTTCTGGCCAGACCAGAGGAAAAAATTAAAAAAAAACAACCAAAACAACACAAACCAAACCAAACCAAAGCAAAAACCAAAAAACCTCAGCATTAATAAAAACCTTTTGAAAATAAAGAGTTGTGTTGCGCAGTAGTGACATCATATCCGTGAAATATGACCTGATGATGTCACAGCTGTGAAATGAAGGATGATTGTCTCTCTTTGGCAAATGCTGGCTGTTTGGGCCAGACCTGTTAAATAAATGCACATGTACTATAAAGATGGATATTAAACCCAGAAGTTGCTAATGCTGCCTTGTGATCACCTGGGTCAAGAAATGTGACAGGGAGCGCTGGTGACAGGGCGGGTGCTGGGAAGGCTTGGGAAAGGGTTCCCACCCCCCCTAGACCCAGACATGAGGTGCCTGAGAGTTTTACTTTGCTTTCCCCCAAGTGCTCGCTCCCAGCTGGGAGCAGAGGACATTTCTTGGGAGAGAGGAATGGCTCTTCAAGGCTGCCCATCTGAGCCAGGTGGATGGCTCAGTACCCAGGGGACCATTGTGGCTCCAATGGTCCTGCTGCTCAGAGAACCCAGCGCTCATGACCCTGACAGAGCCACCCATCCCCACCAGACCCACCCATCCCCACCCCGTAACCCCCATGGCCACCCATGCCAGGCAGCACTAGGAAATCCACCCCTTTTTGACCCCTGACAACTGATGTACCCCTCAAATCCTACAGATTCAGTTACCCTCCTCATTACCTTAACAAGATTGGCTGCAAACATTACTGCCTTGGCTATCTCCTCTTACACAATATATTTAAGCTATATGAAGCCACAGTCTATAAAATATCTGCACCAAATTGCCCAGCTTTCATAATCCTGAAACTACCTGGCACTGCAGTGATGCAGTATCCATTACATGTGCACTTTCCTCAGCCACACATATTTCACACTTGTGTGCAATCCCCTTTGTGAAGAAACATGTTGCAATGCCATGGAAAAGGTCTATTTTTTCCATATGGGCCGTGCTGACAGTGTCAAGCCTTGAGTTTAAGCTCCCAGCATGCTTTTTTAATTTGGCCTTTCCTCTTTCCCTTTTAGTCCTATTGTTCACAGAGAAGTTTGTACTATCAAGAATGTGCAAAGCAGGAGGGTGCTGTCTGCCAAGGTGTCGATAATTGATACCCTAAATGATGTGATGCTCTCTGGGAATTCCATAATGATTCTTGTTCTTGCTGGATTGAAACAAGAATATTTATTTATTTATTTATTTATTTATTTATTTATTTCTTCACTCCCCTGGGTGGGATGGGCTTGGATGGGACATTTCAATTACAAAAGTGGAAGGGGGGGGGGGGGGAAATGGTCTTTGAATTTGTCTGGAGGATCTTGTTTTGATACTCTTGAAAACTTCTTCGTCTTCCCACTTAACACGGGCTTGTGTTTTCAAAATCATAACCAAAAAGTAGAAGGAGGAAAGGCAAAAGTTGCAGCAGGGATGAGAAGCTGGGACCAACCTGTACGGATGCTGTTTTCCTTTACTTAGGGCAGTGAAAAGATGCTTTTACTTTTTAGCCCCATGTAGACTTTTCCATTTATTGATGTGTCGTTGTTTTTTTTTTTTAAAATCTGAACTTTCACCGGGTAGGAAACTATTTCTTCGACAGTTTTATTCAGAAATAAAAGATTTCATCATGCAGAGAGGTGGAATATCAACTTCAAAACCATGGCACAAGAGGTGGATGCAGGCACCGGTGTGCTGGGATGCCTTGGAAATTGAAAGGGTGATGGGAGGCAGCACTACTGCTGGCAAATAAAAGCGAACACAGCATGGGGAATGTTCTAGGCAACGAGAAGGAGTCTTGGAAAGGCAGATGCTTAATTCTAAACTGTAAAAACCAGGATAAACCAGGCAGGAAAACAGAGCAACTCCATCCAAAAAAAGAAAAGCCTCCTCCATCTTGCAGCCCTGCTCCTGCTGCAGCCAGGCAGGGTCAGCTCTTGGTCTGGAGGGTGAGGAGAGGGGGGGGGGATCCGTTGGCTCCCCTTTCCCTGAGATATTTGGCAGAGCCAGGGTAGGAAACTCAGCTGCATTCATTCCCCGCAGACGCTGTGGCCAGCAGCCAGCTGCAGACATGTGGCACGGGGAATGGGAAGAGCAGTGGGGAACCCCAACCAGTGCTGGCTGCAGCCAAAGTGGCCATGGGGCCATTGTCTGCGGCGGCTGGTGCCTGCGCCGCGGCCGGCTGGGAACCTGCAGCAACCCGCTTCGCTTTTTCCCCTCTGGCATTTGTATACTACCATAGGAGCCTGAAAGAAGCTCAGAAATACCCCGCGGGCTGCCTTTCTCCATCTATTTCTGCACGTTGCATCCAGTCGAAGCCAGAAGAAGGCAGCGTGGCCAACCTGTCCCTGTCAGCTTCCCCGTAGCCCTCTTTGGTGGAGAGGCGGCTGCAGCTCCCGGCGAGGGGTCCCACAGAGCCCAGGAGTGATGGAGAGCTCTCTTGCCAGCGACTGCTCTTTCCATTATGAACTGGACTGAAACCTGGAGAAATATTTCCCTGAGCTGGAGAAAGGCGTTTCTTTTCGCAGCTGGAAAAGGGGGCCCAGCTGCCTGTCCAGGTGAAGCTCAGGAGGGGACAGGATGGGGAGCCAGCGCTGGAGCTCAACCCTCGCAGGAGGGAGAGACCATCTCGTGGGGTCTCTGAAAAAAAGCAGGCCCGTGAGGCGTGGAGGGACAACTCACAGCTTGCAGTGCTGAGGAACCAGAGCCAAGACATCTTCCTTCTTGCTCGGTCCATGTGGAGCTTGTGGATGGGCCCCAGACCTTCCCCAATACCCTGTATTGCTGCCTGTGCTGGGGAAAACCCAGCTCCACTGGCTCCAGATAGCAGGGATGGAGGCACCAGCCCTGGGCACCTTCACTGCTGTGCAGGGAGCATTGAGGGGGGCTTGGGCAGAGCCAGGCACTGTCCCGAGCCAGCCCTGAGTGGCAGCCAGGCAAGGGGAGCCACCCTCTGCCCCTTCCCACACCAGCTCCAACTAGGAATTTCTCGTTCGTGTATGGAAAAAAGGCATTTGCTTAAATGATGTCCTGGGACTCGATTTTCCAGGCTTGACTCATTCATTGGAAGGAAAGTGGAGTGTCGGAAACCGGGGGATATTCTGCAGACTTCAGGAAGAAAAAACACCAGATCTATCCATCAATCCATCAGCCACCTTGGTGCCCAGGTGTCATGGAGCAGAAAGAGAAGGACAGGGAACAAAGGGGAGCAAGGAAGGGGCTTCCCTGAGGATGCCCATGCCTGCTGGTGCCCAGGGTGTATGTGCTGTGCAAGCAGCATATGGCTGGGCATGACAGGGCAGGAGCAGAGACCGCCCAAGATGGGCAGGAGATGGACTTTTACCACAAGTGTGGCACCTTGATGTCTGAACACTGCTTGTTAATTAGTATATATGGCTTTATAATTGCACCAGCAAAGCCAGAGCAGGAATGAACTCACCACTGGCTAATTCTTGACAAAGGAGGAGAATCTGGGGGCACCTGGAGCACAGCTCGGCAGTGCAGCCCTTTCCCAGCCGTGATTAATCCCCAGGAAATGTTCTGTGGTCAGACCATTACCACTCCAATCTGTGGATGAAAATGAATCAGAGCAGCATATGACTGTGGGAAAATTGTCACCAAACTTGGATGGTTTTGCTTTGTTTCACCACAAAATTACTAATGAAGCATTGAAACGGAGAAGGATGTCTGGCTGTAACCTGACATTAACCCCTCAGTGGACCCCGTCAGGCTGCTAGTAGCTGCTTTCACGGGAGAGCAATTCCACACTTCAGCTCTTGGCTGTGTGGAAATTCTTTAAATCAAGACAGAGAGACTGAGCTGTGAGTTTTACTGATGATGGCTGCCCCGTCTGGGTGTCTGCCTTGGCTGAACTCCTGCAGTTCTCCCCCAGCCTGCTCTGAGTGCTGCACAAAGCCTGGTGCGGACTCTCCATCCTCCTCCACATTCTTCCCAGACCTCTTCTGTGCCCTCGCTGGGCTGTGGGTTTTCTCCTCCTGGAGATTTCCAAGCCTCTGGTGCCCTGGGGTCCCTGCCATCCCCTCCAGCCCCACAGAAGCATCTCATTCAGCTCTGAGATCCCAGCATGTGGTCTATGGGGTGACTGTTTGGAGAGCATCCTTCTCAGGGCTGGACCACGCCGTGAATCAGGATGCATAATGAGATTCTTGGCAACACATCTGCCTCTTACAAGCTCCTTCTGGAGCCACTTGCCAGACAGATCCCTGAGTGCAGCCTGCCTCTGCTGCTCGAAAATGAAAGAGGGCTTTGTGAAGCCACCACAACCAAAGCTTTCTTGTGGATGGACAGGCAGCAGCAGCCAGCCCAAACGCAAAGTGTTGCCTGTGCCACAAAGCCTCGGCAGCCCTCGAGGGGAGGAGTGGGAGAGAGGCAGGGGCTGCAGAGGAGATGAGCCAAGTGGGAGGTGGAGAACACAGAGGTGTGCAGGTTGTAGTGTGAGGAAGGAGATGCAATGGGGAGAGGGAGTGCAGAGAGGCACAGGGAAGAAGATGGGAGAGGGACCGGATTGTGTGGCACGTGGTGGAAGGATGCTGGGGTTTGTGTGGAGCTCACACAACCACCCCAAGAGCCCTTACACATGGGCGGAGTCACAAGAGCCATGGAAATAAATCTGAGTTTGCTCTGAACAGGCTCAGCTCTGCTCTGCCCAAGCCAGGAGGCAGCCAGCCCAGCCAGCCACCCTCATCCCTCCAGCATCTCCACCGAGGGGCTGGGGACAGGCAGAAGGAACAGGAGAATCAGTAGGAAACCAGGCTTTGGGATCTGGGGAAGACCCCAAGTGCTCAATCTGCCCTGATCATCCTCCTCAGTGAACTTATGCACAGAGGGAATTAAATTCAGTAACTGATTTTTCATATATGTGTGTATATTAAATTGTTTGAGGTAGTAAGAGGCAGAAGCGTTTGTGCATAGCCTCAAATCCGAAATCCCACCTCAAAGCAAGAGTATATATATGCATATTTTGAAGTGTATTAATTTAAAATAATAAAAAAGAGCCCTGAAAAAAAGGAGCAAATTCTTTGGCTAATAGGATCCACAGGGAAACTAAAAGAACTTAACAGCTCTGCAGCAAAGTCTGTGCAGCACCTTCCTGTAGAGCGGTGCAGGAGCGTGGGGTTTGGTGGGGAGGGGAAGGGAAAGGGAGAGGGGGAAGGAGAGGAATGAGGTAGAAAACCTGCAAGTGCCTGAAAAATTATGTCAGGTGTCACAGCATTACGTGAAGGGCTGTGGGTTGCTGCTGTGTTATGTTGTCCTGGGGACAGCAACAGCCGAGTCACCCTGACAGGTTCTCGCCACCACCATCAGTCCCAGTTCATTAGGAGGGGAGACGTGTAATTAGCCTATTGTGTCATTAGTGAGCGTGGCTAATTGGCAGCAATATTGCAAACCCAGGAGTCCCCATGGCAGGAAGAGGGGGTTGGAGAGGGGGGGTGGAAATCATAAGAGGAGAAATATAATAAAGTGGTTTAATTTTTCAGGGAACCAGGCCATTTCTGCGGGTGAGGACGGGGCTGGAAGGCTCCAGCGTCCCGCTCCTGTGCCAGGCCTGGTTCTGCAGCACCGCGCTGGGCGCTGCCAACGAGCACCTGGCAGAAATACCAAGGCTTTTCAGACACCAACACCCACCCCCCTGAGCTGCATGGCACACACACACACAGGAACTCAGTCAGGGCTCCCTAAACCTCCGTTCCAAACAGGCCGTGGTAGCTAATTGTATTTATAATGCCTCCTGTTGCACGTCGTGGTTTAAATCGATTTCAATAGACCGGATTTTAGTGACGATCCCGCTGCTGGCTGCACTCCTCCTCACTGAGTCTATTCTCTCTCTCTTTGCATTTATATGTACACACATTTGTATTTATAGACCTGTGTGATATACACACTTGTGGCTACCGTACCACACACTCTGCTGAGTTAAATGTTATTTAAAGTGTGTAGTATAACCCTGGATGCGTTGACAGTCTCCAAGTACCAGTGGCTGAAGGCAGCTCCTTTCCTCAGCAGTAACAGCTCCTAGAGAAGAGGGAAGAGGTGAGGGCCTGGCTTGGGACCATCAGCTTCTCCCTGGAGGAGCTCCATCACAGACCTGCTACACTACTGCATGGCCACGTCGGTAGTTGTCACCAACATGAAACTTGTCACAGTGAAAAATGAATTATACATAGTTCTGAGGTGGGCTGCAATCATCCTGGTCTTGGCAAGATAAAGGCCACAAAGTAGATTAGATGAAATGGAGCTCTTTTAGAGCAAGCTTAATGTTTGACTGGGTTTGAAGCTGATGTGATGTGCTTATGCTTCCTTGTTATCACTGGAATGGCAATCACAGCTTTACCTGCAAAACCCTCAGCCCAACTCTGAACAGGCCCTAGTCACCTCCCACACAAATTTAACATTTCCTTTCTCCATCAGTTTCTATCTTCAGAACAAAATTGGCCCGAGCTGCAATAAAGTGAGGAAATCCTGAGCCCTTAAGCTATGTTTGTAGGTGGAAATTGATCTCCTGGGCTGGAACTTGAGATTCATCCACACTATGAAAGGATAAGCCCAGTATTTTCTACCCAATTAGCACAGGAAAATGCTGGTCAAGATTGGAGTTTTGCATTTTCCTGTCATCCAAGCCTCTGTAAATCCAGGCTTGCCCTGTCATGTTCTTTGCAAACTCCAAGGAAAATCAAAAGGGAGCATGGGATATTCTTCAGGGCACAACCCTTGAAGAGCTAGCATCTCTTCTGACCCTGTGATAAAGCACACCCACCTCCAGGAGATCCCCATGACCCTCTGGAAGAGAATATGCCTTACTTGTGCTTCAACCAACTCACTTCAATGAGGCCTTCCAGAAGAAGACAGATTTCTCTCAGGATACAGAATATGTAGGACGTGTGGCATGCCATCAAGGAATGGCCAATCTACCATCCAGAAAACACAGCACAATAAATGCCTTGGTTTACTTTCTCCATTCTCACATTTCCCCACAAGTTCCTCTAGGAGTTGAGCAGATCTGCCTGTGGAGCACAGCACTGCTTAAGTCAAGGGGCATTGGACTTGGGCTTTGGGGCTGGATGCAGATCTTTGACCCCAGGGCCCCTACTTGGAGGTGCTGGGTTGCTAGAACCATCCATTCCATCTGTCTCTGTTTTCTGGCACAGTCGGAGTCACTGTTCTGTTTATTTGGTCATTTTTGGGGTGCAGGGAGGGGTGAGGGTATAATTTTCAGCAGTCTGTGACAGCATAATTAGGTAAATATAAATGAAAGAAAAACACATTCTTGAAGTCCAGGGACTTTCACATATTTTCCCTGTTATTCCATCTCACTGGAAAAATAAAAGCTACTCAGCATGAACATTTATTAGCAATTAGTATCTGGGGCGCTTGGGACCTCCTGGGACAACCTAGGTAATTAAAGCTTCCCACAGCCTTCTCCCTGCATTTTTCCCCCTCTGCTCCTTTCTGGTTCCATCCCTGTGACCGGACATCGTGCATCTTTGAGGCATCAGCAGCATCAGATAATCTCCCAGGACAAAACCTCCAGAGCATCCTTGTCCCTACCCAAAGTCATGTAACCAAGAAATGAAGCAAATCCCCTTAAAAAAAAAACCAAAACAAACAACAAAAAATCCACAACCTGAAAAAACCCAACCTACTAAAAAAAAAAAACACCCTGAAAAACAAAACCAAAGCAAAAACACACAAAAAACCCCCAAACAAAAACAAGCCACTGTTGAAAACACCATAAAAGGGCAGTTCAAAGATCTAGAAGAGCATCTTCACCACAACATCACAGTGAACTTTCCCGTTCTCTGCCCATCTAGACACACCCCGAGTGGCTCCTTTGAAATCTGAGTCTTCACACACATATGGAAGACAAACTCTGCCAGTTTAAGCTCAAGTGATAGACTGGGACGTATGTTAATGCAAGGTTCAGGAATCAGCTTTGCCATTAGGATGAGGAGAATTTTCAGGAGGCTGTTTGGCTCTAAATACAGGCAAGTTTTGGCAGGGGGAAGATTTCAAGCTTCCCTTGTGATACTGGGAGCCTGAGCAGCTGGGCATTGTGAGGTGTCAAGAGCAGAAGGACTGGCTTCCTCACCACCTCACCTGCCCAAAAAATGAGAGAAACACCAGAAGCACTCAGAGCTCTGATCTCACATCTTCACAGGAAACTGGAAAAAACCCAAACAACTATAAATCCTAGTATTTTTCAATGACTTTGTTTTAAATCTGCCATCTAATACAAGTCACAAATGCAGCTGGTTGCTGCAGGAGATCAGAGGCACTTTCAAAGCTTTACAGAATGTATTTGGAGGATCATGGTGAAGGTAAAATTCAGCATCAGGAGAGAAGCACTTACTTTTACAGACACTCAGATGAGAACAGAAAGAAAATAACAGATCAGATTAATGTGTTCCCACATGGAATTCTACCTGCATGCTGCACAGACACACCGGGGCAGCTGCTGACACCAGTGTGGAACTGCACCACAACTGAGGTCTCCCTGCTGGGAGAAGGAGAAAGGTGGAGAGACAGTGATGAGCACCAACCTGCAACTCCTTCCACCCCAGTGTGGAGTCACCCTGTTCCTACCTTGGGCCAGGATCTAGATCACCAGCCCCATGGATGGGGGTTGACCCAGAGAATTCACAGCCAAACCCAAGTGAAGCTGTAAGGCCCCACCACCCACTTGCCTAGAAGCCACATTTCATCCCCTGGACTGCAGGAGGGACAGGCAGGTCCCAATCCAACCTGCTGCCACCACCTGAAGCCTTTGAACGTGACTGCTGGTATTCAATCTGACACTCTAGCTTCCAACCAAGTAAATAATTGTACATGTCACCTTTATTTACTGCCTCCAATAATTCTTCGCTGGCCCTTTTAGTTTGGACTTAAGTGACTTTTTAATATATATTTTCTCACACTGGTGGCAGATAATAAAGTAATCATGTAATTACTGCAGCCATAAATGTGTCACCTTGCTAAGTAATTTTTATGACTTAGAACAAGAAAAGAAAAGTGTGTCTCCTTTTCTGCAGTGATGTGGTTTGTGGTCGCAGGCACTTTAAGGGGTGGGTTAGTTTGTGTCATTCTCCTGATTCAGGCACTTAGAATTTGTTTATACTTTGATGGAGTCTTTCTTCAGCTGCCTGCTCAATGATACTCAAACATTTTCAGAATTTCACATCACCACTTTCCCAGAAAAAGGGGCAGCAGAGGAACAGATCAGCAAAAAATCAGACCTGAAAGGAACCCCAAGTAGCCTCAGCCCAGGACAGAATCCCCCGCTCCCTGCAGTTGCTGACAGATCGTTGTTTGCCCTCTCCTTGAAGAGGCACGATGATGGAGAAGCCAGGATTTCTCCAGAAAACATAACATGCAATTTCACTCTTTTCACAGGTAGGAAGACTTCCCATCTTTCCAGGATTTCTAGTTCTTGCTGCCACTCTCCCAGCCCCTCCCAGATATATCCCACAGCGCTGGGGCAACATTTTCAGGTCTCAAAAAACTCAGAGCGTTTAGAATTAGTTTTCACAGCGATACCTCTGATTTACAAAAGCACTGCAAAGAGCTTGCTTTTCAAAAAGTAACTTTGCATTGTGACCTTATTTTATTGCAGTCTCGGTGCAAACCACATTTCCAGTTACAAATAAAAGCAGAATGCTAATATTCATTTTGACAAATCAGATCGGAAATTTCCAGCTGTGCTGCACTGCTTCATTAGGACTATTTTTGTTTGATCTGTAAATTAAATTTTTCTTCTTGCAAAGGTTTTATTTTGAATAAAATAGTGTTTTCCAGGAGGCAAGTATTTCATTTGAATTTTCTTAATCACTTGTAGTCCCATGTCAGCAGGGTTGATTGCAATGCTTTCATGCTAAGTGTATGTTTGAGCACTCCATGGCATTGCAGCAGCAGTTTCCAGTTTCTTCCTGTCCTCCTTTCCATCTCAACACTACAGATCCCTCTAACTCAAGGAACTATAAAGTGCATTCGGTGAGCTACCAATCTGCTTCAAATAGCTGGTAACAGTGAATTTTTCCTGTTTCAAAACTCTCCACATGAAAGTCCCAAAGCAACTGAGACCCTTGAGGTGTGAGTTGCGATCCAGGATGCAGATCTGTGGGCAAACTGAAGGACAGAGCAGGTATGTGACTCACCATCATTTAAGACCAGGAGCCTGTGGCAGAGCTGGACTCCATAGCAAGAAACCTCTGCACTTTCAGCAGAACCTTTCAGATCTTTCTAATTTTCAGTTTTCCCTGGTGGAAAGGAGGATACTGGCAGTGATTCCTGCATCATGTATCTGAATATGCATTTCTTAGTCACCTTTTGAGGACCTCCAGCAAACAGGTCATGACCCTACTGGGGATCTAATGGCCCTCAGGGACAAATTGCCTCTCCCCAGGGTGGGTATTGCCACCAATTCTGAATCATTGCTGCAGAAGTGGAGAAATCAGATAAGAAGACTCTCCTTGTCCCTCGTCCACTGGGATAAATTCCCTGCTGCAGTAGGAAAGGGGGTAATTGTGACCATGCTCTTCCTGAAAGGCACTCAGGGATCCCCTGAAAGGCAGCTCCACACATCTTGCCCTGTCATAGTCAGGGGCTCTTCCAGACAAACTAGTTGCTGCTGCAACTCAAGAAGCATGTTTTATTCATGCCAAGGAGCGCGCTTTTGGCCGCGTCAACATCAAGCAAATGCAGCACAGAGCGGGCCAGTTGGGTTCATCCCAGGAAATAATTTATCTCCCTTAGGGAAGTGCTGTGCAGTGCCCTTAAGCCCTCACTGATATTTAATGGTGCGAGCCTGATGCCTGAGCACTGTCCCTGTGCTGAGGTTGTCTTGCTTCTGCGCTGCTTTCAGGCAACAATCGCTAGCATTTGCAAAGGCTGAGGGGAAGGATTTGTTTAATGCAGCTCCAAGCCCCTGCCTTAATGGGTTGTTAATCCATACCCAGTGCATCAAATTTGCCAGCTGACTCCCAGGGGTCCCCGACGTGCCTCCATCCTCCAGACGTTTGCTGGCAGCCTGTGGTTTCCTGGGATCCCCTAGGGAAATGGAGCAGGGACTGTAATCATAACCCCCACACAGCCCCCTCCCTCCTGACCCAAAAGCAGTTGGCAGCCAAAGCGATATGCACATTACTGGATTTATATGAAGTGCTGCTGAGCAAGAAAGATTTGAGGGGGTTTAACAGCTAGATGGGACCAAGAGATGATCTCAGTGCATTGGCTTGTGCTGCGAGGAAGGGCAAGAGCTTTAAAGTAACAGAACAGGAGAAGCCTGCAGAGAGTAGATGGGTCCCTTCCTGTCCCCACGGGGCAGCCAGCACCCTGATCGTGTGAGGCAGCTGAATATATACTATCCAGAAGCGGCCTTAGGTGACAAGACAGCTCATAAGTGATGCAATCCCAAATTAAGCTTATGCCCGAGGTCTGCTTGGTACAGGGACAGAGAGAAACTTGGTTGTGTTTTCTCATACAGACTCCTGTCATGCTACTGTCCTGGAAAAAGCAAGGGCCTCCTGAGCATGGAAACGGGATTTATCTCACCATCAGGCTTGTACCTGATCAAGCCTGAAGGATGTCTTATTGCAGGAGCTTACCAGCTCCTTGGTGATGTTTAGAGCAGATGCTCTGTGTTAATTTGCCCTGTAATAGCAGGGCAAATTGCCGCGCATCTGCAGGCTCTGATAACAGCGGGCACAGCAGGCTCTGCCTGCACACCCAGCACCGGGATGCCGAGAGCAGCCCCAGCTAGTGGCCGAGACACAGCTCTGCCAGAAGCCAAACCCTCGCAGCCCAGCAGGGCCAGTTGCTCCCCCGGTGCTGCTGATGGGTGCTGTGGTGCAGCCCCCTCCCTGCTTCCCCAGCTCAGGGCTTTCTTCCCAGGCCTCAGCTGTATTTCTGTCTGGATCTGCAATCCCCTTCCCACCATCTCAGGGTCCCTCTTGGGTAAAGTCTGTCTCATGGAACTGGAGCTGAACTCAGGGCATCTTGGCCAAGCAAACTAGCACCTACCGGAAAAGAAGCTGAGAGCACCCACTAAACCCCAACCAAGCCAACAAGTCTCAGCATGAGACTTAAATCACATCCATCAGGGGTGAGAAGCTGTGGGATTAACCCCTTTGGTTGCTCCTCACCCCCTTCCAACAGAAAAGCTTTTAATAGGTCAGCAGATAAAAAAAGCAGCAGCAAAAACATTCCTTATCTCCCCTGCCATGCCTGGGCTCTGTAATACAACTGATTCCTGCGATGTGCAGACCTACTCAAACAAGTTTATCTTCATTCGAGGAATAGTCATACAGCAAGATTGCAAAGTAATTACCTTCTCACAAACCCTAACTGGAAATCTTCACATCCAGTCATTAGCTTTAAGACAGGCAGACAGGCAATTATATCTGAATAAATGACTGAGAAATGAATCCAGGAGACTCTCAGCCCTGATTCAACCTTCGGTTCACAATCTTAGGCAGAGCAGCAAGCCACCCATCAGGTCTACCTGGACCTGGCATGATCCTTTCCTTGCCCTGCACCAGTCTTTCTGGACAGCCCAAGAGTCCCACAGGTGACCCAAGACATCCCTCCCTGGGATCCTGGTGCAGGCAAGGTACCCGCCTGCCTCTCCCATGGTCTGGGATGGACCCAGGTAGCCTTGGCCAGGATGCTGCAACACCTCTCGAGTATTTCACTCTTGGCTGAACTCCTCCTTCACCTTTTCCCTTCCTCTCTTTTCTCAGTAGGTTCATAAGCCTTGATGCTGAATGTGTGAAGTCTCCCAAACAGGTGAGCAATAAAACATCCGAGACCTCACTGCAGGGGAGGCAGCAGCACTCCAGGCTGATGGTTAGAGCACACAGGCAGCAAGCCAGGACACTTGGGATCAATCCTGGCTCCAGCATAAACTTGCTTAGCAGCCCTGGGAAAGCGGCAGAGGGGAGAGGGTTTTCCACAGGAGAGGGGCTTCCCTTCACATGGTGCTTCAGTGAGGGTCAGCTTTTCTGAAGGGCCCAGCACCCACTAGCACACACAGTGGCACAGAAAGTCCCCTGACAGTCAGGAACTGCTCTCTCTCTATGGGGCTCATCAACCTTCCTCTTCCTCACTCCCCTGTAAGACTGGAACAACACAGCTGGCTGGTTTCCAAGCCTTTCCCAACGAGGGTGGGCGAGTTGCACTGAATTTATTTCCCAGCCACACTCTTCCTGAAAGCTATTTTAAAAAGCCAAATGCAACACTCCCTCCCATAGACCCCTCTAAATGCTCTGCACTTAATTGTCCCCCTGTGGGTGCCAGTGTTACCAGGAGAAAGAGCAGGGGCGTGTCAGCACTGCCAGCCACCTCCTGGTGCCCACGGTATTGATTCAGAAGCTGCTGTCTGGTGCTCACCAGCTCTGGGTTCTTGCAGCCCTCCCTCCGTTTCACCATCAAGATGGCTATTTTATCTTCTGTGATTATTTACTTAACAAAACGCAGGTATTTGCAGCCCAGAGGGCATTCCCCGCCGGGAGGCTGGAAGAACCGTTTTGCGTGGCACAGCCCACCAGGCTCTGGGAGTCCTGGCAGCATTCCTCACGGGGGGAGATGGCTGCGCTGGGGAGGAGGAGCCGAAGCAGCTGAAGAGGTTGTTTGATTGTTTCCTGGTTGTGAAAAAAGTCAGCTGGTAATGGAGAGAGAAGAGGAGGAGGGCGAAGGCAGGGAAGGTGTGGGGGAGGGGGTGGGTGGCCTGCTGACGATGGGAACGACGCTTCTGGCACCAGCTTTGTACATATGGAAGCCTGGATTCCTGGCAAGCCGGGGCTGTGGGTGGCCAGGTCTCCCTTATCTCCCAGGGGAGGGTGCTTCCTGGATGCAGAGCCTCCTCCCGCCCCCAAAACGAAACAGCTACAACTCTCCCTTTGTCTTCTGCAGAAACCTCGAATTCCCGTCTCCTTATGATGCGCCAGGGAAGGAGCCTCAGCGCACGCTCTCCCTTCTCCGTGCCGGCAAATCCTTTTGGCTGCAGAAAAGTCCCAGCGAGGTTCCTGCAGCGAGGGCCGGAGCTCTGCTGGGTGACAGGCAGCCAGGACTCTTCCCTCTTGCTCTTCCTGGGACCCCCATTCCCAGCCAGGCACCAACGGATCCAGTGATCAAAACCAGATGATGGGGATCCGTGTCCCCTGCGAGGTCCCAGCGCCAGGGCTGAGGCGCTGCCGTGACCCCAGCGTCTCCCAGCAGGGTCCAACATGCTGAGCTCCCTGCTGCCCTCCCTGGAAGCTCAAGGTGCCAACAAACCTTCCTGGAAGAGCAGGACAGAAGACGGAAGCAGCCAGGGCCTGGAGGGTGGCACCCGCAGGGGTTGGGTGGCTCAGAAGGTGCTGGAAGGTGCCGAGGGGCGTTGAGGGGGAGGCGGGTAAAAGGGGCAGCTGATAAGTGGAATTAGGGGTTTTGAAGCGTGCTGAGCTTTGCTTTTCTTTTCCTGGACCACACAGGCCTTCCCTGAGGCATCGTTCCTAGAAAAATTAGACCACTGTGAGATTTATTGGCTGAGGGGAGAGCTGGAGTTCAGTTCTCTGTCATCAGGTTCAGAGGCAGGAACTCCAGCCCTGTCCCCTCCGTGTGAGGGACGGGCAGGCTCAGACCAGCCCTCCTTCACCCCTTGTCTGGAGGGGGACGTGGCTGGGGTGTTGTCACCCCCACAAGCAGGTTTTTGGGCTGTATGTGTCCCCCTGGGAGGGGATGCTGGTGTGTCCCCCTCTTCCCAGGCGGGGCTGGGTGAGGTGACAGAATGTGGGCAGGTATGTTCCTAAGGAGGAATATCCCTCTGGATTTGACAAGGATGAATTTGAT
This sequence comes from Apus apus, assembly GCF_020740795.1. NCBI lineage: Eukaryota > Metazoa > Chordata > Aves > Apodiformes > Apodidae > Apus > Apus apus. The sequence goes on from NC_067293.1 coordinate 19,647,895, forward strand.
CCATGGGGAGGTGTTGCACTGTCCCACAGCAGCCTGTCTCTGAAAAGGGAATAAAAACCCCTCAGGAACAAAGCAGTCTAGTGCCTGGTCTTCTGACCAGGAAAAGGACTTGGCAGCCTTACAGCTGGTAACACTTGCCCTCACCAGCACAAAGTTTCTGGGTAAAGCCCATGACCTGTGGTGTTTTCACATTTGGCAACTTACCAAAGCATGGTCCTTGAGTTTCACCCTCCCCAGCCTGTGGTGGTGGCCCACAGGGCTGCTTTGGGGAGTGCAGAAGGTCTGCCAGGATCTAGCCAGGCCTCTGGGCTTGGCAGGGGAGAAACAATGAAGAACAGACCACAGAGAGATCAAGGTGTTCTGTGTCATGGCATGAAGGCCTCGCCATATGACCAGAGACGAGCCTGAGAGGGAAAAGTTCATCTTCAGAGGCAGTGTTGGGCTTTGAAAACCATGGGGTTGTGGCCTGTGTGGTAGAGTAGGATAGGTACAGGGAAGAGGGTCTAGCCACCTACAGGGAGGAGCAGGGTGATATTTTCAGGCTTAGGTTGGTTTTCCGTGGCTTGAAAGTAGCAGATGGTGGTTCAGATAAGAGAGCATGGCATGATGCTGCAGCACAGCCATCAATAGGACCCTGCTGCCCTGAGCTTCACCCAGATGCTCTTCATCCCATCTCCTGCTGGTCCCTACACCACTGTGCTTCTAGGTTTGCAGAAGCCACAACCAGAGGGACATACCTGCAGACCATCTGAATACAGAGAAGTGCTGATCATTCTGTGGGGACTTTCACTCTCTCCTCTCCACCAGGAGCTGATGGCTTCATAGCCCAGACGGGCACACTTACCACCTTTCAGACTGCTCAGCTCTGTGTCTGGACATGAAACACCCCTGTGTGAAGGCAAGGCTTGGAAACTGGCTTGGAAAGCAAGCTGGTCTCCTGCTGCTCCTCTGCATGACCCTGAGCAGGAGGAGATGGAAGGCAGCTCTGTTTCCTGGGCCCCCCCTTGGCACAGGTAGTTCAGGAAGATGGATTTTAGCACAGTGCTGACTGGCAGCTGCTTGCTGCTCTGGCCAGAGGGTTGGGGCTGGCTTATGAGGGAGCCACCCTCCTTCCCCAGCCATTAACACAGTGTCTAAGCTCTTTGCTTCCATGCACTGCACTGCACTGCTGCTTTCCAGCATGCTCCCAGTGCGGGCTCCTGCAACACGTCTGCTGTACCCTTGGGCAACTGAGAAATATGTAAATGTCAGTCTTATTTGCAATGCAATAATGTTTCGAGACATTGAGGTCATTATGTATTAACCTGGGAATGACACTGTTTAATCTTCCCAAGAGGTTGGAATCAAAGAGAAAATATATCGAGCCCATTCCCAGGAGTGTGTCCTGCATTTGTGGCTTTATAATCAGAAGAATGTAGCCTGTGTTTGTACTTTGCTGGGTTAGGAAAGGGCCTTTCTTAGTCGTTTGTTTATTCAGAGGTTAATGCATTAGCTGTAAGGAACCTGCCAGCAAGGGCACAGAACAGGAGCTCTTTTTCTGCCCATGATGGCTAACCTGTCAAAACAGCAGTGGTTCAGGTTAGTACCTAGAAGTGCAGTTCAGTGGGTTTTTTTCTGGTTACTTGAACATCTCCCACTAAATAAACAGGTTGGAAGAGCCTTAGGGTGCACTCAGGTATCACTTCTGGACGCCCATTCTGGGTGGAATGGTAAAGCACAGGTGGGGTCTTGGTGTTTCAAGTCACTCTGCTGTGGTCCTTGCCAGAGGCAGGATGAGGCTTTGGTGGTTCCATGGTGGTTTTTTCCACACTTACTCATCTGTGGTCCCCCCCACGGTGGCTGTCAGTTGGCTACAATGGCAACTTTTGTTTGGTTCTGTCAGGATTTGATTTGACATCTTTTTCCAATTCGACATCTTCAGTATGTTGTCTATGCACAAGCTGAGGTACAGAAGGCTTTGCGTGCCCCACTGCCAAGTCCCAGAGTTATCTAGAATGCTTTAAATGCACCCCTTGAGCTCTGCAAGAAATGAGACTGCTCTACCTTAGTCATATTTAGGAATTTCTTGCTCATTGTTTCTTAGCATGACCATTTTTTAGTGGTGCTGTCTCAGGCACAGGGGAGGACAGGTCTTACAGCCTAGTCACAAAGTTGCTACAGAAACAACTGTCATATGTTTAGACTTTCCATCTGCTGCTGAGCTGGGATTATAGCTTATGTGAGTGACCTTCAGCTTCAATGCCAAATTGGCAAGGTCCATTTATGGGTTAGAAACAAGAATTTACAGGGCTCTGAATGAGCACAATGGACTTTAAACTGGGTGGCACTAGCGATACCCCTTGGTGAGGGTTTCCCACAGCAGCCTTCGCTGGGGGCTCATACAGGAGGTAACTGCTACAACCTAGGCTAGGTAGGAGCCCATCTGCCTGTGTCCTTGAGGGCTGACAGGGGATGCTGTGTGTGAGCAGGCCCTGTAGTGAGGGAGCTGGACTGTTTGGGTGTTGGCTTCACCTGCTGCTTTATAATAACATAACTTGTGCTTGAAGGAAGAGAAAAAAAACGCACAAGTTGTATGCCAGTTGTATGCCCAGACCTGGGAAGCATGGAAATGGTGTCTACAGTCCTGCTGCAGAGGCTAAGGCCTCCTCTCCTCCATTTCCATTCTTCACTGTCCCTGCACTTTATCTGTCCTCAGAAGCTGTCAAGGCATCAAACTTTTCTATGACTTAGGTACAGAGGGACTTCAAGTCCTGACATTATCTAACACCAACTGCTACCATAGATGTGGCAGAAGGCAAGTTGGCTATGCTCTGTTCCCTTATATATAATACAGTAAATAAAAGCTTGGAAATTACTGTAGAGGCAAGAAAGGCCTTCAACATGACTCTGCTTGTGCCTGCAAATTCCAGCTAAATTAGCCATCTCCTGAAGGAGACTGTACCAACATGAAACAGATGCAGGGCATGAACTTTGTCAGCTCTTCTGATGCCCTTTGTTGGTCGTCTTCTCAAAGCTCATGCCTGTTTTTCAAGGCACAAGTGGAAATGATTCTGATCCCATCCTTCACATAAATACCAAGAGGATTCCTCTGGCTAATGTGATTACTGAGGAGACCAAACAGGGAGATGGACTCGGAGAGACAAAGCTCTTGGTTAAACAACATAGATGTCTCAAATATTTGCCAACACTTGCGAACACAAATATTTACACCAGCAGCAAGAGCCAAGGCATATTTTTACTTCAAGATGTATTAAATGTTTCCTTGAGTGTGCAGAATTCGGAAAGAGCTCTTATATCACTCGCCGGCTCATTTTCCAGGCCACTGAATGCACTCACTTATTTGGCAAATCTTGCTGTTAAAACAGTTTTTGCTCATCTGATTTTACTGACTTTCCTGCTTTCCCTGAGAATCTTGTGCAGGGAGGAAGAACGAATGCAATTTTTTCCCCTCCAGCCAGCAAAACACTGTATCAGATTGCAAAATCTCACTGCCAGAGTTGATTGTTTGTGGTCCTCCATATTCCTTCTGACCTGCCTGCTCCTGTTGCGGGAGGGGAAGGCTCCAAGCAAGGTCACAACTCCAAGGCAATGCAGGGACCTCGTCAAGCCTTTGAGCCTAAGGAATCTGCTGGAGCTACAGCCCAGCCCTCAGCACGTTCCAGAGGCCCTGGGTTGGAGGGACACACCTTAACTTGGGAGGTGGCTGCTTGCCCTCTGAGTGCAGCCAAACTGCCCAATTTCCAGAGGCATGGCCAGCCTTTAATTGTGGCCCTGTGATAAATGGCACCATTTTTTGGAGGTATGCCTTCACAGGTGGAGAAGAACCACCAGCAGTGCTACTGCTGCCAGTATCATTGATCCTAAGCATCTTCACAGTCCAAGGAATGCCTCTGATGCTAGGACGCTGCAGGAGAGAGCTCTGATCTTTCTCAGACAGCTGTGTTCCCCTTATAAAACAGTATATTGTGCTAACAATAAATGTGAGGCTTATTTACAGTCTGAAACACTGGCAGACTAAAAAGGGGAAGCAGCAGGCAGTTCCCTCACAGAGCATCATGGGGGATTAATCAGCAGCAATAAAACTTCACTCAGTCTGCTCCCCCAGATCAAAGGGGATTAAGCTGGGCACTGGTCAGTCAAGCTGCAGTCAAGGGACAAGCGTGTTCCTTTTGGGGGCACGTTGCAGGCCCACCAGAACAGAAACTGGGAGGCAAATTAGGTTTTGGTGTGATGCAATGCCACGGATAGTTATGAAGGAGGGAATCTTGTGAATGAATAAAAATCATCATCTTTTTCCAAGATATTTGGCTTGTGTAAACTTAATAAAAGCTGAACAGATGGGTTGTGTGTGTGTGTGTGTGTGTGGGTGTGGGTAATAGAGGGCAGATGAGGATGGCCTTCCTCTGCAGAGACAAAATGAGCCTGAATGGTCCCTCTGAAGCCCAGAGATGAAGCAGTTCATCCTGCAGGTCAGGGAGCAGCAGTAGATATCCCAGGTCTGAAACCAATGGACTCAGAAATTCTCTGCCAAGAAGCACCTTGTCACACAGGCAGTGAGAAAAGCCCTGTGCAAAATTGTCCTGGTAGATTCCCAGTGGCAAAGCTCTAGCGGGCAGGCTGGGCAGGGGTGAGGGACAGCAGGAGGTACCAAAGGATGTTTTGCAGGGACGCAGCAGGGCTGGTTGTGTGGCCAAGACAGAAAATGGAAAGGGGCTGTTCTGACCCAGGGAAAGGTGAGCAGGAATTTGTGGGTGCTGAAGATGAGGTGTGGAAAGGGTGTGGTGGGATGGAGGAGCGTTAAGAGGGACAGATGGAGGCAGCTTGCCTAACATCTTCCCACTCGCTGGCTGCCTCCGTCTGGCACTATCAGCCCTTTGCTTAACAACATCATTCATGTTGGCACTGAAACTCACACCCACGTATCGGCAGGGGAAAGCACAGCCCTGACCTGTACTTCCAGTGTGGTTCATCATGTGAGTTGTTCCTGTAACCTCAAGGGGTGACTGGCAGAAGGTGCTCCCCCGGTGTCGTGCATGTCCACACCACGCACTTAATTAACCCTTTTCGTGCATGACTGAGAACCAAGATACAAATAAAGTGGTGAAGAGAAGATACCAGATAAATTAGTGGAACGTCTCTGTGGTCCACTGCCTGGGAAAGGCGAGGGAGGAACGGACACACAGCAATAGCTTTTGGGCTGTAAAGCTCTCTGGTGCCCTCCCACCCACAACTCAGGCAGCCAAAATCTCTCCTCAGACACTTGGGTACTCCAGAAGTGGCTTCCCCTGGTCCTGGGCATGTTTGGATGCATTCTTACGGTGCTTGTTGTCTCCATACTGTTTTGTGGTTAAACCCAAGCTATGTTTCCTGGAGAGTGGCCCTTTTCCAACCTCGGGGATGGAAATGCAGGTCTCTAGACTGTGTTCCTTCCTGCATTTGGCAAGAAAAAAAATGGAGATCTTTGGAGGAAACAATACAGAGCAACATTTCACATCAGTGAGACACACACAAAGTATTTTTGGCAGCGTGGTGTGGGAATTTGGCATTGACTGTTGCTCTTAAGCTCTGGACTCCCCTGTCTACAGCAACAAGTGGCACCTCCATCTATTATGTCTGGAGTGTTCCTAGATCCAAAAATGGAGAGTCTCATAAGAGACTGATAAAGGAACTGATGGTGCTCCAAGAGATTTTCTTTAAGGAAGAGTCCTTCTGAGTCCCTAAAAATGGTTAACTCCAGGAGATGTGGATCTTGTCCATGGTTTTGTTGGCATAGCACTCGTTTCTTATGCTTCCTGGAAAGGCATGGCTGTTTCGCACCCAAAAGGGACTACAGCAAGCCATGTGCTATCCTGGATTGTTGAAGTGCCTGAGGAAACAGCCCTTGCTGTGGCTATTTCTTCATTTGGAGATGGCTTTGCTTCAGTGTGGGGCAGCTTCTTGCAGCATTCTCCAGGGATCATGATTACAAATGAAAACAACAGCCAAGAGGAGAAGAATTCAGTCCTTCCCCCAGAACTGCAAGGTCTTTAAATTAACATCTCTATTGTTTTATCCTCGATTTTTGGAACTCAAACTGAAATGTATGGACTCTGCTCCTTCCCTCACCCAGAGGAGTGATAAATAAGGGATTATTCCCGCCAAAAACATCAGTCCTTTAATATAGGAAAAGGGAATGAACCAAATATCCAGTTCCCTGTCTCAAGTTCAAGATACACCTACAAATCTGAAAACTTGGGAATCTCTGGCAGGGTTTCTGCTTTTTTTTCCTCTCTTTCTTTTTTTTTTCTTATTTTATTTTTTTTCTAGAAAAACAAACAGAAATTGTTGTTTTCTGGCCAAGAAGTCCAAGCTGTTAATTTCTTCTCTGTGTTTCCCTTTCCTTTTTTTTTGTTCTAGGGCTGTTTCTGAGCAGCTAGGCGAGGAGGACACGCTGGATAAACATGGTACCAGCGGGGTGTTTGGAATGCTTCTCACTCTGGACCTCCGCCCCACGGAGGAGGAGGCTGGTGGGGTGAGGGAGTCTGGGTCATAGAGCAGAGGGCAGGGAGAAGACAGCTTCTCTTTTCTGCTTGCGTGTCCAAATCTTCCCAGCTGAAGAGGGGAACTGGTGTACTCTGGTCCTTTTATTTAGCATTCTCTTCTCCACTTCCCCTTTCATCCCCATGTGTCAAACAGCTTGTAGGCTTCATTTCAGGGAGCCAAGGAATTTGAACTACAGGCCCAAATACCTCAAGCGTCTCTTAATATACTAAAGTCTTGAAGCGAAGTTTAGTGGTGCCTAGAGCCAGCAGCAAAAGGAGAGCCTGGGGGTGTAAGATGGTCCTCAAAATTTTCTAGAGGAATAAGTTAAAGAGTGGTTTCTCAGGGGGTACCAGCACCATTTCAGTCCAAACTCACAAAGAGCTTCTTCATTGATGGAATTAATTCTTCATTCTTGGCCCAGGGCAGGGGGGCGGGGGGGGGAGGAGAGAAGCTTTCTAGGGAGGTTTGAGAGCCCAAGGGGGTACAGAAACCAGAGTCCTGATTCCCAGCTGTTTCAGACATTGCTTTCACCTTCAATTTCATGATGGTTTTGGCCATTCCCATGCAAACTTGGCCCAGCAGTAAAGCAAAGCATGACTGTGCTGCTACTTATTTCAGCTGTTTTTGTTTCTGGTTAGATGAAAGAGCAGCAGGATCAGCCCTTTTTGTGGATGAACTTCAACATGTCACATTGCTCTTGGTGGCCAAAGATGGAGTATAGCATGCTGGGAAATGCAGTCTCCATGAGCCTCAGTACTGCAGAGGACCAAGGCTACATTATGTTAGTTCCACACAGATCTAGATCCTCCCTTGGTTTCCCAGTAAGTGCCTTCTTGCAGGGAATAATGGTCCCACTGAAAGCCCATTGAAGTAGAGGAGAGTCTTTCTGCTGACGTCAATAAGTTTGGACCTGGTCCCATGCATACGGCCCTCCTGCTGAAGAGAAATGAGCAGCAAATCTTCTATGTCTGCATGAGGTATTCTGTTGCATCATTCATTGTCTATAACCACAATTCAGCTGTTTTTATATTGCTAAACTGACAACTGGAAGCATTTAAAAGGGAGGGAGGATGAAGGGTTGGCTGTGCCCTCTCTGTCCAGGGGCTGTTGCCTGATCACAGGGAGGTCTTCTGGTCAGTGTCTTTAGCAGAGCTGAGCTCCTACTTTTCAGAAGACCTTACTTTTTCCCCAGGCTTCAATAGTGGTTGTGTATTTGGACTGAACTGGGTGCTTTATGCCCAGTCCTTTCAGTCCCTTGCTAGGGACGAAGAGAGGATTATGGGATGCTTTTGTGGCAACTTTAAGTGTTCCCTCTCAGAAGGAATCAGAGTCACTACAAAACCAACAATTGTTATTGTGCAGATTCTTGGTATCTTCCAAGAGCTCAGGGGTTGACAGCCTTTGGGTATGACATGCCGGGCGGTGCCAGCCTTTCCCAAATGAACAGGCTCTTGAGACCCAGCCTTTGAAGAAGTCAAGATGCTGCCCATCAGTGAAACCGGGCTGTGTGTGTGGCTGTGGCTCCAGGATTCTGCTGAGTTTAAAACGTGGTGGGACCCGAGGGCTGCTGCCTTCTGTGGGGACCTCCTCTCACGTGCCGTGGCTCTTGGCTGCCAGCCCTGCCTCAGCTCTGCTGGGTGCCTTCTTCATGCTCTCCTGTGCCATCCTCCACAGCTGCTGGTGGCTGGCTGGCTGCTGCTGCAGAGCACTGAAATCCTTCCAAAGCTAACAGAGCACAAAGACACAGGCCATGCTTCGGAGAAGGGCTGAGGGCGAGTCCTCTGCAAAGAGGGGAGTTGGCTGCAGACAGTCAGGAGTTGGGCTGTGCCTGATGACAGCAAGCATGGGGTGCTCAAAATGTGACCCAGCAGTGCTGCCACTGGGCACATCCCTTTTGCACAGGCAGATTTTTTGTCATTACTTGTTATCTTATAGGAAGAGGCTGAGGGAGCTGGGGGTGTTTAGCCTGGAGAAGAGGAGACTCAGGGGGGACCTTCTCACTATCTACAACCACCTGAAGGGAGGTTGTGGTCAGGGGGGTGTGGGCTCTTCTTCCAGGCAACCAGTGACAAGACAAGAGGGCCTGGCCTGAAGCTGCTCCAGGGGAGGTTTAGGTTGGATATCAGGAAGCACTTCCTCATGGAGAGGGTGATTAGATATTGGGATGGACTACCCAGGGAAGTGGTGGAGGCACCATCCCTGGAGGTGTCCAAGGAAAGGCTGGAGGTGGCACTTGGTGCCATGGTCTGGCTGATGTCATGGTGTTGGTCATAGGCTGGACTTGATGATCTGAAAGGTCTTTTCCAGCCTTGGTATTTCTGTGACTCTGTGGTTCATTGCAGGGATGGGCTGCCTTTCCCCTGGAGCTGACTGATGGATCGAAAGGTCCCTTTGAATCACTGGTAGTGGCCACGAAAGGCAGAGGCCAGCTGGTCTAGCCCTGGCATGCCAAGTGTTGTCCAATAATCCCTTATTACAGCCCTGCATCCCTGCACTCTGAACACTAGCTGTTCTTCCTTGAACCAAGTGCTACCTTGTGGCCATCAGTGGATTTTAAGTTAACCCTGCCATCACCTGAAAGGCAGACCCCACCATGGAATGAGCACGAGCTCAGTTGGCATGTGAGGCAAACACAGCTCTAAGAGTCATCAAACAATGTCTTTTAAATAGATATGCATCCGTTACACACGTATGTGTGTGTATTTCTATATGTCTGTGGGCAGAGATACAGGGAGTGTGTACATATGCATGTGTGTGTACAGACAGAGGGAGGGGGTACTTTGTACAAAAGGCAAAGGTGTAGAATTTGACAGTTGCCATGGATACAGGTCAGATGCCTTTGTTCTCACATTGTGGTGTAGCTTAGGGAGATGAGAGATGTGCCAGCTTCAGAGAGAGAGCAGGGAAGTGTGGGGCTTAATTTATTTATTTATTTAAAAATATGTGAAGGAAAATATCCATACTTTTAAAATCAAAGTTTGAAATAAAATGGAGTAAATGAAGACAACCTACAGATGCATATGTGATTGAACTTACGGAGGGTCTGGGAAGCGACTCAGTTGAGTGGCATCAAGGGAAATATCATCGTGGTATTGTCATGGTCACAGACAGCCCCTCTGTGGAGCCACAAAGCCACTTGTCTGCAGTGACTCTGCACTGATACAGCGTCTGATGCCCTCATGCACTGCGAGCACAAGTGTGTACATGTGTCTGTGCCTGAGTACATGTGTGCTTCTGCCTGTGTTTTTCCCTTTTCAAGTCTCCTCACTGGATTTCTGTCCCAGACTATTTGATTCAGCACTGGAAAGGAGGTTTCAAACCAGAATCCATATGGGGCCCGTCAGTTGCGACTGGATTCATTTTAAAATCCTTGTTAAGTCCAACAAAAAGCCAAAGATTAGAGTTGATATGTTGGCTTTTATCCAATTACTGATCCTTGAAAGGCTGCCTCTAGCTTGCCAGGCGACTCTTATTCCCTTTTTTCTTCTCGCTCTTCTTCTTCCATTCTAATTGCTTCCCAAATTTGAGTTTATTACTGTGATTTTCAAGCCAGGTAATCAGAACCAGGTATGTTTTTCCTCTCCCACATCTCTTTCTGGTACCAATCAGGTCATGTCTCTTTGTTGGTTCAGAAAGTCCATTTTCATATCTTGACCACCAACGTCAAAGCCTTGGCAAGGCTGCAGCCCTTTGGGATAAGGCTTCAAAATCAACTGTTCACTTGCAGACACCTCCACTGGCAGCCAAAGAACCACATCTAAGAGAAAAGCAGTGTGGTTCTTGTCCATTAGCTGGGAACACTCTTTCCTTCTCTAAAGCCTTCTCTAAAGCTTCCCCTTCCTTTGTCCCTCCTTGTTCAGGGCCAGGGTTCCACAGTGGATGCAGGACATCTCTGTGAGTGAAGGGTCTGGCACTGAGCAAGATGGATGTCTCTGCCTCAGACCTCACTGTCTGGCTTTGCAGATACCAATGCGGAGGGCATGCCTAGGTGATCAGTGCAAGGACCACAGGAGTTTTCGTGGTCAATTCTGTTGTCTCCTGTGGTCCAGCTGCACTCTACTGCTGGAGAGCTCTCTTCCAACCTGAGCTCCTCCCTGCTTTTCGTATCACAGCATGGAGCTTGTCTCTTTGAGACCAGATAGCTCTTGGCAGGCTGGATTGCGAGTGAAGCAACAGAGTGACAGAAAAAGAGACCAGAGCTCTATTAAGAGCTGCATGTAATCAAGCAAGGAGAGAGGGGATGGATATGAGGAGGGGGATACTGGTGTTATCACTGATATTGGTGATACTTTTTGTCAGAACCAGAAGACTAAGCAGAAGGGGACTTAGAAGGGAGCTGGGGCAGTCTAAATCAACCAGCACAAATGTAAGCACTCACAGTGAGGACACCCAAGCAGATAGTCCTGCTTTGTTCCTAAGTTGTGCTTCATTTGGAGGATCCTCTGTAAAGCCTTGCTAGTCAGTGCAAGTCATGAACTGACAAACCTGGAGCTCTGGAGGAGGGTGCCTAAGCTGCTGGAAGGACAAGGTGAGCAAGATGAGGAAGAGAGCCTGCAGGGCTTTGGAGCTGTTGGAGCATGATGTCAAACCTGGAAGCAAAGAAGGGACTCGGGTTGTGCTAGAGACACAGCACCAGTGAGTGAGCATTGTGCGTTCCCCTGCTCCAGGAGGCATAAAAGCAAGTCCCTCAAAGGCCTAATCTTGTCCCAGAAGACAAAGCCCAGCCAGGCTGGCCCAGCAAATTGCTCCTCACTCCACCACAGGAAAGGCCATCCACGTCCCACCTCGGCAGCCAGCGCCTGCAGGATTTGTTAGAAGTATTTTGAGCAGCATCTGCCATGGGGGCTGTGTGCAACAAGGGGCATTAAAAAGCCATCATATATTGTATTGTCCATACATTAATTTAAAATATACGCGGCCACATATAAAATATTACCTAACACGTAATATTAGTGCAGTTTAAATTGGACAGTAGGCCGATATATTTTCAATATGCGCCGTGCAATGTAACATACACGGCCAACAGGCAGGGGATAGATGTGAAATGTGTGTGTGAGATGCATCTGGACCAGGAACAGCTTGCAAAGCCATTCAGGAAAATATTTAGAGGGGTGAGGGGCGGGAATGGGTTTGTTCTCTCTTTGTTTTTGTGAGTGCTTTAACTCCAGGCTTTCCGTCCCGGGAGTCCCACAGAACAGGCTGGTGCCTCCCTGCAGGCAGCACAAAAAGGAGCCAGCCCAGCCCGTTCTGTGCTGTGCTGTCATCTCACCGCTTCAGCGGCCCTTTCATGAAGAAGGGTATTAAAAGGAACCAAAATTTCCATTCACTCTTGCCATCATTGGCCTGGCAGATCATCCCCCTGTGCGGGCAGGGTTGCTGGAAGGCTCTGGGCCATCCTCCTGGACCTGCCAGCACACGGTGTGAGCATGGGCAGCCCGAGTGTGGGCAGGGGACCCACACATCCCTGCTCGTGGGCACGGCCATGGTCCCTTCATCCCAACCCCTAGTAAAATCCTTCCTTTTTTACATCCATCCCTCACTGCCATGGCAGCCTGGGACTCCTGACCACCAGGTCACCTCTACTCCCTCTTACAGCATCCTCTTGTAGTCCAAGTCTGACCTGTCTGTAGATTCAAATCCTAGCTGGAAGCACTATCCCAAGGAGATATGGGCAGTGTCCATTGTGTTCTCTCACTGGGTTTGTAATTTGTAGGGATTGACTGGCTCTTTGTCTTGTTACCCTAGGAATGAAATACATAGTTTGGCTTCATTTCCTTCTAATCTCAGAAGGGAAAAATCTCCTGCAACCCAGGGCACTAAATGAAGGACTTAGTTGGAATTAGGAGGATGCCTCTCCCATACTTCCACCATGGAACACTGACGTAGGAGCCAGCTGACACAAACCTGGGAGCAATGTCAGAGTCTGGGGACGTCCTGCAGTGGGTGGGTTGGAAGGCAGACGAAACTGCACCACACACCTTGTTCCTTTTGTCTCTGTCATTTGGCACACACCAGACCCCAAAAACAAAGCCTGGCTTGTGTCCTGCTCCAGACGGGCCAGAAGGGTTTATGCTGGAAGATGTTTCTTATTTCTGGAAACACTGTCTGGGACATTTTTTCTTTAAAGGTTTTAGTTTATCAACGTGGAAAATGCTGTTGAAAGTGGACATTATCCACAGCACTTCCCATTTCAACAAAAAGCCAAAGATCGTTTTATGGAAAGAGGAGGGAAAAAGAAAGTTTCAGTGTTTGGTATGAAGCCTGTAGAGCAGCTCAGCTCTGCTCAGGGCTGGCCCCCAGCATCCCCTTTTCCTGCTCCAGGATAATGGGAGCTCAGAGGCACAGAATCAGCACGCTGGGAAATCAGCGGGATGTGTGTGAACTGGCTTGGATAAAATCCACCCCAAGCACAGCCCATAACCATAATATGACCAAGAACAGCGAAGCTCTGAAGCCTGAGAAATAACATTTCATTTCTCCCCATCCCCCCATTTCTTTTTCCACTCCTGCTCCTGCCGGCACACACCTGGGCTCCAGTTGCTGCATCCAAGGACCACAGAAAGCCTTGGTCTCACAGCACCACTAAACCAAGGACTCCAGCTTCACCCAGACCAGGCTTTGGCTTACCTGGGTTGCTCTAAGCTCAAGCTCTTTTTCTGGCTGAGGGACTGGGATTCTACCATGCTGGATCTCCAAAAGTGGCTGAGCTTGGCCCAGCACGGGGAGACACCCATGAGCATGGACTAAGCATCTCTCATTCCAAACTCCCCCAGTTCTGAGATTAGGCAGAAATTCAAACAAATGAAGCCAGTTGCTAGAGAGGACAGGAAGCAATTACAGACCACCCTGTAAAAGCAGGACAGCGAGCAGCTTGTGTGGCTGCTGCTGCTGTTTAAACAACAACAACCCCCAGGCCGGGAAGGGCAGGAACATCTTTGAAGAACAATGCTGGAGCGAGGTGGACTGGAGAAGTTGACAAAGGAGGATTAATACAAAACGCTCTGGCACAAGGGCCCTGGGCTCTTGCTGTGTGGGTCAGGAGGGTCCTGCTGGCAAGAGGAGGACAAACAGGATGGGTTCATGGCTCCAAAGGGAGTTGGGACCCAGGACCTCCTGGTCCCAAGCCAGCGAGTGGACCCACGCAGGTCAGGAGGAGGGTGGCCTGCAGGATGCCTTTTCCATCTGCGGGGCCATTCTGCGGCGGGATTTTTTTCCTTTGCCATGGAGGGGGAAGCAGGGGGGAGGCATTTTCAAGCTGTTTTCTCCAGGATATCCCAGCTACGCCTGACAGCTGGTTCCCATTGGGCTCCTGACCAAAGGCAGTCTCCAGCAAGGGTGGGAGTGGGCGGGAGTGGGGGAAGGGAACCTAATAACGATGAGGACGAAGAAGAGGAAGGATGAAAGGCACTTAAATGTGGAGGGTGGAACTGAACCAGGAGGACACTCGGTGGGAGGGGCTGGCAAGGCTTTGAAGCTCCTCACTATGGGGAGCCTCCTTTAAACCCTACACCATATTGGTACAAGGTGGGGGAGGAGGGTCTGTCTCTCTTTATCCCTCTGAAATATTACAAGAGGTTGAGACCCCCACTCAGGATGGCCTGTTTCTGTCCATTAAGCATTTTAAATGTTTGTCCATCTCCCATGGCCTCTTGTCCTTCTGTTCTTTGTGGGAATGGGCCTGGGATGGGAGGTTCCCAGAGATACCCTCCTTGGAAATGAAAGGATATGGGACATGGTGTAGGGGTGATGAGAGGTGGTGTCAGTCACAGCCTTATGCCAGTAGGCATTCAGATGGAGGACATGTGAAAAGGAATTTGTGCCCTGCAACCCAGCATCAGGTGGTGATTTTTTGTAACCTTGTCCCCCCATGCTGTCCCCTCAGAACCAGGGGAGGGTTTGCCAATAAAACTCTAAACTGGGCTAGACCCAGTTTGGGGAACTCCCACACACAAACTCTCGTAGCCTTTTAAAGGCACTGTTGTTGGCAAGGGCAAGACCTTGGCTGTTGATGTGAGGAACTGGAGAAGGCTCTGCACTTCCCTGGGCCTAGGTAGACACAGTTGTCTTGAACAACTGAAAGTATGTTTCTAGAAGGACCCAAGGGTTTGTTAGAAATTAATGCTCCCCCTCTTACTATTACCCAGCCTTCAGCCAGCTCTGTGGTGTGTGGCACTGGAGACTTTGCTGGGAAGTGTCCAGGCTGAGTCCTCAGGTGGGGAGGGCAGACCTGGGCAGCAGCCTGGCCATTGGAGCTTCTGCTCTGGAGGAGAAGCACAAGGAGAAGTACCCACCTTTGTCAGGGGCAGGGGACAGACCTGGCTGAATGCTGTGTGCTTCACACTTCCTTTTCTAATAACAAGGCTTTCCTTTGCAAAGCTCTCACACACCCATGAGTGGTCTCTGCCCAAGTATTTGTTAGCCCCGAGTGTTTGCCAGGCCACCTGGACTTGATCACAGTTCCCTTATCCAGGCAGCACAGGTAAGAGTCAGGCTGTGAACACCTTGTCCACATTTATGGGCTGTCTGAGCTTGCATGGGGAGCCCTGCAAGCAGAGCCCCCCCTTGGGAAGCACAAGGACTATGGCTGAGGCTCCAGGCTCCATGCCCTCCCAGACTATCAGGCATCTTACCTGCCACAAGCCTCTTAGACCACCTGGGCTTGCTGCAGGAGGCATCACCACTTCCTTTCTTCTTACTGCAGGTTCCATCAGATGGGGACATTTGATGATACCAGCTTTCTCTGTTGTTTTCTGGCATCCATCTGACTTTGGGTTTGATTTGATTCAGAAGAAGAGCAGGAAAATCCTGTTTTATTAAAGTGCTAGGAGGACATCTTCTCTTCCTTCCCCAGTCAAACCCAAACAAAACTGTCCCTGGAAAACTAGAATACAATTTATTGAATTACATTTAACTAAATTCAGAGCACCAAGAAATACATGGCAAACAAATTCCAGAGACCTCAAAAGAACATGTCCAGCAGGCACCTGTCTTTGGAGCACTGCACGTGTGCCTTCATCAGCTGCATAGCTGTGCAGCAGAGCTGAGAGATTATTCCCGTTGGAGTTGAATTTCCTTGCCCTAGTCTAATGATGATCACACTCCAAAGAAATGGAAGAAAAACTAACAAACCTGGCTCTGCCCCTGAAATGAGCAGAGCTGCCCAGGCTGGCAGAGCCATTCAGAGCTCTGAAGGGTTCCGAGCTGTGCTCAGGGCTGGGGCTGGAGCAGGGCACCCTAGTTCCTCCTCACTGCACAGGCTGTACATCTCTAGAGGAAACAATACTCTGTCAGAGCATTGTTCCTCCCAAGGTTGTCAGGAAACTGGTGGGGGGAGAGGCATGAGGTAACACAGAAGAAACAATGGAAGGAGAAAGTTAACAATTACACTCTTTTTTTTTTTTTTAAGCTGGTGTACAGCAAACTGTTTCTGACAGAGAACTAGTTGAAGGTTCAGTGTGGTAATTTACCCCATTAATCCAGGTTGGCTTTGCTCTGAGTCTGTGTGAAGATGTCCCCAAGCCTCTGCAGTGTCTGTTCAGAGACATCTGCAGGGTGCTTGGTGATCCAGAGGTTCCCAAGTTTCTCCTGTGCAGGTGTGCACTGCCAGCTGAACCCCAGGCAGCTGGGAGCTGGTCCTGCCTTGCTTTTGGCTCAGACCAAGCCCTGATTTTGAGGGCCACAACTGCAAGACAATTAGCTGGTCTGAAAGCAGTGAGAAGGGCAGGAATTCCATGCAGCCTTTTCTCTTTGCCTTCCCTTTGCCTGCCTCATGTCAGTGCTGGGCTCATCCCTTTTTCCTCCCAGATGTGCCTCTCCCCCTGGGGAGAAGAATCCAGTTGCAGCTATTTGCTCTGGGATAGCCAGAAGGAGTGGGGCTACAATATTTTAATGCTGCCTTCCCTCTCTCCATCCCTGAGAGGCACTGTGAGACAGATGGACAGTGTGTGTCCCCTGGACCATTGGGACCCTTCTCCTTGCCATCCTCCTGGCCTTTTCCAACCACCACTTGATGGCCTGGACAGCAGGATGAAGAGCTGGCTTTTGGTTTGTGAATCCCCAGGAACGTAACTTAAAATCAAGACATTAAAATCAAACAGATACATGCATTTTGGAAAGCAAACATCCCAAGGTTGGCTGGAATGGGCCCAGTAGGGAACAGGGGCTCTTCACATCTGCAAACACTTAGAGGCAGCCCAGGGTGAGCAGAAGCAGCAGCAGAAAGTTTAAATCTGCTCTGCTCTGGCCGAGACATCTTCCCTCACTCTCTCCCCCTTCCCCTGCTCCCCTTTTTTTGTTTGGTTTTGTATTAAGATCTGCAGGTGTCTGATACACTGTGACGAATTGGAAAATTGACTGCGATATTAAGTTAATTAAAACTGCCCTCTGTGTGTTAATCTTCTTGTCAAGTTTTAATTAAGTGCCGATAAAGGCTCAGCATGAGGGGGTGGAGGATGTTCCCGGTGTCCCCTCCTGTGAGCCCAGCAGCCTGCAGGCATGGAGCTGCTTGTTGGCTAACACTGGGGTTACAGTGGGTCTCCAGGTGCCTCTGGGTACCTGTGCTTAGATCTAGAAAGCTTGGCCATCCAGCTAAAATGTTCTGAGAGAGGAGCTCCTTAGTGCCTGCACCCGTGCAGGGCTGTCACCATTTCCCTCTCAAGAAAGGGTGACATTTGACCATTCCCTTCCTTGCATGGATGGAGCCCTGGCTCCATCCCAACAGGTCCCACTCAGGGAGAGGTCCTGCCTGGGTGCAGCAGCTCTCCTTCCAGGATGGGTCATGCCCTTGGTGATGCCTGATTTTCTGCTCATCAGCCAGAAAATTCAGTATAATTGTTGTGTTGGGGTAATTGCCACTCCTTGCTGCAGGGACAGGCCAGTGTGGGAACATCAGGGGTGGGTTAGGCCTCTTCCTCCATTCCTCTATTCCTGCAGATGCTTAATCTCTTTCTGCAAGTGGTTATTGGAGAGCTTTGGGATGATTTGGGGGCATTTAGCTGAGTGGCAATGGGGATTAGCAATGGCAGAGCCTTGTGAAGGGGTTGATGAAGGTGGAATCTCACACAGGAGAAGTGCGGAGGCAGGTGCTACGAGGCAGGAGGGTTGTGGTCATCTTGGAGCCACAGGAGCTGAGCATTACCCATCCTGTTCCCACACTTGGGCAGGAGGAGAAACTGAGCAGAAGGACAGGCAAGAGCCAGGGCAGTTCAAACAGGTATTTCCTGGCAGACCTAAGCCTCTGGAACCCGTGCTCTGTCCTGAAGCTTTGCCTTCATTCAGCCTCACAGTTTTGGTCTGTTGGGATCTGTGAGGAGCCCAGGGGGTGTATCCCATGGGGAAAAGCACAAACACACCCCCCCACACACCCCCAGCTGCAAACCCCTCTTTTGGGGGCTTTGTTGAGTGGGGGTCCCTGGGCCAGCTGCTGGGAGCTCTGGGAACCTGCTGGGTTCACAGGACTGAGAAGGGGGTATTTCCTCTCCAAAGCGATGTTCCTGGAGATTTCTTTCTCTCTTTGGAAAATAATGGAAAGGTTTTAGCACAAAATGGTCTGTACGAGGTGTGAGGTGGAGCTGGAGCAGCAGCTCCTGGCCAGCCCCAGGTCACCCTTGCCAGCTGGTGGTTGGCGAGGGCTGAGGAGACAGTGGGTGCAGGAACAATGTTCTCAGCCCAACACAGTAGGAATAATTTGTCTTCTTTTAGAAAAAACTCTTTGCCTGGATAATGTCTCCCTGAAGTGGACAAGATGATCCCCTGTTAGAGTCTAACTCTCTTTCCTCTTGCTATTTAATGAGAGCAGGTTGGAACTCAGTGTTGCCAGCAGCACAGATGCCTCTCAGGTCTCTTTTTTTTCAATGCCAGACAATACCATTTTGCAGCAATTATCTCAATCATTGACCATAGATTGAGTTGGAATACATTTTGCCAAATAGTTCTTTGCTCTACATTTCTGTACATATTTCCATTGTGGAGTTGACATTTCCCTCTGAATGGACAATTGAACTGTCTTTGCTCAGTTATAACCATTATATTTAACCTCTGTTGATTCAATTTTTGACTTTTTTTACAGCCAGCTCCACATGAGTCTCTCCTAAGCTTTTCATTGTGTTTCTAAGGTCCCTAGCCAAAATTAAGATATTTCCCACTTTCCCTTACAGCACCTTGTAATGCCTTTAAACCATTACAAATACTCTTTGAAATATCTCAGGGCCAGATCCAGTGTGCAAGAGGAATTTAAAGTTGCTAGTTCAGAGCCCAAGCCATTAACTTGACCAGCCAAAATACTTCTCCTGCCTCAGGTTTTTCAGCTCAACGTAGGTACAGCACCTGCATTTGCAATTAGGAAGTTATTAAGTGATACTGCTTTTAAAATTAATTGTGACTGTTCCTGAGCTGGGACAGCCTCCCACTGTGGATTTCTGCGCCCACTTCCAGCTCCAGGATTGGGCAGTTGGGGATTTCTGGACCTGTCTTTCCATTGTACTTCAGCCTCCAGCTTAAGGGAGACGATTTTAGCAGTTATGAGTTTGTCAATCTCTAGCAGTTTGTTTTGGAGCTAATGAGTTTAGGAAGGTTCCCATATTTCTGTCCTCCTCTTCAGCACGCCTGGGAGCACGCTTGGCTCCAGCTGTCCAGCCTGTTTCTGAGAGCTGGTTTCTTCCCCCCAGTCACCAAGATTAATTTTGTACAGGCATCTTCATATGCTGGGGGCAAAAAAAAAAAAAAATATAAAAACCCACCTGGAATCAATTGTCAGCACAATGGAAGTTGGCATAGCTAACACCAGGGAGAAAGGGTGGACAATAGTTTATTTACCAGAGATACTGCTTGGGGGATAATCAAAATTATTGGTGAATTACTGCCAAATTGGATGAATGGAGTAAACTGGGAAAAAAATTAAGGGAGTGGAGGGGAAAAAACCCTGGAAAAGTCAAAACCTTTAGTCATACTATTTTCTGAAATGAATTTGTTTTTGTTTTGAATGGACACTGAGAAATCTGCCTGAATTTGAGCTGAGATTTAAAGAGACATCCAAACAAGTGGTTCTCCTCTGGGCTGGTGGAAACAAACCCTTCCTCCCTTTCCTCTCTTTGCTGGAAAAAAAACCCAGGGCAGAGCCCATCCTGGGTGGAAAGCACCATCCGTGCTCCCTGCTCTCCATCCTGCCTTATCTCTGTTCCTCCAACCCTTGCCCACTGTGTTTATTCACACTATAAACTTCTTGGTGACGGGGTCTGTCTCTCATTGCATTTGTTTTGAAGGCCTGTCCCCACTCATGGCTTATCTTTGGGCACAGAGATAACAACAACCAACAACTCTCTTTGCTTATATCACCGTCTCTTTTAAACGTTCCCATAATCTAAACCAGCTCTTGTATCTCCTCTTCCTTCCTTCGTGTCAAAGCGCCCGCTCGATGTAGCCCTAATGGGCCCGGCTCCTGCAGAAAGAAACTGCACTTTGGACTCCTTTTCTGCAGAGGGAAAAATCAGACTGATGCAATGTTTCTGCAGGATCCCACCGCAGGGGCCACAGGAGAATCACAGAGTCACAGAATTCCCGTGGTTGGAAAAGCCCTTCAAGATCATCAAGTCCAACCAGTAACACTGACGAGTCCTTAACTGAACCATATCCCTCAGTACTATGGCTATATGACTCTTGAATCCCTCCAGGGATGGTGGCTCCACCTGGGCAGCCTGTTCCAATACCTGACATCCTTTTTGGGGAATAAATTCTGCCTAACATCCAGTCTAAACCTCCCCTGGTGCAATTTGAGGCCATCACCTCTTGTCTTATCACTTGTAACTTCGTTGAACAGACAGACCCCCCCCCTGGCTACAACCTCCTTTCAGGCAGTTGTAGAGAGTGTTGAGGTCTCCCCTCAGCCTCCTTTTCTCCAGGCTGGACACCCCCAGCTCCCTCAGCTGCTCCTCATAAGACATGCTCCAAAAAAAAGATTAATAATTGCTCCATGTTTGGCCAAATGTAACTTTGGAGATCAGGAATGCCCAGGAGTTGAGCCCACCTGCAGAGAGTGCATGGAGGCTGCTGTGTGTCTATCTCAGCAGCATGTGGGGCTCCAGCCTTGGAAAGCCAGGCAAGGTGTCATTGGGAAGCAGGATCCACCTCCCACCCACTGGGGACCTTGCAGGGGCTGGTGGGTGCCCCCACGGGGATGGAGCATCCCTGCAGCTCCACCCCTCTCCCCTGCCTCCATTCCTTTCCAACACCCCCCCCCCCCCAAGAAGGTCTTGGTGCCTTTTCCAGTGGGATTGCATCTCCCTGCTTGTGCTCAGGGTGGGGAAACACCCCTGCAGTTATCCATACATGAATATACCTATGGCCAGAGCTGTGCCTGGCACTGTGACTGCTGCCCTGTCTGAGTGTGGGTGGCTCTGGTAGAGGATTGCCTGCCTGTTCCATGCTTGGGGGGGTATTTTCCCCTCCTGTTTGTTTTTTACTCCCCTTGGAAAGGGGTGTCCCTCACTGTGTGTGTGCTGCAGTGCTGTGGGCAGGTGCAGAGCAGGTGTGTGTCACGCAGCCATCCCTGGTCACCCAAAGGGAAGCCAGAGCTGCCAGGGGCTGAAGGGCAGCAGAAGGACAACTCAATTACTCTGTGTCATCTGCAAGGAGCTCAGCTCTCATCAGAGTCCCAGCGGAGAGCAGTGAAACAGTAACTCAGCTGGAGGAAAAAAAAGAAAGTGGAGGGAAAAAAAAATATTAAAAAAATTAAAAAATGAAAAGAAAGAAGGAAAAAATAATAATAAAAAAAGGCCCCTGCAGTCTGCACAGAAGCTAAGGTCATTGGGATTGACAGCTGCTAGGAGATATCTCTATTTCGTGTGCTGAAAATAACACTTCTCTGGGCTCCAGATCTGCGTTTTCAATTAAATATTGGGCAGTGAAGAGCAGGAAAAAAAAACCTCAGCGATAATTTTGAGAGGAGGGGGAGGAAATGGAAAACAGGCTTGTGAAGGAAGCCTATCTCACTGCTTCCAGTAACCTTATTTCCTCGGGATTGTCCTATGTGTTTCTGCTTCCCTGCTCTCTTATCTTCACCTCCCCTTTTGAAGCCCTGGGAAATTGGAGGCAGCAGCTAGAGGAGTAACTCCGGGTGGAGAGAAGCTGGGAGCCTGGCACTTGCACCTCCCATTGTGGGAGGAAGAAGTCCTGGAGGAGATGCTGGCTGCTGGGTGGTGCTGGGGGATGTGGGCAGCTCCTCCACACCTCCCACTGCCTCCTCCTCCTGTTGTGCTCATGGGATGTCTTTGTTAGGCACAGTTAATCGGCAGCCAAGGCTGTACAGGTGGGATTTCCTTACTCACCCAGTGTCTCCACGGGCTCAGGGCTGCGGAGGTTTCAGCTCAGCAGGGTGGCTGCTGGTGCTGGCCATGGCTGGGCTCATGCAGTGCCCAGGGGGTGCAGTTCCCAGCACTTTCCCTGAGGATTCACCTGCCCCCAGTGTTTCCCTGGTCCTTGCACCAGACTCTGCACACCTGATGCCCACAAAGTGGTGTCTGAGGGTGTCCTGCTCCTGTGTTAGAGGCTCCTACCACTTCTTTCCAGATCTGGTCACAACTTGCCCCCAAAACTAGGGGCAGTTACCCCATCTCTCTCCTTGCACGACCTTGTTCCCTGCCTGGGGGTTTCAAAACTGTTTCTTCCATTTGGAGCAGCCTCATCCATTGGGACGTGTCCCCGCCCATGGCAGGGAGTTTGGACTAGATTATCTTTAAGGTCCTTTCCAACCCAAACAATTCTGTGACTCTGTGATTTAATTAGTCAGTGCAAGAGGGATGGGACAGTGTTGCCAGTGGGAAAAGCTCTTGAAAGGTCCATGGCCAGGAGCAGCCAGCCCACCTGGAGGGCTGAGCTGGCTGGGAGCACTAGACCACTGGGTGTCTGCAGATGTTCCTGCAGGTAACTGTGCTGGTACCATCAGCATCCCCTGCCAAAGAGCCTGGGAATTGAGGGTTTCAGCACAGACAACAGCTAAAACAACAATAGCAGGCTCTGTAATTAGTGCCATTGTTCCCAGGCACGAGCCTGCATCAACATCATCATTACAACTCACTAACACGCGACGCTGTTGTGTGATTGCAGAAAGTGCAGCAGCTGTTGATATAAAATTAATTAATAAATGGTTTCACCCTGCTAACCCTGTTCAGTCAGGAACTGGGCAGGCTGCTGGGAGGCTGGGGAACGGCACAGGGGCTGTGCCAGCCTGGAGCTGGGGGTCAGGGATAGCAGCTGTTCTGCCCTCCCCAGGCAGGGTGCTCCTCCTGGATGCCACTGAGGAGCAGCCCATGGCTGGACATCCTACCTGCATTTTTAAAGTGTCCTCAAGAGCTAAGTGGGGCTATTGGAAATCATTTCAGTCCAGCAGTCATAGTTGAAGCATCTGGGTGGGGTGTTTGTGTGCTCCTCTCTAATGTGACTCTTTGTCCCAGTCCCCCAGAAGTGGCAAATACTCTTGCTCAGGACTGGAAACTGGAATCCATGGGGCTGTGGGACTCCAGGACTGCCCCTCTCCATTGGACACCAGAGGAGTTGCCAACAGGCTCCATCTTCACGGTTGTCTTCTCCGGGACCTGTGCACTGGGAGTCAGGCTCACACATCATCAAGCATACCTGCCGTTGCACTGACAGGCTTCCCTGGAACATGAGGCTATTTATTTTAGATGCTGAGAAACAGAAATATTTGCACTAAGCAGCAGACATGATGGGAGCAGATGCAGATACTTCACCTTTGGATCCTGGCCTTGCCGGCTTGCTAGGAGCTAAGCAGGAGGCTGATGAATTGCAAACACATTAAGACCCCAACTTGCTGGCAGACCTCTTGCCTGGCTTTGTCAGCTGTTCAGCTGATGAGTTGTTTAAGTGGTCTTTTTATTGTGCTTCCTTTCCAACTGTTCCGACATGCTAATGGTTGGAGGCTCTGTTGAGCTCCAGGCAGCCTTCTCTGACCTGTCCTTTACACCAGCGGGTTCTTCTGAGCCCTTTTGGGCAGGTGGAAAGAGAGTCTGTGTGTCCCCTAGTGCTGTCTCCACGGTTTCTGGATCAGAGACATCTATTGTGATTCCATCTGAGCTTCTTTTTATTAGTCCTGTGAACCCGTTTGCCCATTTGCCACGACCTGAGCAACTCTCCTCAAAAAACTTTCACCAAAATCAGTTATTTCCTGCCCTGACATCCCTTCTCTGCTTCTTCCAAGCTTTGTCCAGAAACTGCAAAGCTCCCACAAGAGTGTGCTCACTTGGAACTGGGAGCTGAAGACTCGTCTCCCAAGATCTCCAGCTGGTTTTGCAGCCCGTTGGGAGTTTTGCCACTGGGAATGGTGCTCTTCCCAAACACATACCTTTCCATGGGAAAGCAACGGCAGTAAAACTGAGCACTGCAACCCAAAGCAATAAGTAGGTCTGATTTTTCCAGGGTTGGGAATAGCTGCTCATTTTCAGGGCTCCTGGGGTGTTGCCCCACGGGGAGGTGGAGCAGAGTCTGCCTGGAGAAAGCTGAGCAGGAGCTGCCGGGCCCAGCAGGACGGCGAGACAGGAGCACCTGGAAAGAATTAAGGTTTATTCTCAGTGAGGGCTTGTAAGGAGCAAGAACAAAGCAGGCGAGGAAAAACCAGAGCAAGAACAAAATGGTGCTAGTGGGAAAACGCATTCCTGCTTCTCTGCAAGGGGGACTGAGCAGCACTGCTGCTCTGGGGGAGAAGCTGCTCCCTGGAAGGGACTCAACCTGTCTCACAGTTTCTTTTCTGCTCATGTCTGCCTCTGATTTTTTTCCCCTTCTTTGTCTTTCCTTCCTTTTCCAACTTTCATAGGATAGAATTATCATAGATTCATCCTGGTTGGAAGGTACCTTGAAGATCATCAAGTCCAGCCATAACCTAAATCCCTCTCCCATGACCTGATTTACCAGTTCAGTGCTTAAATCATGTCACTAAGCACTATATCTTTATCCCATCCCTTTTTCTTTCTCCACCCTCTGGTCTTTTCTATGCATCCTTCTCACACACACTTGGTTTTTTTTTCCCCAGGAAGGTGGTGTTTCTTTCTGTGCCCAATGACCATTCCTACCTTCTCAGCATCCTGGGGGGCTTAGTACCCCAGTTGTCCTTTCCCCAGGATGGATCCTCAGCGCTGATCCTTACCTGCAGCTCTTCCTTGTGAGGTGCAGAAATGGGGGCAGGCAGAGTTTGAGCATTGCTGCATTTAGGTAAATTAATAGACATTTTGGAGTTTGCAGCTCATTTGAATTTGACCCAGGTTTGCCAGGGCTATTCTGCACATGGAGCTCCCATGGGCTGAGAGGGCTTGTCACCTCTAGGACACCTGGTACCTGCTTCCCAATAATAAGCTACTCTTAGCCTCCTGACTGACTTCTGCAGGCACTCCAGCAGGCCTCATCACACCAGTTACTCAAACTAAAGGCAAAAATAATTGCATTTCACAAGGGACTTCTCCTGTTCCCTGTCCTCCTGGTGCACTGTGCCCTTGGTGGAGGAGTTCTTCATAGAATCATAGAATCATAGAATCATAGGGGTTGGAAGGGACCTCGAAAGATCATCTAGTCCAACCCCCCCACCCATCAGGGCTGCTGAGCCGAGAGCAGGACTCCACCTCAGGCTCATCCAATTCACAGCCTTGAATACACTTTTTAGAGGAATTTGTTTCCTGATCTGTGGGTGTGTGGAGCATTTGCAACCCTCCTTACTCCTTGATTGCGCCAGAGGTTTGGCTGAGTGTGACTCTGGCTCCGTTAGACAAAATTCCTGGAGCAGAAGAGCAGAGCAGAGGCTGGAAACCAGAGATCTCGGGCCTAGGACATTGCCTTGGTGGGTAGCAGATGATGTGAAACCCCTTCTGAGCTCCCAGAAACACTCATCTGCAAAGCCAGGTACTGGCAAACCTGTGGGCAGCTGAGGAAGGTCTCTCTCTTTTCACTATGGGTTAGACCAGCTGGTCTGTTGGGATTTCTGGCCTGCCTGGAAGCAGCAGGGAGGTGGGATCTCCAGTGAGTTCCTGCAGCCACATTCCCAGCCAGTTTTGTTGGCTGGAGGAGTTGCACAAGCTTGGAGAAGGATTCATGCATATGAGTGTTTTACTCAAAGCTGAACTCTAGGAAAGGCTGGAGACAGAAGGTTCCTAAGTAACTCGTCCACTCCATCCCCCTGAAATCTCCAACTTCCTGAGTTTCTCCCACCACCATCTTCTGTCCCTATAGGGTCTGATGTTATAGGGCAGCAGTAAAAAGTTACTAGGTATAAATGAACTGATGGGGATTAAAGAACCAGCACATGCCTCCTGGAAGGCTTTAAAAGCATCCTGTTTAGAAACAGCCCTGTTTCCGTGTCCCACATTCTTGGTAATTTTCTTTCTTCTGTTGGTGGGTTTTTTTTTCATTCCTATGGAGGAACTGCAGATGGAGCAGGCTCCCCAGGTCCCATGTCATCCCTCCTCCCCTGGGACAGTAGGTGTCCTGGCCCACTCAGCCCCTTCCAAGGCTTTTGCCTTTCCCTATGTTGTTTGGGGTTTTTTAGGGATTTTTTTGAAGATTGTTCATGTCTTTGCCCAAAGGACTTG
This sequence comes from Apus apus, assembly GCF_020740795.1. Classification (NCBI taxonomy): domain Eukaryota; kingdom Metazoa; phylum Chordata; class Aves; order Apodiformes; family Apodidae; genus Apus; species Apus apus. Next base: position 19,674,000 of record NC_067293.1, read on the forward strand.
GAGATCCATATTCCCAGTGAGATGTGCCAAGGCAGGCTGCAAGCTCCTCAACCTCAGAGGGCAAACAGGTCATGCCCAGGGCTCCTGTGAGCTCAGCTGATGCCCAGTGGGTGGTTCTCCCATTGCACCCCGCTTTTCACAAGGAAAATTCAAATCCTTCTCACTTTGGGGTTTAATGAGCTGAGCTGGACTGGGAAATTCTGTGCAGTGTAATGTTTTTATTTTCTTTAAAGAGCATTTCTATTCACTTTGCACTGTCAAACACTGACAGTGAGGAACAGGGAGCAGGTGAGACAGCAGTGGAGCAACAGCCTCTGTGGTCTGCATTTCTAGTGGGTTTTTGCAACTCAATTTGTATGCTGAGGTCACTTGGGATAATCTGTGAAGTGAGCAAGTGAGCAGCTCTGAGTAGGAGAAGTGGGAAGGGAGCAGAACTGGGATGTACTGGGGCATTTAGGATCATTTACAGTCTTGTCTTCCAGGTGTTACTAGAAGAACCAGCATCCCTGTAAGTGTCCAAGAGCAGGTTGGATGGGGCTCTGAGCAACCTGGTCTAGTGGGAGGTGTCCCTGTCAATGCAGAGGGTTGGATCTAGATGATCTTTAAGGTCACTTCCAACACAAACCATTCTAAGATTCTATGATTCTATGAAGAACCTGCTGCTGGACTTCCCAAAGCCATGTGCAATTACTGGCCTGTTTGGGAAGGAAACAGCCAAGTCTGTGCATGGCTCGTTTGGTTCATTCTTGGACAATGTTGCTTTTGTCCCATGTACCAGCTTTGCATCTGTACCAAGCCACAGAGAACCCAGCTGACCCTGGAGAGCACAAGGCTGGTGTAAGATCTGTGTGTGAGCTGCTCTGAGCTTGGCCAGTGCCCATTTATTTGCCACAGTTGGATGCACATTACAGAGTCACAGAGTGCTCAGGGCTGGAAGGGACCTCTGAAGATCATCTAGTCCAACCCCCATGCTAGACCAGGGTCACCTACAGCAGATCCCACAGGAACACATCCAGATGGGTTTGGAATGTCTCCAGAGAAGGAGACTCCACAACCTCTCTGGGCAGCCTGTCCCAGGCTCTGTTACACTCAGAGTAAAGATTTTTTCCCTTATGTTTAACTTGACCCTCCTGTGCTCCAGCTTGTGCCCATTGCCCCTTGTCCTGTCACTGGACACTGAAGAAAAGAGTCTGGTCCCACCCTCCTGACACCCCCTGTAGATATTGACCAGCACTGATCAGATCCCCCCTCAGCCTCCTCCTCTCCAGCTGAGCAGCCCCAGCTCTCCCAGCCTTTCCTCACAGGCAGATGCTCCAGTCCCCTCATCATCTCTGTGGCCTGTGCTGGACTCTCTCCAGTAGCTCCTTGTCCTTCATGAACTGAGGAGCCCAGAACTGGACACAGTTCTCCAGATGCAGCCTCACCAGGGCAGAGGAGAAGAGGAGGATGACCTCCTTTGACCTCCTAATATTTCTGTGGTATTTTGAAAGCCTTAATGACTATGAAGAAGCAGTCTGGTGTGACTTAAATGGAGCTGGTGGAGCTGTGCCACAGCCCTCAGCCAGGAACTGCGCTTCAGTGCCGCCTCTCACAGATGATCAGGAGAGGCTCTAGGAGAGGTGGTGATGAGTCTCCAGAGGTTTATGAGTTTTGAGCCATTCAGGCAGCCCATCTAGACGTATTGCACAGATCTTTGGTTTGAAGATTAGGTTGGAAAACTTGGAAAGATCTCCCTTCCCCTGAGATTTCATGTGCTTCCTGGCTCTGCTTGAACCAAAACCGCAGTGTCAGAACAAAGGCTTTTCTCATTGCACCTTGCTATTTGAGATGAAAACAAAGCTTCAGCAGTGAGAGGCTCTTGGATGTGTCTTTCTAAGCAAGAGCAAACCAAACATTTCCAGCCTGTATCAGCTGAGGTTTGAGTTGAGTTGCAAAGCAAGGGCCTGAGCCAGATTGTGTTTTTTCCAAGCATCTTGGAAAAAGAAACCAACAGAAGCTTGGTTCCTACCTACTTTCAGAAGAGCATCCAGCTTGGATAAGATCCCTCTTGCTGCCCTCATGTGCTTCATTTGCATGCTGGGTGGCCTGAAGCTTTTTCCCATGGTCGCTGAGAGAAACCAGCAAAGGGATGGGTAGAAAACCAGGGACAGTGGAATATTATTTAGGTACTTTGCTTGGTTTTCACACACCCACTTGTAACTGAGCCCAGCAACCCGCCTCTCTCTGCTGGGGTTTGATGCCATCTCTGTTCTGTATGTTGGCATCTCTCTCCACCTGGTTCATGCATGTGTAGATGATGTTAGAAGACACTTCTCTGAAATGAAGTGTTTGTTCTCTCCCTGGCAAGCTGCAGATCATGAGGTGCATGTGCTTCTGCAGTGACAACAGGGATAAGGAAGTGTTAATATTGCCACGAATCCCTCCGTTTGAGGAAAATGGGGCTTTTTTTTATTCCAAACTGTTAAAGCATTTTACAGAGCTCTCCATGAATGGAACCCAGGAGCAGAGACTGTGTCCAGCTGCTTCCCATGAACCTCACAGAACGATCCCGCCGTCGAAACCTGGTGCCTGTCTGAAATGATGAGATGTTCGTGAGGCAGAAAATTCTGCATTAAAGTAGACATTGATCCCATCTCAGGTGTCGGTTCTGCTACAACTCGTCTGAGTCTTAATTTCTTTCTGCCATGCCTTCTGCATCTGCCTGCATCCTTCTCCCTGCAGCTGCATTTTAAGCATCATGGGGGTTGGCTGGTTGGGGGGTGTCGGGGGATGGCCTGGGTGGGCTTTGCTTTACACTGCAACGCCTCTTGGAGATGAATTACCCAAATAAGACTTTGGTGTGAAATTTCCCTGGGCTTCTAGGATGCCGTGCACCTCTTCTCCCTCATTCCATCTCCGTCTGGGTGGGTTTGTGACACAGACCCTTCCCCACCTGCCATCAGTGCTGCTCTGTGGATGGGCATGGGCACAGGTGCTGCTCCATGCTGGAGATGAGAGTCCTCCAGCCCGTCCCATGGCCTTGTGTCCCACCTCCCAGAAGGAGGAGACGCCACGACCCCTTGCAGCAGTGTGGGTGGACTTCAGCTGAGGAGGCCAAGCTGCACCCAGAGCATGGTGCTGGGGCTCAGGGACTGTGCTCACTGGCCGGGTGGCTCAAGCATCACTGTTGCTGGGGTGGACACCAGCCCTGGGTGTGCTCAGGGGAGGCCAAAGAGGCTCTTGCAGAGGGAGGGCACTGGGAAAGATGACTGAGGCTGTGGTGAGCCATGTTCGGAAGCTCTGGAGGGGGCTGAAGACTGTCCTCTGACTCACTCATCATGTAGTTTGGGAGCAGAGCCCTTCTCCAGCCAGCACTCCCTACCACACCATTTAATTCCCAGGACACAAGCTGCTGCAGCTTCTCACCGCAGGCAACAGGATTTATTCCAACCATGACATACCTTTGGTTTTCCTGCACTTGTGGCTTGCATCAGACATAGACCACCAGTCTCCCATGGAGCTGTTCCTCTGCCTCCCCATTCCCTCCCCACAGTTCTCCCTGTTGGAGCAAGACCCTCCCACCACTGTGCTCCTTCAAAGAGCTTTCACACCAAGCTGGGAAGTGGATGTTCTGAGGCTCCGTGTACCCATGGACACATCCAGTCAGTGCTCCCATCCATCTGCTTAACTCTTTGGGAAAAATAATAATAAAAAAAAAACCAAACAAAAACGAAGCAGCCAAACAATGAGTGAGTATAAAAGCATATGTGGAGAGTTGGCTAGAAGCATTCCCTGACTCACAGCATCCATGCTCCTGCATGTCTGCTCCACACACAGATCCCTGCCTCTCCTTACCCTTGCTTTAATTAGTGGGGGCTGAGCACACTCTGGGAACATGCTGGAAGAAAAGTGATGAACAAAACAGCAGCTCCAGATGAGCAAAAACATCTGAGCAGTGCAAGATGGAAAAATGGGTTGGTCTCTGTTCTCCAACCATGTGTCCGTACACCACACTGGTGGCTGCTCCAGCTAACCAGCATCTTCACTCCCAGGAGCAGGCAGAGGTTCAGGCAAGCAGGGGAACTGCCTGCACCAATTACCTGTGTGAGAGCACATTCCTGAAAGTGTCTTTTCTCTGAGTGGTATTTAGCTCATGCTCTTCTGATGCTGGATTAGGGGTCTGGAAAGTCTCTTGCCTTGGGCCTTGGCCAAGCCTGTTCTCAAATACCTCCAGCGATGTGCTGCTGCCTCTTCCTGAAGAAGCTGGCCTGTTGGTGAGGTGACCCAGTGCTCCTGGTAAATTTTCCTCCACACAGCTTCCTCCAGGTGCCCCCAGCCAGGCCATTTCATCCCCTTCTTGGTGGCTGGAGACCCTTGATTCCTCTCCTCCACAAATCTGTGTGGACTGTCCGTCTGTTGTCCACCTAGTCTCAGCTAAGAGTTTGCTAGGCTGGAAAAATTTCCTTCTTATTTGATTTTTCGGAGGGAGCCACGGACTTTTCCAAAAGTGCTCCAAGAATGCAGCCTAGTGGCCTCTGCAGCCACCTGCTCCACGTGCTCCTCACTGTCACAGCTCTCAGGTGATGGAGGGACAGAGGGGCCAAGAGTGCCGGGAAGGGAAGGGCTGTCCCAGGCAGCAGGAACCTCCCCCTTGCCCTCCCTAGCAGTAAGATCAGGACAGTGATAATGGCTTTGTTTAAAAGGAAGAAGAGGAAGGAAAACCGAAGTCTAACACAACAGGAGTTGCCTCACCCAAGTATCCCAAGGACCTTGGCTGCCAAAATTGCATAGAAATAAATGCTCCAGACAATGCACGGCCATATCTGGGAGCTGCAGGAGCCCAGCCAGGCCCCTCTTCCCTCACAAGATCTGATAGGGCTCTTTGCTGGCACGGGATGGGTGCACCAGCCATTGTTCCCACGCCGCTGGCAGCCACCGGCCGTGTCCTGGGATCCACCAGGCTGGGCGAGAGCAGAGAATCACAGGAAATGGGACCAGATCATATCCGACCTTTGACTGCCTCCCATCTCAGGGCAGTGTTTTATTTCCCCGCTGTCCTTCTTGGCCCTTTTTGGACACAGGGAACAGAGCAACATGCAAACAGTTGGTCTCCCAAAATAACTACGGATGCTCTCATTGCCGGACTGATTCCCGCTCTGCCGTGGCCGTGTCCTCCCCCTGACAGAGCCTGAAACCAAAAAGCTTCAGAAAAAGCAGATTATGAGCTTCGGGCTCCTCACTACGGAAGAGGTCGGGTTTTACTACCAGTCTTTCCACAGACAAGCTGCGTTGCTTTGGGCAGCACAGACTTTGGTCCCAAATGAGGCAAGAGACCTTGCAAGGTCTGGAGCAAGTGGTGGGGGGGGGATGGGGTCTACCACGACTGGCTGTCACCACCAGGTCCCTTCCTGCCCATCTTCCCACCTGGCAGTGGTACCCAACAGCTTTCCAGCTTTAAAATATTACCCTTAATTAATTTGTCTGTACCAATGCTCCTGGTAATACTATTATTTGTAATACCTCAGTGCATCCCTAGGGAAGGACACAAGTCTTAATTAACATCTGTAAAGCTGCCTGAGCACCACGCCTGGAAAATGTGAGACAGGGAAGGTTACTGTCTTATCAAGATGGTTTTATCTTATTTTTTATATATATTTTTTTTTCCTTCTTTGCAGACCCCCTTCTTTTTCCCAGTGAGCACACAGGCCTCCAGCTATGCCTGTGTGGTGGGCTGGCTTTTCAGCATCACCTCTGCTGGCAAAGAGCCTGCTGACCCCAGTTTTCCCACTTTTCATGGCTTTTCACACTGGATATCCAAATGTTTTCCAACAACAAGTTTGCAGCCCCCAGTGATTTGCAGACCCTCACAAATTGCCTTCCCTGTGAAAGAGCTTAAACTTGCTTTTATGCAAGGGGTGTGGGGACAGTCACACTGGAAGCAAACGTCTCCTGGTTTTGGTAAACAGCTCAGGAGTCCTCGCTGCTGTCTGCTCCCTAACTGAGCAGTTAGACACAAAGCAAATATAAATCCCCCGACCTGCAGGCAGCAAGAGTGAGGCCTGTGACTGGCACCCTCGGGGTGGGTCTCTGGGGCGCAGTGCAGGGCAGACAGAGGGTGCTTGGCCAGTGCTGCCCACCCCGAGTGCTGAGCCTCAGCAGTGCCAGGCTGCCCTGTGCTGATGAGCTCTTCTGGAAAAGCAGGTGGCAGGCCCAGGCAGGTGAAGTGCCACAGTGCTGCTGTAAGTTTGCTCTGGGTGTGTAGCTGGACCACACATCCAGAGCACCACAGATGCTACATGGCCCAACCTTTGTCTCATCTGCCAGGGGTGCAATGACCCTAAATTCTTCCTTTCTCCACAGGAATGAGTGGGAACCTGGGTATGGCTGCTACCTGCCCTTTGGCTGAGCATCCATCCAGCTTCTCCCCCTTCTTTTTTTCCTTCTCCCATTCCCCAGCACACTCCTGGGACAGGATGGGATCCACAGCTTCCACCTCGTGCAGTCAGGTACACGCTGCCCAGGAACGGTTTTACAGGACTAACCACTGTGCTCTTCCAGCAAGAAGAGGCCCTCAGCTCTGTTGCTGGTTGTTGTCAAATCTTTTCAGCCAAATCTTCAATGTCTTGGCTGAGCTGTGCTCCAAAGCCAGCCAGATTTCTGATGCTTAGCAAAAATATTCATTAACGACTTAATCTGCACACACACAGGGGAAGCTTTTAGTGTGTTTGTTCTAGGTCTGTGAAAGAGTGATCTGGCCACTGCTTTAAACTCTGCCTTGATCTGTGAGCTCAGAGCTGAAGAATTCAGAAAAATGCTGTTAGGGGACGTGGTCCAAAGTATCTCTGGTGCTCACACTGACACACATCGCTCGGCTGAAAATGCGTGTGTTGCAAAGTGCAGTGATTTCCTGCAAAATTGGCACCAAAATGCTGCAGGCTGTGGGGCTGGGGGAGGTGCTGCCCTGCTGCTTTGGGAGGGAAGGTCTGGAGGCTATAATCCCTCCTTTAGGGGGGATTTGGGGAGGATCTGCCCAGGATACGGTGTTGCACGATGGAAGGCATCAAGCCCCTGTGGCTTTGTGGTGGTGTCCCCTGCGCCACCTTCTGTGATCTTTGGGATGTCCCATTCCTGCCTCCTGAGACTCTGCCTCCTACAATCAGGCTGATCCCCCCTGACTCTCAGCAGGGACATGGGTGGCTTGGTCAGAGCAAGCTGAGAGAGCACCATGAGAGCATCATCTGCTGCAAAGCCAGAAAGAGGCCAGGACAATCCTGGGAACAGGGAAAGCCAACAGTTGGGGTCTGAAAGGCTTTCCTGTGGGGTTAGTGTGACTCCTCTCCTCCCAAGGCACCATCATCCTGCCCCAAATGAAATACTCTTTCCAGGCACCACAGGTGAGGCAGTACTGACATTGCCTCCAGACCTGTAGGTGCCCTCCTCCATGGATGAGCTGAGCCCCACTTCTCAGTGCTGCTGATGACATGAAGAAAGCAGCTGAAAGACCCTTACGTGGCTCCCTGGGACCTCCAGGATAATTCTGGCAGCTGCTGAGGGGCAGGTGCTCTGGACTATCTCTGCAGGTTGCAGGTGATCTGGGCTGGAGAGCCACCTCCATCCCTTCTCCTGATGGCTTCAGGTCCCAGCAATTCTGGGATTAGCAGCTCCTGCAGATAAACCATCTCTCCTGAGAGTCCTGCAGCAGGAAAGGAGCTGGTGCAGGGGAGGGGATGAGTCTCAGTGCTCGTGGCTTGCACGAGGAGGGAGAGTGGAGTGGGAAGGATGGGAAAAGATGAGGGAGGCACCGCAAGGAAGAGCTGCCAGTGCTGGGTGGGTAGACACAGAGCAGTGTGAGGGTTGGCTGGACAGGAAGATGTAAGCTTGTGATGCAGTCATGAGGCACAGAACGGTGTGTAACCATCCCACCTGCCCCCGCAGCACCATCATTCATCCTCCCCAGCCCAGATGAGACCATCAGGTGGGTGTCTCTGAGTCACTTGAGCATCCCCCAGGCTGGGGTGTGCTGGGACTCCCAAGCTCTGGTGACTCTTCCAAAATGGATATGTGTGGTGCCTGTTCCTAAGTGGGAGAACTCCCTCGAGACGTTTGGCTTACTGGGTGACCCACCACCCCTCCAGCCTCGTGCAAGGGGGGGGCACATGCCTGTGCCATCCCTGGTGGCTGGAGGACTGACGTGAGGATTCTGATGGCTGGTGCCTCCTCATCTCCATCTGTACCATCAGATCATGCTCTGCAGGACAAAGGGCTGCTGTCACTATGCAAATGGGACCTTCTACCCCATCAGAGGTGCCCCTGATGGCTCCTTGGTCCCTGCCAGCCATGGGCAGGGAGCAGCCAGCTCTGACTGCACCCTCGGCCTGCACAGATGCTTTGGGGAACTTGCATGATCACAGACAAGAGGTGGGAGCATCCTGTCCTTCCTGGGGGTGTCATGGGGTGAGGAGAGGATCTTCTCTGGGACACCACGAAATGCTGGGCTGGAACAAAGACATGGACAAATGATGCTTTTTGGTTCCTGTGCCCCCGCCTCCCCTTTGGCAGAGACTGTTGTGTCTGATGCTAACCTGTTACAGCTGATAACAGCCACAAACGCTGCTGCTGCTGCTTTGAGAAAAATTCATGGGATGCCAGATAATTTCCATGCACAACAGGAGCCCTCAGGCTGTGTCAGCATGAGCCTCTTCCTTCCCCCTGGCTACCATCCTCACCACTGGGCCAGGTGTGGTGATGAAATGGATGAGCTGGGGGGGTCAGGCTCCCAACCTGGGGTGACCCTCTGTTTGCCCCTGAGAGCTGGGGGACAGACAGATGGACACATGGATGGACAGGAAGACACAATTTTTGTAGGGATTTTTAGGCAACTTAGTGCACAAATCCCTTAGGAACTGAAGTTCTGAAATCACACATCTGGCAGTGTCCCAGGGAAGGCTGGTGTGTCCCAGGGAAGGTTGGTGTGTCCCAGGGAGGATGTGTGTGTCCCAGGGAAGGCTGGTGTGTCCCAGGGAAGGCTGGTGTGTCCCAGGGAAGGTTGGTGTGTCCCAGGGAGGATGTGTGTGTCCCAGGGAAGGCTGGTGTGTCCCAGGGAAGGTTGGTGTGTCCCAGGGAGGATGTGTGTGTCCCAGGGAAGGCTGGTGTGTCCCAGGGAAGGTTGGTGTGTCCCAGGGAGGATGTGTGTGTCCCAGGGAAGGCTGGTGTGTCCCAGGGAAGGTTGGTGTGTCCCAGCTGAAGCCCTTGCTGCCAGTGTCTCCAGACTGGGGGGGCTCTTGTGGGACCAGATGTGAAGGGCCCAGAAGGAGCTGCTGGCAGAGACACAGCTCAGCTGGGACTGCATTTCTGAGGAGATTTTTAGAGAGGGAATGCTGATGAGTAATAAACAAGGTGCTGCTGGAGTCTTGCTTGGAGGAAAGAGAGGAGGGAGTGGAGGGGCTGAGGGAAAGGAAGGAGCAGAAGGAAGAAGAGAAAGAAAGGAATGACCTTGGTGAGTTCTTCTGGCTGCTCTCCATGTTGCAGGCTGATGCCAGAAAAATCTCCGAGTCCCTTTTGGCTGGAAGTCCACTCCCCACGTTAGGTGAATCACACACACACATTTCTGGAACATGACATGTTCCCAATTGCAAAGCTTGCAGTAATTAGAAAAACTACAAGACCAAGGCAAGGGGAAAAAAACTGTGAGTCACCCATGGAAGTGGTGTTATTGTGCTGTGGCAGAATCAGCTTTGCTGATTTCCAAAGGTGGATGCAGAGCAGCCTCCTGTCCTACTGGGAAGTGCTCTCGGCTGCTGCCCTTGCCTTGCCTGGCTGCCAGCACCAGGTCTGGAAAAAACCAGGAGACTTTAGGATTGCTCTGGAAGAGGCCAGGAGACATTAGGACGTGTCTGGACAGGGAAGCTAAATTGCACTTAGGTAGGGCACGAGATTCCTGTGGGATGACTCCGGATGAGAAGTAGCTGTTGTTCACTTAACTACCAGTGGGTATGTTCTTGTTCCTTGTTGGGGGGGAACTGCCCATGTTAACCATTACCCACTTCTACCCAGGAATTCAGCTGTTCCAAGGTGTTTTCCAACCAAAACGATTCTATGATTCTACATGCCAGAACAAGAGCTGCTGTGCCAGGAGTTGATCACACGGAGTTATCTCAGCACAGACAGGTCCCCAGGGTGCCAGGGAGGACCAGCTGCTGCCTCCCCCCTGCAATAAGAGGTGGTCTGGGAGCGTTCTCCTACTCCCCAACAGATCCTGGGAGAGACTGGCCCTCTGTTATCAGCACTATATCTAGATGCTTCTTGTTCCTGAGAGGAGGAGCAAGTCCCAGCCAACCCCTTCGGTTCAGAGGAGTTCCATAAATCACTACAGTCTTCTTTCCAGTGAGCTGATGGATGGAGCTTTCATCCCTTTCTTTGCCTTGACCCTTCTGCTGCTATTCATTAACACCACAAAGAGTGCCTTAACCTGGGAGCAAAGCGGTTCTTCTTTGTTTAGTTAACTCTCCTGAGCCATCCCATTTGGTTCAGCAGTGCTCCAGGCATCTCCAGGCCCCCCTGGCAGGACACAAGGATGGGTGAACATCATCAGGTTGCATCGTGTCATTGCGTCACAGCGCAAGGCAGCGTGTGTCATCACACCTTGGCGTCACCTGGTGGGAAGAGCTGCTGGGCTTGGAGTGGTGGCATCACCCCGTGTTGCAACACAACTGCTGGGTTCCCAAGACATGTGAGCTCGAGGGCTGAAGGATGTGGCTCTTCAGATTTCACTGCTGTCTAGCTGCCAGCACCCAGTGGAGACTCCGTTTGGAGGAGGCCAAAGAGCGGATTACGCATCAGACGATGAAGTGATGCTCTGGACAAACTGCACCAAACACAGAATCTTCCTGCAATACTCCAAGACAGATTGTTATATCCCTCTGCCAAGAAATCAAACATTCCTGCTAGAGTCAGGGCTTTCACAGAAGTCCCCTCTGGGACATCAAGAGAGGCTAAGACAACAGTCCAGAGCTTTGCTAGCAAATCATGAGTCCCGAGTGTCTCTCCAGCTGGCAGGACCATCATTGACCTAAATGGCCTTGTCCTCCCCGAAGCAGCTCTGTCAACTTGGCCACAATCCACTTAATAATGTAGCTTGAGTATAAAGATGTATCCAGGCCCAACCACAAAACAGCTGGAGACTGTAGGGTTGACTTAATCCTGGTAGAATAAAATGGGGAAACTGGTGGGAGTCAGCTAGGATGTTGCTGGCTGGGTTTTGAGCAGTGCTGAGTAATAAAAGGGATCAAATGTGTTAGGCACAAGCTGTCTGGAGCCACAGTTGTTGTTGTTGTTTTAACTAATTGAATTTTAGTGCTGGCGAAAGGTACCAGATTGACAGCTCTGGGGAACAGTGTCTGTTCTGCAGACCAGGTACAGCACAGGCAGTGAATCCCCTCTTAATCCCCATCTTCATCCAGACATCGTGTTTTCCTCTCATGGGGAGAAAGACATTCGGCCCCTGACACATGGAGCCCTTCCCCTCTGCAGCTGGGACCTAAGCTGAGGGGTCTGCATCCCCCTTCAAGAACCCTGGCAGACCCCTGCCTGACTTCAGGGAGATGCTCTGAGGTTCCTTGGGAGCAGCATCCCCAAAAGGGGACCAGCAGCTGCATCCTCCCTGGCAGCTGGGCAGAGGGCAGGGACGTGGCTGCAACCATGTGCTGGGTAAAATTCTTTGCTGTGAGGATGGTGAGAGCCTGGCCCAGGTTGCCCAGGGAAGCTGTGGCTGCCCCATCCCTGGCAGTGTTGAAGGGCAGGTTGGATGGGGCTTGGAGCAGCCTGGGCTGCTGGGAGGTGTCCCTGCCCATGCAGGGGAGTTGGATCTCGATGAGCTTTAAGGTCCCTTCCAACCCAAACCCTTCTGTCATTCTCTGACTTCTGCACTCACCACGAGACAGGGATGATCCTTACCCAGCTGTGTAAAACACCAAAGGTTTGGACACCTTGTTTGGTGGCATCTGCCTTGCCCGAGCCTCTGCCCCACATTTTGAATTGGATCCAGTCCTGAAAGGTGCCAAGGCTGGGACAGCAGTGCCAGGGGCCAGTGTGCTGCTCCTCCTGCACGGGGCTGGGAGAGGTGATGTGCTCCAGTGAGCAGGGAGGTGGCTGTTTCCCAGGGGAAAGCTCTGAGCAGGGGCACCTTGTCAGCTCTGCTCTAAAAATAGCTGGGAAAAAGCCCAGGCAGAAACGACGGATTTTAGGAAGGGCGAGGGGAAGGGCTTGGTTTCAGCCTTGCCAAGTCTCGGTCAGGTGGGAGGGTGACTCCTTGGGGTGTCTCACCCAGCGAGACGGGGCTGAGCTCCGCTCTGTGGTGCTTCAGTGCTGCCTTTGAACTCCTCCGGCTGTTTTCCTCTCCCGCCCTGGCAGGCAGCTCCATCCTCCAGGTGCTAAAGACAAGCTCTGCCTCGGTTTTTATGGGAGAGCCTCACGACTCATCTGGGTAGAGGCTTTGGAAGTCGTTTAGCAGATGTTAGGAGGGATTAAAGTGTTCAGGTCTGTCCATTTTCAGGCAGTCGGGACCATTCCGGCACAGAGTTTGGGAATATTAAGTTAGTGATCCTGATGGGCACAGAAAATAAATTCTTCCCCTTGCAAGTCCCCTTGCTGTGTTCTCTCTTGCTTAGATTAGATTTGGTCCTGCCTACTGAGCTGAAGAGAGCCCTGTGCTGCTCTGCTGTGTCAGTTCCTACAGCGTGACCAGTGTCTTACAGGCATTTATTGAGAGTGGGCTGCAGTGCAAGACTTGCAGGACATCAGATTTCCAGCCTGGGAGCAGTGACCCTGCTAATGACAAGGTGTGCCCATCCCTGCCAGGCCCAGGAGGAGGGAACCCAAAACAAGGAAGGATTTAAAAAACCCACGGTTTTACTGCATCCTGCCCTGGATTGCTTTCACTCAAGGCTTCACTATGGAGTCGAGATGGCTTTTTTTTTTTAACATGATGCCAAAATAGCTGATGGGCACAGCCCCATGCAGCCCTGCTGGCAGGCTGCAGCACAGCCTGTAGCTTGTCCCCTGCAGAAGTGTCCTCAGCAGAAGTGTCCCCAGCAGGTCTCATCATACCCAGTTTGGGGTCTGCCAGCACCTGATGTGCAAACACGAAGGGGAAAATCGCAGCTTTCACCTTGAAAACAGCCATGCTGGGGACAGGGACCCAGCTCCTATATGCATTTTTTTAATAACAAAAGACAAATGCAGCCTTTCAATCCGAGTTCCTGCTTCAGGAGGGAAGTCTGGGCTGGAGGACATGGGGATCTGCTGTCTTTCAATGTCACTTCAGTAATCAAAGTCCTGCAGACGAAGCTCTCGCTTCAGATGCTGCGGCTGGGGCGGGTGAGGAGGCTCAGGATGCAGGATGGTCTCACCACTTGTGGCCATTCTGTTGTGCTAATTACTGAGCCGCTCTCCCCGCAGCCCCTGCCTGCGTCAGAGGCCCAGCATCAAGGGGAACTGATCTGAGTCACACTTGAAAGCCCTGAAAAACACGGCCGGGCTGGGAACCGCAGTGCCTGGCTGCTTCTGAAGCCCAGGCCAGTGTGACAGTGCTGAGGTCCCTTCCTGCCCTCTGCTCCCCCACAGGGAGGGCTAAGCTCTCTGGGTTCAATCCAGCCTCCTGCAGTGCCCCAGCTGTGGCACTCTGGGACAGGAGGAAACCATCTGGTCCTGAGCCCGTCCTGCAGCCTGGGTCAGTGTTGCTGCCCCTCCTGTCTCAGGGTGTTGATGCTCCTCACTGGCCTGCAAATGCCTCTTCCCCCGCTGGTGCTGGGTACCCCACAGGCAACAGGAGCTTCAGAAGCAGGAGAGATGCAAAGCAGAGCTGCCATTTCAGGCTCAGGCCCCTGTCCCTGCCCAACCTGTGGTTTCCATCTCTGGGTTGCAGAGAGGCAGCAGGATCCAGGGAGCTGGAGGAGGGATGGGAACACAGTACAACCCCTTCCCTGTGGGAAAAAAGGGTTAAGGCGATCCTTTCCTGAACCACAGGGAACCTCTTTCTTCTGGTCCTGCCCATCAGAGGCGGTAAGAAGCAGCAGTTCTCTCTGTAAACACCGGCACCGCTGGTGCTGAGAGCCAAAGCAGGTTGAAATGCAGACAGAGCCGGTGAGCTGTCCGTCCCGTAGCCCGGCCTTGCATGCCACCTATGGTTCCTTCGGCGACGTGATGCGCTCCCTGGCTGGCGGCAGAGCAGTTTATTTGCAGTCAGGCAGAGGCGTCCGTGGCAGACAGTGATTCCCCAACGGCAAGCTCGTTATTTGGAGTGAAACTCCGATATAAAGCCCGTAGTCAGCGGGGCTGGCTGTTAGCCACAGCCCAGCTGTGCTTGAGGGAGGGATGCTCTGCCACCCTTCGTGGTGGGGACAAAGCTGGTGCTCCCCTGCCAGAATGTCACCATAAATAGGTTGTGTCGCAGAAACGAACTGTGTGTTACCGAGATGTGCTGTCATGTTGTTGAGATGTTCTGTCATGTTACAGAGATGCTCTGTCAGGAGCCAGCAGGGTGTTGTATCGTGCAGGGGCACTGGCCAAGGAGACTTCTCATAGCTGGTGGAGCTCTGAAGGTCAGCAGCTTTTGGGCTGCTGCAGGCTGGGCACCTGACACCAGAGACACCCAGAGCTGGGGAGGTATCACCCCCATCCTCTCACTTACAGCCATCCTGCCCCCCCCAGCCCCTTCCAAAGAGCATCCTCTTCTCTCCCAGTACTGGTTCTGGGCCAGAGTTGACCTTGAACCTCAGCAGCTGAAATGTAAACCTCAGTCTTGGATTTCAGTGCTCAGTGTTCAGATTTGGGGTTCTGATTCCCCTTGATAGAAGGAGAAACAGTGACTGGATGTTTTGATCCCGCCCCTGCTGCACTCCTGCCCTGTCCCACAAGTCCCATGTGTGCTGTCCCAGAGGACTGGGGTGTCTCTCAGGGGACACGTCCTTCTGTCCCACCATGGGGTGGCCATTAGTGGATGCTGTGCAGGGAGACACATGCTTGTAGCTTGCAGCCCTCTGAAGCTGAGGACAACTTTGAATCCAAATGGTGTTGGGATGGGCCTCCAAGGGCCCTGTGCTGCCTGGGTTTGCCTCCCTCACTGCCAAACTGCTTTTGACCTCTGAGCCACGATGCCAGCTAGTGGGGTGGCCAGGGGGTGGTGACATCTCCCACTGGTGCCTGCAGGACAGAGCTCTAGCAGGTCAGACCAGGCATTACGCCCAGGCTCCTGCAGCAGAGGGAAGCAATGGCAAAGAGCAGAAACGGATGAGACAGACAAACAGCTCTGCCCTGTGTGCCAGCACTGGCGGGGGGAGGATGTGCTCCAGATATTAAGGAGGTGGCAGCAGCAGTCAGTGCCAGAGCAGTGAGCTCCCTGCTCCCAGCAATATGGAGCTGATGGAGCAGAGCTGAGTCCAGGTCACACCCAAGGGATCCGTTGAGTTTGTCTGACCATGTCTCTCACCTTCTGACTCTCTGCGCAAAGATGCAGTGACTTGGAAATCTTGGAAATCTGGGAACTTTATCATCCTGACTACTTCTGTCTTGTTGCACTCACAGAGGACAGCAACCCAATGTCAGAGAGGAGCACTGCTGGTCCTGCAGCTGAGGCTGACGCAGACCAGTGTGGGTGTTGGGCCACCTGAGAAGCTCTTCCTGGAGCAATAAATATGGGAAACATGCTTCCAAGCAGTGTCCCTTTTCTGGGAGATGAAGGACACGAGATCAACACTGTGGGAGATGTAGTGTTTAAATATTTACCAGACCCACCCCACGACACACCCGGGGGCACGGCTGAGGAGCAGCCAACCCGAGGGGCCCCCACAGCAGAGGGTCACCTCGGGAGGGCTGGTCTCAGCAGGGTCTGGGCAAGCAGCAGGGGTTGGCGGGGCTGTGCCAGGTGACACCCTCCCTCCTCTCTCATCCAAATGCGAGGTTGCCTTGGAGACACGGGGACATGACGAGTCCCGGTGGCTCTGAGAGCTCTGAGCGGCGTCCCTGGCGCCGGGCTGGGTGCTGCAGAGCCCGGGGAGCCGCGCTCCTTCCCCGCTGCCATCGGGTCACCCCGCTCCCTGCCGGGCTCTGCTGCCTCTGGGTCTCACCGCCCCGAGGAGCTCCCACCTCCCAGATAGCTCAGGACTGCTCTGGCCATCGCGGCAAGAGTCAGCCCCACACGGGTAACCCCCCCAGGCCGGAGCTGGGGGGCTGCCGCGGTGCCCCGGGGGGGCCGGGGGGTCGAGCACCTCGGGGGTCCAGCTGGCAATGCCCGCACCCCGCGGCCCCCCGCGCTGTCCTGCCCTGCAGAGCTGAGCTCCAGCACGGAGGGGGAACGGACGGGAAATGAGAGATAAGTAGGGTGGTTTGGCAGGATTAGGGATAAGCAAAGGCAACATCATGATGTGATAGCTGCTATCGGACAAGGGCTCCGAGGAAAGGGAATGTAAATGACCTAAAGCAAACGCTACACCGGATCAAACAGCTACACTTTGCAGATAAGAGCCCAAAAACACAGGGTATAAATATTTATCACAAAGGAATTCTCCGAACACTCCCTACTCACGATCACGTTAACAATAGATGGGATTGGGGATAATAAAGGCTTTTCACAATCTTTTTTTTTTTTTTCTTCTTCTTCTTCCTGGGCCTTTCATCCCGGTACAGCTGGTGTCGCTGAGGGGTGGGGAGCACTCCTGGCAGGGTGTGTGGGGACAGGTCGAGAGGGTGGCCGGGGGTCCTGCCCCCCTCCCAGTCAGGTCCTCACCAGCTCTCCTGCTGATGCCCAGTCTGCCCTTGCTTTTCCACCATCTCCACTGCTCCGAGCATCCCAGGGAAGAGGAGAATGAGCCCATGCTCCTGCCCGGGTGTCACTGCACAGTGACATCCTGCCCTGTATCCACACTGGTCCAAAATACTGATGTTCAGCTTTGCCATGTGGGTGATCAGCAAAGGCAGCATCGACAGCCACTTCCCAGGGAAGTGCTGGAGCCCGAGCCTGCCTAGAGCCTGGGCTGCTCCTGCTGCTTCTCTCTTCTGAGCAGGGAGGGGATAATTCATGAATGGTGGGGCTGTTCCCACGGAGCTACCTGGAGAGCACGGCTGGGCCCTTCCATGCAGCTCTCCAGCTGCTCCCAGGCAGCTTCCATCCCCAACATGGAACTGGGGGTCTCCCCAGCACAGCTGCCCCCCCCAGTGCTGCCCTCAGACAGCCACTCCTCTCTCCTTTGTGATTTATTATGCTTGTTGTTATTTATTTATTTAACAAGAGGAGACGTGAAACCTCCATAACCTGGGCTTGCAAATTACTGAAGCCCAGGAAATGAAAACTCCAAGGCAGGATTAATTGGAGGGCTTTTTAATTAAAATCAGCTTGTTTTCTGATCAAAGATTAAAGGAAGGAAGAAAGCTGAAAGAAAAAAAATAATAAGAAGACAATTCCCTCCCTGCCCCTCTCTGGCATTCACGAGGTGTGGGCTGAGCACCCTGCGTCATCCCCGCTGCTTTGCTCTCTTACCTTTTGATTTATTTTTTCCCCACAGAGGTCTTTTTTGTCTCCTCTTTCTACCTGACCTCATCCTCATCTGCTTCTCCTCTGCCTCTCCATTCCCTGTTCCTGCCCCTTTAGCATCACCCCTCACTGGGGCATGGTGGGGGCTGCCCGGGGGGGAACTGCTGGTGCAGAGCCCAGCCTGGGGTTTCCCCCTCTGGTCCTCATTAGCTAATTGCACGGAGCAGATGAGCAATGATGACTTCTGGAGAAGCCTGCTCACAGCTTGGCCTTGCAGACGCACCTCTTCCTTGTCCCCTGTCCCCACAAGCCCTCCTGCTTCTGCACATACCTGTCAGAGCAAGCAGAGGGTACGTTACCCAGAGAAGAGTTATTTTCATCTCAACTTTTTAAATGAGAATTAAATTCTGGCAGAGAAGTTAGCGCTGCCTAAAGATTTAGCTGCTGTGACTAAATGGCATTCAATGAGGCTAAACAAAGTATATTGCTAACGAAGATGGATATTTGTTGCTTTGGAAAGGCTGATGGCCCCAAGGCTGCTGAAAAATCATTGCAGAGGCAAAATCAGAGGCAGAAAAGGGACAATGAAAAGAGGAAATTGTTTAATAGGAATTTATGAATTGGCCAAAAAGCTGCCATTTCTTAAGTCAATAATTTTGATCAAATGTCCATATTTTTCATATCTATCTATCTATCTATCTATCTATCTATCTATCTATCTATCTATCTATCTATCTATCTATTAAGACAATTGTTACTGAGCCCCAAACCCAGGAACAGGAAACCCGTGACTGTAACGGAGACAGATGGGAGACTTTGAAGTTCAGAACATTGGTGAGGGAAGGTAAAGAGATCTGTGGCTGGCTGGAAAGTGGTGCTCAGCAGTGGTTAACAGGCTCAGGCAGAGGGAGTGCTGCAGGGAACGTGGCTCATTGCCCCTCACCACAGCGAGATGCTGCTGTGAGGAGGCCAGAAGTGCTTAGTCAGCGTGTCCGTGCTCCTTGGAGCGGTGGGGTGATGCTCTGCTGTCTCGGTCCAGTGGCAGCCACCAAGAGTTGTCACCCATCACAGAAGATCAATGGTTCCAGGAGAGCTGAGGCTCCTGTGTGCAGGCAGAGCCCCTTTCCATCACTGGTGGCACAGGGGAAGGGGGCCAGGCCAAGCACTGTGTCCTCTGCCAATGGAAAGGGCAAATGGGAGGATGTGGCCTTGGCAGACAAGGGGAAAAATTATGCTGGATTTAACTGAGGAGGAATTAGTGTCAATCAGCATGGACTCATGGAAACAGATCTCACCAAATACATCTGATTTCATTCTGCAGTGAGATTAGACTTTCAGTTGCCAAAGTGGCCGTGAAGATGCCACCCACGGGTGTCCAGCCAGGTCCTGCTGGAAACCCCCATCTATTTCTGCTGCCACTGCTCCATTGCACCTTGCACCTCTCTGGTGGGAGCAGAGGCTGGGTGAAGGAGAACAGCAGGGATGAGGTGGAGGGATCTGGGCAGGAGCTGCCTGGGGATGGCTCAGGCAAGAGGGGGTTGTGGGGAGGCACCAACTGCTCCAACATGGCCTTTGTGTGGGCCTGATCCCGTGAGCTGCCTCCCCTTCTGCTGCCTGTGTTTTTAAAAGACATTGAGAAATGGGAAGGGTTCAGAAAAGAGCCAGAAAAATGGCTGGCAAGGATGGCTTTGTTGTGCAAGCCTGTGTCAGTGCATCAGTGTGGGCTTAGGGAGATTAGAGGGGATATGAAAAGTGTGTTTATCCAGTGGGAAAAAGCGTGATGGAAGGGCTGAGCCAAGGCTGATCCTGGGCAAGGGCATGGTGGGAATATCCAGAAGGACTTTGCCTTCTGGATGGAGGAAGGTGGCAAGGTTCTCATCCTGGTGTCTGCATGTCTGTGCAGGGAGGTGTTTTCCTCAGGCACTTTTCCCCCAGGTGCAGCACAGAGTAACCAGGAGGCTGCTAAAGCAGGGGCTGAAGCAGGGGCATCACCCGCAGCGTGGGACCGGCAGGAGGACAGAGATGGTGGCCCAGTCCCAGCCAGAAGGAGAGGAGAGCTGCAGCCAAGGGAGGTGATGTGACATCTCCATGAGGATCAGCCGTGTCCCAGCCCAGGCTGTCCCCCTGCAGGGACCCTCCTCACAGCCAGCAGCTCCCCATCCCTCTGCCACTGAGGTGCTGGGCACATCCCTGCCTTCTGCTGCACAGGAACCTTTAATAGGCACTGCTGAAAGTCAGGAGAGATTAACATGCTCTGGCTAGACTGTGCTAAGACCCCTTTGGCTCTCAGACCTAGAAATAAAGTGGTGAGCTTAGTTGAAAACTGAAGGCAGGAGAGCCAAGCAGTCCAGATCTCTCCCCTGGAGGACACTGGATGTGGCCACAGGTCTCCATGGGACCCTGGAGTTGCTGCAAAGCCCCATTCCAGTGTTACATCTGTGGCAAAGAGGGGGACAAGGGGTGAGACGTGGGGATTTCTTATTAACTTCTGGGAACTGGAGCTCTTCTCTGCATCAGTGATATTATTTATGTGCACAAGATGCAGGCTGATTATGAGAAACATCTTGATTGAGGTTTCACAGCTACTGAACACAGTAGATATGTATCAGTTACACCACAGCCCAAACCTGTATCAATGTGTTTCTAATAATCAGCTGGCATCTCATTAACATAAAGATCTGTCTTCTCCCATTTGGAAGAGCAGCTCCATGGCTTGCTGACTGCACGGTACCCAAATGCCAAGCTCTTCCTAGAACAATCTTTCCACAGGTCTCAATCCCCAGGAATGGTGGTGTAGAAGACATTACTTGTTACATAGTTGTTAGACCTGGGTAAGTATGTTTCTAATCAGAAATTAGTACTTAATTAACAGGCTGAAAATAACATTTTCAATCTAAATGAAGCTTTTATGGGGAATTGGAAGGAGAGGTGGGAAGATGCAAGCAAGTGAAGCTTGGGTGATGAGCTGAAATCAAAATGACACGTTTGAAAGAATCCCTCACCCTGTGCTGGGGACAAATGTTTGATCTGGTGTTAACACAGCTCCAGGAAAAACGGTGTTGGCTGGGAATTGTTCCCAGCAGCTGCAGACCCAGCCCAGCCACGCAGCCCTGCAGCCCTGGTGGTGTTTCAGGGCTGCAGACCCACGGGCTCAGCCTTGAGGTCCCCCCGGGTGGCTCTGGCCACCTCCTGTCCCCGTGTGCTGGGGCTGGTCCAGCGCTGGGGCCAGGGAGGGGGTGTCGAGACACTCCTCAGATGCTTCCCATTAAAATAACCTTCGAGATGTGTTTCCATTTTCCAAAAGGAAATGTCAGCACCCCTGCTGCCATCCCTGCCTTCCTTCCCTCAGCACGTTTTTGTCAGACTTCACTCTCATTTTTCCTTCCTGTGGTCAATCCTCCTTCACCCTTTTCCTGCTGGCAGGTAGAGGTGGCCGTGGCCCTGCTGGCCCTGCTGGTGCTGCTGGTGCTGCTGGTGTCACTGGTGCTGCTGGTGCTACTGGTGCCCCTGGTGCTGCCAGTGTCACTGGTGCTACTGGTGCTACTGGTGCCCTGGTGCTGCTGGTGTCACTGGTGCTACTGGTGCCCCTGGTGCTGCCGGTGTCACTGGTGCTGCTGGTGCTACTGGTGCCCTGGTGCTGCTGGTGTCACTGGTGCTACTGGTGCCCCTGGTGCTGCCAGTGTCACTGGTGCTGCTGGTGCTACTGGTGCCCTGGTGCTGCTGGTGTCACTGGTGCTACTGGTGCCCCTGGTGCTGTTGGTGCACAGGTAGGGAGAGATTCAGGCCTTTCATCTTCAGGGCTGGGTGCTTGTCCTTTCATTTCTCAAGTGGTTGGAGAGAATCACGGCTTGGCAGAGGGATCGTTAATGCAGAGCAAACAACAGGCTCTTTCGGTCCCTTTCAGCTAATCACCATTGATCCAGGCTGACCTTTCTGTCCCTTCCCTAATCCCAAATCTGGGTGCTGCTGGGCATGAAGCCACCTCCGAGGGAAGGTGTGGAAGGAGATAAACCCTCATTGCTGGGGCTGCCTGGAGCTTTTCATCCTGGCACCCTCTTTCCAAGGACCCTGAGCCGTGCTGGCTGGGAGCAGAGGTCCTGCCCTCCCTGCAGAGCTGGTGAATGCCCACAGCATCCTGGCCAGCAATGCTGAAGGAATTTTGGGATTGGAGAGAGTTAGATAAAGCTTGACAGATCTCACTTCCCTGACACCACATTTGCTAAGAAGTACAGTGAGGAGAGAAATGAAACCACTTGTGAGTGTAAGTTAAATTCCAGCAGCTCCTACCCTCCTGGAAGTGACAGAAATGTTCAAATAAGCATAATGTTTTGAAATGCAATATCATAGGGGTAGGGTTTTTTTTCCCTCATGTTAAATCACTGGGTTTATTTCAAATAAATGGCCCAGATTTTTAAAGACAAGGGGGGGGAAAAAAAGAGTAAATTAATGTGAACAGTAAACAAACTCTCTGCTGTCATGTACAGGCAAGGCAGTGTGGGGGTGAGTGGAGGTGCTGGTCTTTGTTTTCCTGTGGTAAATCAATACAAGAAATGGATGGATGAGCTGCCGGGGAGTGGGCTGAGCAGAACTGGCATCTGGCCTTGGCCGTGACCCCAGAACAGGGGCAGCCTAGGGAGGGCTCAGCTCTGCAGCACTTGACAAACTGGCTATGGTGCTGATGGGCACTGGGGATGTTCCCCAGCACCCACAGGCACAGAGGGGCAAAGACCCAGCCCCGAGCTCATCCCCAACATTTCCCATGCAGGCCTGATCAAGAGGTGGCATAACAATCTTAATTAATTGACCTAATGAAGATCTCAAGTGGTAGGAAGTGGGATCTCAAAGCAGCTGGGCTGTCTAGGAGGGAGGCAATGAAAGCCTCAGTTAATGAAGAGAGGTGTAAAATGAGACAGGTTAGTGGTGCATGGGGTGTTCAGGTGGTGGTGGCAGCAGCAGCAGCTTTCCCTGTGGTCTCCTTGGGCGTGGGTGAGAGGTGGCTCCTGCCCTCACCCTGCCTGCTGGATCTCCACTGAGGTCTGGTCCCCTGGCTGGGTGCAAGGTGAGGTCAGTTAGTACCCCAGTGAGACACAAACCTGAGCTCCTCCTTTGCCGCCTGCTCACCCAGGCTGTCTGCAGGGAGATGTTTTCCTCAGGCACTTTTCCCCCAGGTGCAGCACAGAGTAACCAGGAGGCTGCTAAAGCAGGGGCTGAAGCAGGGGCATCACCCGCAGCGTGGGACCAGCAGGAGGACAGAGATGGTGGCCCAGTCCCAGCCAGAAGGAGAGGAGAGCTGCAGCCAAGGGAGATGATGTGACATCTCCATGAGGATCAGCCGTGTCCCAGCCCAGGCTGTCCCCCTGCAGGGACCCTCCTCACAGCCAGCAGCTCCCCATCCCTCTGCCACTGAGGTGCTGGGCACATCCTGCTCACCCAGGCTGGTGGTGGTCCCTGCTGGATGGCTCTGGACAGGCACCCATCTGCCCATCACCTCCACCAGAGCTCAGCACCCATCTGCTCCCTGTCCTGCCCGTGCACCTCCTCACACCAGCACCCACAGCCCATATGCAGAGCCCCGGCTGAGGGGAAGGCTGTTTTGGTTTTTTTTTGGTGGTATGCAGATCTTTTTTTTAGTGCTTTTTCTTTTCCAACATGCTCCCCACATGGCTCCCTCTGCTTTTCAGCTCTGAAATGGCAACAGCAATCTGTTCCCCTGGTGCTGTGCAGTCCTTGTCAGTGGGTGATGCTAAAATGAGTGACTTGAGCAGGAAGGATGTGCCAGTGAATGGATGCTGGTGCCTGACTTCCCTGGAGCTGAGGGACAGCTGCTCCCTCAGTTGAATGGCTGGAGAATGAGTTCTCTTTCTATATATTTTGTTTGGGTTTATTATTGTTGGTTTGGTTTGGGTTTTTTTGCTTTGTTTTTCTAAACCTAGGCCTTGGTGAACTCATCCCTCATTTCCCCACCTCCCGAGAAGCACTCAGCTCAGATGCTGCTTTAGCCATCACAAGAATGTGTGAATCTGGTGGCTGAGGTGTCTGCCATGGAGTAATTTTTGGCTTTTGTCATGCTGCTGGTGATACCTGGGGTGGTGGCAGTGAGCTGTGCCTGTGGAGACCTCTGGAAAAGGGTTCTCCATCTCCAAGTCCTGTCTGTGCTGAAGGAGGAGTTTCCAGGCTGAGCTGGTTGGGACAGTGCAGAAGGATGGGGGTGCAGGACTGAGGTTTGCTGCTTTCAGTGGTGTGAGCTGAGCAGCCATCCATCTCTTCCCCAAGTCTGCCAGCTGCTCTCCTGAAGGTGTAATAAATAGCATAAGAAGAAATTCTAATTGAGTATATCAAATGGCTCCTTTCAAGCTGGAGCACACGGGTGTGACCCAGCCATTGACATACAATCCATGATAAACAAACAGCAATTACTCAAACATCATAAAACTAGACTGTAAAAGCTACATGAAACTCAGGAAACACCAGCAAAGTAGCTATTAAACTGTGTGGGAAGGAGAGAGGAGCATGGCTGGCTGTGCACATCCATCTGGGAAGTGTGGCCATGGCTGCAGATGGTGGTGGATGGGTGCAGGGAGCACAGGAGTGAGGTGAGGGTGGGAAACCAGCCTGGGCAGTTGGTGTGGTGAAGTATCCCATGTCCTCCCAAGCAGAAATACCACCAGGACCACAAGAACAACAAACTGGTCATTGGCTGGTCCCTAGAGGGAAAAGTCAACCCCAGGAAGGGGGTGGTCCATGTCCCATGCTACCATGGATGCCCCCAACCCCTTCCTCCACATCCCAAGCTGCCTCTTTCCCTCTGACAAGCCTGTTCTCCACTTGCAAACCCTAATTTTCATTGCTGTGCAGCTGAGCTGCATGTTAGGGGAAATATATAAATAAGCAGGCACAGGCGTGTCAGGAGGGACAGTTTTTCATGCATCATCTGGAGCTTTCTGCTGGCTGAATTAACTGGAGTGGAATTTTATCAGATTTTAATAACTGGTGAGAGCTGCCTGGTGTGTCCCCTGCGAAAGGTTGTTGTGAGACCAGCTAGAGAGTAAATATCCAAGGCAGATGTGTCTTCCCCTTTACAGACCTGTCCTCCCAGGGCCTGTTGCCTTCTCCTTCTTTGCAGAGGAACAAACCTCAGGCCCTCTGCCCCAGCCACCTCTCTGTCTTGCCCTGTTGTCCCCAGCCGAGCAGTGGGGAGAAGTCCCAGGATGTTTGTGTTCAGTCCCAGTTGGAAACTGGTTTGTCTCATAGGTTATCCAGCTGACAAAGCTGTCAGCACTTTTCTTTTTGTGATTCACTGGTTCTTTCTCTGCCCTAGGAAGCCCAGTGTGACAGAAGGTGTGGGAGAGAAGTTGAGCTGGCAGGTCATGGTTTAATCTGCTCCAAGGATGCTGAGAGGGCTGAGCTACCCTGGGTGAGTGTTACAGGGTCCTCTCCCAACACCCTCATGGTAACTCAGGAACCAAAGGTCCCCACCACAGATGTCCCTTAGTGCCCTCTCCACTGTTTGCTAAGAGCAGCACCAGCAGTTGGGCACTCACAGCCACCCAGCTCCCTGCACACCCTTCCAGCAGTCACCAAACCCAGGGCTTTCCCTCAGTCAGAGGTGGTCGTGGCTCGATGGCTGGCAGAGCCCTTCACATGCCTCTGACCCTTTGTTTTGGCCACCTGGGTGGTGGCTTTGTCCCCAGTGGCATCCTGTGGCAGAGCACTCCGCAGCACTTCTGGGCTATGGACAATAAAAGCCTTCCTTTGATTTGCCTTAAATCTGCTGCTGTGAAACTTTATTGGATGTCCTGAGGGTTTTGTTTTCTGAGGAAATGGGAATAATTGTTTCTTATTCACTTTATCCCAATTGTCCACGGTTTTATTGAACTCTCTCATATTTCCTCTTCTCTTTCCTCTGCAGCCATCTCACTCCTCCTGGAATAAACTGTTCTCCTGGTCATTCTTCTCTCCTTTCATTACTTCCAGCAATTTTATAAGCCTTCTTCACAAATCCCTGGCACTTGAGTGTCTTCCACCCCCTCACCTGGGCTCCTGCTGTCCCCACACGCCTGGGGCCGGACTTTCCCTGCAATCCTCATCCAAGCCCACAAACCTCCTCCTTTCCCGGCAGGGACCTTCCTGCCCTCCTCTGTTTCCTGCTAAGACAAGCCTGGAAGGTCCCCTGCTGATACCACTAAATTGTCTTTTCTTCCACAAGTGACCAAAAATATGTGAGAGAGGGAAACTCTTTGGATAAACCTGCCTATGTTCCCCCCCATCATTGATAACGAATTCAACAGGAACCAAACTCCTCTCCTCTGCTGGGGGAAGCCCTGTCTTTCTCCCTCACCATGCCCTGCCTCTGTGTGAAAGCTGCCAGCCAGGGAATGTCTCAGGGGTGGATCAGGGAAGCTGTCCCAGTGCCCATCCCCAGGGTCACCACAATTTCCCCGTTGCCATGGCGACGCGTGGCGCTTGATGCCCTTTTCGCAGAGATGAAGGGAGCGAAGCCGAGAGCAGGGAAGTGCTGAGAAGGTGTGAAGCTGGCTGAGAGAAAACATCAGCACAACCCCCCACTGCTGAATAAAAGGGGAGGAGGGACAAGAAGAGAGGAGCTGAGGCGAGGAGAGGCCTGGGAGGATTTATCGCACCTTTGCACGGTTTGGGCAGCGCCAGGACTGAGCCTCTTGGGCTCCAAGAGCTGAAAACAAAGGGTGGGAGGAAGAGGAACTCGTGTCTTGATAAACACAGGGTTGAAAAGGTGATAGGTCGAGGGATTTGGTCTCCAAGAACTTTCTCAAACCATAAATTTTCTATAGCAGTGCTGAAGCCAGGAAACCTGAGCTGGCTTTTGGAGATATATTTTCTCAGGGGCAGACAGGGTCAGTTCGTGGCCTCCTCCATGATTCCCACCTTGTCTTTGTTATGGCCACAATCTGCACTTGCAGATGCTTGAGTGTGCATCTACACCTGGGGGCTCAGAGGGGTTTGGGATGTGCCTGGGCTGAAGCTCTGGGCACCCAGCTCAGCCTGGGGAGGGAGAGGGATGCAGGGGTGCTCTCCCTCAAAGTCTAGGGCAGCCCCTTGGAGCAGATGTTTCAAAACCAGAAGACTTCTCTTGTGTTTTTTAAACCAGAAGAGTTATCTGTGACCAACCAATGTGCAAAACGAGCCCTTAAGCTTGCCTGGGTTATATGAACTGGGATGAACTGGGATGTAGTGGGATGTTGGTGGAAAGAGGCAGCCAGGCTGAGGTTGAGCTGAGAGGTGTGTTGAGGCCCTGCAACCAGGAGGTGATGGCTGAGCTCATCCTGACACCTTCCCTGCTGCAGCCAGGCCCAGCCCTGCCAAAAAAGCTCGGAGGTGGGTCAGCAAAGGGTTGGGAGACAGCAGTGAGCTGGTTTGCTTTCAGCACTGCACAGCACTGGGAAGCAGCTGAGGGGCAGGACGTGAGTGAAGTGAGCAGGAAAAATAAACATCAGTTGATGTTTTGAGTGCATCTGATTGCTTGGTAACACAGCACAGGGGAAAACACTCCAGCCTCTCTCCATCCCTGATGCTTCCAGCCTTGTGGCTGAATGACAGCCCGGCCTCAACGTTCTGTTCATGGCCCTGGATAAAGCTGCTGGTGATTTCAGGGGCTTACAGTGTGGGTAGGTGACACAGCAGTGCTGTGCCAAGGGGTGTTGAGCACCATCCCTGTGTGCAGTGCTGAGCAATTAAACCATGTGCCCTGAACAGGTTGTTCCAGGTTTACATGCAGGAATGACAATCACTCCATCTGGGACACACTCCAGGGGACATGGCTGGTGGCCATGGGCTGGGAAACGCTTCGCTTGCCTCTTCAATTGCCTGGGGTGTAAAGTCCCTCCTGGCTGCTTTGCTTGGAAGTGCTTTGAGCCGTTCCCCATGGCTGGGCTCCTCCATCTCCTCTGGCAGAGATGACGCTGGAGCTGTGAGGGACCAGAAGCAGCTCGGGGAAGCTCCAGGAGCACCATGGGGAGGGAGTGGTGTTTTTCCTTTCCATCTGGGAACTCCAGTCCCAGGAGTGAGGTGCAACCCAGCAGCAGGACCCTTTCCTGGGAACCAGCAGCTCTGGGGCTTGCCACGTTTGCTGACAGTCTGTGACCCGGGCAGGAAATGCTCCTGCCCATCAGCACTGGCTCTGACACGGGCAGGTCAGCCACATGCTGCTCACGGGCAAAGCGGTGCTTAAACACCAAGCAGGTCGAGGTGAAAAGTCCCCTTTCATGTTTCCTGCAGTTGGTTTCTCCACGTTTCATGTCCCTTTTAGCCTTTGCTTTCTGCGGCCGCTCAGCAGCGCGTTCTCTGGCAGGAGCGCACCCGGAAACAGCTCATTTAAAATGTAATCTGGCCCGAGAACTAGTTATTGAAATGATTTGATTAATAATTTAGGATAACAATTAAAGTCAAAAAATTCATAAATAGCTCATGAGCAATTCATGAACAGGAAGAAAGGCTAAAGTTTTTCTGATAAGTGCTTTGCTACCAATTAGTCACAGCTGCCTGGCCCTGAGGAGGGATGGTGGCAGCAGCCCCTGGTGTCCCCAGCTGCTGGGCTGCCCGGTTCCAAGGACATGGAGGAGCAAGGACAGAGGACTCATAGTGCAGGAACATGCCAGAAACTGCTGAACTCACCGGGAAATGGGGCTTTGGCAGTCCTGAAACTATTGGTGAGTTTGCCAAACTTTAGCCAGGCGGCAGAGCCCCAGGGAAATGCAGCATCACTGGTGGTACAGATGCTTGACCCAGTGCTGGAAGAGCCTGCTGAGGTCCTTCTTCCACCAAAAGACGTGTCCCACCGAGCCAGGGGACCCCTCAAAAGGGAGTGTAGGTGTCTGCTGGAGGAAGAGCTGCACAGTG
Organism: Apus apus; assembly: GCF_020740795.1. Classification (NCBI taxonomy): domain Eukaryota; kingdom Metazoa; phylum Chordata; class Aves; order Apodiformes; family Apodidae; genus Apus; species Apus apus. Next base: position 19,702,375 of record NC_067293.1, read on the forward strand.
GTCCTGGGGCAGAGCGATCTGGCCATAGCCTTCTGGCCCTTGCCTCCTCCTGGGCTGCTTCAGCTGGGCCTTCCCTGCCTTGCCAGCTCTCCTGCTGCTCCCCAGCCCCTGGACAGCAAACTCTACAAGAACAATAACAGAATTAAGTTCTATTTCAGTTGAAATGAACTGTTTCCTGGCTGCTGAAATGACCCATTCTCCCTCCCCAGCTCCCCCCCTCCTCCCTCATCCCCCCAAAAATGTTCTTTTAAGATCAAACAAAATGCTTTCTTCAAAATGAAACAAAATGTTTCAATTCCCTTTTGGGTGATTTCTAGAAAAGAAAAAAAAAAGAAAGTGGAGAACCAGTGAGCCAGCAGATGATTAAAGGGTTCAGCATTCTTGCTCCGTGCTTTTTCCAGAGAGTTTGTGTCTCCCTTTCTGGGAGCAGGTGTCCCAGTGCCATGGGGTGTGGGATGGGGAGAGCTCAGCCCCAGCCCACCCTGCTCCAAACCTCCCACCGAGGCTCCCTGTGCCTTCACAGAAAGGCTGGATAATGTGGAGTGTCCTAGGAAACCCAATGAAGATCCCACCTGCAGGGACATCAACTGGTCTGTTGAAGGATGCCTGGCTCGGGGGAGTTTTGCTATTCAATCCTTTAATAAGCAGAAAGTTAAAGATGGGGCCAGGCACAAGCAAATCTCTGCCAGATGTCTTAGTCCCAATTAAGATGGAAGAAGAGGGAGAGAACAGGCAATGAATGAGCTGGAAGCACAGGAGGTGTGGCAGTGAGTGGTGCTCCTTGCTGCCCTGCAGCCCCCAGCTCCATGGACAGGACCTGTGGCAGCAGAAGGAGATGGTGCTGCTGTGCCTCAGTTTCTCCAGCTGTGAGTTGCAGGTGTTAATAACTTGGTGTTCAGATTAATTAATGTTTGGCAGGAAATCTGTGCCCAAAACAAGAATGTTTTCTGGGAGCCTGCTGGTAACTGGCATTTTAACATAAAATTTCCAGTGTAAATAGAAGATTTCTCTTCTGCTTCCCTGACTTTCTCTGCTAGTGACAAACAGAAACCTTTGAGGAGCTTTTTATTGTCCAAATTATTTCAAGGGTTTTGTCCTGAGATGGGATTAAAAAAACCACAACACAACAAAACAAAGCAGAACAAAGAAAATTGGAAATGTTGGAATTCCCCAGCACAGAAAACCCCTGTTTCTGGACTAGCATCCGTTGTTCAGAAAGCAGCCTTGTGTGCAGTGAAGGTGCTCAGCCTGGTGAGGAGGAAGGTACCCAGCTTGGCAATGCCTCTGGACGAGGACAGAGAGGTCTTCCCCCCGTCCCCACACCCCTTCCTTGCCTGGCAGGGTCTGTGGGGGAATCACTCACCTCAGCCCCCCACACCTGCTCAGTGACAGTGCCAGGGTCCAGCCAGCACATTCCTAGTCATTTTCCAGGGTGAGGGTTTATGTAGATTTATGTTAAAATATTCCTACATCTTCTCTCCACGTTTATTTTTATTGATTTGCAAATGCAAACCTTTGTTCTGCATGCAGTCCATAAGCTTGATGGCTTGACAGTAACTTCAGAATGAACATTTTAATATCCTTTGCCTCTCTTGTCCCCCACCCCCACTGCCTACCCTCCCCACCCTTCCCCCAGATATCTCAGCCTGGCACTGGAGAAATGCAAGATGAGACAGTCCCCATCCTCTGCGTCCCCATTCCCTGCATCCTCATCCTCTATATCCCCATCCCCTACATCCCTATTCTCTGCATCCCCATCCTCTACATCCCCATCCCCTGCATCCCAGTTCCCATCCCCTACATCCCCATCCCCCTCATTCCCATCCCCTGCGTTCCCATCCCCTGCATCCCCATCCTCTACATCCTCATCCCCTGCATCCCAGTTCCCATCCCCTACATCCCCATCCCCATTCCCTGCATCCTAAGAACTGCACTTCCCCAGCCCTCTCCTCTGGACAGACGTGGTGCAGCCTCTTCATGCAGAGGGCTGAGGACAGACAGAAAAGGGAGAAAAGGGAGGGACAGCAAGATTTTACACCACCCCCCCCCCCCCAAGCTTCCTGTGCTGCATCCCTGGGCTCAGCCAGCTTTCCTCCTGTCACTTGAAATGGATGTATTTAAAGCAAATGCAGAAATTGCCATTCAGTGCAAGGCTTGTAATAAAGACAATGTCTCTGTTTCCAATATACATTTATGTGTAGTTTGGGTTTTGTCGGGGGAGGGCACAGGGGGAAAGGCACAGGAAACACCAAGCATTGACATGTCTGTGATAGAAAATAGCTCTGTCCCTCCCCTGTGAGGTGTGTGGTATTTTCCAAAAGTGACATTTAACTGAAGGGGACCCGTGGCAGCTCTTCTGCTGGGAGCAGCATGTGTGAGGCCAGTGGGACAGCACAGACCCCTGAGTGCCCAGGGGTGGCAGGGATGTTGCTGCCCAGGGACCTTCACCAGGCAGCAGGGACCAGCCCTGGCCCCTTGCACACACCCTGTGCTTGACCCTGGGATTGCAGAGCCACCCCCTGGAGTGGCTCTGCTTTGCCCTGAGAAGATAATGGGGAGCACTCATCCATCACCCCACAACAGATGAGCTCATGGAGAAAGGTTTAAAGGGTTGGATCTGTCTGGCTTGGCAAACCACAGCTGTGAAGGAAGGGGAGATGAAAGGAGGGAGGGTGCAGGAACCTGGCAGGATGCTGGGGAACTTTGTGAGGCTGGGGGCAATGCCCAGGAAAGGGAAAACAGGCTGGATAACAGGGAAGAAGCTTCCTAGTGTGGAGGAGCTCCCATTACAGGGAAACCTGGAAACCTCACCTCCTCCTTCACACCTGGGTGACCCAGGAATGCAACCCTCAGGCTTCAAGTCCCTCCTTCCCTGACATCCCTGGGGCTGCTTGCAGGGACACTGCTTTAGTTCCATGACCACAAGCAGCCAAGCCCACGGTTTCCTCCTCGCAGGCACCAGCCTGGCACCGGGCTGCAGGCCATCACCCGGGTTCAGCTCTGCAGGGTACATACAGCTGTGTGAAACCATCCCACTGCACCTTCTGTCTCCCTGTGTCCCAGCATCGCGTTCCTGGCGGCTGGTCCCTCCGAGCGCCGGTGCTGCTGCTTCCCCAGGCTGCTGCTGCTTCCCCAGGCTGCTGCTGCTTCCCCAGGCTGCTGCTGCTTCCCCAGGCTGCTGCTGCCTGCAGCTCGCTCTGCCCAGCGCCCGAGCCAGGGAAGCTCCTGGGCAGCCCGGACACGTCCCCTTCATGTGCTGCTGGGACACGTCCTGGCTTCATTCCTTCGGTATTTACCAGAGGCTGCAGCGCCGGCTGCTCGCGTTCCCCTGGGAGGAGCTGCCGGGGAGAGGGCAGTGGCAGAGACCCCAGGAGATCCCCCAGAGCCCCCGCATGACAGAGCTATTAGAGCCATTATTGCGCTTAGAAATTCGAAATGAAATGAGTTCAATCCAGAACGGGAAATCCAATGGTGCCGTTTGGACCAGGCGGGCTGTTTGTGGTGGCTGGAGCTGCACTTCGGCACCGCCTGTGCGGAGAGAAAGGGACGGAGCAGGGGCAGGAGCAGGGGCAGGAGCAGGGGCAGGGGCAGGGGCAGGGGCAGGAGCAGGGGCAGGAGCAGGGGCAGGGGCAGGGGCAGGGGCAGGGGCAGGAGCAGGAGCAGGGGCAGGAGCAGGGGCAGGGGCAGGAGCAGGGGCAGGGGCAGGAGCAGGGGCAGGAGCAGGGGCAGTGGCAGGGGCAGGAGCAGGGGCAGGAGCAGGGGCAGGGGCAGGGGCAGGAGCAGGAGCAGGGGCAGGGCAGGGGCAGGGGCAGGAGCAGGAGCAGGGGCAGGGGCAGGGGCAGGGGCAGGGGCAGGAGCAGGAGCAGGAGCAGGGGCAGGGCAGGGGCAGGGGCAGGAGCAGGAGCAGGGGCAGGGGCAGGGGCAGGGGCAGGGGCAGGAGCAGGAGCAGGGGCAGGGCAGGGGCAGGGGCAGGAGCAGGAGCAGGGGCAGGGGCAGGGGTAGGAGCAGGAGCAGGAGCAGGGGCAGGAGCAGGAGCAGGGGCAGGGGCAGGGCAGGGGCAGGGGCAGGGGCAGGGGCAGGGGCAGGGGCAGGAGCAGGGGCAGGGGCAGGGGCAGGGGTAGGGGCAGGAGCAGGGGCAGGGGCAGGAGCAGGGGCAGGAGCAGGGGCAGGAGCAGGGAGGAAGAGCCGTGCTTGCCTCCCCTGATGCCCTTTGACAGAATTTCCAAACCTTTCCCAGGGCTGGCACAGGGTTCTAGGGTGCCTGGTTCAGGTCATAGGAAGGCACCAGTTTTGTGATGGGCATTGCATTCCCCAGGATGGAGCCTCTGCAGCCCCAGAAGGGGCAGACCAGGCTGGGCAGGGAGGGTCAGAGGCTTCTGGTTCTCCATTATCCCAAATCCAGCCTTATCCTTCCACTGGTCCCTGGGGCTGAGCTATCTTTGCAGCTCTCCTGATGGAGACATGATACTTTGAAGAGCCCAGACAAATGGGACTGTGGGACCAGCCGGCAGGAGATCTTGGAGACAACCAGTGTAACAGGATATTCTGAAGAACTGGATCATTTTATGACCATTAATAACATTTGCAGCTACTGAACGTTATCCAGTTTTACAGGAATGGCAAGACCTGGTGCTGCAGGGCTGAGGAATGATCTGGGGGGAGCCTCTTGCTCTCCACGTTGTAGTCCTGGGTGTCTGGGCAGGTAGAGCCTGGCTGCCCTTCTCCCAGGCACTGGAGCTCGTGGGGACATGGCACACGCTGCCAGAACCAAAGGATGCTACTGGAAAGCCCAGGTGGTGTGGAGCAATGAAAGGGCTGCTCAACCTCTGGCTCCTGGTAGGTGTTGGGGGGAGGGCTCTAACACTGGCCTGCAGTCAGATACACTTGCTGCTAGCAGAATTAAAGCTGTGCTCCCTTGGCTGGTTCTGTCAAACCCTCCTGTCTCCCCATATATATATACATATCCATCTCTATACACACCCCCCCCCGTTCATCACACCCAGATCCAAGTGACCTGGAGTAGCACAGCACAAACACTGTGGATCCTGTGTAAACAGAGGTTACATACATTTTCCTCATTTATTGCTGGCTGACAGAACGCGGCCTCTTTCAGAAGGAAAAATAAACCATCACAATAGCAATCCCGAGTTCAGCAAGTGTTCCCTGGCAGATTTTAACCATGTTCAGTGAGGTGGTTGTAAACAGTCTGACATCACGCTGCCCAACCTTTGAAATTCTTCACAGCCAGTTTCCTGTCTCAAATTCACGCCATCGCTTTTCCACCGGGGCCTTAAATTAATGCCCAGCCAGGGTGCATAATTACCAGCTCCCTAATGGTCCAAAACATCCTGAAGGGCTGAAGTTTCCTTTTTGATTTGTGGCTCCAAGTTGGAGTTGTAATTACCAAATTGATTTTAAATGCAGGCTCTGTTGACAGGCTATTGGCAAACGGCATCTCTGAGTCTTCAGCCATTCATAAAAAAAGAGGAAGCCCTTGATGAGTATACCTTGATCTGCAGCTGCTGTTTATTTAATACAATTTATGGGCAATGGTATTAGGTTTTATCAGGGAGCTGCAGCTTTGGAAACATTGCTTTGGCAGGAGTGGTTGGGCTGAAAAGTTGGGTCATGGCTGTGAGCTGCTGGAATCACTTTTTCAAGTGAGGAGCCCTCGGCTTGGTGCTTCCCCCTCCCCCCTTCCCCTCCATGGTTGGCTCAGTGCAATGGGAAGGGGCTCTCAGGCTGCCCCACCACAAACAGGTAGAAGAACAACTCCCCAAAATCCAAATAAATACAGTGCCAGCACATTTTCCAGGTGCTGATGCAATGCTGGCAGGTGGCCTAAACGTCAGTCACTGCCAGCTCCCACCATGTGCAGCCCCAGGACCTGCTGAGTGATCCCACCTTGTGCTTGGTACCCACAGCTCCCCACTGCTGAGCCAGCTACAGGACATAGCTGGTGCTCCCAGTCTCACTGCTGCTGGCCTGTTGACCAGTTGTTCTGGGTGTAGGTCACCTGGTTCTCCTTGGACTATCAGTACCCAGCAGAATCGGGCTCTGACCTTCCAAGGAATGGGTGATCTTCTCACTCTTCTTCTGTGCAGTCTACAAGAAAGGTGATGAACCACAGAAGGACTTCGAAGTTTGGAATTTGTGTGAGTTATTAATTGAAATAGGTAAACAGCAGGCAATCCATGGAGCTGGGACTGGGGGGGAAGTGAAGGGTGTCACAGTCTGCATCTCTCAGATTTACAGGACAATACGTTTCAGACTTTATTTTTTGTGCTCATTAAGAAATACAGTGTTATTTGTTGCATTTCTTAATACAATACATGGCAACCAGGGGTTCTGGCATCTATTGTCCAGACTAGTCTATCACATGAATTTACTTATTCGTCATTCAAGTCATAATGTTTCATAACATATAACCCATAACTCTTAATACCATGTACCTATGAGCAAAATAAAAGAATTTGTTACCTTCTCAGCAGTGAGGGTGCTCATCCATCCTCCTCCCACCCCCTGGGTCCCAGGAAGCAGGAAAACCTCAGCAGCCCAGCTTTCAAAGCTTTTGGGGAAGCTGAGGTTTTGTACCTTCAAACTTGGATTCTGAGGCAAGTGCCAGACACCAGATTGCCAGGCAGCAATTTGCAGGTGATCAAGGTGTGTAATGGCTCATTAGCTCTTTCTGGTCGGCCATCCTGCCTACCTGGTGCTCTGGCCTTGACCTAAGGGCACTGCTCCCAGCTCCCAGCAGGCCTTGGCAGGAGCTAGGTTAGCGAAAATCCAAGTAGGAGTTGAGTGAACAGTCACAGAGGGGTAGAAACTCAGCAGGGAAGAGACCCAACTGCCCTGCCTGAGAATGTACAAGTGGTTGAAGCCCTTTCAGCATCCCTGTCATCTTCTCTGCTGCACAGAAGGTGGCTGACAGAGAGTGGGAGCTGGGAAACAGCACGGGAGAACCAAAGGGCACAGTCCCAAATCATGTCAGGAGAGCCAGAGCTTTCCAGGCAGGGCTACACACAGGCAGTGCTGAGAAGGCTGTCCCCTCCTTCCCTGTGCACAGACTGCACCCACCCTGCTGGGAACCCACCGAGCTCTGTGGAGCATCTTCAGCATCAGGGGCGTTGGGATGCTGAGTGCATCTTGAGGCAGAGCTGGGCCAGAAGCATTTGCTCCCTCCATTTAGCACCACTGCCCAAGGAAATGGGATTTCCTGGGATCCAGAAGCCTTTCTACAGTGGCTCCATTCTTTATTTCAGAGAATCTGGTCTTGGTTGCCCACCTGCAGAAGGGCTGACAGAGTTTATCTTGCCTTCAGCCAGCACTAGGAACTGCTGATTAGAACAAAAAGTATGATGGGTCTTAAAACTTCAGGTACATCCCAGCTATCAGCTGCTCCCTTCCCTCTCTGGAGCTGGGAGGATGGATGGCCCTGACAGATCCTGCTGGCCTGAGATATTGGGTATCACTCCGGGTCATTCCTGGGGCAGAGCCGAACAACTCCAGCCTGGAGGAGAGGGGATATTTAGTGAGGGATGAGTTGCCCCGGGACAGGGGGACCCCAGGGGGTAGGAGCAAAGGGTTAACAGGACAAACCCGCCTCTTCGGGAGCAGAGGAGGATGAGTGTGTCTGCGGGAGGGGCTGTCAGCTTCCAGCTTGCACTCACTCCTCTGCCCGGGATGATCTCAGGGAGCCGGAATCTGGGAGCAGCCCCAGAAGGCAGAGGCAGAGCAGGCAGGGAGTGGGCAGGCAGCTTGGGGTGACAGGCAGGGCAAAATGAGGGGGCACCCAGGTGAGATCTGGGAAGTCTGGGTCCTGTTTTGATTTTTTCATGCCCTGAGGTGGGGAGGGAGAGGCATTTGCAGACAAGTGGGTGTCCCTGGGGTCAGAAAGGCCCCAGAAAGGTGTGGGAGAGGCCGGCTGAAAGGAGAGCAAATAGTTTGGCTGCTTCCATGGAAAAGTACCTGGTCTGTTTTGTTTCCTAGATTTGTGATGAAGGATAAGGATTTAGGAGAAAGGGAGGGAGAGCTGCAGTTAATCCTCTGATTAACCTGAGGAGAGATAGGCAGATGCTAAATCAAAGCAGAAGAGCAAGAGAGAGAAGTCAGTACCATCAACCCAAACAAGAGCAGAGCATGGGGATGGCTGCTCCAGGGAGGTTTAAATGCAGAGATGGAGACCATGGGGCAACCAAAGGGCATGGTTGGAAACACCATGGAAAGCCAGAGGAACAGGGAGCGAGATGAGGCAGCAGAGACAGAAAGGGTGCAAGATCCCAGAGGGAAATGCCAGGGATATGCTGGATTTAATCTTCTGTAGGAGGGTGGTTGGCTGAGAAGTTGTGGCTGAGGCCCCCAACCAGCAGGATGCTAGACATTTCCATAAGGATGCTGAGCTGGACAGCAATGACATCTGCAGGGCTTCAGGTCTCCTAGCAACAGGGGTTGGGGAAATCCCCAATACTGCAAATAAATAGATATGACTTGGGATGGAATTGGGATCTGATCCAAACTTTGGGGATTGGGCCTGATGCACAGAGGGATAAGAGGCTGCAGGAGATAAGGGCACATCCAGTTTTTTTGGGAGCTGGCACAGGTCAGGCTGCATAAAGCCATGGGCAAAATTCTCTCCTTCCTTGTAGAGCTCAGGTCTGGCAGCCCATCAGTGCCATGGGAGCAGCCTGATGCCACAGCTGGCCAGAGGAACGGGTCCCCTGCAGGGATGGCTTTTCACATGCCAGAGCTGTGAACACCTGGGCTGAGAACATGAGTGGCAATGGAGCAGTGGGGCAATTTTGGCACCAAAAGGTGTTATATCTGGGCAGGCTGCCATGCACACTGGGACTGGGCTTCCCACAGGCCACTAGTCCTTGGTGGGCAGCCTCAGTTGTCACAGCAGGGCCACAAGCTTGCTTGGCTGTCCTGCGTGTAGCCTGCCAGAATCCACCTGCTCCATATCTGCATGGGACAGTTCCACTGGTGCTCCCCAAAGCCATCGGTGGTGGCACTGTCCCTCCAGAGCCTTGCTCAGACACTGAGTCTCCTGTCATTAAATATGTGTCTGGGCAGAGAATGAAGAACATCCAAAGAAACCCACCGTAAATCAGCTCATCCTCTCTGTGGCTCAAGCTCTCCTCCTCCTATTGTTGCCAGAGTTAATTGCTAGCACATTGCTGTCAGGGATGCGTGTGGGATGTGTGTCCCTGCGTTGCTGTCACCCCTTGGTGGCCCTGCCTGGGGCTGGAGGGCTTGGCTGGGTGCTGGCTGGCCCGGGGGGACTTGCCTGTGCTTCCAGGTGCCCGCTGTGCACCACACGTGTGCACACACACACGTGTCTGCTTTGGTTGCTAATCATGACAGGGTATTTACCACGACGCGTTTCACCACTAGGCTAGTTATACTCCAGCAGAGTGTGTCGTGTTTTGCATTAGTCCAGCCAAATTACCACTTCAAAGTTCGCAAGTTCGGCTGGGGCGCCCCATCCCTCCCCGTCCCTCCCCATCTCTCCCCATGCCTCCCCATCCCTCTTCGTCCCTCCCCGTCCCTCCCCATCTGTCCCCATCTCTCCCCATCCCTCCCCGTCCCTCCCCGTCCCTCCCCATCCTTCCCCATCCCTCCCCGTCCCTCCCCATCTCTCCCCATCTCTCCCCATCCCTCCCCATCCCTCCCCATCTCTCCCCATCTCTCCCCATCCCTCCCCATCTCTCCCCATCTCTCCCCATCCCTCCCCGTCCCTCCCCGTCCCTCCCCATCTCTCCCCTTCCCTCCCCATCTCTCCCCATCTCTCCCCTTCCCTCCCCATCTCTCTCCATCTCTCCCCATCTCTCCCCATCTCTCCCCTTCCCTCCCCGTCCCTCCCCATCTCTCCCCTTCCCTCCCCATCTCTCCCCATCTCTCTCCATCTCTCTCCATCTCTCCCCATCTCTCCCCATCCCTTCCCATCTCTCCCCATCTCTCCCCTTCCCTCCCCATCTCTCTCCATCTCTCCCCATCTCTCCCTATCCCTCCCCATCTCTCCCCATCTCTCCCCTTCCCTCCCCATCTTTCTCCATCTCTCCCCATCTCTCCCCATCCCTTCCCATCTCTCCCCATCTCTCCCCTTCCCTCCCCATCTCTCTCCATCTCTCCCCATCTCTCCCCGTCCCTCCCCATCTCTCCCCATCTCTCTCCATCTCTCCCCATCTCTCCCCATCCCTTCCCATCTCTCCCCATCTCTCCCCTTCCCTCCCCATCTCTCTCCATCTCTCCCCATCTCTCCCCATCTCTCCCCTTCCCTCCCCATCTCTCTCCATCTCTCCCCATCTCTCCCCTTCCCTCCCCATCTCTCTCCATCTCTCCCCATCTCTCCCTATCCCTCCCCATCTCTCCCCATCTCTCCCTATCCCTCCCCATCCCTCCCCATCTCTCCCTGTTCCTCCCCATCCCTCCCCATCTCTCTCCATCTCTCCCCATCCCTTCATACTCTCCCCATCCCTCCCCATCTCTCGTCCCTCCCCGTCTCTCCCAGGGGAGGGCCAAGCACAGGTCTGAAAGGTTTCTTAGATATTTTCTTGGGTCTGAAGTTGAGGAACCACTTTCCATCTGGAACCATGTGATTTTTTTTTTTTTTTTTTTTTTTTTTGGGTGCATTCAAGATATTTAACCTGACTTGAATTTGAGTGGAAACGTCTGACATTTCTGCTAGCAATACCGTGCCGGGGGTGCGGTGGGGGCAGAGGGGGAGGACCCAAGGCAGCCCCCCCTTCCCTCCACAGGGGCACTCCAGCCGGTCCCTGTTAAGTGATTCCTGGCAGGCAGCAGCACGGAGCCTGATCAGATCTGGGGAGCTGGGAGTGTGCAGGAGCGGTGGCACAGTGAGTGGGTGTCCAGGAGAAACCCAATCGTTCTCCATTCCTTTTCCCCCTGGCCACCAGCCACGCCGGGGCCGTGCGTGCCTCTCCCAGCCAGCAGCTCTGCCCTGGCCCTGCTGGGCTCTGCTGGGGCACTGCCAGGCCCAGGCTGACAAGTCCTTTTACCCTTTTTTCCAGTTTTTCAAGTGTCAGTGAAGTGCCTCTCCAACACATGATTTAAATCAGGAGAAAATGAGGCATTTGCCATTTGTATCTCACCAGGTTCATCAAAAGGTGACTGCCTTGGTGCCGGGCTCCTGACTTGCCTCACCACCCTTTTGAACATGGGCAGAGAGGGACCCAGGCCTGAGATGCTGGGGAAGGCTGGGCAGGTCTTCCCAGGAGGGCTTTCTGTATTCAAACATCAGGTCAGACCAGGGAGGGAGTTGCAGAGCCAGCATTTGGTGGCCACTCCTGGCAAGGACAAGCCCATGGCAACACCAGCCCAGTGATGGGGCCCACCAAGGCAGCTGGAATTGGGTTTCAGCCTTGCAAGGGTTAAACAACAGTAGTCAGGAAAATGATTGCAAAATCTAAAATTAAAGCTCCCCTGTACCCTGGCCCCTTCTTTAAACTTCAATAATGTCTTTTAAGAAAATGTTACTTAAAGGAACTTTCTATTCTTGCAAATCAGATTTCCTGACTCTGGTGCAGACGTTGAGAACAACTCCATGATTTCCCTGCAGATCCTGAGATAAGGACCAACCCTTAACCCCCTGCTCCATAGCAGGGGTTGGATGTCACAAAAATCTCCCTCTTTCCACAGATGGACCCCAGCTGACTGGGAATTGGGAGGGAGGTTTGGACATCCCAGGGCACAGGAGATGGATGGAGAGGGGCCAGAGCTGGCCCAGTGAGCCAAGGGAGATGGAGGCAGCATGCTGGGACCAAAGGCTGGGATGGAGCTGAGGTGGTGGTGAAGAGCCTCAAGCTTGCAAAGCAGGAGTTCATAGAGCTGCTTCCTGGCTCAGGCATTAAACACTAGCTGCTTTGCTATAATCTGCATGATGCCAGACTGCAGCCAATTACAGCCCAAGTCACCAATGGATTAGTGCATGATGAGAGACCAAATGGCTTGGGGAGGGAGCCTGGGGGTGGGGAGAGATGGGCAGAGCACACACCCACATCCCTGCTCCTCAGGCCTTTCCTAAAGAGAAATCTGGTTCTGAAAAATAGAGCTGGTGATGGTGTTTCAGTCCCCCCATGCTGCAAAGCCCTCAGGCCCTTCTGCTGAACCCGCTGCTCCAGAGGTGCTGGACAGGCAGAGTACAGGGCACACAGGGCTGTGTCCATCACAGGAGAAGGGTGTCCATGTCCCAGGAGAAGGGTGGCCGGTCATGTCCCTCTCCCCTGGCCACACCCTGAGGGTGTCAGAAGGTAGAAACTGGGTGGGAGAAGCATGCTGGGGGCATCTGCCTGGGCTCTGCATCTCCATCAGCGGGTTACTTCATCCATTGCACAGCACCCCTCAGCATTTTGGCTTTGCAAGCACAAAATCCAAAGCACCAGGGTTTCTGCCCTTTTCCTGTCTCTTCTCTCCCTCTTTAAGCTGTGCTCTGCCCTGCCTCATCCCTCCTTCTCCACTGGTTTTGGCTGCTTTCCCCTCTGCCCAGTGCCACTGTCCCTTGGCAGTTCCCAGCAGATGTTCCCAGCAGGTAGGAGGTCTGAGGCTGGTTTATGACAAGCCAGGACCACCCATGAGGGCTGGCTCCTGGCTGGTTCCACATGGGAAGGGTGGTCACTTGGCCCTGGGGTGCCTTGGCACTTGCCAAGGACAACCCATGGTGGCTGGGGACCTGTAGAGCCACTGCAGGATTGTGGCCACCCCAGTGCCCAGAAGATTCAGTGCTCAGATGTATTTCTGGTGGAAAAAAAAAACCCCGACGACCCACACCCAAAGATGCAACAGAAGATGAAAGATGAAAGAAAGATGAAAGAAGATGAAAGATCCCGTTGCTGGAGATAGGTTCAGCTCCTGGGTCCCTAGAGCAGCAGGGGCCTTCCCGGGGGATGTCCTGGTGGGATGCTTGGAGGTGAAAAGTCCAAAGCAGGGAGCAGCATCACAGGCAAATCTTTGCCCCATCCCAACTCCAGAGAAGTCAGCAGTGGTCTGTGGGTCACCATGCATCAGTGAGCAGTAGGCATAAACCTAGAAGATGTGGGTTTATGAAAAGAAGTGTGTCCAGCAGGGCCAGGGAGGTGATTCTGCCCCTCTGCTCTGGTCAGACCCCAGCTGGAATACTGTGTACAGCTCTGGTGCCCTCAGCACAAGAAAGATATAGACCTGTTGGAGAGGGTCCAGAGAAGGGCCACCAAGATGATCCAAGGGCTGGAGCAGCTCTGCTCTGGAGACAGGCTGGGAGAGTTGGGGTTTTCAGCCTGGAGAAGAGAAGGCTCCAGGGAGACCTGAGAGCACCTTCCAGTGCCTGAAGGGGCTCCAGGAAAGCTGGGGAGGGGCTTTTCATCAGAGAAGACAGTGATAGGACAAGGGGTAATGGTTTTAAACTGAGAGAGGGGAGATTTAGGTTAGATATTAGGAAGAAATTCTTCACTATCAGGGTGGTGAGGAACTGGAATGGGTTGCCCAGGGAGGCTGTTGATGCCCCATCCCTGTAGGTTTTTAAGGCCAGGCTGGATGAGGTTTTGTGCAACCTGGTCTAGTGGTGGGGTTCCCTGTTCATGGCAGGGGGCTGGAACTTGATGGTCTTGAAGGTCCCTTCCAACCTTAATGATTCTATGATGCTATGATTCTAAGGCCTATGGAGCAATGTCCTCTGTGGCTGGGATGAGTGCCAGGCTCATCACATCCTAAGGGAGTTTTCCAGACTCCCCGTGGGGCTGCCCTGGACCTGGAATGCCCAGGCACCCTGCTGAGCCTGGCGAGATGTTGGCTGGAATAGGAAGTTAGTGTAGAATCCAGAATGATGCAAAAAAAAAACAAAAGCAGAAGTGCATTTCCAGGGCCCCTGCCATGGGAGGATTAGTGTAAAACCCACGGATTTCTCAGTATTTTCCTGACCAAAAGTGCTGAGTTTGTTTTGCCTTGATTTATGGGATCCTGTTACTCGCTCTTTGTGAATAGCGAGACAGTCACTGGGGATTTATTAAAACATTCACGAGTCCCAAAACTCTGTCAGATTTTTGCATGAGTAATAATTTGCCTGAAAATTTGGAGGAAAAGGCAAGTTATTTGCTACTCCTTGTTCATTAACCCGGCCACAGGGAATGTTCCCAGCAGCCAGGCAGAGAGCAGCAAGGAGGGCACGTGCCTTGGCCAGCCAGCCCAGCATGAGGAGCCACAGGGAGCCAAAGCCAACACTTCTGCAGCAGCCCAGGGCTGGGGCTGACGGGTCCACCAGAAGGATCCCAGCTCAGGTCACAAGGATTTCTCACCTCACTTGCTGTTAACAGTGTTCACCTTCCAGGGTGCCCAGCTCCATTGAGCATCAGAGCTGACCCACAGCTTATTTTCCACCACTTCAAGCTCCCAACAAACACCAAACAGACCCACATTAAAATAACATTAAGAAACAATCCAAACCATCAGGGGAAGGAAATTCCTTTTTTTTTTTTTTTTCCCCTTCTTTTTTTAATTCAGATGGAGCTTTTTTTGGTTGGAGTCCTGGCAAACAAACAGCTGAGATCAGTTCCCAATTAGGTGCTTTTTGGCCTCTCTGAGTGATGAGAAATGACCTAGCTGATTTCTCTGAGCTCATTTCCCCCAGCCTCTTGCAGAAAAACTGGTGCAAATTTGGAGGCTGAGAGCTGACGTGCTGGGTTCCTGTTTGCTGCCACTGCTGCCTGCCTGGCAATGAAGTGACAAGCCTGAGCCTCCCCACTTGTCCCCCACTCCAGATGGCCCCTCTGAACCCTGCCAGCACCCTGAGGCTGCATTCTCTGGTCCCACCAGCCAGGATCAATAAGACCAGTCTGAGCATCAGAGACCTCCAAGAAAGGTCCATCAACTTCAGGGAGCTGCTGGCAGCCACTTTCCTCCTGGATCAGCAGCAAACCAGGCTCCTTGTGCAGAGATATTAATATCCACTAGTCATTTATTGGTTTTAAAGAGACTATTATGTTTTTTCTTACTCCAGGAAAAAGACACTGAGCATTGTCCTCATTAAATCTTACCAGGGGTAAAAATAGCATCCTCCAGAGAAGTCCCTGTCTCTGCATTTTCTGTTCTTACTCTCTTTCTGCTCCAGGTTGCTAAACACAGTTGCTTTTAAATACCTGTCAGAGAAGTGTCTGCCTTTGTGTGATAGTGGGATCAACCCCCAAGAAAAGCAATTTGGAAAGCAACAGGAGGAAAGGTGCTCGGGAAAGGAGGATGTGGCATCCTTGCCTGCTGACTCACTGATGGTGTGTAAGGGCTCTTCAAAGGGCTGACGGTCCCACCAGCAAGCTGTGCCAGGGAATTTTGTCAGCATATCACAAATTCCTATTGGAAAAACAGGCCAAAGAAAGGCTACAAAATAAATAATCACCAAACAGCAGCACAAGAAGCAGTAAAGCAAATTGAAAGCACTGAGCAAAGCTGTTGTGTCTAACAGGAATCCTGACCCCTGATCTCAGCTCCCCCCTTTTATGTCTTCCTGACTGCAGCACTATTGTGGGCAGATGCCTTTGAATATGATTTATTTGTTTGTCTTGGCATCCAAACAAGGAATTCTGAGACCAGAAAAGACGATGAAGAGCCCACTTCCGAGCTCTGGGTCCCTGTCAGCCCATGCACACTCCACCCTGTGTGCTTGGGCTTTGTTACCCCAGCAGCAGAGGCAAAGGAGACTGCAACAGTGGAGCCTCTTCAAACAATGCACTTCGCTGGCCCGTGGCCCGAAGGGTTGGACTCATTGCTCCAACTGTCAGGGAAATGGAGCCTGATTCAGGCAAGGAAAGTCCCTCCATCCAAAACCATCAGCTCATGCAGCCCAACAAGGGCACGCAGGGGTGGATTGCTGAAACCTTCCTTCCCCATCCCAGATGGTGCTGCCCGTGCATGCCAGGGCACAGCCCCCAGCTGCCCGGGGAGCCAGCTTGAAACCAAAACCTCCCCACTCTCCAGAGGGGCAAGGAGGGCTGCAGGGCTT
Source organism: Apus apus (assembly GCF_020740795.1). Taxonomy (NCBI): domain Eukaryota; kingdom Metazoa; phylum Chordata; class Aves; order Apodiformes; family Apodidae; genus Apus; species Apus apus. The sequence continues at coordinate 19,718,357 of NC_067293.1, forward strand.
GGCCCAGCCATGCTATCAGAAACAACTCCAACAGCTCTTTGGTGCTGTTCCAAAAGGCTTTGGTTTTTTTCCCCAGCTTTTTGCTGTTGGATTGCAGAGGATGATTTAAAGCCTGAGCCAACTATCTACCAGAATGAAAGAGTTTCACAAATCGTAAGGCCAAAGGGACCATTAGATTACACAGCCCAACCTTCTGAACAAGACAGGCCAGCTCTACGCTGTCTCATTAGTGCCTTAATGCTCGTGATTGCTGCAACTACTTCCTTCTGCTGAGAGCTTCTCTTTCTCTCCAGCCCCTTTCCAAGCACTGCCCCTCTTGCTGGGTCCAACCCTGAGGAGAAATAAAGTCACCTCGGGCACAAAGAAGAGTTCAGCTCAGGCTGCACAGCATTTCAGGTTCACGGGGCTCTGCTGTGGGTCTTTCTTCCACCCTCTGTGTGTTTCTCATGCTCAACACAGGGTTCAGAGGTGATAACTGGGATGGAGATGGGCTCTGCAGGAGATGACCCTGGGGAATACCTGGCCATGATATGCAGAAGGTTCATGTCCATTAAACCCCTGATTGCAAGGCAGGCTCATCTTCAACTTCAGTTCCCATTAGCACAGTGTAGTTCCTCAGTGTCCTGTTATTCCTGGCGAGGTTGCAGCTCTTTAGGAACAGCTCTGAACACAGCACAGAGATCACCAAATATTCCCCCATCATCTGGCTCACAGGAGACAGAGAATGAAAGCCCACCCAGGCACTTCTGCACTGGCAGCCAGTTTGCCTGCCCCAAGACCCTGCCCACAAGTTGCAAGGGGAGCACGCTCATCCCAGTGTACCTGAGCACACCTTTGTCACCTGCCCTGTTCCCTGCTTTTTGTTTGGCAAACCCAGCCCAGACCACAGCAGCTCTAAGTGCAATCCTCTCCACCACCAGCTGATGCTTTCTGGAAGCCATGGCCCATAGTTGGGAAGTGTATATTTATTTCTTTTCCTCCCTCTGCAGTGTCCCCTCACAGCTCAGGAACATGACAGGGGGTTTTCTGCCTAGAATATGCTGCTGTGTTTGAACAGGTTTTCCTATTCCCCAGTTGCTCACCATCTCTGCTGCATGAGATTTATTGACTTGTTTTTATTTATTTTGACTTAGTCATTTTTCATTTGGGACAGAGCAATGTGCCGAGTGAAGACAGCCTGGGAAGCCCTCTGCATGAGTCATGGCCTTAAGCCTTTGAGCTGCTCTGTTTCCTTTGGTTTCATCTCTTGACTTCAGTAAACACATTGGACAAAGATCTGCTTGTTCAGGGATGGCTGGGGCTGGTGCTTTTGGGGGTCAGATAACAGGATCCAGCCATGGTTGGAGAGGAGACCAGATTGGTTCTACACTGGTGGCTCAGGCTCCTATTCCATCGTCTGCTGAGATGTTCATTCCCTGATGATGTTGAGTTCCTGTTCCTTTTATGGATCTTCTGGAAATGTTGGACAAGCTGAGGATGTCAGGAATTCACACTCTCAAACTGTGTACCAGGGCACACATTCATTGCCTGGGGAGCTTGTGGAGTCTTCATCCCTGGAGACATTCAAAAGCTATTTGGATGTATCTCTGTATAATCTGCTGAAGGGGATCCAGCTTTAGCAGGGGGGTTGCACTAGATGATCTCCAGAGGTCCCTCCCAACCCCTGCCATTCTGTGATTCTGTGATTCACAGCCCAGATGGGCAAGGAGAATTTTGGCTCCCTGAGCTGCAGTAGCTCTGTAGCCTGTTACTCCAGGTCTTACTCATTTGTTTCCCTTCAGGCTTGAGCACTGGCTGCACAGGCTGCTGTGGAAGAGGGATGGTGAGGGGCTCATGGAGAGGCCATGGGGCTTGCCATGGGCCAGGAGACTTTCTTGTCATTTCTCTTTGTTGAGGGGCAGCTGGTTGGTGCCTGACAGTCGAGTGGGAGCCAAACCCACAGTTTGTGGGTCCTGGTTGTGCAGGGACTACCCCACAGCACTGCTCCAGCCCCCAGCCCCACCCCTGCCTCCCCTCTTCCTCCCCCCAAGCAGCTGGCACTGGGGCTCTTCCGAAGTGGTTGGCTGCTGGCAGGGAAGTGGGACTGGAAGAGCCTCCTCCAGATGTGCACAGCTGTGTGCATGCTGCTGCCTCCCCACCCCCAGTGCTGTTCTCACTGTGTGCCAGACTGTTGGGGAGGTGGCCAAGGGGACCGAGTCCTCATCTGTTGGGCTGTTGTGTCACCTCGTCACACGTCATGGGGCTGTCATGACAGGAGCTGCCATCAGTTGCAGTGGCTGCCAAAGCAGCCATGTCCCCATAGGTCCCTCAGGTTTCACCCTGCCTATTCCTAAATCCAGCCAGGAGAACTTCCAGTATTACCCTTGGCAGGGGACCCTCCAGACTAATTATCTCACTCTGACATCATTTTGGTTTGTCTAAGCTAAGGTTTCTCTGACTCGTTCTCACTCTGATGCTTCTGGTTTTGCCCTGGGTCCTTATATGTGAACCTTCTCCCTCTCTCAGAGACCTGTAGGCACCAACATCCCTCCTCCTGCCTCCCCTTTCCCCCAGCATGTTCCCAAGGGTTCCAGTGTTGGTGCACACACAGATCCCTCACCCTGCATGGATTTTGCTGCCATACAGGTTTCAAGTGTAACGCTCCAAGCAAAAATTGCTGGTAATTCCAGCACAAACCAGGATTACACTGGGAAGATGAAGCCTTGCCAGGGACCAGGAGCATTAACATGACTTCTCTATTCCAGAGCAGCCACCCCATTTGCCCTTCTGGAGCACCCACCCTGTTTGCCCTTGTGGAGCACCTCTGAGGGCTGGATTCTGCTGGTGTCTGGATGTACTTTGTTGCCCCAGCAAATGCAGAACTCATCTGCAGGTCCCTCCAGATCTCTGCTCTCTCTGCAACATCTCCACAGCAGCTTTCCAGTCCATGGGACACGCTCCTGCTGCCATGCACAGAAGCACAGGTCAGATATCCGTATCAGGGGAACAAATGATAGTGATTTTTTCCCCTTCCTTGCTTCAAATTCCTCCCAGCAGAAGGGTTCCACTAGTAGACCATTGAAGATGTGGCCTGTGCCTTCTCCTGAAATTTGGCTGGATGAGAGCAAAGTGGGAAAAGCAAATGTGGGAGAGCAAAACCAGGGAACACCCCAGGAGGATGCAGAGCACAGGGCCGGGCACTGGGAGGCAGTCACCCTGCCCTGGTGGAAACCAACCTGGGAGTAACTTCTGCTGCTCAAGCTGTGCTGGGGCACACACAGAGGACCAAGGCAGTCCAAGCCACTTCCTGTGGCTTTTCCTTGGCCACAGCTTTGATCTATTTTTAATGGAAAGTGCTGAAATGCAGGGAGTCTGGTGGTGGCCATGCAGGAGGCCAAGGGGCTGCTGGGCTCATCCAGCCTCGTCCAACCACCAAAAGCAGCAGCAGGCAGGGATGTGACCCCCCCATCTCCTTCCTCACCCCTTCTGCTACCACTTGGGTGGGAGGGGACCAGGAGGGAAGGAGAAGGAGCAGCAAACAGCTCCAAGTCACCCCTTTGGCCCAGCCCATTGCTTCCATGAGTTGTTTTGTGTCTCATGAAGGAAGGATGAGTTTGTTTTTTCATCTCCGGTTGTTGTGTCCCCTGGGGCCTCAGGGCTGCAGCTCCTTTGTCTGTAAGCAGAAAATACTTCCATGACCGAAGCCTGGACAAGAAATCCTGGAACAGGTTGTAAATCTCTGAGGCCAGCAGATTGACACACACCTGCTGGCTGCTGGAATGCAGCTGGGAGAGCGGGAAAGGGGAAACTTGGGCTTTTTTTTCTTCCTTCTTTTTAATAAATCTAGCATGATTCTAATTCAGCTTTTCAAAAGAAATCGTGTTACTGCAAACCAGGAGGTGGTGGCAAGGCTTTCCCACCTCTTCAAAGACTAGCAGCCGGGGTTGTATCCCATTTTCCCTGTGGGCAGAGAGGAAAAACTGGATAAAAAAACAGATTTTGGGTTGTGCTGCTCACTGGAATTGGTGCCATGGGAGCAGGAGGGGCTGTCCGAGTGGTGGGATCCCCATCCTGGGATGTGAGCAGGAGTAAGCCCATGGGATTCTGCAGAGAAGGGTGAGCCCAGTGTGAGCATCAGATTGTTGGATAAATGGGAACTCCTGAAGACTAATGGGACCACAGCAGAGGAAGATAAAATTAACAGCAGTGGCCTGTCTGTGGGATAGGTCTTTGGGGTGGCTTTTGGTTGAGTGGTTGTTTGTGACCACCCTAAACAAAAGGAAAATGAGGTTTGTTCCTTTTATTTTTTTTTTCCTTTTTTTTTTTCTTTTTTTTAATTGTGTGTGTATAAAACTCTAACATGGCAATAGCAACAGGTTGCCAAAAAAATATATTTACATTTAATTGGCATCTTTCTGCCACAGGAAAGGAAAAGAAATCTGTACCGAATTGCAGACCCTCATAAAAGCCTCATTTTTGGGGAGTGACTCATTAACTTTACTGGGAGCGCGTTTAAAAAATCATTTCAGAAAGAAAAGAGGAAAAAAAAATAAAAGGCCCAAGGTTTCCTGTGCCTGCCTGTAACATTAAACCTGCTTAAGCTACGAGGAGACGCCTGCGGATGTAATTGCACGTTTCCAAAAGCCTCCGTCCGCACAGCCGGCTCCTAACGGCCTCGGAAGCTGCCGTGGTTTCCCCAGCTGCAGAAGGGGCAGGAAAAGGGGGGGAAAATCTGATTCAGGCATTTCTGTCCCTTTTTATTTTCCCAGTGTGTGGAAGATGCAGAGTCATTCCTTTGCCCTCCCCTGGCTTTCCTGGGTTTGGATTAAAAAGAGCGAGCGGCCACCGCCCCGTATGGTCAGTGGTCCCGGTGCATAAACTGCTTATTCAAGCTGAAGTTTCCCTCGAGTGATGTGAAATGGGGCTGCTGTGGTTCAGGGGCTTGCCAGGCATCCCCAGCAAGTATTAATGAGGGTAAAGCAATTAGGCAATCTTTGGTCCCTGTAATGTGGGGCGTGGGATGCTTGGGGCTGTAGCCCGGCCGTCGGGGCTGAGCGGTGGAGCTGGGCAATCTCTTCTCCATGGAGGAGGGATTTTTTCATCAGAGAAGGAGGGTTTTGGTTTAGTTTTGTTTCGGTTTTCTGCTTGTTGCTGAAAAATGCTGATGCGTGGAAATCAAACCCTTTTGTGAAAATATAGCTTCAATGAAAATTTAGTTAGCGAGGATTTCTTCGAGTTCAGGATGGAATTTCTCATCCAAATGAGTGTGAACGGCTCTGGTGCCTGCTCTGCCCAACTCTCAGCATCTCCAGCTGACACTGTCACAGTTGTCCCCACCGTGGCCAGGTGCAGAGGGATGAGCCACGTGGCAGCGTGTCCATGCAAGAGGCTCTGAGCCAATTCTGTGCTCATCAGCCCTGAAGCGAGGGGCTGGGGGGACTGAGGGAGGCAAAACAGGAGCTGGGCAAAGGCCAGAGCCCCTCTTCAAGGCTGTGGGGGGACAGGCCCAGCACCCCTCCAGGCTGTGTCTGCAGTTTCCTACTTCCACTTGAATGAGCAATTGCACTCGTCTGAATCACTGGAAGGGAAAAAAAGAAGCCACTGACACCCTGCAGTTAGCAGTGAGAGAGCTAAATATAGCTCCTACTATGGCTTGTGTGATAGAGAAAGGGAACAAATGGGTAGGCATGATGCTCAGGCACTTCCGTTAAACTGATTACACCCAAAAAGATTAAAGGAACATTATGCATATCCCAGTGCTCTCCCTCCTCCCGGGATGCCTTGCAGGGGACCTTACCAATCCTGCCAGCACTCAGCATCCCCTCCTCCGGTCTCCTGCCTGGCTTGGCCCTGCTCCAGGAGTCTTCTCCTCCTTCAGTGTTTTCCCAGTGGGGTCCCAGTCTCAGATTCTCCTCCCACTTTGTTCCCCAGATGTTGCTCCAGATCCTGGGTTCATTCTTCTCTACCTTCCCCTCTCTGCTCCATGTCCCCACCTGCTCCTGCCCATCCCCACATCCAGCTCCTGTCCCCTCCTGTGGCCATTGTGGTTCTGAGAGCTGGGAAAGGATGGAAAAGCCTCCATGGGAAAGGACATATCCGTGGCTGAGCCATGAACTGGGATTTTATTTTTTTTCAGAGGCACCACAAATCAATCAAGTTTGGGGCAGATTTCCACAGAAAAAGCAAAAGGCATATCTCTGTAACCAGAGCTGCTGCTTGGGTGATGGTGAGCATCAGTTCCACGTCACGGGAGAGCAAGAACTTCACAATAAGATCAAATAAATATAATTGGGAATGGAGTTGTGTTGGCTTTTTAATTGCAGTGCACGGTGGTTTTTTTTCTGAACCCGTGCTCTCAGAGAAGGCTGCGGCGTGTGGAGTGGATTGTTTCCTCAGCTTCTGCCTCGGGCAGATACCAAACATGGGAAATTTCAGCCCAACTGAATCAGGTCTGGCGAGGCCGTGCAGCAGTGACTGCCGAGCCTCCTGATGGGAAGTGTCAGGCAAACTTCATCACCAGCTGAGGTACCACAGAAAGGCTCGTGCTCAACACCCTGGAAAGCTGGCAGGGCCACAAGGCATGATTCCCTCTCCCTCCCATTTGCACGGTGCAGAACTCGTGGGGGTTTTTTAATTGCATTGTCCCACTCCTTATATTTTTCTTTCTTTCTTCCCCCCCCTCCCCACTTTCTGGCTCTTGTGGCTGCTTGGCTGGAGTGAAGCATGCCAGGGTTTGGATGACAGATCGTCCTGTAGCATCTGCTAGGAACTGATAAGAGAGAAGCCTGATAAGCCTAATGTGCTGCTCCTGCTGGACAGGGAATAATGCCTTTGTCTGGGGATGGGGACCCTTTCCCCCTGCTGCATCCAGAAGCTGTTGCACCCTGGGGATCAGGGCTGGGCTCCAGCCAAGCACCCACATTGGAAAATCAGGCTGAGGGTTTGGGAGCCTTGGGCAGCCTCTGCCTTTGAGTGTGGTGTTTTCTTTCCAGGCTGTTGACTATTTCACGAGGTTAAACACATATGTAAAAGCAAACCACAACCCCAGCTAGTCATTCTGCCTTGAATAAAGTGTCTGTAGTTTTTTGGAAGAGATAACAATGCTCTCTTTGTTTCCTCCTCGCTTCCCTCCCTCTCTACCTCATTTTTTTTCATTCCCTCTCTCCTAGCATGTAAACCATGAGAGCAATGATATTTCATTCCACAAATAGTCTGGGAGATGGGGCTGAGTGGGTGGGTAGGGTGATGGGAAAGCAAATACCAGTTTGAACCAAAGAGACAGGGAAGTCTGCTGAACACCAGATGCCATCGTTCCCCTGATCCATCCCCAAAGCATGACACGAGCTGGTGTGGTCTGTGTGAGAAGGCAGAAGGTTGGCCACTAAATAGTGTACTTTACTCTCCAAGGTCTTGTTTCACAGGGAATGTCACCACACTGTCTGCCCAGCTTTCGTCTTTTCCTGTTTTCAACTGGAAGAGGGATCTGGCGGAAAATCGTGGCAGTTTGGTGGAACAACTCCCTCCGAATCCTGCGGGCAGAGCTCTCCTCCAAGCCCAGCTGTTGTCCATAAGAATAATTGTTTCTTAGGAAGGCCTCTGCATTGTGCTTGAAAGTGGTCCAGTGTTTTCCCTTGATGATAAAGCTTGGTGGGCTGCATTGTCTGCGGCGCCTCAGGGTCGGCGTGGCAGTGGGGAGGGGGGTGACCAGCCATCAGCAGCAGAAAATATTGCTGTTGTGCAACAGGCTTTGGGAGCACAATAAAAGTAACGTCCAGTTGGAGTCCTCAGATGCATCTGAACCTTCCCAAAGAGCTGTTGCTCTTGGGAAGTAATACAATACCCCATTTCTCTGTGTGAGGAATGATGTTGCAGCCAGTACAGAGACATGGCAGCCTGGACAAGCTCTGCCACGGGAGGACAGGACCTACTTGGACTCCCTGGAGTGGAGGTGATGCCCTGGTTGTTATCCACAGGCAGAGTTGAGGACATGAGCTGGAGCTCACCTATGCTTGGTTATGACCATGCTGATGCTCACTGAACCTTTTGGCTGGATCACCTCTTCACAGCTACTGTGAAGTATTTGTACTGACACATATTACTGAATAAAATACCAAGTAGTCAAGCCAGGAATGGGGTTGTACAGCAAGTGGGGCATGGAAATGCTTCATGACACCATGAGGACTCCTTCACCATCCCTAGAGCCACACTGGGAAGGCTAGACCTGACCAAGGTTATGCTAAATCCAGAGCTGAGCTGCTCCAGAGCTGGGGTTTCAAGGGCTCTGTCTTGGTTTCAGCCTGGATCTCTTTTATAGAAAGGGCATGAATGGAAACGTGAAAAGCTGGACCCTGTCCCTGGATACACACAGATTTTGGTCTATATCTTAATACAAAAGAAGGATGGAACCCTGACAGTGAAGTGTCCTGGACAAAAGATCTGTTATCATTTTATGAAAATTTCAGTAAGCCAAGAGCTGCAACTTTGGTCTGAAATAAATCACTCAGTTCCTGAAAATAACACCAATATTTCAGTACGTCTCATTTAATGCCATTTTTAATATGTATCATGCCCCTTCCTTCAGAGGTCAGGCTTAATCCTTAACCACTCACTTCAAATATGATGCTGTGAGCTCAGCCTTGAGGCTTCCCCTTGGCTAAACACACACTGGCCATGCCAGCAAATCCTCCCGTGGAGCCCACCAGTGGGGGTAGGGGCGTTCATCCCCCACTCAGAAATGTGTCTGATATTTTATGTATTAGAAAAGAACCTTTTTCCATTCCCCACTTCTCTGAAAACAAAACAGAAAACACACTAAAAGAGCAAGAGAAAAAAAAAAACCAACACAACAATTCCTGGGCTCATTAAAGGCAAATGTTCCCACTTAGGAAAAACTGAGGGTTTTTTCACCCACTGCTTATAAGAAACAGCAGCCAGATGTGTTCTCCACATCACCCTCCCCTCCTTCTCTCTGACACCCCCTCAGTGTCCTGCCCACCCACCACCCCCCAGCTCTATCCGTGCACACCAGTGTGGCTGGTCCAGAACGTTCAGGCTGCAGCAATGGGAGAGGATGTTCAGGGCTCTCCTGATTCTCTCTGGCCTGATGTGCTCTGAATTACTGAGTGATGGAAGAACCTGGGGACTGCTCCATCACATCTCCCCAGGCCTGACACGGGGCAGAGCTGGGAAGCAGCAGCAGTTCCTCTATGAACCCACCATGTCCCACTGTCTGCAGAGAAGGGCAGAATGATGCAGGGACCCACATTCTTGGCCAGCTGTCCTCACATCTCCAAACAGTGACCTCTGTGGAAAACCCAGCCCTCTCGGGGCCTGAGCTGATTTACAGCATCTCAAACTGAAAAAATGACAGGGTGCTCATTGGAACATAGGAGGAAACATGGAATGAAATAGTGGCTTCAAAGCTGCCCAGCCTGGGGCTGCAGCAGTCTCTGTGCAGCCACTTCCCACCTCCCAGCATCCCCAAGAGCCAAAACCATTCAGTGAATAGAAATGGGAGCTTGGAACCAGTACTGGGAGGGAGAAATTATTCCAGTTGTCAAAGGACAAAAGTGATCATGGATGAGATCTCAGATGAGAAAGGGGTTGAGGGTCCTTTGGAAAGGACCCTCAAGGAGCAGGGGGGGGGAGGAGCAGGACACAGCATGGGAGAGGGATGAGCCAAGGCAGCTGGGAGGGAAAGGCTCTGGGGGCACATAGAAATCTACCTCCATGGGGCATGAAAATAAGCTTTGTTTTAAAAAAAGCAAACAAGAAAACACATGTTCAGGGCAGCTAAATACAAACTCTCTGAGTTATTATTTCTCATTTCTACTAAGGCAACATTCAGGGGCTTCTTGGGGATTGAAAAGGTTCCCTGTGTTCAGCTCTGCAGCAAGAGACAGCCCTTTAGGAGGAGATCATCACAACAAACAGGGGCAAGGAGGAAGAATGAAGGGTGGGAAGACAAAGGAAACAACAATAAGGCTGGGGGTTTGCTCTACCAGCTATGTACACATCAAGAGGGGTTTGAACTTCTCTGTAAACCCAGCTTTGAGCAAGAATAAAGTGGAAATAAATAAAACCATTTCAATTAACAGAGCTGTACCACTCCCCTCCTGAATGTTTCTATCCAAACGTTCTTTGTAAGCAGGAACATCTTTGCTGTGTGCCTCATCCTTGCATACTAATGCAGCAGGGTTGTGAAATCAAGAGCTCACACCACCTCTGATTTAACATGAAAGTGTGATTGCGGTCAGGAAAGTGGTTCTGCAAGGGGAAAAGACAGACTCTCAGTGCTGTGAGAGCTCCTGGTTCCACACTGCTTCCTGCTCGCTGTTGGTGGGGGGAGATGTGCCCAGCTTACAGCTGGGAAGGTGAAAGCCCTCTCTGCTGCTGCCCCAGTACAGCTTGATGGGATGGCTGAGAATCATGGGGGGCCCTCACTCCCCTTCCCATCCATTCCACCACCACAGGGAGGGAGGCTGGGGATGACAACCCAGGAAACCATCACATCTGCGCTGGCTCATCCATAGCCCTGAGACCTGGGGGGACAATGGGAGCAGTAGCACCAGGGTATCCAAACTGCTGCTTTTCTGCCCAAACCCACTGTCTTTGAAACCCATTGTCCCCTGGAAACACAAGCCACCAGCCTTTGATGAACCACAAGTGAACTACAAGTGTAGAGAATTGTTTTGCTGTCCCAGGTTACGGGAAAAGAATCAGAGCAGAAGTGTGGGGAGCCGTGGGGGGAGCTGATGTGAAGGGGTCTTGCCCTTCTGCCAGCACAGCAAAACCTTCAAACCTCCTGCCTTCAACATGCGTCTGGTTTTCCCTGAGCCTATAGCAAAGCTCCCAGTGGAACCAAGCAGATTAGATTTTTTTTTTTTTTTCAAAAAAAAAGAAAGAAAAAATATCCATGTGATTACTATTTGTTGTTTACCCTGCTCTTTAGAGCTGATGAGTGCTATGTAAAACTCAGAGGAAGAAGTATTTCTTCCAGGTAAACATCCGGCCCTGCTGAAGTCAAAACGTATTTCACTACCTACTTCAGAGGAGCCAGATTCTCAGCTGGTGTCTTCTCAGTCTGCTTCACACCAAGCAAGAATCTTCAGGCACTTTGAAGGGGTCAGGCTCCTGCTGGGACAGGTATTTTTCTCGGTGGGAACAACCTGAACCACTGTCTCTGGCTGATGGCTTTGCCTATGGTTGTTTTCAGGAGAGAAGAAAGGAGGGAGCTTCCATGCACAGTGGGTGGAAGGAGGAAAGGGTTTAAGGGGAAGAACAGCAGTAATGAGAGAGGAGCACAGGGCACAGTAGGATGGGGAGGATGCTGAGATGAAGGGCTGGAGAAGCATTGATGGGGAGTTCCAGGCTGGAGACTGGAGCAGGACAGGGAAGGTAAGAGGAAATGAGACTCTCAGAAGACCCATGTATATTCTCAGTGGAGTGAAATTTTGACTACAATACTGCATCTTCCCTCTTCTCAATGATCCACCAGTCCCTCAAGGCACTTTCCCTCTCCTCTCCCCAAAGCAGGAGCCCTGCTCTGCCTCACCCTTGGTTCCAGCACTCGCCCTCCCTGCTGGGGCACTGTCTGTGCCTCAGCCCTGGCTCCGGTCTGTGCATCCAGCCTATCTCTGCATCTCGCTCCGTAACTCCAAGGTATGACCTTGCCTGTCCGTGCACAGCTGAGCCTTCCAGCCTGTTATCTTTTCATGACTTGTTTCTTGACACGTCCTTTACTCCAGCCTTAACAAATGGGAGGGCAGCCTGCTAACATCCATCCAGAAGGCTGTTACCAAGATAATTTTTCTGGCCCTTCGCTGGGACTGCAGCCAACCATCACTTTCTTTTTCTTCACTGGATCCACCTTTTCACTCCCATCCAAAAAGGTGTTTGTCTTCATCCATCAGCCCCTCCTAGAGCCAACTCCCCCCATCACTCTTTCAGACAGAAGTGCAGGGTCAGCTCTGCCTCTTCCAACCTGCGATAACCAGCTTTTATCACTCACTACCTACATTTTCAAACAACCCTGTATTTCTTCACCTTCCCTCAGATGGAGAAGCTTCACGGTGCTATCTGATAGTGTATCCTCAGGTCCCTGGTTAAGTGCTCCTCTGCTGCACTGGCTGTACAAAACCTGGGTGCAGGTCTCCCCAGCTGCTGCCTGGCCAGGAGCAATGCTCCCTCCTTGCTCCCTTTCTCCCTGTTCATCTCTGCCCTCCTTCCTCATGGAGTGGAATAATCTAGAGGGCTGAACAAGTGGTACAAGGAGTGACTGAGGGAACTGAGATTATTTAGTGAGTTCAGGAGTCAGTTTAGTCAGAGGCTGAGGGGACACCTCATTTTCCTCTACAACTGCCTGAAAGGAGGTTGTAGTGAGGTGAGTGGTGGCCTCTTCCCCCAAGTAAATAATGATAGGACCAGAGGAAATGGCCTGAAGTTGTGGCAGGGGAGATTTAGATTTTATATTAGGAAGAATTTCTATACTGAAAGAGCAGCCAGCCACTGAAACAGGCTGCCCAGGGAAGTGGTAGAGTCAGCATCCCTGGAGGGACATGCTCTAGCAGCCAAGGTTTTGTTTGGTTTTGTTTGTGGGGTGTTTTTGGGTTGACGGTTGGACTCTGTGATCTTAGAGATCTTTTCCACCCACGATGATTCTGTGATTCTGTGATCTCTTGCTTTGTGCAGCCCCCAGGTCAGTGTCATCCTACAGCTGTGGGCTGTGATAAAGTCACGGAGTCCACAGAGACATCAGGGTTGGAAGAGACCTTGGAAGTGTATCCAGGAGGTCACGGGAGGTTATCCTGCCCCTTTCTTCTGCCCTGGTGAGACCACATCTGGAGCACTGCATCCAGTCCTGGGCTGCCCAGTTCATAAAGAATCAGGACGTGCAGGGCCACAAAAATGATGAGGGGGCTGGAGCCTATGAGGAAAGGCTGAGAGAGCTGGGACTGTTCAGCCTGAAGAGGAGACTGAGGGAGGAGACTCAGGCATCTCATAAATACTTATAAATATCTAAAGGGCAGGTGTAAAGCAGATGATAACAGCAATAATTATTACAACATTCTGGGCAACTGCAGGGAAATTACAGTGCTTTGGATAAATGTGAGGGTTTGGTTTTCAGATAATGTCCTCTTAGACAGTAGAAATGTCACCCACGCTGTCCAGCCAGAGCAGGCTGGTAAGCAATCACTACTTAGGTGATATTTATTTGGTAACTGTGACCACGTGAGTTCCATCACCCAGTGAGGGAGTTTTATGCCTCGTAATGCTGTGACAGTGAGCTCCCATGTCACAGCTCCCTGCAAGGACTGTCTCATGCACGAGAGCCAGGGGGTGGAAGCAGAAAGCTGAGCCTTTCCTTGAGGGCTGGTGGGATCCCTGCCCTGGGGCAGCCACTGCCTGCCCACCCACCCCCACAATTGCTCTGCCCAGGGTTGGGTGAGGGGTCTGCTCAGCACCCTCCACTCCAGGCAGCTGAAGGACAGAGCAGAGCACGTCTGGCAGGTGCATGGACAGCAGAACAGGGCTTTGTGCTGGTTTGGGAAGCCAGGAGAGGAACGGCCTGCTGGAGATCTTGCTTGATGCCCCTGTGATGCAGCTTTCTCCCACGGCTTTCCTCAGGCTTTATCCCAAACGGAGTGTGCAGCCATGCCCTGGATGGCATCCTGCTGCTCTAGTTCCTGAAATATTCTTGTGTCTACATTTTTTTTCTGTTATAAAATGATTTCCCTTCAAGTGGTTTGGCATCTGTCGCTTCCTGCTGGGAGCAGCGTTTCCACGTGCTCCCAGAAGGACTGGCTGCCCTTTGACTCTGCTGACACCCCACGCTTGTCCTCCGTAATCAAAGGAAGCCTCAATTCAAGAGGATTAGTGATAACACTGAAAAATTGAGACTAGGAAGCCTGATGTGTAAACAGAGACATAAAAACTCAGCACACACGCATACAGAGCAGCCTCAGCCCGAGATCTTCAGGCTGGAGAAACACTCATGGAAATCAATGGGAAAGCTGTGGGAATTAGTGCAATAAAAGGGAAGGGCAGAGCCTGCTGCTCTGCCTCGGCCTGCAGAGCACCTTGTTCTTTGAGCCACCCCATTGATTCCACCGGGGCTCTCCATGGAGTAAGTCATTGCTAAGCATGAAGAATTGGTCTGGCATGCAGCCCTGGGGGCACAGGTGATGGATGAACTTTAACTCTCCCAAGTAAGATGAGACCCAGACTAGCTGAAATGAGGAAGGTGCTGACTTCCCTCCCTCCCCTGGAATTAAAATGGAAATGAAACTGTTTTCAAGATAATACAGCCAACTTCATTCTTATTTTTTGCTCCACATTCTGCACTCTGCACACATTTCAGGCATCTGCCTCATGGGAAACATTCTCAATTATCTGCTCTCCCTGCCTGCCCCATTCCTCACAATATGACTCATTCAGACATTTGCAAAAGCTGTTCCCAGAGGAAGCTGGAGCATTTTCAGTGGGATGCTTTTCTCCCCTTGGTTGTTGTAGGACTGGGTTGAGCTCCTGGGTCTTTGGCCCTGCTGCCTGGGCAGGGTGAGGGGCTGCAGGGCATCACCCACCACCACCCACCCAAGGGCCCAAGGGGAAACAAGCCCCTTCTTAAAGGTCTAAAAGCAAAGGATCAAGAAACATGGGAGAAGTCTGGATGCACTGGGGGTATCAGCAGCCTTCAGGGTCTCTGTGACACCCCAGTGACCTCAGCCAGAGCGCTGGGCTCTGGCTTTGTCAGTGAGCAACGACATCAGTGACTGTCTCACAAGTCACTGGAGTTTGTTAAATGACAAAGCTGAGCAAAACGCTCCAGCCTCATTGAAGCAAAATATTTAGAGAAGGGTTTTCAGTGTTTATAGTAGGAGTTTGGAATTTTTATTTCATTGGAAATTTGGAGCTGCTGACACTGTTGCTCAAATACAGGATGAAAGAAAACTCCGAAACAGTGATATTTTTGGCTGAATGGGAATTTTGTGTTGCAGCCAGCTCTAATAGTCTTGTCTTATTTTCCTCCAAACAGAAGATAAATGAGAAATCTTTCAGCTTTCCCAAAGAAAGCTAGAACAAGTTTTCAAGCCTAAGTTTTCACAGCCTGGGGTTGTGGGAAGAGAAGGCTCTTCAGTTGACTTCCAGAAATTTTCAGTAATTGCAGTGTCTGAAGAGGTGCTGTGGGTGATCCGTGGCTCACCTGGGTGTGCTTTCCAAGCAGATCCCCTCCTTAATGAGAGCCAGAAGCTGGTCTGAGGGCAGGTCAGGAGCTGGTGTGTGTGCTCATGGCAGTGGGTTCAGGGAAGTAAATGATGTCACGTGGCCACTTGGGCTGGTCACGAAGTGCATGGGTTTCTACTTCCTTTCCCCCAAGTCTGCCTTGAAAACAAAGATGTGCTGGGAAAAGCTTGCTGCTGGTAATAGTTGGGCTTAGAAATGCAGCCAGTGGGAGTTGAGGGTGTCTCATACAGGGAGGGGTGGGGCTGGTCCAGGGTCACTGCTGGACAACCTGGAGATGCCAATGCTTCCCATGCTGCCACTGAAGGGATCAGATACTGGTTTAGAAGCATTATAAGCTGTGCCTGGTTAAGAATAACTTTACTTGTAGGAGTATCCCCATGGCAGGAATATCCCCATTGCTATGAGTCCTTGCTCCTGTTTGCATTGGTTTTTTCAGCTTGGGAAGGCTTCATTCATTTCCAGGTCTCCCTTCCCACATCTCTGCTGGTTTCTAGCAATGGCCTGGGCTTAATAAGTTCAATAGTTTTATTGAAATTATGTGGAAAATTCCACAGAGCTGCAAAGAGAGCAGGAGAGATGGGTGCTCCCTCTGGGTGGGTCTGGCACGGGGGCAGATGGTGTCTTCCAGCTGCTCCTCCAGATGTGACCCAGCCTGCTGGGTCTCAGGGACCAGGCGACTGCAAGGGACATCAGAGAGAAACACCATTTCCCTTCCCCAGAGCTGCTGCCTGGCTAGGAGTGCTGCTGCATGCTGGAAATGAAGTGAAACGAACACAGGCAGGAGGAGGGAGGCAAATCCAGGAGCTGCAATGGGGGGATCTGTCCTGTGCCAGGTGGGGCAGGAAGATGGAAGAGCTTCTCTTCTCCCTTCAAGGAAACAACCATCCCAATGAGCTCATCTGTGTCCTCGTTCTGGAAAGTTGCTACCGCAATGGAAATCTCCGTAAATAGCAAAGGCCTGAGCTCAGCTCCTTCTCAGGGGCTGGGGAATCAATACTCCCTTCCCCAGGTTAATGCAGTCAGCAGCTCAATTAAGGGAAAACCCCATGGGAATGGAAATAAGTGGGGGTTTGGTGGAGTGAGCAGCAGGTCCCCAGCTCACAGAGCAATCAAACACAGGTCGTTGTGCTTGGAAAGCTCTGGCAGAGGCAGGTGTCATTGTGGGACCCGTCAGCACCCCAGATCCCAGGAAAATTGGCTCTGGGAGCAGGCAGTGAGCAACGGAGTGGATTCCCAGGCCTGGGGAAGGGCCTGGATATCTCAGTGATGACAGGGGTGGGGAGGGCTATGGGAGCCCCTCCACTCTGGACTAACGTGGCTGCAACAAGCGAAATCTCCAGCTGAAACATGGAGAATTTTGTCTGTGTTGAGCATGGTGTCCACAGAGCTCTTTGTGCCTCCAAGTTCCTGCTGGATGGGCTGACAGAATAAAACATGATGTAGATTAATACAATCTAAGTAAAGAGGAAGAGTCCTGTCTCTGGACTCTGAGCATGAAAAGGGGTGGGAGGAAGACAGAGGGATGATGTATGATAGACAGGACCCCTTTCCTTTCTCTAATGAACTTGCACAATTAGGTGACTAGGTGATTGACAATTAAGTGATTTTGTGAAATTCATGTTGATCATTCATGTTTTGGTGTCTTCATCCTTGTGCAAGGACAAGCAGAAACGACAGCACCAGAGAAACTCTTGTCTGATGCTGCAACCTGGAGTCAAGTGGCCAGTCTGAATTCAGCAGTGGCTTGCCTGGGAGACAGACAGCACCCTGGAGTAAATAAAACCAGCAAGGGAAAAAATAGCTTCTTCATGATGAGGGAAGAGAAGAATGTGATGAGTTATTCTGTCCTTTGATAATGCCTTGGCTAAGCTGGCAGCCAGAATCAGGCAAACCCTTGCTCTAATCCAGCTGGTTAATAGATGTAAATTGCTTTTTCCAAAACCACTTGACAAAATGCAATTACTGCTGGTTGCAGAGCATCCTACAGAGCTGCCAGCCTGGGTGCAGCTTCTGTTCTTGCTGAAAAAGCTGCAGGGCTGAGCAGAGATGCTATGATTTCTGGTCCAGCCTCAATGAAAGAAGCAATGGGATTTCCTATCCTCATCCTTGGTTGGGAACTTGAGGAGCTCTTCTCCTGCACAGTTCCTGTACTTGCACCCTGCTGCTCACCATTAAATGCTGGGGCTGAGCCAGGTCTCTGGTCTCAGCATCCGATGGCCACCACTCCCCAAGCTGGGATAGTTTTTCTGGTGTTCCTTGGCCATGGAGAGCCCCAGCTGGGATGGGCAAGTGGTGGGTGCTGGGGTGTTCTGCATAGGTGGAGCCCACTTTGAGGTTTCATTCTAGTCTTCCACAGTAAACAGTTTTGAGGTTAAAATCATGCTTTTGCTTACTTCTCCATTTTGGCACATCTGCTACTCACTAAAGCTTTTCTTTTTTGTCTTGAAAAGTGGTAGTTTTAGAGATATTTAAGCAGGTCAGCAGTTGCTTGGTTTTGGGGTTGGTTTTTTTGTTGTTGTTGTTGTTGCTAGAAAAAATCAAGCAGTAGATGAGAAGAATAAAAAAAAGCTCTGTCACCTGATGAGACTGTGTGTGTGTGCATCCACATTCCAGACTGTCCCCCTTTCCAAGCCAGGTCACCCCCTCCTTACATTAACCCTGGGACATTTATAGGTGTGATCCCATAGAATCCAATGCCCTCCAATAGGGGAAATTGTGTCAGATGAATTTTCCTTGACTTAACACTGGTGGAAAGTGAGACAGAGATGAGTCCATAGTGAGGAGCCCTTTCTGATTTGCACTCAAAGAAGAGACAAGTTCTCTATGTTCACCCTTTAAAGCCTGAGTTCCACCTCCAGGCTGGGCTCACAAAGCCTCCCCCAGCCCAGGGAATGCTTTCTGGTAGCTTTCTAGGGCCAACAGTTGTTTTGTTAGTGGAAACACTTAAAACTAAAACTTTGCAGAATTTCCCCTGAGGTTATGGTGTTTGTTTAGGCTTCTCCGACCAAAAAATCTCAGTCACTGGGAACTGCAAACCTTCCAGACACATTCATCCCTCTCCTGTAACAGGCGGGTTTAAGAGTTTATACAGCAAACAACAACAGAAGAGGAGCTGCTCCCTCCATAGGTCATAACCTCCAAGGGGAGGCAGAGGAAGGCAATGCTGGCCAGCCTGGTGTGCTGGCTCTGGGAGCTGGGGGTGAGGAAGAGGGGCAGGGTCTCAGCTCCCAGGAGCGGGGAATGGAGCTGGTAGCTGCTGCCCAGCCCCTTGGAGAGGAGGTGTCTGTGGGAGGGGGTCCCCAGCAGGTCAGGAGCTTCGTGAGGGGCAGAGGATGAGTGGGAGGGCAGGAGGGCAGTGCTGGCCCTGGCTTCCTCCTGCTGACAAACGCAAAACATTAACTCTGACTTTTTCCATCTAAAAATAACACGTTATCAGGGCAGTGATGACTCCAGGGAACCACAATTCATCACGCTGAAGGAAAAGTTGAGGGTGTGCACTTGAGGGTGACAGGGGCCAATTTTGGACCATGCTCAGTGATCACCCATCAGTTATAAAAGAGCTTTTTGGGGACAGAGAGATCAGAGGATGGTGTTTGAACCTGGGTACTGGCCTGGAGGAGGTTGCTTCAATTTTGACTCTACTTGATGTCAATGGTCTTGCCAATGCAATCTGCACTTGGGTGTCCTTAACACCAGTCAGACCTTGGTGCCAGGTTCTCCACCAGCATCTGCTGGAGCTGTTCCTTCAAAATTCAGGGAAAATACCAGTCTGCACCTGCTGAAAAGTGATCAAACACTGCTACACATTGGTTTTGCACATTGGTAAACAATGGCCTGCCTAAGCTGCTGGCCTCCTTAAGGATGTTGCTCCTCAGGCTCCCGCTCTTGGAGCAATTATGCTTCTGTTGATCCACTTGCCTTTGCAGAGCTGGCTTACTGCTGTTGGGATACCAGCATTCCAGGCAGGAAGGACTGGAGGCAAGTCAGAGCTAGGAAAGCAATCAATTGTTAGTTAATGGAGTTTCGATAAAGATGTTATCCAAAACCACCGTGGCTGCCTAATTATTCATAACATCCCTCTGGAGGTTCTCCTTTTGGCAAACTGTGAATCTGCTGCTTTGTTGTCGTAATAATAGCAGTTTCAGGGCTGTAAATGAGAGGGGACAAATTACCATGAAGCTACTGACAATATGGCAACTACCAAGCATTGGATTACATGGTAATTTCCATGCAATATCCAGGTTATTACATAGTAAGTGCCATGTCATTACAGGCTAAATGAATGATTATCACCACTGCTTGACAAATTCACCTGACAAATTTTGCTTCTCTTTCCAACCCATGGGATGGCTGTTGGCAGAATGCTGTTTCCCTGGGAGCATGGGGCAAATGTTTAG
The DNA here is from genome assembly GCF_020740795.1 of Apus apus. Classification (NCBI taxonomy): domain Eukaryota; kingdom Metazoa; phylum Chordata; class Aves; order Apodiformes; family Apodidae; genus Apus; species Apus apus. The sequence goes on from NC_067293.1 coordinate 19,737,976, forward strand.
GATGGGCTTTTCTGTCCCTGGATCCACCCAGGTCCCACCTGGGCTGCACCCATTAGCAGGGCTGGGTGGGATGGGACATACAAGGCTAAAAACTCTGTGGGTTCACTTGTGTATTTCTGTGTATATCTCAGACACAAAACACTGGCAGGAGATCTTAGGATTTTTTTGAACATCCATGGTACTGAAAGCAGCTCAGAAGTTCCCCAAAAGGGAGCTGAAATTCTCAAGCATGGCTGGAGGAACCACTTAAAATTTTGAGCTAATACTAGCAGAAAATTACTTACAGTCTTCTCTCAGCTGTACCATTTCTGTCTTGAATATTACAAAGCAAGTATAGCCCAGCTCTGCCAGACACACACTGTGAAATAATTCTAATGGGTGAATGACAGTTGCTTACTCTATATAATCTAAGGCCACTTAAAACTGCACAGTCCTGACTCATGGTTTTCTGACATATTTAAATTAACTTGTGTTAGGCTTGATGGGGCCTCGTGGATTTAAGGAATGGTTACATGCTTGTGCAGAACCAGGATTTGGCCATTCAGGTAACCTAGGTTCTGTCATTACCCTCAATCTTTCTACAGAAAGATCTATAGAAATCTATACCTAATCTATAGATCTCTCTATACAAGGATCAGGACCAGACTTGTGATACTTGATGGAGGTTTGATACCTCCAGCATGAATATCACAGGGGGGGATAGCTCAGCTGCAGGCTGTCAGCATCAGTTCCCAAATACAGGCTTTTCAAAACACCCCCTGTGTATATAGCTCTGTCTTTCACACCCAGATCATGGGCCTGACAGTTCCTCAGCAGGACACTTCTTCTTCCATTGTGTCCACTACTCAGCCACCTACATACCAAACTGCTTTGTTTTGGTTCTGCAGAAGGCAGCTGCAGGGGCTTCAGAAACCTCTGTCTGTCCTGCACAAGGAGGTACCAGCTTCACCACTAGGTCCCTCATCCTGGCTAATTAGCTCTGTGTTTTCCCTCTCCCCCACCAACGAGTACGTTATCATGAGATTGTCATCAGCCCCTTAACATGATGATAATTATCCTTCAGTAACTTTAGAGATAATCATAATCCACCAGGACAAGGAATTTTCCCAGAGTCTAGCGATGGTTTTTGCAAAGCTCCTACTTGGTTGGAAGCAGAAAAGATGGGTGGCTTGCCCAGACAGACTGTGCTCCGAGCACCCAGGGGTGACGCACCAGGCTGGCCAGAAGGACACACAGTCCATGAGAGCCAGGAGGTGCTGAGCTACTGGAAGGGCCAGGGATGGTCACTGCTCCTCCCCTGTCCCTGTAATCAGTCCCAGTCCCCTCCAAAGGAATGAGGAATGTCTGTCCTGAGAGTCCTGTCCCAGTCCTCCCCCGGGCTTGCTCCCAGCCCCAGCCCTGTTCCTGAAGATGCTGCAGCTGCTGAGAGGGAGGATGAGGCTTTGTCAAGGGGCCCTGACATTTAGCAGCAACCCCCCCTGCCATTCTCCTGCATGAATTGCCATGATCGCCTTTCAAAGCAAGAAATAAATGGTACATTAGAGAGAAGGAGAGAGAGATGTGCTTTATTAGCTGTTTATGGAAGGAATTAAAATCGTTCATTAGTAACCACGCACTGACAGTGCCCCCCCTCCTGCTGCCACCCCCAGGGCCCAGCCAGTGTCACCAGCAGAGCCCAAATGGGCCCCTGGAGACCACTCACCTCCTATTTATTTGGGCTGGCACCTGCCTGATGCCTCTGTGCCCTTCTGCTGATGGCACCTGGGGGGCTGCAGGGGAATGTCAGTGCTCTGCTCCTGATGGGAAGCAGCTTCTTCCTTCCCACCACCAGCATGGCTCAGCCTGCTGGCAGGCAACGTGGCAGGGAGGGCCAGGGGGGTTTGCCAGGGCCTGGGATGCTTTGCTGAAGGGGATGTGAGAGCCAGGTGAGCAGGTGGGGGTGGGATGGGGGAGAAAGGGATAGTGGCTGTGGTTCCCTGTGCAGGTTCTCCCATGTCAGCTGAACAGTCCCTGGGCTCAGGCAGTGTGTGGGCATGGCACAGGTCTGGCTCTTCTCTACCTTCTGTCACCTTCAGGGCAGGCAGGTTGCTTCCATGCTATGGTTTTGTGCTGCAAATTGCTCCAGTTGCTGGTTAAGGGCTCTGGGGGCTGCACGGAGCAGGCTCAGCCAGCTCTGCCCATGCCATTCTCCTCCTCCTCCATGCATCCCAACTCCATGCATAACTCCATGCATAACTCCATGCATAACTCCATGCATCCCTCCGTGTACTGCTCTGTGACATCCCCACCAGACCCACCAGCTCTAACCTCAGTCCTGGCTGGGACATGATGACCCTGCCATGCCAGGGCTGGGGGGAGCTGGGAATCCCACTGTGCCCAGCTGGTGGCATGGGGGGCAGGTGAGAGGAAGCCAGGCCAGGAGGACTTCAGGGGCTCTGTATCTCCTCATGCAGCTGCCATGAAAAACAATCCAGGTTTCCGCTCTCCAGTCCCAAGTTGCCCTTGTGAGGGACATCTCTGAGGGCAAAAGGATAAATCTTTCATCTCCTTGGTCTGGGTTTTATTAAATGCCTCGCACATACATGTAAAATACTGAATGCTGATAAATGCTGGGTAGTTACAGGGAGAGGCAGATAGAGATTAACTTGCTGTACTAACTGAAGGTCTATTATTTGGATTAAGATCGAGAGCTCTGAGATGTGCAGAGATCCCAAAAGGCTTGTCCAGTTGGCACAGCCTGGGAGAGCACAGAGGCAGCACTGGGAAAGGTGCCACCTCCTCTTGCACCCTCCTGGGTTCCAGGATCAGGATACCAAGAGGCAGCAAAGTGGGGCAGCAAAGCTCAGGCTGATGAAAGGGCTGTTGAACCTTGCTGCTGGGAGCAGGGCAGTCCTGATCAAGAGCAGATACTTTTGGGCAGCATCTGCAGTCCAGGGAGGAGGAGGTGGGAGGGCTCTGCATCCCTGCAAGGGGGGCTTCATCATCACCCCCAGTAAACCTGTGCTGGCATCACTGGAGGATCCCTGGGAATATGGCAGGGATTTGGGTGAAAATCAAGGCTACTCACACAAAAACCAGGCACAGCTATTGATTGTCAAGCCTGTGAGAGAGGAATGGGGCCTTTGGGGAGTGTTAGACTTGCTGATAAGAGGGAAGGTTCTCAGTGTCTGGTTTTAGAGAAGCTGTAGGATAGGCAGGTACTTGCTGGGGAAATTCAAGCCCCACAGAAGAGGCTGGATGAACGGGCTTGTTTAATCAACAGCAGCACAGGCTGGGGAGCAACTAGCTCAGTGGTCTTTGGATCTATAAAACAGGGCAGCAGGAATACAGAAGCAGCCTGTTCTCCATGTCTCAGATGGAGGACGACAAGAAGCCATGGGCTGAAGCTGTTGCAAAGGAAATTTGGGCTGACAATGAGCAAGGCTTTCTCTGGAGTGAGATGGCAGCTCCACAGCAGGGCAGCAGTGAAGGCTCCATCCCAGGAGTCCCCAGGAGCGGGTTGGCCAGACACTGAGGGCTGAGATGGGAACAGCCCACCATGCTGTGTGCCCAAGGCCAGCCATGTCAAATGTAGTTGCCCCAAGACATGAGATAAAATACAAACAGGACAAAAAAGCCCAAGAATGAACTTAAAATGCCCTTTGGGGTAGCCAAGCGCTCAGGGCTTTTCTAATCGGTAACCTCTCTCTTCCCCTAACCTCTGCAGTTGCAACAAACACTTCTAAACAGACAGATTTTCCATTAAGCCTGGAAGAAATGGCAAGCTGCCTTAATGAATGTCAAAGTTAATACCACATTTGTTATAGACTGAGACTGCAATGTGATGGTTTTATAAACCCATTCCTTCATTACCGTTATCAATATTATTCTTGGTTGATTCCCATCTGCAAGTCAGATTCATATCCAGGCAGATAGCCTTTGTCTGGGGCTACTTTACATGGGAGCTGGCTGCCTGAGGACCTGTAAGCCATCCTGTACCAGTGCGTTTTAAAAACAGTAAAAAAGGGGATAAAAAAATAAAATAAGGCAGGTTGGGCATATAAAGCGTATGTCTGAGTGAGTGCTTAGTGCAAAGCATCAATGGAACGGCTGGGGCTCTGATTGAAACCAGACTCAGGAAAGAAGGGCTGTAAACGTTTTTTCACTGCCTGTCCTAAGAAATTTATGTCTCACCCACTCCATCATATCCTTCAGGGCTGCCTTTTTCGCAGCTGTCTTCAGAGACCATCCGCTGAGCCCCCTTATGAAGTCCACTCCATGATGTCACCCGGAACAATAACTCACTCACCTCCCAGCATTGTGCTCTGCAGAGAGGTACCCTATAAATAACAGGCCAGGGAGGGGGGAGTGTCGGCCAGCAGCCCCTCTGCAGGAAAATCTTCCCAACATCAGAAGGGAAGAGGGAGAAGGTATGTATGTGTGGCGGGGTGGGGGACCCGAAGTGGGCTTTGTTAGTAAGTGAACGCAAAACCACAACTGCACAAAGCAAATGGGGCAGAAAAAGCACTGACATTATTTCTACCAGAACCTGCTCAGGAGAGCTGAGTTAAGCCCCAGCTGCCTGGATATCCATTATACCTACCAGGGCTTTGCTGCCTCCTCTGAAGAAATCAGAACCTTCTGCAGGAGCTCGCCCGGGCCCTCTGCCCCCCCCCAGCCCGTGAGGTCATTAGCTGCATGTGATTAAAATGACTCAGCAACTGGGATGAGTCCTTCCTTCAGTAGCACCTAATTGGTCAAGACTAAAATTTGCTCTGACTTAGGGGGTTTTCTTGGGGCCCACATCCTGGTCAAGTTGCTGCTCGCCCATCAAATTTCTAGAGAGCAGGTGTCCACATCAGAGAGCCCAAGGCCCCATGGAAGGCGCTGAGCCCCACAGTTGTGGAGCTGAGCATAATTGTTTCATTCTGCCTGATAACATGTGGTTTTGTGATATTTATAATACAGTGCCATTAAAAGGGGAAAAAAAAAGAGATCAACTCAAAATCCCCCTACCGCAGTTGGCTCTAATTGTCCCTGTCCCACCACTTCCCCTTTTCCCAGTCCTGCTTGTGGGCTGTTCTGGCAACAAAGTCAAAGCCTGAACAAGCTGTTGAGATGAAGTTTATCTGTCAGTGAGGTGGCCTCTCCTGGGGAAAACTAGGTGCTCTCAGGTTTGCCTGGGAAACCTGGACTGCTGTTACCTGGGGCTGCATCTGCTTGGGAGCAGGGACAGGAGTGCCACCTCCTTGGCAGACCTTCACTGATGTTGGTGGAGCCACTCCAAAGGCAAATACTGGCCTTCCCCTTGCATCCCACAGGGAGTTCATCCAGGAATGCCACTAGTAGACTGAAGTCAGCTGGTCTGGTTCTGGTGTCTGGAAAACATACAAACTGAGAAGAAAGGACTGTTCTCACATCTCTTGCATTTCTTCTCTTCCACACGTAGGTTTGCAGGGGTTGGATTTGTGGTCCCAGGACACTTGTTGAACCACAAAAGTCCCCTCCCTGTGATGCCTGTTGCCAAGAAAACAAACAAACAAAAAGAAAACAAGAGCATCTGCAGGACAGGCACTACTCTGAACTGCACATGGCCAGAATGAAAACAGCTCTGGAGGGTAAGAACAGATACTTGGTGGTGCCACACATAGGGTCTGACACATCAAAAAATCCTCAGGGACTTGAGGTGCTGGTCAGCCATTCCCCAGGGGCTGGGCATCTGGCAGAGGATGGAATACATGTCCAGGGAGTTGGTACTGAGCTAGAATTTATCACTGTCTCTCCTCCCCTCTGTAGGTATAGAAGTAGGGAAGAGTGATGGTGTGGTTTTTTTTCCTTTTTCTTCCTCCCAGACTAAAATTAACAACAACTGAAGCCCACCATGACAGGAACATCTGAGAGCTGAACTGTGCTCAGCAAGGGTGGCAGGACAGGTGCTGGCTAAGTTCAAGGCATCTGATGGACCTTTCTCCCACACCAAAGGATCATATGTGTGGAAAGGGTTTTTCTGTGTGTTCCCACACATCTCCCCCTCAGCCTATTCAGGCAGTTAACCCTCTTCCTCCTTCTTTTAAATTCCAAGTTGCATCCAAAGCCCTCCAAACCTCTCCAGCAAACAGCTTCCCCGCCCAGAGATGCTCAGTGTGATGTAGAGGACCCTGTTGCCATGGCACCACAGCAGCCACTCGCCTTCAACCACCAGCTCCTGGGGGCATCACCCCTCTGTCCTGGGCAGGAGCACATGACTCCCTTGGTCCCCAGGCAGGGGCACAGGAGCCCTTGCCAGGAGCTGTGGGGGCTGCAGCACCAAGGGGTGCTGGCAACACTTCCCCCCAGGTAAGCACCCACAGGTCCTCGGCAACCCTGCTGCTGCTGCTGCTGCTGCTGCTGCTGCTGGTGACAGGTCACAGGCAGCATCTGTGCCTGGAAAGAGCTTTTTCCTTCCCTGTGAAGTGCAACGGGTCCTTAATGAGGAGCATGGGGCAGGGACGTGGGCCCATGTCCCAGCCTTCACAGCCTCCCTTTGCCCCTCACTCCCTGCATCCCTCCCAGGCATCCCTCCCATGCATCCCTTCTGTGGAGCCTCCCGTGCATCCCTCCCGTGCACCCCTCCCACCCACTGCTCCCATGCACCCCAGCTCCTCTGGCTGTGGTTGCCTCCCCCCACACTGAGATGCCTCAGACATTGCCATGGCATTGGGTATTTCTGTCTGCAGCACTTCTGGGGTTTCTTGTTCCCATTGCATCCTCGTGCTGCTGGGAGGGCTGCCCAGCACTAATCCACATTACTCCCCTCCTGCTACACAATGGAGACAACGTTATTAAAAAAACCCAAAACAACCAAAAGGAAAGGAAGTGTGTGGTGTTTAACCTTCTGCAGGCAGCAGGGTGAGCCTGGGCTGGCTGTGGTCAGGGGGATGGGAGAAGAGCTGCCTGCATGCCCACCCTGGGCTGCCTGCTGGAGCTGTCAGCTCCCACTATGTCCCTGACTGTGGGTGGGCACCCTCTGGCACAGGGTGGCTTCATTCCCTTGGCTGGGAACTGGGAGAATTGGAAGAATGAGGTTCTTGATGTGCTCAAACCCCCTGGCTGTGGTGTTTCAGTGGGTGATTTTACAGGCAGCCAACCCTCCGTGATGGGGGGGGGCATCCTTGCTTTGGACCCCTCTCCCTTCCATCCTGGGTGCTTGTTGGGGTTGGTGCCATGGAGGTTCTGTCACTTGGTCACTGCTGTGACATGACTCACTGTGCAGGAATTAGAGCACGTAATGGTCCAGTTCCCATCCAGCCATTCTGGGCTCTGATCAAAGAATCACAGAATCATCCCAGTTGGAAAAGACCTTCAAGATCATCAAGTCCAAACATCTGCCCTATATCCCCGTGACCACTAAACCATCTCCTGAATCACCATGTCTACCTGTTTTTTTAACACCTCCAGGGACGGTGCCTCCACCACCTCCCTGGGCAGCCTGTTCCAAGGCCTCACCACTCTTTCTGTGAAGACACTTTTCCTAACATCCAATCTGAACCTCCCCTGGTGCAGCTTGACCCCATCTCCTCTTGTCCTATTGCTGGTCACTAGGGAGAAGAGCCCAACACCCTCCTCACCACAGCCTCCTCTCAGGGAGTTGTAGAGAGCAATGAGGTCTCTCCTCAGCCTCCTCTTCTCCAGGCTGAACAGCCCCAGCTCCCTCAGCCTCTCCTCATAGACCTGGTTCTCCAGACCCCTAATCAGCTTACTTGCCCTTCTCTGCACCCTTTCCAGCACCTCAATGTCCTTCTTCTACTGCCGTGCCCAAAACTGCACACAGTAGGTTGTTGTATCCCACAGGATCACACAAGGTGGCTCCTGCTGGGCTGCACCCCAGGGCTGCACAGCCAGCTGCAATGTGCTGCTGGCATGTCTGGGACCGTGTCTCAGTTTATAGGGCTTGTGGTATCAGCTGTCAAGGAGTTCGTGCCCAACGTTGGGAAAACGCTTCCCGGCAGCTGCACCACAATGTGAGCTTTGCAACCTGAACAGGAGGACCCATGGAGGGGCTGTGGGGACTGTCCCTGTGTCCAGCTGCCTGCAGACACTACCTACTGAACACCAGGGGAGCAATGGGCAGCTGCAAAGCTGGAAACTAGCAGGATACTGTCAGATCAAAACACCATTAGGTGATCTACGGCTGACCAAGGAAGACAGAAAATTCTTCCCAACCCCCCTTTAATTCTTCTTTTTCTGGAGAATTTTGGAAACATCTGCGCCTGACTCTCATGTTACTCTTCTTTTGGTGTCATCCTTGACTTCTCTTCCACAGGAGTAATTGTGATTCCTTTCCCCTCACCCCCAGGACATATTACGTGTCTGTGTCACTACCTTCCCAGTAGTTCATGCTTTATTTCTTTCTGAACTCTCAGATAAATACCATCCAGTCTTGGTGATTTACTACACTTTCTCCAGTTGCTCCCTGATTTCCTCCTTAGGGACTTCCCTCACCGCTAAGGTCACATTCTGATTTCCTATACACAATGCCTTTGAAATGGAAATGCTTCCCCTCATTGTCTTCTACAGCAAAGATCAAGATGGAAAATGCACTTCTCCCAGCTTTTCCACCCTCCATAATTGTCCTCCTCTCCCTGGTGACCAAACACACGCCCCAATCACTCAGGCAGCATCGTGCACGTGAAGTGCTGAAGCACTTCTCCAGGCCTGTTCTGGCATCTGTCAGTCTGCTCTGTCATACCACTGCTTCCACTGGTGCCTTTCTGGTCCATTAAGAGTCTCTTTTGATCCATTAACAAGTTTTCCATCTTCCCTTTAAAGAGGAATTTTCTATAACTCCAGTTAGAACAAACTCTATTCCCATGTCCAGAATAGATGCCTCTTCTTTTTTTCCTTTGTGCTTGGCTCACCTACCTTCCCAAGCCAGGTGGGTCCCACCCACATGTCTAACTGACACGCTCAGATTCAGAGGGCAGATGATTATGTGTAGCCCACTAGACCAGAATTGTCTCCAGGAGGTTGTCATGTTGCTCACAGAGGATATTTCAGGAGGGGAGGCTCTTATCTGAGATGCTCACCACCCCCAGCATGGCTGGCTTGGATGTGGGCTGGATGCCTCAGCCTCAACCCTTCATCTGCAGCTCAGTTCTCGTCTCATGCCAGGCCCATGCCAGCAGAACACTGCTGAATGTAATTTCCTGATGTTCTGCTTGTTAACAGTTGCCCACAAAGATTTAGAAGTCTCAGATCTGTGTCCAATCTGTTGGTTTTGGTGGGGTGATCAGAAGGGTCCAAAAGGACTTGTGACTATCTTGAAATGTTTTTAGAAGTTTTGCCTTAATCACTAATATTTTGGAACAATAACCTTCCCTGAGACTTCAAGCCGTTCCTCCACAAATTTGATTTAAAAAAATAAGATCATAATGTGATGGATGGCATTTGCTATATGCTGGGGGGGATAGGATTTCTGCTGGAGCTTAGCTAGCAGAGGGTGTGGTGGAACATGGACTGAATTAGTTGGGCTGCAGCATGTTTTTCTCTGTGCCCTTTTCCACAGTCTCTCCTGGAACAGGAACTCTGTAACATTTGATCCTTTAGACAAACTTTCACATTTGTAATGTTCAAGTGGGTTTGAAATTAGGCAGAAAGAGTTTGTTCATCCTGAGGACTCAGTGACATGAATTAATAAGAGCTGCTTCTGTTACACTGGGAATCCTAACAAACAAGCGAGGAACAACATATCCAGAAGAAAATGAGAATGATGAGGTGAAGCAACACACTTTGACACACCTCACTGGTGTGTCTCATCACGGGGCAGCATCTGGCCCAGGACAGTCTCTGGCTCTCATCACATTTGTTGCTGGCATTGGATGTCACTGGCATTGCCAGGACTCCTTACAGGCACCCAGTGGCTGTTACTGGTTTTAAAGTAGTGAAACCAGGAGAGAATTGGTAGCACAGAATTGATATAAATCATTAAGAGTGTCGGGTGATTCTTCAGGTCAGAAAGCCCAGCTGTGCTCAGCAGGTTTTCCAGATCTATTTCACTGTTTTACACTTGATGTTGTCCTGTGAAATCTCAACTCTACAGCATGGCTCTGCCAAGGACCCCGGAGCCTGCTCACCCTTCCTGCAGGCAGCCAGGCTGGGCGTCCAGCAGCCAGACCCTCAAACACAACCCTTCCCCCTCACTCCCACCCAGGGAGGACTCTGGGACCCACAGGTGGCTTTCTCTGGTGCTCTTGCTGCTGGGAAAGAAGAGGAGCAACCCCTCAGCTGCTCAGCTGTGGTCACAGGCTGCAGTTGGCAGTCACTGGAAAAGATCTCTGCTCTAATCCTTTGATTGTGTTTTAGTGAAAAATCAGGAATTGCTCGAGAGGACAGGAGTTCCTGTGTTGGGTGGCTTCCAGCTCCTTCTGAAGACAGATGCTATGGAGGTACCTGAGCCCCTGACTCTTCCCAAGGGAGAGATGGCTCATTTGCATTTTCCCTTTTCCCAGATAACGAGGATGGTTCATTTATGGAGGAGGAGGAGCATGTCCTGCTGTCTGCAATGGCTCTTGGAGGAACTTGTTCTTCCCCAGGCTTGAGACAAGGGTGTTTATTGAAAGATGAGGCAGGGGGGAGCAATGCTCAGCTCTGGGTGGCAGCAGGGCCAGGGCACAGCTATGGCCACAATGCCTCTGTGGCACCTGCTCCTCCCCACCCTGGCTGCTCTGAGCACTGACTTCCTGCAAGCTTTCCACCTCTACTTTCTGGATTTATTTTCCTTGCCAGCATGAGAGAAGAATGCTTGGCAGGCCCTCTTGTTTTGGGAGAGCCTTCCCCATAAGACTTGAAGGAACAACCAGAAGCACTAAGGACATACACTTTGCTTCTTGAGACACCTGAGCCCGAGGAGGGTTTACAAGCCATGAGCTCCACCAGCTGCAGGGACTGTTTGGCAGAACAGAGGGAACCAAGGATACCCCTCAACAGTGAGGTCCTGGGACACAGCTGGCCAAAACAGTCTCACTCTAGAGACCTTGCGGGTCTCTCCAGCCCTTCTGCCCCATGATGATACCAATATGCTTTGCAGTTTGCAAAGCAACTCCTCAGGGTTAAGTGGGGAATATTCCCACCACTGCCAAGGGTGGTTATTCAGCCATGGGCTGAGCTTGTGCCTGGTCACTGAGTCCCTGGTCCACGAAGCTTTCCAGGGAGGAAGTACAATGACAAACCATGGAGGTGCTGGCTCAGGAAGTCCCTGCCAGGGAGCAGTCACCAGGAGTGGACACCCTCACCCAAAGCTGCAGTGCTTCATGCCAGAAGGGGTAGATTTTCAAGCATTCCCTAAAAAAACCCCAAAAAACCTCTGTTCAAATTTAGGTGGACAATTTTAAAATGAAAATAGATTCACACTGAAAGGTCAGAGGATTTCTCTTTGAAGAAATATTAAAATGAAATGTCCTTGTTAGGTACAAGTGCTCTCCTTTAGGGGCAAGGGAGATAAAAATAAAGAAAAAATTATACAAATCAACAGAACAAGCCAGGTTTTGGGTTTTTTTCCAAATCTGGATTTCACACTCTCATACACTGTGGATGGATGTATTTTGATGTATTTTGGCCAACTCTTATTTCTACAATATCTGTTAAGAAGTTGTGGCCCACGCCTCTAAAACGACACTTTCCCCCTGCATGTAATTAATAGCATGGGAGGCAGGAACCTTGAAGCTTCTGGGCATCAGGTGTTAAGGAAAACAAGACAAAAGGTCTGAAAATCCAGAGTTTACAATCCACCTAACCTATCCATTGGTTGCCCTTTCAGCATCCAAGGCAGCTTTTGTGTTCTCAGTGTTTTCTCTGTTTAAATACACTCCTCAGCTCCTGCTCTTGTCTGCTGATGTACTTTGTCTGGTTGATATTTCTCTGGGGTTGCTTTTCCATTGTTATTCATTCAGGGCCAAGAGGCAGAATGCATTAAAGCCACCAGGGTGCCAGTGGTATTTTAGTCTCTCTGAGCAATTCTTCTCCCCAAATTGTTACACATTCATTCATTTCGGCCACTTCTGTGGATGTTTCCCCAGGGACAGGGAGGGGGGGGAAGGCAGAGGGGACTGTTTGACTGTCTAGCTGGTGGGGTTCACGTAGAAGGAGCTTTGCTTTGGCATGTACAGGAGAGTGAGGGAAGTGTGGATTGGATGGGGAAGAGGTCTGCAACGGTGCTGACACAGGGTTGAACAGGGAGGTGGGAAGAGGGTGCCCTGGGTGGGGGGTCTTGCCCACCATCAACCATTCCTGCATCCAGGCAGCACCCGCTGTCCTGCCAGCCTCCAGGGGCCTCCTGATCCTGGGCAGGTCCTAAGGGATGAGTGCATTCCCAGCAGCTCCCTCTGCTCCTGGGCTGGGTGCTGGCACTCCTGCTCCCCCCCCAAAAAAAAGCACCACCCAGCCAGGCCCTGCCCTTGCTCTGGGGGAGATTTTCCTTCTCGTTTGCTCTGCTCTCAGTTCACTCAGCAGATGCTCAGCTTTAATGAGGGAGAGTTGGGGCTTTTTTCCCCCCTTTCTCACCCCCCTCAATAAAGTACTAAATTTAGATTCCTGGCATTTTCCACTGAAAATAATCCTGGGGGCCTCAGCACTAGGCAGATCCCAGGCAATGCAATCTCTCCATCAAGCCATGGCTACACGGGCAGCACTGGCTGCTGACCCCCTCAAGACCTCTGCTTCTCCCATAGCATCCCACCTTGAAGCTGCTCCCCAGGTTTAAATCCCACAGATTAGGAGGAAATCCCAGGCCATACTCACTACAGCTGCAGCTGCCTCATCCCAGTAAAGGGATGAAAGCCCAAGTCTAGTTTAAGCCTGAATATTTGCAGGGGATTGACAGTCCAATCATCATTCCTGGAGCCAGTGGTTCTCCTGGTTGTACCAGAAGATGGAAGCTTGGTAAATGGGCTCACCCAGAAGCCCATCTCATGAGTGTCCATCTGTCTGGTGCTGGTTTCTGGCAGGGTGGACCCATGCATGTCCATTGTGGGGCACAGAGACCCTCTCACCAGCAGCCTAAGCACAGGCAGGTTGAAGACCCCCTTTTTTTGATAAGAAATAAAAGTCCCCCGAGCTCATGTAATGCAAAGGGGGTCTTGTGTGGTGTCATTGAGCATCCCAGCTGCAGAAAGGGGATTGGGGTTGCCACAGTCACCAAGGGACAAGAGGACTTGCTCAGGGGCAAGAGAAGGGTCCACCAGACCCCAAAGCATAGTCCTCTCCTCTTCACCTGCCCCAGCATGGAGTTAATGGCAGCAGCAGCCCCTGCTATTGTGTACTTACCTGAAGTGTCAGGCTCCTGAGGCAACTTGATATTTATTCCTGCTTTTTGTCCCTCTGCCTGTGCTGGAGCCAGTGATACGTGAACAGTCCCACGTGGCCATTCCTTGGAGCTGCTCTGTCAGCCTGGATCAGGCCCCCTGTTCTCGGGGCTCACGGGCTACCCTGGGACTTTCTCGTGGTCTCGGGGTCACCTTTGGGTTTCCTGGATTGTCTGAATTCTTCTCGCAAAGTTGCTACATTTCTTAAATTCTATTTTTGGATTAACTAACATTTGGTAACAATACACAGCCCTGTTTGTTTGGGGTGACCCTCCTAATGTGTTCCCCGTGCCTGCACTTCCCCGCGGGCCAAACTCCTCCCCAGGACAGCCCTGGAGCTTTTCCCAAGTTTACCCCAGGAATGAAATCAGCTCCACGTCTGCCGCAGCAAATTTTCTCTTGGTCCACAGGCACTTTCTGTTTTCCCCACCTGCCCAAGAGGAAGAAGGGAAGGAGGGAGAGCAGATGGAGGCAGAGCTGCAGAGGTGAGGTGTGAGAAAGGCACCAGGGCGGAGGAAACATGAGCCCTCGGAAATTCTTCGGAGCAGAGCAAGGTGTCAGGCTGAGCTCTTGCCTCCACAGGAGCAGGGAGCAGCAGCACGTTCTTGAGGGAGAAAAGGGAGATCTGGGTTAGAGCAGCACAAAGCTGCTCAGGCCCTGTGCTGGCTGTGAGCAGCCAAACCAGGACGAGCATCTTCTCGTCCCACTCCATGGAGCCAAGGAGGAAGGACTCAGGCACTTCAGCCCATCTTCCCACAGAGCCAGACCTGAACTCTTCCCGTCTCCAGCTCCCTGCTCCCACAGTGCCTCTCAGCCCTGGGGAGCCAGACTCCCCTCACTGACCCCAGACCCCCAGGTTTTCATGCCCAGGGAGTGGAAAGCCCATCAGTCACCCCAAGCTCTCCCTGCAAAACCAGTGCCATGGGTGCTCCAGAAGTTCCCAAGCAGATCCTGAGTGGATCCCGAGCAGATCCTCTCTGTGCATCTGTGCTGAGGCTGCATTCCCAGCCACTGCAGGGTCCCCACCAGCTGACACCGTGCAGGAGGAGTAGCTGGAGGTTTGATGCAAAACAGGGGAGAAAAAAAGTCCCCAGTGACTTTTTTTTTTGCCAATTTCATCCCCAAATAATTCTGCAGAGAGAATTTTTTGTGTAATTGGATTAAGTGTGGGGAATTTGTCCTTGTTGACAGATTGCACAGGCACTGAACCAAAATCATGGGGGTTTTTCACTTTTTTTCTTTCTTTTTTTCTCCCCTTTCTTTTGTTGGAAAAAACATACAATAATAATAATTCAGGTTTTGGGCCAAAGCAGATTTTTAAAGCCCTGATCCAGAGAATGGCTTGTTCCCCATTAGTCCCACAAAGGCCACCAAACCCCCCTTTTTTTTTGCCTCCAGTTTCATTTTATGGGTGTCAGTAACTTCTGCGCAGCCTTTTTTTTCTGAAAGGATAACATTTTTTTAATAGCAGCCCGTGTCTAAGGTAACTGAAGCCACAACAGATTCCAGTGATATATGCACTCTAAAAAGGAAGGGCTATTAAAGAGATAAGATACTTGGAGAACATACTCTCTGCAGCGTTAAAGAGCGGAGGAGGGAGATAACTTGGGAACTCTGGTGAAGCCACCAAACATGATGTGAATAAAACTGTTTGGAGAAGCAATTTTCCCTACTGCAGCAATTGTGTTTTCCTGAGTGTGGTGTTTATACGTTGGCTCCTTTCCCACAACACGGAGACATTATGCTCTTGTGCAGGGCCCCATCCAGAGCTCTCGGGGAAGAGTGTGGAGCAGGAAGAGGAGAAAACTTGCTTAAACCTCGTTGTCCTGCACCACGCAGGTGGGTCTCCCCCATCCTGCTCAGTGCATCCCGCCCAGTGCCTGCAGCACCCACAGAGGAGCCACCAACTCGTCACATGGATGAGGGTGGCTTTCTGCTGGAGCTTGAGGGCTGTGCAGCAGAGCCAGCAGCTTGCACAGTGTGCAGGGACACCCGGAGCTGCCTCCGTCCCCACAGCCCAGAGCACAGAGCCAGCCCTAATGACAGTTATTTAAGGAATTATATGGGCTGCATCCAGCACTCTTGGATCAGCCCCCAATCTCATAATGAGATTACCAAGTTTATTTTAGTTGAGAAAGGCACCAATAAAAAGGATTTAGAAATCCCTCGGAGTCTAGCCATACCCCAGAGTGCCCAGCCAGTGGGAGAGCTCCTAAAACTTCTCCGTTTGTTTTCCTTTCAGAGGAGAGCTGAGGCTGCTCCTCCTGCCTTTCTGTGCATTAGCAGCATCTTCCCAGGTTGACCCCATGTATTATGGATGTGTTAAAATCTTCATGTTCTGAATGGAAACTGCATTATTCATGGCTCTGCTTATAGTTTGTCTTTAAAAGCCCTGCAGCCTTTTAATGAAATGCTCCGATTTTAACATCAGCTCAGACCAGATTTTTTTGTTTGAATTTTTTAAAAGTAATGTCTGTGGATTATTTTTTTCTCTCCCCCTGTTCTCCCCCTCTCTTTGAAGGCTCAAGGCCACTCAGAAGATGGGATGGCACGGGTGGAGGATGGAGGCAGAAGAAATTTGAAGAGATTGGAGATTTGAAGGGGTTGGGAGCTGCAGCCATGTGCTTAGGCCCCCCCAGTGCTGGAGGTGCTGAGCCCCCTCCAGCTGCCCACAGGGAGAGGGCTCTGCCTGGGGCAGCACTTCATGAGTGCAACCAGCAAACACACCAGGGACAAGCAGTTAAGCCACTTCCAGCCTTGGGCAACTGTAGCTTCTCCCAGGAGTGTCTGGCTTGAGTTGCACCAAGGTTTTCTTGCAATTTTCATCTAACAAGGGAAGAGGGAGAAGATGGAAAGGGTGATATCACTTTGGGTAGAGGTGAAACAAAGAAGGTGTAGGCAATAGATGGTGGCTGGCATGGAAAGGTGTGGGGATGCCACAACCTGCCACCTTCACTGAGTAGCCTAAAACAAAGCCATCTCCTAAGGCTGGAGCAACTGGAGCAGAGCTGGTGAGCCCTGCGTGCTGTGGAGCAGGGAGGGATGCCCAAAGGGCCTTGCTGTGGGGTGCCAGAGCATGAAGCAGATCCAGCCCCTGTGTGGGCACAACTCCAGCCCTGGCCATGGGCAGCCTCTGCCTCCACCTGCAGTGAATGTGGCCTAATGGCTTAAACACAGATCCTGTTTCCATGCAAACACCCCAAGTGCTCAGTCCCTGCTGGCAGGGAAACTCCTCCACAGAAAGGTGGGTGACGTGCTGGCTGGTCCCCTGTCTCAGGAGCACATCTGGGCTGCTGGGCTAGGAGCTGGATTGAGCACATCTGGGCTCTGCAGGGGCTGTGATGGGGCTGGGATGGGGCTGTGGACTGGATTCCGGGAGGAGGCACCACTGCCCTCCCCATCTCTCCTCAGCCCTGGCCCTGCACAGCCCCTGTGCTGGGGACTGGAAGGAGAGAGAAGAAATGCAGCAGTTCCCTGAGAGCATCAGCCTTTCCGAGGGCAATGCCATAGATTCCTTTTGTTCCTCAAGTTCCCATGAGTTTCGAAGCACGTTGAATGTGGTTATGATTGTTTGGTAGGGTTTTGCACTAATTCCTCGTTACCTCTGAGACTTGGGTATAGAAAGGTTTGAAAAAAGCAAGAGATTTGAGGCATTTCCCTTCGCCTCCCTCCAAATGCGATTAAAGACAAATCTCCCCTCCCATTTGGAGCAGGGCTGCTCTGTGCCACGGTGGTGGCCGGCAGCAAGGCACCCTGGTGGTCAGGCTGTGATATTCCCACCATCCCAAGCTGTTCCTGGTAACTCCTGGCATTGGAGATGCCAGCAGTGACAAGGTCCCATGCAGCCATCCTGCTGCACTGTCTGCCATGGCTCTGCTGCTGTCTAGGATGGAGCATTGTGGGGGCTGTTGCACCTCTCCACCCAGCTTTCAAGTACATGATAAAAAGGGTTTTGAGGCAATTAATGGTTTCACAGCTTACGGCCACTGGCAGCTTGCCAGTGCTCACCTTGGGAGGGGAGGGAGGTGAAGAAAGGCAGGACATGGCCAGGGGAAAGCAGGGGGCAACTGCAGCCAGCCTGGGCAGCTCCCAGGCAGTCAGCCCATGGCTCTCCCCAGATGTGTGGGACCCTGCTGCCTGGAGGCTGCTTCCAGCTGTGCCCTGGGATGTAGGGCAGCCCCAGCTTGGGTGACAGACCCTGCACAGCTCCACAGTACCTTTGCACCACCCCTTCTGCCAGGACCTCTCTGCCCCTGTGTCCCCCCACTCTGCCCGTCAAGGGCATCTGCTGCAGAGTCAGGCCCCTCAGGGGGCCAGCAGTCGTGTCCCATTTTGGAGGCAGGATTCTTCCTGTCATATTGTTGTGTCTGTAAGCAGGTCACCTCTCCTTTCTATAATATCACATTTCCAGGACAGCAGTGCCCGCAGACCTGCCATTCATGCTCGATTGGAGAGCCGTTGTTGCCTGCAAAGAGTGAGGATGTAAGTGATGTCTTAATTCATTGCACATTCTTAAATAAAAGAGAGAGAAAGAAAAGGAGAGGTTCAAAGTCAACACGCATTGCTGACTGAGATTTCTTCAGCAGATTGTCGAAAATAGCCTGGAAAAAAATAAATAAAAAGCAAATTGATGGACACACTGTATTGAGGTAATAGGAAGGTGAAGATGAAAGCAGAAGTACCAGCTTGACTGCTAGCTTGGTGTGAGGATAAAACCTTGCCAAAATATTCTCAAATAGCATTTTAATGGCTGACCTGAATGCTTAAAAAAGTGTAATTGCTGACTTGATTGTGGCAGATGCTGAAGTCATTTGTCCATGGCTAAACCTGGGAGAACCCTTCAAAAATTATTTAATGAATAGAACCCACCAATTCTGACCAAGTTAATTTGAAATCAAAAGACAAACTCTCAGTTCTGTCCTTGAGCATTGGATCAGGCCCCCTGAAAGCATGTAGAAGGCTCTTATTTTGCTTTGTGTTCCACAAATATTCTTGTGAATGTTTTGGGGGTGTTTCACTGGAATTTTTGTTGGAAGATGAAACTTGCAGACTGCTGGTGCCATACATTTGACCACAAGTGCTCTCCAGAACTAGTCAGTTAATCCCAAATTACTCCCACTTC
This sequence comes from Apus apus, assembly GCF_020740795.1. Classification (NCBI taxonomy): domain Eukaryota; kingdom Metazoa; phylum Chordata; class Aves; order Apodiformes; family Apodidae; genus Apus; species Apus apus. The sequence continues at coordinate 19,756,414 of NC_067293.1, forward strand.
CCACTTTGTAGGCAAGTATTCCCTGGGGTGGCCAAAATAATGAAACAACATGAAGCAGCAGAACAAGCTCAAGAAATGAAATAATGAGTAAGAAACCCCACATGTGTTTGCAGATACCTTGCAGGTGGAGGATGGAGCCAACATGGTGATGACCCCCGATGACAGATGATAGACCGTGCTCTTCTCCTTGCAAACACAGCACCCTGCATGCTGGCAGAGACTGAATGCTGCTTTAATGAATTGGAGTTAGTATTTCATTTCTTGAAAATAAGCATTTGAACGAAAGATTTGCTAAAATAATGGCAAAACCTTGCCAGGATGGGGTGGAAGAACTCAAGTAGAAATTGTGAGCCGCCTGCAGAAGGTGAACAGGAGCTATGGTGTTCCTTGGCTGAGTCTCATCACCCATTCCCTGGTCTGGTTCTTCCAGGTGTGAGGAAAGCAGCCCTGTTGGGATGTAGGAAGCATCAGGCATCCCTTGCAGCAGCCTCAGAGGGGGCTTCTCAAGCCAGAGTAGAGCAGGACTAGGAGTGTCCTCCTCATGTCCCCGCTGGACACCTTGAGCCACGTCCCTCGTTTGCTGCCGTGGCCACTCATTTCCAGCAGGAGCACAAGTAACACGTGTTACATTCAGGATGTCATGTCATAAACAATGCCAAACACAATGTCCAGAGCATGTGTGTGACAAACACTAACCATTAGCTGGGCCTTCATACTCTGAAGTGACACAGCAGAGAACATGGTGCTGCCTGGAAATGGGAACCAAACTCCTAGCAGAGATGGAAAATGCAACTGCTCGAATTTTGTCCAAAACGTGACTTTTGAGTCAAAAAGAAAACTACTGGAAAGATGAATTGAAGTGTAGGCAGATGCCTCAGAGGACTTTTCATGCACACAGTGATTACAACAGCACTGACAGGTTCCTGGTATGGAAAGCTGCTGAGAACACTTCCAGTGGCAGGGCACAAGAAATGCCAGTATGTTCATGGGAGCTTCTGACCACTTAACACTGTGGAAAAGAGGGTCCAAGTGTCCTCTGGCAGAAGGATGAGGCAGAAGAAAACGGGCTGGGAAGATGAATGCTTGCCATGCCTTGGCACAGTCAGTTATGCAGCACTCCCCACGCATCAGCAGCACTGCAGGAGAATCCTTGTGGAGGCAGGAACTCAGGGAAGACGGACTGAAAGTGTCTTGTATGTGAGATCCAACCTGCAAGAGCAAACCACAGCCCTGCTCTGGAGCTCTGGGCAGTCACTCCTCCCCAGGCTCTTCTCTGCTGCCTTCTCCACTGTGAAGCATGATTATCTCCACCACTGGGGCACTGCCTGCCAGCTTTCCCTCTTGCTTCTCGGGAGCTGAAGCACAGATACCACAAGATTAAAAGAATCAACAATTTTGAGTGCTCAACTGAAGGCAGCTGATTCTTTTTTGATAGTACTTGGCCTTTTGTGTAACGATCTCTATGTTCAAAGCACAGCTCCTGATGGCTTCCTCTGGTGCCACGAGTGTTTAGCACTTCTGAAATCAGCTCCTGTGATCTCAGATTTGAATATGCAAGAAATAAGGCACATGTGCAGTGTTCTGTGGGCTAGGGAAAATCATGGGTGGGGAGACCAGCTATCATCATGGTCTAAGCTGTGGATCACTCCTCCAAAGAACTGCTCAGGAGCCTGAATCCCAATCCCATCCTTCCTTTTCCTGCTACACAACCTCCATCCCAATCAGGATACAGCATTTTAATAGTGAAGAGAGAGCAATTTCTGATGTGCAAGCTGTCATTGCTCGAGGCTCAGCACGTGGCCACGCTCAGTAATTTTTTCCAGGCCGAAGGACATTGTTATAGGTGACTCATGAAATCAATTTGCTGATCAAATGTGAATGTATATGGTTGAATGTTAAAATGCAATGTTTATTAAAATGCTGGAAGTTATGTTTGTTATATGTTGGAAGTTATGTTAAATGCTGGTTGTTAAATGTTAGAAGTTATATTCATGTTTGTAAAGCATTGAATGTTGTGGTTATGTGAGAGTTAATGTTGGAAGCTATACCCTGTCATGTATCAAACCTTAAGTTATATAACATTTTGAGTGACTGCGCATGTCCCGAGGAACGGCTATCACCATGCAGAAGATGGAATTTTCCAAGAAGGGGCAGAGCTTTGCAACGGCGGGAAAAAGAACGCAGAGTATGGAATTTTCCAAGGAGAGGCGGAGCCTTGCACCGGCGGGAAAAAGAACTCTATAAGAAAGGACCCCGCGAGGACCCGAGCGCGCGTCTTGGTGGAGCGGTGACTCCCGGCGTGCCCAGCGCTGTTTGCTCACTTACCTCAAATAAATTAATTAATTCTAAAATTTTTCTGGCTGTTTATTGCCCATTACAATTTGGTGCCGTGACTCGGATACAGGCACTTTAGCCGGCGTTCCTACCTACGGGGGGGCGCCCCCGTCTTCGGACGGTCCCGAGGTTTGGAACCACCGCGCTAAAATCCTGTATTCCGAACCCTGAGATAAGTGAGCAAAGAACTAAAATAGATACTGCAGTTCCCCATAATTTTTGTGCACGAAGATCCGGACGAAGACTCAGGGAAGAGTATTTACCGGTAAGAGAATTTCCGTTCGGTCGGGGAATACGGGTACCCGAAGTGCGAGTGAGTGAGACGCCCTATCAGGGCGAAGCGAGTGCGGACCCTCCAGTAGTGCGGTTCTCATTGCCCGCGAGGGCGTGAGCCACGAACGAGGGGCAGCGGCTGGTGTGTGAGAGAAGGCACTTTGGAAGATCAGTCCCAGGAGAGACTGATAGCTGCCCTATAGGAGGATTAGAATATATAGTCTGGTACCTTATAGGAAGATCAGTCCCGGGAGAGACTGATAGGTACCCTATAGGGAGATTAGAATATATAGCCCGGTGCCCTATAGGAAGATCAGTCCTAGGAAGATCAGACTGATAGTTTTCAGAGGATGGGACAGAAGATAACTAGATCTGGTTTCAGTTCCAAGGGAGGGTTGCCAGCTATCCCTCCAGATAGTCCCTTAGGAATAATGCTAAAACACTGGGGAGATTGGCCCTCTAGAAAAGGAAAAAGCAGAGAGAAAATGGTACATTTTTGTATGACAGTGTGGGGTGGAAAAGAGATTAGAAAAGATAATTTGTATTGGCCAGTATTCGGATCATTTGAAGACTGGGTATGCCAGGCTTTAAATGTCTATGTTAACAGTAAGGAACCACATAACCTGGAAGAAAGTGAATATGCTAGCTTATGGATTAAATCAGATATTAAAACTTGCTTGTATACCTTGCGGGGGGGAGAAGGTTCAAAGAAAAAGAATAAGAGATTGGAGGAACCACTATTAATGTCACCACCTCCTTACATTTCTCCCCCTCCTCCTCCTTCTGTGCCAGTCCCCAGTTGTCCTGCCCTAACAGTTTCAGAATCCACCCCCTCTCTCTCACAGGAGCAGGACTTCTCACCCTCATTATCTCCCATTCTCAATCATAGTGGAGAAAATAGGAGGGTTACTAGGAGCCAAACAAGGGAGCAGGGAAAATCAGAAAATCATCTTTTTCCCTTGAGAGAAATCGCAATGGGAGGTCCGCAGCCAGGAGTAGGATTTGTATCGGTACCCCTGAATTCAGGGGATGTGAGGGAATTTAAAAAGGAAATGGGAAATTTATTAGAAGACCCTCTGGGAGTGTCTGAAAGAGTAGATCAATTTCTTGGCCCTAATATATATACTTGGGATGAAATGCATGCAATTTTGAGAATATTGTTTACCGCTGAGGAGAGGGAGATGATTAGAAGGGCAGGAATGAGAAATTGGGATCAAAGACATCAGCAGGGACCTGGTGCAGATAATAAATGGCCTTTACAGCGGCCCGATTGGGACAATCAAAATCCAGCACATAGGACTAATATGGAAGATTTGAGAGATATGATTATACAAGGAATCAGGGAATCAGTTCCGAGAGGACAGAATATTAATAAAGCATTTAGCGAACATCAAAGGAAGGATGAAACTCCCACAGAGTGGTTGGAGAGGTTAAGAAAAAGCTTGCAGCTTTATTCAGGACTAGATCCTGATACACCTGTGGGACAAGCCCTACTAAAAACTCAATTTGTTGCCAAGTCCTGGATAGACATTAGAAAGAAACTGGAAAAGATTGAGGATTGGCAAGAAAAGGGCTTAGATGAGTTATTGAGAGAGGCTCAGAAAGTGTATGTGAGGCGGGAGGAAGAGAGTCAAAGGAGACAAGCAAAAATATTAGTAGCAGCAGTAAGAGAGGGGCATAAAGAAGGAAGAGAACAAGAAAGGCGAGAGAATCCACTGGGAGTGGGAAAAAGATATCAGAAGCCTCAATATGGTTCTGAGATGTTAAAAAATGTGGAATGCTTCTACTGCCACAAGAGGGGACATCTAAGAAGGAGCTGTAGGAAACGCTTGCAGGATGAGCGAGTGTTTAAAGAGGATTAGTGGGGTCAGGGGCTCTATTTGCTGGGGACCTCGCGAAGTACAGAGCCCTTGATAAAATTGAAATTGGGTCCCCAGCAACAGGAATTTGAGTTCTTAGTGGACTCTGGAGCAGAAAAATCAACAGTACAACAAATACCCCAGGGATGTTATTCATCCCCAGAAACTGCACAAGTTATTGGAGCTAAAGGAGAACCCTTTAAAGTACCCATCATAAAAGAAGTAGAGATAGAGACACCTACAAAATTTGCAGTAGGGACTTTTTTGCTAGTCCCTGAGGCAGAATATAATTTATTAGGAAGGGATTTAATGATAGAGTTAGGAATTAATTTGGAAATTAGGGAACAGCAGTTACAGGTAAAACTTTGCATTCTTACTGTTGAAGATGAAGCAAAAATAAATCCTGAAGTATGGTATACCCCTGATTCTGTAGGAAAAATAGATATGAAGCCTCTTGAGGTCTCAATAAGAGATCCTGAGAACCCAATAAGAGTAAAACAATATCCCATCTCTCATGAAGGGAAAAAAGGGTTACAGCCTGTAATTAGGCGATTACTGACACAAGGCATACTAGAGCCGTGCATGTCCCCACATAATACCCCAATTCTGCCAGTAAAGAAATCAGATGGCTCATATCGGCTAGTGCAAGATCTAAGAGAAGTGAACAAAAGAACAGTTACTAGATTCCCAGTTGTGGCAAATCCATACACTCTGTTAAATAAGCTCTCTCCTGATTATAAATGGTATAGTGTAATAGATTTGAAAGATGCCTTTTGGGCTTGCCCATTAAAAGAAAATTGCAGAGATTATTTTGCCTTTGAGTGGGAGGATCCAGAAACAAACCGAAAACAGCAGTTAAGGTGGACTGTCTTACCTCAGGGATTCACTGAATCCCCTAATTTGTTTGGGCAGGCTTTAGAACAGCTACTGGAGTCATTTGAATTAGGGAAAAATGTAGTACTAATACAGTATGTAGATGATCTGTTAATAGCAGGGGAAAATCAGGAAGAAGTCAGGCAAGAGAGTATTAGACTACTCAACTTTTTAAGCTTAAAGGGTTTGAAGGTGTCAAAATCAAAATTACAATTCACTGAAGAGGAGGTAAAATACTTAGGACACTGGCTAAGCCAGGGATGTAAAAGATTAGACCCTGAACGGGTTAATGGCATATTGTCCCTCCGAGTTCCCCAAACAAAAAGGCAGGTGAGACAGCTCCTGGGATTATTAGGATACTGCCGACAATGGATTGAGAATTATAGCAGTAAAGTAAAATTTTTATATGAAAAATTGACTATAGATGGGCTATTAAAATGGAATGGTGAGGATAATAAACATTTAGAAGAATTAAAAATGGATTTAGCAAATGCTCCTTTACTAAGTTTACCAGACATCCGGAAACCATTTTATCTTTTTGTAAACACAGAAAATGGCACAGCTTATGGAGTATTAACACAAGAATGGGCAGGACAGAAGAAACCTGTGGGGTATTATTCAAAATTATTAGACCCTGTGAGTCGAGGATGGCCCACCTGTTTACAGGCAATAGTAGCCACAGCCCTATTAGTGGAAGAGGCTGGGAAGGTAACCTTTGGGGGAGAATTAAAGGTGTATACCCCTCATAATATCAGGAGCATCTTACAACAAAAGGCAGACAAGTGGCTAACTGACAGCCGATTATTGAAATATGAAGGAATATTAATTCATTCACCTAAATTAGAATTGGAAACAACAAATTTACAGAATCCAGCACAGTTCTTGTATGGAGAACCAGCCCAGGAGTTAGTACATAATTGCATTCAAGTGATAGAATCCCAGACCAAAGTTAGAGAGGACTTAGAGGAGGAAGAAATACAAGAAGGAGAGAAGTTATATATAGATGGCTCATCCCGGGTAGTAAATGGACAACGTAAATCAGGATATGCCATAATAGATGGGAAGACCTTTCAAGTTATGGAGTCAGGGCCTTTAGAGAAAACCTGGTCAGCCCAAGCCTGTGAACTCTATGCCCTATTGAGAGCTCTACAAGTGCTAAAGGATAAGACAGGAACAATTTATACAGACTCTAAATATGCCTTTGGAGTGGTTCATACTTTTGGAAAAATCTGGGAGGAAAGGGGATTAATCAATACCCAAGGGAAAGGACTGGTCCACGAAACATTAATTAGAGAAACCTTGAAGGCATTACGAGGGCCACGCAGGATAGCTGTGGTATATGTAAAAGGACACCAAAAAGGCCTTAAACCCACTATACGAGGAAACAACCTAGCTGATGAGGAAGCCAAAAGAGCAGCATTATTGGTATTAGAGCAATTGGATAATGAGGAAGAATCATTCCATGTAGTTAAAAGTTTTACAGATAAAGAAAAGGAAAAATTACAGCAAGTAGGAGCAAAGGAACAGAGTGGCAAGTGGATGTTGCCGGATGGTAGAGAGGTCCTTCCGAAGGGATTGGCCCAGAAAATAATGGGGAAATTACATCAGCAGACTCACTGGGGAACTCAAGCTTTAGTGGATCAATTTGAAACTAAATATGTCTGTGTAGGGGCTTATGGAATGGCTAAAAAGGTTTTGGAGGGGTGTTTAACCTGCCAAAGAGTGAATAAGAGACAACTAAGAGAGAAAATTCAAGGTGGCAGGGAAATAGCTAAGAGACCATTTGAAAAGATCCAGACAGACTTTACTGAGTTACCTAAGGTGGGGAGATATCGTTACTTACTGGTGCTAGTGGACCATCTTACCTACTTTGTAGAAGCCTTTCCTGTAGCCAGAGCCACAGCCAAAACGGTAATTAAAATCTTATTAGAAGAAATCATTCCCAGATATGGAGCTATAGCTGTGGTTGATTCAGATAGGGGCCCGCACTTTACTTCAAAAATTATTAAGGAGACAACAGAGCTTTTTGGGACCAAATGGGAATATCATACTCCATGGCATCCACAGAGCTCAGGAAAGGTAGAAAGAATGAATGGAGAAATAAAGAAACATATAACTAAACTAATGATAGAAACAAAAATGAATTGGGTAAAATGTCTACCACTAGCTCTATTATATATTAGAACCCAACCTCGTGCTGATACAGGAATCTCCCCTTTTGAGATGATGTATGGGATGCCCTATGATTTTGGGGTTCCAATAGAACATCCAAAAATTGAAGACAAAATCTTACAGGATTATATAGTTGGACTGATGAGACGAAGGAAGGAGTTGAGAAAGAAGGGCCTGGTGGTCCAGAGACCTCCTTTAGACATTTCAATACATAGAATTCAACCTGGAGATCGAGTGTTAGTAAAAACCTGGAAGGAATCATCTCTGACACCCCGCTGGGAAGGACCCTTTGTTGTTTTACTTACAACAGATACAGCCATTCGAACAGCTGAGAGAGGATGGACTCATGCAAGTAGAGTTAAAGGACCCATCCGACCGCCTGAGTGGACGGTGACTCAGGGATCAGATCCTATGAGACTAAAAATCACTCGAAAGAAATAATAAATCCCATGCAGACTCAGGACGAGTGGGAAGCTCGACGGCAGTCCCGGTGGACTAAGCTGTTGAGACCATTAATTGAGGAACTTTTTGGATCAATATCGGTTGCTGAGGCAGTCTTCCTGCCTCAGGAGCTATTAGCGTCAGGAGGAAGACATCTTCTACGCTCAGCACTAATAGACTTAGCTTTGAGGACTACTTCTCATTGCGGGGACAGAAACTGTGAATTTTGGGTAAAGATTCTATGTGGGCATTGTAAAAGGATTCTATGGGTAAATAGAGTGGCCTTACAACGTTTATACCTCTGCCAACAGTGTGATCAGGGATTTTAGAAATGACACTTTCCTTCAGTCCTGGCAAAGAATATTAAACAGACAGTGGACAAGATCTGATGGTCAACCAGATGAGAACCACAGAGGACAGGGGCAATATGTGTTAGAAAATAGAGAGCACTTTGAATTAGTTCCTTTACAATGCTTTCTAATCAATCTGATTCAACATGTTAGGGGAATAAGATTCACAAGGATTATTAAGCAGTTTTGTGGAAAGCAAGTTGTATTTGCAAACTTTCAGGAAGTCACTGAGGAAGAGTGGGATAGAGAAATTGGGAGAGACCTGAGAGATAAGAAAACAAGATAAATTAAAGACCTCTTAAAGCCACCATAGGGAATTGAGCAGAAATAGAAGTCATAATAGAAAAGGCTCCAGGAACTCCTGAAGAATACCACTGCTGCCGAGAAGAAGATACACCTCGTTGCTCCCTGCAAAGGAGTAGACGAAGGAGGCAGAGGGGTAAAAGTGTGGAGACTAAAATGCTGGGCCTGATGAAAGGAGACGTGCTCATTCCCATGGGGATAAGAGGTAGAACGAAATTTGGATGTAAAACAGGAATTTGGCTTATTATGATTTGGATAATTGGCATACAGGGAGAGAGTCCTCATAAACCTTATGAATGGACCCTTGTAAGGTGGAGGGACTCTCAAGTAATTAGACGTAATCTCACTGCAGGCTCTCCCAGCTTCGTTGTCTCACTCTGTGATTTAGCACCTGTAAAACCATGTCTAAATCAGAAACCTTATTATCTATGTCCAGCTTGTCCACTATATTAGGGCCCTTGATTCTATTTCTTATTACTCTAACTTTTGGACCTTGTATTTTGAACAAGCTTGTGGCCTTTGTCAGAAACCGAATAGAGACTGTGCAGCTGAAAGTGTTGCGAGAGCAACCCTACAAACTGACTGAAATAGAGGATGCTTCCTTTCTTGAAGCAGCTAAAGAAGTTGTTTCAAGATTTGATCAGCAAATTGAGGATAAAGAGAAAAAGGGGGGAATTTGTTATAGGTGACTCATGAAATCAATTTGCTGATCAAATGTGAATGTATATGGTTGAATGTTAAAATGCAATGTTTATTAAAATGCTGGAAGTTATGTTTGTTATATGTTGGAAGTTATGTTAAATGCTGGTTGTTAAATGTTAGAAGTTATATTCATGTTTGTAAAGCATTGAATGTTGTGGTTATGTGAGAGTTAATGTTGGAAGCTATACCCTGTCATGTATCAAACCTTAAGTTATATAACATTTTGAGTGACTGCGCATGTCCCGAGGAACGGCTATCACCATGCAGAAGATGGAATTTTCCAAGAAGGGGCAGAGCTTTGCAACGGCGGGAAAAAGAACGCAGAGTATGGAATTTTCCAAGGAGAGGCGGAGCCTTGCACCGGCGGGAAAAAGAACTCTATAAGAAAGGACCCCGCGAGGACCCGAGCGCGCGTCTTGGTGGAGCGGTGACTCCCGGCGTGCCCAGCGCTGTTTGCTCACTTACCTCAAATAAATTAATTAATTCTAAAATTTTTCTGGCTGTTTATTGCCCATTACAACATGAAGGCACAAAAACACCCTTCCACTTTTGAAGCTCCTGCTGTAAGGAGACCTGATGGAGAATGAGAGCATCATAATGAAATGGTTGCCAGAATTCAGTGTATTTTTTTACATGAGCTTCATTCTTGGGAACAGATTAACCGTTTTGGCTGAAACTCCCCAGAACGATTTAGCTCCAGGCAGACACCGGCATGGAAAACTTCATCTCAAACAATTAAAGTTTGGAAAAGCCATGAGGAACTGACAACACAGTCTTGTAATGTGTGGAACGGGATAAGCTCAGTAACTGGGATTGCACCCAGTGCCCCATTTACTCATCTATTTCTGTAATTATTTGCTTAATCACAGAACACTTTTAATACTGTAAGCATAATTAATGCATTATTAAGAGCCATGCAGGCCATAAACCTCCTCGTGTCATAAGCAGAATCATTTGCATTTGCACACATTTTTTTCATCCAAAGATCTTAAAGCACTTTCCTGAAGTAGACATCATTAACCCCGGGTTACAGATGGTGAAACTGAGACAGAGGGAACGCAAAGCCAATTGCCTCTTTCACTGCTAATGTCCTTGTCTGGCAGGGTGCTCAGACGGGCGTCGTGCTCTGGAATACAGAATCGGCAGCTCCTGCTGCCCGGGGAGGATCCAGCCTGTGCCGAGCTGACCCGGCACCTCTCCATGGATATTCACCCTTGGCACTGCCCCCTGGTCATCCCTTCCAGCAAGGAGTGACTGTGGGTATTGCCCTGACGGTGGCTCTGGAAGGAAAGGAAAAGTGATGGCACTGAGATCCTAGGGGAAAAGCAGAGGTGCCGTGTCCAGAGATACCCAGAGCTTGGCTGGCTGGCTGGAGCTCTGCCATCCCAGTGTCCCACCTGGGGATGGGATCTGAGCATACAGAGGGGTGGACAGCCCTGAAGCACTACCATCTCCATCCCCATAGCACCTGGCAGCCCCCTCTCTCACTGGGTCAGCAGGAATTTCATAGACAAGATTAAAATATTTTGGTTTAGATTGCAATTTACTTCCATTTGAATTTCTTTTAGGAGTGTTTGCCAGAGCAAAGCCATCCCATACTGGCTGGTCCTGAGCTCTTGTCCTCACTCTCTGCCCCCTCTCAGCTCCATGGGACTGAGCAGATGAGGTGGGCTGCAGGTCAGTCTGTGCCTGGGCACAAGGAATCTTGAGATCTGGAGGGACAAGCAGGTTATTTTCTTTGCTCCTTTTCCACCCCCCAAACTAGAACAGCTTAATCTTTCTTTCCAGAGGGAGAGGAGCAGTGAATGGATGGAGATATGGGAAGGCTCCAGAGATGGGAACTTCCCAGGGCAGGAGCACTGATGCTGAAAGACAAGCCTGTGCAGTCCCTCCCAAGCATCCCTGGTATTCCTAAGCTGAGGGCACAGGGACAACTGGCTGAATTCCCTCCCCAACCTGGACCACAGGCAGCTGGGGCTGGGAATCCACCTCTGTCCTTCCCAGGCTACAGATGCCTTGCTGACAGATCACAGCAGATGCACTCACTTCTCGTCTGTTTACACAGGTGTTTGAAGAGAAAATATTATTGTTTATAAAAAGATGTTGCAATTTGTTTCCCAAAAGAGCAGCAGAGCAGCCAGACGTGGCAGAGCCCTGGCTGTTCTGGTGCTCAGTGTGTGTGTCCCCAGCTCTGCTGTCCCCAGAGGGCTGTGGATGGAGCCACAGAGGGAGGAAGAGATGAGCAAGATTTACCCAGGCCCTGCCTTAAACCCTGTGGGAGGCGAGGACAGCTCTCCTTCCCAAGGACTAGATGATCTTTCAAGGTCTCTTCCAACCCCTAGGATTCTATGTTTCTATGATTCTATGATTCAAGGAACATTTTAGGTCTTTCTGGCTGGAAACATCCAAGGAAAAGGGAGAACAAGAGAAACCTTCAACTGCTCTCGCTGCAACCGCTGTGACAGCCAAGGTGGGCTCAGCTTTGTGGTGCACCCTGGTTCCAGACTCTTCCCCACAACATCCATGCCAGGGAGAGGCAGTGGGTGGGGAGTGGGGATGCCCTTGGTTGCTGGGTCACAGCACGGCCCTGTTCCTCACGCCTGTCTCTCCGCGCTGCACTGTGAGCCGTCTTTGGGCCGAGTTGTCTCCCTCAATCTGCCTGGTTTTGATCAGGCTTTCCGTCCCGGAGCTCAGAGACTTCCCCCGATGACAGTTTCATCAAAACGATTACATTCTGACACAAATCCTTGGTTTTGACAGTTCAACATTTTCTGACAAAACCCAAAAAGCAAACAAGGCACTCTTGGAAATTTCTCAACCAGCTGCAGCATAAAGTTGATGAGACTGTACATATTTGGGTGAGAAAAGGAATGGGAAACAACCATAAGCTTTCCTAGTTTGGTTCCCCAGGATTGTATTTCAAAGTGTGCCACAGACCTGACAAACCTCCAGCCCTGGCAAGCAAGGCACAAAGCAGCTACTGTCCCTCACGGCAGCACCACGACACAACCGCTTTGGACAGGAAGCAAAGGGAGAAGTTAGGGAGGAAAAGAACCAGATCTTTCCAGTGAAGCTTATGGAGGTTTGCTGGGGCTCTGGTTCCTCAGCATGGGAGGGACATGCTGAGCAGAGCAGGGTTCCCATCAGCTCGCCCAGCACCAGGGCCAAGGTGCAGTTAGTAGTCATTGGCTCAGAAGTGTCAACTATTCACACCCATCTTGCCTTTGAATATTTTTCCTGCATAACAGCAACCTGCTTCACCAAAATCCTTCAAAGTTGAGCTGTATTGAGCACACTTTTCCAACAGTCAGGTCCCTCTGCTCCTCCCCTCTTGCCAGCTCATCAGCTCCTCTCCTCATACTTCCTCAGTCTGAAAAAAAAGAGGAGGTAGAAAGAACACCCCCAAACCATACAGCATGTTAGGGATGGTGGTTCTTCTGTGTCATAAGTTGCTTTGCAAAGAGAAATACATTTTAAAAACTAATTTTCACAATGCTACTTTGGTTAAATAAAAAGGAAGTGTTGAAAAAAACAAAACACTCCTTGTGTTTGTTTACTTTTAGTAAGTACTGAAATATTTCTCGAGCCTGCCTTGCCCGGGTGAAAGGAACCCAGGGCTGCACAGGAGGATTCCGGGCCATTCAGGAATGCCTGGATGTGCCATATTTCTTTGGGAGACTGAAACAGGGAAAAGAGTATTAATTATTGCAACCTGGTCTAGAGGGGGGGTTCCCTGTTCATGGCAGGGGCGTTGGAACTTGATGATCTTTGAGGTCCCTTCCAACCTTAATGATTCTATGATTCCATAATGGGAAAGCATCCACTTGGCACTCCATTCATGCCGCCGTTTCCAGCACTTTGCTGAACTGGGCTCATCATGGAGAGGAAGGGCAAAGAGGCAGGGTTGGCTCCAGCTGCAACAGAAATCCATGGCTGGTGCTCCAGCCTGACGTGGGACGTGCAGCTCCTTGGCACGGGAGGGGGAGCTGGAGCAGGGGGGAGAGGCTTGATGTTAATTGAGAGTGATGCCTGAGATGGGAGAATCTGGAAAATGAGACCTTGAAGGTGGCTGTGCCAGCTATTAGGAAGCTTCTGCGAGATGGAGGAGGGGGTGAAGGGCTTTTCCTTTTTGAAAAGCTCTTCTTGGTTCCACTGGATGATCCCAATTTACAAACCAGCTGAGTCTGGAGATGTTGCAATAATACACTCATTAGCTCTCAGTGCCCTGGGGGCCTGCAGGGGGAGGTGGGATGGGTGCTGTAGGAGATAATTGCTGTGCACATCCGAACCCCTTAGGAGGTGCCAGGCTCTAATTTTGGTGAATTCCCCCGGGAGCTCAGCAGGAGGGATATCCTGTGCCTGCTGCTCCTGCAGCATGACCCCCAACCTGCCTGGCTGTGCACCAGCCCGTCGTGCTGGGCATCCATGGCTGCAGGAGGCACTGCAGGGTTGGGAAAAGTGAGTCAGCAGAGCATCTGAAGAGACATTTTGGCCTCAGCTGTAGAAACAAGTTGCAGTTCTGAGGCTGGGAAGGGAGCAGAGCTCCTGGGGGAGCTCCGGGCAGGAAGGTGATACAGGAATTACGTCAGCCAGAATGGAGCTTCTTGCCATGGGAGTCAGGCTGAACCCAGCCCTTTCTGAACTGGCCAGCAGAGAGGACACTCTTGAGCAGGTCTGAGGTCCCAGAGGTGTCAGGCTCCCACTACCCCTGTGGCTCCAGTGCTGGTGCTGGGTGCATGGGAGGGCACTGGGACACCCCAGGAACCGTCCCCTGGGCAGGGCTGTTGGCTTGCAAGGCACAAGGAGAAAGCAAGCAGGCCATGAGATGCAGGTGCATCCTGCTGGCAGAAGCTTCCCAAACCCAAAATATTTTAATGAAATATTTCAGTTTTAATGAACTGGGATTTTCTTTCCAAGCATGTCTCCAGCCCTGTGAGCCAGCCCATAGCCTGTTGTCCCTCCATCCCTCCACTCCTCCCAGTCCCTGCAGCCCTGGCCAGCACTCAGACCTCTGGCCAGGGCAAGAATGTGTGACCAACAGATTTTAAGCTGCCCAGGAGTCAAGCTGCTGACAAAAAAACTCTGTCTGCTCCCAGAATTACCCACAAATAGTTTGATTTCCCAAGCCCTTTAAACTGTGATATTCTAATAACATTTCCAGGAGACAATTTCATACACACAAAAGATACCAGCTGCCCCATACTGCTTGCAAGTCATTCCCTTCCAGAAGGATTTGTTCTTTCTTTCTTTCCCAGCAGCATTCCAAGCAGTGCTGGTCCTGTGGGGCTGCAGCACTGCCCAACCACTGCCCAGTACCACCAGTCCAAAGTCAAGAACCTGATGGCAAACACACCACCAAACTGACCATTGGGGCTGAAATGCAGCCCCCCTGTCCCACTCCCCCCCCCACCCCCCCCCCCCCCCAACTCCTCTCCCCACAGCCCCCTGCAGAACAGCAGAACAAAGAGAGAGAACACAAGAAGATTTCTTTAAAAAGCTGTTTCCATTTTCCATAGCATTGTTCAGTGGGTACAAGACTAAGCTATTTCCCCTGGGGTTTAGCCCAGCCTAAAAACAGGCACATTGTCTTTTACCATAACTGGATGTGCCTCACAGCCCCACGACACACGGATCTGGGGGCTTTTCTAAAGCATCTGCCTTGTCCCTTGTCCAGGATGGCCCCAAATTTGCTTTCAAGTGCTGGGCTTCACCATCAGGGTGGGAGGAAGGCCCCAGAGCTGGCTGGGCTGCAGCAGAGCCATGGGGAGGGGTGTCTAGTGGGGTCTGCAGCTGACCCAGGCTTATTCTAAGCAAAGAATTAAAGGCCACTGGACAGCTGGGTGCTGGGAGGCAGCCCCTCTCACCCACAGCTGTGCAGCCTCCTGCCCATGCGGGTGATGCTGCCTGCCCAGTTCCTCCCGTCTCTGCTTCACTCCTGTGCTTTCCAGCTGCTCCCCGGCGAGGAGGAGGAGGAGAAGCCATGAGGTCACCCCTGAGCACGTCCCTCCTTGATGTCTCCGTCCTCCCATTAGCTGGGTGCTCCCTGCCAGGCCCCGCGCCGGCGGGAGCAGCTTTGCCTTTTGCTTCCTTTCATCTGCCCCGCTCCATTCACCGCTGCGAGCACAGGCAGGGGAGGGTTTCCATGCTGAGGGACCCGCCAGAGCCCCTGGGGGCTTGCCATTAAAAGGAGGATGAAAAATGAGGGGAGAAGAAAAAAAGATGAGCCCAGCCAGCTCAGCTCTTTTCCCTTTTCCCCCCAAGTCAGATGCTCCTTAATTGGTCTGAGCTCAGCGGGTGCCTTGTGGGCCCCCCCGCCCCACCTGGACCACTGACCCCCCACCCACTGTCAGGACCCCACCACCCACCCTGGCACATCAGCTATGGGAAGAGGAGGTGGAGCTGCCACCAGCCCCCACCTCACTGCTCATCTCCCCCCTCAGCTCCCAAGCAAGACCTTTATTTCTGCAAAGATGTGACAGAAAAGGTGAACTAAATAATTGCAAAAACCTGAAAGGCATTTCTGTGGTGGGAAATGCATTCAGGGGAAGGGAGAAAAAATAAATAAGAGGGAAAGGTTTTGAACTGATGAAGAAAACAGGGTCTTGTCAAAGCATCCCAGAGAGACCCCATTTCCCATTAATGGAGAAAGCAAATTGGAGGCTAATTGCTGGATTGGTGGAGGGGTTTTTACATTGTATGAAACAGGATCTGTGCTGTGATTCATGCATTCTGTGCAGCAAGAGAGCAACTCGAGGAGACAAGCTGCTTTAGCAATCAGGCATCTCCGGGGTTGCTCGTGACGATGGTTTCAGAAGCAGTTTGTTGCCCTGGCACCAGAAGTATGCTGGTGGCTGGATAGGATGGGGCATCCAGCTCCTCCTCCATGTTCTGGAGAAAGACCACGAGTCCACCTGGCACAGGGCTGGAGCACGTGATGGTCCTGCAGCTTCCTGTGGTACCTCTGGCCACTCACCACCTTCTCCCAGCACCGTTTGCTGCCCTACTGCCCCAGAGATTTGTTGCCACGCTGAGGGTCAGGGTTTCTGGGCAGCAGGTTACTCATGGGCAATTGTCACCCAAATGGGAGCCAGTTTTATTCACCACTGGAATGGATGCAGAGGCTGCCAGAGGTGGGATTGCCAAGGGTGGGATTGTCAGAGATGGGATCTCCTCCTCTTCTGCTGCCTTGTGGGAGCCATCTCCATAGGAACAGTGATGGAGAGAAAAGGCAACACAGCAGCTCTGGGAAGCAGCTTGGCCCAGGGAGGGGGCATGGGGGAAGATTTACTGTTCTTCCTGCTTGAATGAAGAGAGAAGGAAGTAAAGGAAGATGAAGGACAAAAAGGGATGAAGACAGGAGAGGTATTTTCCACTTGCCTGATGGCTGAGTGGGCTTCATTTTGAGAGCTGTGGGGCATCTCATACATAAACAGTTCATGAGAAGGGGATCCCGGTGCCCAGTGGCTGCTACTTGAACATCACAATTGCAGATGGGCATCTTCAGGTCCTGGTGGGAGTCTGATCATGGGGAGGAGCATGTCAGAGCCTGCGTTTCCCCATATTTTCCAGCTGGGAAACTGCTGAGCAAATTTCAAAGCTCCTGAAAGTGAGGCCTAGATGAACATCAGTCAGAAGGTCTCCTGCAGGTTCCCCACCGAGGCCACCAAGATTCATGCCTGGCAAGTCATTCCCACTGTTGGTACCTGGTGGGATCACCAGGAGCAGGGAGCTCACCCCACTGCAAGCAAGCACAGTGATGCAGAGCAGTGCTGGAGCTGAAACACCCCCGCAGCTATTAAGGGAAAAGGAGCAGTGTCACACTCAGAGTCTGGCATGTCACTTTGTTACATAGTAACAGGAAAATATTTTATGCATCAAAAATAATATTTTGGCAAGATCCTTCCTAAGCACTTGTAAGTGCTTATCTCCATGCGGGGAGCTGGGTGCTGCAGGCCTTTGGACTTGGATGCTTTTCGTTCTTTGCACAAGGCTCAGCCTGGTGTAGACTCTGCTGCAAAGGGAAAAATAAAGACTGAGAGATTAATAAATACCTGCTGCACCCACCAAACTGTTTCTGTTCTTAAAATATAATTGTGTATGTGTTAAATGCTGGCTAATTAATGCGCACATATTTAGAGGAGGATTAACTGCAACGTAATCAATGCAGATCTATTATGTCTAATTACGTATGTATATCTATTACATAGCTCCTAATCTTCTATAAATACGGTTTTTATAATCACTTCGTTAGCAGGTATCTAAAGTAATGCAAAGAATTTGCAATACAAGTTAGACCCTGGATCCATTCCAGCTCAGGTAATTACACCCTGGCCTCTCTCAATCCCTCTGCAGCTCCCCCTGGGAATGCATTTATTTTTAACTTCCCATCCCAAACTCTCTAGCAGCTTCCCTGACAACCACGTGCCGTGTTGCACCGCGGCGCCGCAGCAGAGGGAGGGATGAGGGATCTCTACAGAGTGAACCTCAGAACATGCTGTGTATGTTTAGTCCATCAAAAACTGAGATTAGGTTATTATTAGTCCCCACAGAATATCAGTAACAGCTTTCTGGTCTGGCGAAATACTGTTAAATACTGAGGAGGATCAGAGAGGCTGGTGGGATGGAATCTCTCCGTCTGTCTGCCTGGCTGGTACCCCTCACCATCACTGTGCTACACAGCCCCTGCTCTCCTCAGAGACCCTTGGTTTTCTTCTTTTTATTCCTTTCTCTTTTCTCCCCACCCTTTTTTTAGCAATGGCCTTGGGAAGACTGTGTTGGGGTGTGATCTGTCCTGTGCAGCAACCAGTGAAGAGGTGGCAGCTGCATCAACACCAGGCTGTCCAGGGGGCTCAGGAAGCAAAGAACAACATACATGTTTCACCACAAGCCCGATTACACTGGGGTTAAGTTTGGCACTTCAGTAGTCAAAACATCTTCCAAATGTCTCCTCAGGCTGGAAAACCCCCTCCAATAGCCACAGCAAGGGGGAAGCTGTAACCCAATCTGCTGCTCCAGATTATTCAGTGTTCAACCATGTAATTGAGATTAATCACTTCTTCCTGTGATGCCCAGAAATACCTTTCATGTCTGGAGCACTCTTCACTGTTCTGAGAGACTTGAACTTTGATAGTTGCAGGGTGATGGAGCTGGAAGAGAAGAGGGCAAGGTGGGGGTTCATCAGCCCCAGCACCTGCACCAGCACCGTGAGCACTTGTCAAGCATCCCGGGCTGGTCTGCAAGGTCACTATTCAAGCGGGAGTCTTGAGGAACCAGCTTCTCTGCCTTTGTCCCATCATGTTGTGCTTCATCCCATCAGTCCATGTTGTGACAGAGATTAATTATTAGCTGGCTAACTGGCAAAACCCTCTCCTGTGAGCTTCCCAGGGTCTGCAGTAGCATCAAGCCAGGCACAAGCCCTCCCTGCCCACTCCTGCCCACGGGACAGCATGACTGAATGTGTTTTGCTCCCTGGCTTCCACCAGGCTGCTCTGGGAAGGTGAGGAACCCTCTCAGATGCTGGAGGTAAACAAGGTGACTGCCATCAGAAGTGCACACAAGGCACTGTGCTGCAGATGTGTAGGTTTTCCCTTAGAATTCTCTAGGATTTGGTAACACAATTGCATAATAACCTTCAAAAAGCTGCAGTGGTTTCCCATCCTGGAAGAGGTGGGAAACTCCCTCAGTATTCATAAGAAAAGCATCCAGGACTTTGCCTGCATTTTCCTTGGTGTTGTCATCTCACAGGGCTGATGGTTTGAAGCACATCCAGAAGAGCAGAGAAGAGCAGTGTCCAGAGCTAGGAAAGCCAGGTTTGGGGGTCAGAACATTCCAGCCATAAGGATGGTGTCACTGCAGGGACACAGTGCACATCCCAGGACATGGGATGGGTGAAGGCAGCTTGGCTGGGGTGAGGAGGTGACATGATGGGGAAAGGAGCAGGTTCCTGCTCAAAAAGGGTGCTGGGAAAGCAGGTCATGCTGCCAGCACAGCCGTGTGTGCAGGCTTTGCTTTTCCATTCCAATCTAAAGACCCTAGAATATTGTGTTCCAGCTGACAACTCATAAAAGCCGTCGTGTCCTGTCTCACAGCAAACATCTGCCAGCAGTATGGCTCCCACAGGGATAAAAGCTCCAACAGGACTTGAAGGTCTTTTTTGGGGGCTCACTGAAAGTGAGCAGAGGGAGAAAGAGGAGTGTGCCAGTCTGGGCTTGACCTCCCAGCAGAGGTGCTCCTTGGTCCTCTTGGCCAGCCTCACAGGAGAAGCAGCTCCAGATCAGGACTGATCAGACCCCAGAGAGATGGACCAAAGGCCAGCAGCTTCCCCCTGGCAGGTAACCCGAGGAGGAGTGAGCTGAGCTGTTCTTAGAGGCTGCACCTTAATAGTGCCTGTTCTTGGCACCAAGCAGGACACTGGGGGCTTGTTGGTTCTGCTCTGGGGATGGGATGAGCTGGCACATTGCCAGACCCTGCCTAGAGTCTCTGAGCCCCTTCTTGGCACCAGCAGCACTTGGCCTTGTGGGGCTTGAGAGCTGAGCATGTGGTGTGACACGAGAAATCTTGGGCAGCCCAGATGGGAGTGATGGCACAGCCCCCAGGGCACAGCCCTGGTGGCACAGCCCCCATGGCACAGCTCCTAACAGAGCTGGGCAGCATCTGCCACAGAGAAAAATACACAGAAGAAGGTGAGCCAGGGCAAGGCAAACAAAAGCCGTGTGTGGCATCACAGCAACTGTGTGCAAAGGAAATGAGTAAAGACCCTCCAGGACTCACTAATGGCTTCCACCCTGTGCCTCTGTCTGCACGAGGTCTTCACTGTGCTCGTTTGGAAACATCCCATATCCCACAGCCCCTCATTATCCTACTTGTGTTCACCGCAGTTCTCCATAAATATTTGATGAGCATCCTCTTTGCAAGCCTCTCTTTTGGGTTTGCCCAGAGAAACTCTGTGTGTGAACAGGAAAAGAGAGGAGAAGGGAAACGAATAACAAGAATTATCATGGAAAAGAGTGGGAGGATCTGAGGGGGTGGCAGGGAAAAGACCCTTCAATCTCTCCAAGATAACTAGGTTGTCCTGGCTCTGCTGTGCTTGGCTGATAAAGGGAGAGCAGCTCATCCCTCAGCCAGGGAAACATTGCTGAGGGTTATTCCTTGGGAGGGCTGCTCAGTTGCATTGCACAGGGGGACAGACCTGGCCCTGTCATGTGTCCCTGGAGCAGGAGAAGAGGAGAGTGAAGAGAGGGGACACAGCCCTGTCATCTCTCCTCCCTTACAGAGACACATCCCCTCGCTGTGCCTTACATGGCTGGCAGGTTTTCTGGCCAGGAGCTGCTTCTCAGACCCCAGCAGCCTCGACAGATCTCGACAGAATCACAGAATGGTTTGGGTTGGAACAGACTTTGAAGATCAACCAGGTCCCTGCATGGGCAGGGACACCTCCCACCAGCCCAGGTTGCTCCAAGCCCCATCCAACCTGCCGTTCAACACTGCCAGGGATGGGGCAGCCACAGCTTCCCTGGGCAACCTGGGCCAGGCTCTCACCACCCTATTCGTGAAGAATTTCCTCCTAATGTCTAATCTAAATCTCCCCTCTTACAGTTTTAATCCATTCCCCCTTGTCCTCTCACTACAGGCCCTAGTAAAAAGATGGGAGTTTTTGATACTGCACACACCAGCCAGAGCTTCCTCCTGGCTGAGCAGGGTTCCCTGCACACTGCGTCCTCCACATCCTGACCTGGGTTCAGCCCTGGCCTTCCCTGGGCCATCCCTCACTGCTGCCATCTGCCCCTCCATCTGGCTCTGGCACCTGGGGTTCCTCCTGGAGCTGCCCTCTCTCCTCTCCCATTGCTAGGTGCTGCAGACCTGGTCACCAGCTTTCTCTGCTGCAGTCTCCAAGGTGTGGTCTGAGCCCTCTCCACCACCACCCCCACCAAGGGAGAGCCTCTTGCAGCATGCCTATCCTTCAACTTCACAAGCTTCAAGCCAGGCTTGGCTGGGAAGCAAGAATTCCATTTAGAGAAAGAAAAAAAAAAAAAACAAAACAACAACCCTGAGGTTTGGAAATTGGTTTTCATCATCATTTTGAAGAGAGAGAACTGTTGATGACTACAAGCCAGAAAGGGAGCTGCTGGCACCGCTCTCCCTGGCCACTCTTGGCCATGGGCACATTCATGGAGTACCAGCCCCATGGCCCATCCTGCTTCTCTGGCAGATGCAGGACCTGGGGCAGATCCTGAACAGTTCCTCAGCTCTCTCCTGAGAGCTTCTGTTATAGACCCCATCAATCTTCTCAGCTGAAGTGCTGTCCAAAGCGATAACATTCCCGTCCCGCTGGAGAAGCTGTATTGCAAATTCCAAAGTGTTTCCCAGAAAGGGGTGAGCTGGGGCTGAGCCAGAGGGGTGAGGGTTGGTGGGGGGCTGGGGCTGCCCATGGGACCAGACCAGTGGTCACTGTGGCCCCTCTGTAACTCAAGACTTCCCTAATGATGGAGGAAAATGCCACAGGTGTCTTCCAGGACAAAGATGTTAGGACACCCACATCCCTCCTTTGGCCATGGAGCCCACACATCCTTTGAACCCTTGGAAGGAGACATTTATTTCCCAGATTTTCCTTTATCTGATGCTTTTTTGAGGTATGTATTTTGTGAAAGAGGAGCTGGACTTCCACCCTTTCCTTTGCAAAAGTACGGAGCTTGCCGTTGGGGAATTTTTCCTGCTGAGGCACATTCCTAAATAAATAAATAAAGCAGTTAAATAATTTCCTGTCTAATTGGTAAGAGGATGAAATAAGTGACCTAATCAGGCTTTTCTGTCTCTGATTTCTGCCTAACTCTGATGTTACTTGCCCCAGCTTGATAGTACAGCAAACCCAACGTGTGTGGTGGAGTTATTCCCATTTACACCAGAGCAGTTGTGGGAAGCATCAGGCTCGTAGGCACTAAGCTTTCCTCAGCTCATTTTAATCCTCTTGAACCTTACCTGGAGCTGCAGAGCCCATGAAGTTTTTCTGTGCATCCCTGTTCTTCCTGCCAGGGAGCAGGCCAGCCTGGATTCCTGCAGTGACAACACCAAGTACTACCAGACTACCCAAACCAGGACTGGTCTCCTGTGCCCCACCACAGCCAACAAAGCATGTGGGGAACATCCAATTCCAGCTGGCACAAGGAAAACCCTTCCAAGATGTATTTGTTAGAGTGGGATGAAAAAATGACTAACACCCTCCTGAGGACCAGTCCCATCACCTGCTCGGTCTCAGCAAGCAGAGGCAGAACCAGAATTGGGCTTCAGGGTGGAATTTGGTGATTTCCAACTGGCTTTGCTGGAATGGAACCATGCTGTCCGCTCCCCGCCCCCCCGTGCCTCCACTCCCACCCCCACTGAAGGGCTGCACCTTCACTCTCCACTTTTTCCAACCTAACATTAGCTCCCAGTGTCATCTCTTCCTCTAGATTAGAGAGGCTCCTTTGCCTCTCTCTGTTTCACTTTTTCCCTGAAATTTTTCACCTGTTTGCCTTTCCTCAGTCCTATCTATCTAATTACACATTCCTCTACCTTTCTAAATCTTGCTGACACCCTTTCAACAAGTTGAAGGTCAGTGGCATGACTCTTCTCCCTTGCTTTTCTGCCTCCACCACCCCAACATGCACAGGTTGCAGTCTTCAGACTTTCCTGTGGTCTGGTCCCCACTATAAAACTGATTTTTCCCTCCTGGTTTAATGACTGGTCCTCCCAAAAGAAACCATGAGACTAATTGTTCATCCACACAGAGTGGAGGGTTCCCAGAGAGGGGCCAGTGAGATGTCCCTGCAGGTGAGAACATCTGCCAAACCATCCAGTTCATCGTCCTCTACCACCTCCTCAACCTCCTCCTCCTCCACAGCCATCTTCATGCAATGCTTCTCTGCTCTCCTCATCTTCTCCCTCATGCTCAACAGCCAAATTCTTTTGCATCTTCTTGTTTTTTTGTGGTGTGTGACCAGGGTCCCAGCTGGCACAGGCAGGTCTGGTGGGGATGGCCAAGGCTCCATGTTAGGGAAGGACAAGGTGCTCCCCCCTGCTGTAGGCTGCCCTGCCTGGATTGAAGCCCTCAATGAAATTTGTCAAGTTAATCCAGTTTGGACATTGCTGACTTCTGCATCCTCCCTCCACTGCTGCTTTTCCCTCTCTCCGTGACTCCCCCAGAGCTGCCTTATCTCCATGTCATTTGTTATTCGTCCCACATCCACACTGTTTGTTGCTGCATGAGACAGTAAAATAAAGTCAGTTCTGGCCTCAGGGGACCATGTGCTCTGAAAGGAGAGGGACACAGTGGCAAGAGATGCTGGGGACTCGGGAACAGCAGTGACATGGGGCTTTTTAACCATGCTTTACATTATGAGCTCATTCCCCATGGATATCACAGAGGGAATAAGAGTGAGAGCAACTGGTTTGAGGCACTGGATGGAGAGGAGGCAGCCCAGGAAAGCTGGTTCATCACCTGCCCTGGGCCATGCTTATGGAGCCTGCACAGCCTGATGGCTCAGGAGGCTCTTTGATCCCCACCAGAGATTAAAAGCAATGTAATTTATTTTTTGCCACTTTTTTAGCCAGGCTGACAGAAGGAGAAGCTGCTGTGAATGCTCCCCCACCCCAGCCCAGGGTGTGCACGGGTCCATGTGAGGTGGTGGGTGCTGGAGACGTGACCCCATCCCCTGTGGAGCTGCTGCTGGGAGGGTCCAAGGGGGAGATGAAGTTTGCACCAGACCAGGAGCTCCCTCTTTTTCCCACTGCATGGCTCTGCTGTCACAGTGCACAACCACAGCTGAGGGCTCCAGGACAGCCTGGGCCAGGGGCACCTCTCAGGGCTGACATGCGGCCCCTGACTCCAAAAGCCACAGCCTTGATGCACATGGGGAGCCTCAGGCTTCTGCCTGGAGACAGAACTGTTCCAGTGCCCATCCCACAGCCACCACTTCTCCCTCTTGGCTGAGGAGGGCTGTGGGGACATGGTCATATTTGGCTGCAGCAGCAGGGGAGAGCTGCTGCTGTGGGAGAGGAGCAGCATGGACCCCTCCGACAGGATCCCTGTGATATCTCCTGAGCACCCACACGTGCATCCCCACACCCTGCCCCATGTTTTGGCTGCAGCAAGAGTTCCCACACAGCTCCAGTGCTCTGCAGAGGGAGCATCTTTCTAGACACCCAAGGTGACACGGTGGCATGTTCCTGCTGTGGTGGCATCTTCCTGCTGTGGCATTTCCCCCCATTCCTGAGGACGAGCAGTGTCTGCCAATGTGCTCATGAGCTTCTGTCTCTCACAAAGATGAATTTCAGAGGAGGGACCATTTATCACACCTTGTACCTACATTTATTTTGATTCAGTCTTTTAAGCTGGCTTTGTTTTGTTGGGTTTTGGCTGTTGGGTTTTGATTTTTTTTGCTTTTGACAGTTTGCTTTGTGAAGGGAAGAGCTGGGGGACCCATCCATTATGGTGCACAGCACCAGGGCAGCCTCACAAGGTGCAGGGGGGAAAGAAGGGCTGGTCCTGCCACCTCCTGTTCAGCACTGCCATCCCACTTCTTATTTTCCTCTAAGGAACAACGGCTCAGGGCAGCTTTTAGTATTATCCTTAATAGGAGAAATTAAAGACCACAAACTGAAAAGCAAATTCCCCAAACATAGGGCAGGCCACAAAGACAAAACAAGCAAGTCGTTGCTTTTTTCTCTATGAGAAGTTCACATTTTTTCAGCCAAATGTTTTTTTTAAAAATTAAAGCAAACAAGTTTTGAGGCTTTTGTTTGTTGGGGTTTTGTTACGGCTTTTGTGTGCGCATGAATGCGCATGTGCACGTGTGGAATCTCTCTCTCCAGCTTTTTTCCCAGGGGAAGCCAAAGCAGGGAAATAAAACCTAAAATGTGGGGTTTTTTTTTATCGTTGCTGTTCAGAAACTGAACCATCTCGGCTATGCAAGGATCCCTGCAGAAGAAGGTAATTGAGATCACAGAGCCACTTTCACCCCGCACGCATTTTGACGAATATTATTTGATCCACCAGTTCAAAGCTGTTTGGGTTTTGGGGGTTTATTTTGTTTTGGTTCCTTTTTTGCTGTATGGCAAAAGTTTCCTGCAAACCAGAGGTTTATGGGGTCTGTTCCCTCCTGCCCAGCCTGTCCCCCAGTGTCCAGGGATGTGCTGACCTCTGTGCCACAGCCCTGTGTCCAGGAGGATGCCTCAAAGCCACCAATTCAAGTGACATCATGTGGCTCGTGATCTGACTGCTGGAGGAGAAGGAAAAGCGAGTGAGCTGGGCCAAAAAGTGTAAATAAACGACATATGGTTTGAGGGACCCAGGCAGGGAAACCTCTAATCAGCTTCTATTTAACAAATTGCCTAACTAACACTATGAGCTCATGCCTCACAGACACGGTCACAGGCTCAGCCCTTTCCGGCGGATTGAGGCACTAATGAAGCCACAAACAGGCAGGAGCCTTTGCTGCTGCTGGTGGCAAAGCTGAGCAGCTCTGGTGACCTCAGGGTGCCCATCCCAACCACACCACCCAGCACCCCATCCAGGTGCTTGTTCCTACAGCAGTGCTCACTCTGTGGCCAGTTTCATCCCCATCCAGAAGCCTACCTGGATGCAAATTGATCCATGGGGATTAATCCCTGCTCCCCATCCAGGAGCTGGCTCCCCATGCTGCCCCAAGTGCAGGGGGTTGGAGCCAGGCTCCCCAGCAGTGGAGGAAGGGGAAGAAGTAGCACCCTGATTCCTCTACCCCAACACCACTCCTGACACTTTTTTCCCTGTATCCTACTTATCACTGGGACCAGAGCCCCAGACGGGCCATGGGACGCAGGGAGAGATAAGAGTCTTCTCACATTACCCGAAGCTGCCTTTCCACCACTTGATAGCATTAATTATGACTTATTCTAATATAAAAGAAACCCTTCAGAAAGGTTCCCCCTGCCTTGCCTCCATCTCCATGTCCATTATGGGGACACCTCCCCCCTACCCCTTCCCCAAGCCCACAGGACTTCCCAGTTTTCAGCAATATGAGATACAGGGGTTTCTTTGAAAAACACTGCAGGCTGGCAACTTTCCCACCAAGTTTCAAATCTCACTGGATAATATCCTCCATATTCCTTTATAGAAACCAGAAATTCAGGCTTTTTCTGCGTGCTCACCAGAGCTGGAAGGGGAGCAGGGCCCAGCCCTCCTTAGCAGCCAGTGGGTAAAGGCAGCAGCTGCAACACGGGGCAAAACTTTTCTGACAAGTAGTTTGTTTGCCAGAAAGTGCAGTTGCAGGTCAACCAAGACAAGTAACTAAATGTCAACGATATTGTACCCAAAAAACCCTCCCACAAAATCAGATAAAGTCAGTGAGGTTGAAACGTTTTGTTATTATGCTTTTCCAGGGATGCTTTTCCAGGGAAGCTTTCTGAATTTATTTTGTTTTCCTCTGAAAGACCAAAGTGGCCCATGTTTAATTCAAACCCACTGAAGGAGCTAAAACAGAAAAAAAAATAATAATAAAAAAAGGAAAGCTTGTGAAAGCAAATGGGCTGTTTGTTTTACAATTGAACAAAACATTTTGCTTGACTTGAAACAGGTTTTGGAGGGGGGGATTTTTTTATTTTGCTTTTCATTTTGCTGAGTGCAAGCTTGTTTTTTGTCAAGGGCTCCAAACTTGCCTATTACCCCCGTGGAAAGATGGGCTGCTGAGGGGCTGCTAAAGTCACAAGCCTCAGTGCTGGGAGGGTTATTAAAATCATATAGTCCCCAGAAAGGTCACGTGCCTGCAAATAATCAATTTCTCCAGCTCTCAGGAATTCTCAGCCTAAGTAATAAAGGATTATCCTGAAAGGGCACAGTGCTGGGAAGGGCTCTGGTGAGGCAGGAGGGGACCACTCTGGGGCTTCCCACTGCTGGGGTGCCTGCAGAGAGGACTTATTTTAACCTCAGTTAAAAATGTGGGGAAAACTTGTTTTCTCTCCCAGTAGGGGAAATAAACAATTCTGGTCTCACCTGGTTCTGCTGGCTGCACCCATGAGCATCTCCCTGAGGATATGGGAACATGGCACATGCACTCTGTGAGCAGAGAGGGAGGAAGGGGTCACATATTTCCATATAATTTATAGTGGTAGTAGACGAGAAGCTTATAGTGGTAGTAGATGAGAAGCTGGACATGAGCCACCAGTGAGTGCTGGAGCCCAGAGAGCCAACCCCATCCTGGGCTGCATCACAAGAAGTGTGTCCAGCAGGGCCAGGGAGGTGATTCTGCCCCTCTGCTCTGGTCAGACCCCAGCTGGAATACTGTGTACAGCTCTGGTGCCTTCAGCACAAGAAAGATATAGACCTGTTGGAGAGGGTCCAGAGAAGGGCCACCAAGATGATCAAGGGCTGGAGCAGCTCTGCTCTGGAGACAGGCTGGGAGGGTTGGGGTGTTCAGCCTGGAGAAGAGAAGGCTCCAGGGAGACCTGAGAGCAGCTTCCAGTGCCTGAAGGGGCTCCAGGAAAGCTGGGGAGGGGCTTTTCATCAGAGAAGACAGTGATAGGACAAGGGGTAATGGTTTTAAACTGAGAGAGGGGAGATTTAGGTCAGATTTAGGAAGAAATTCTTCACTATCAGGGTGGTGAGGAACTGGAATGGGTTGCCCAGGGAGGTTGTTGATGCCCCATCCCTGGAGGTTTTTAAGGCCAGGCTGGACGACGTTTTGTGCAGCCTGGTCTAGTGGTTCCCTGTTCATGGCAGGGGGGCTGGAACTTGATGGTCTTTAGTGTCTCTTCCAGCTTTAATGATTCTATGATTCTACCTTTTCTTCCCATTTCTTCCCACCAAGCTGTGCCTTCCCCTTGGGACACAGGCTCCCTGGAAGTCAAGACTTGCTGGGTAGGGGAGAAGAAGGGGCAGCAGCTGGTCCATCCGCAGGACCCAGAGGTTTATCGTTTTATTATCTGGTGCTCCCAGACACAGTGGGCAAGGAGGTTTCCCCGGGGGGAAAGCCTTTGCTCTGAGCATTGCAGGACAGGAGCAGAGCTGAGCACAGGGGCAGCAAGAGGGTGACAGGCCCTGAAATGGGAATTCAGCCCCAGGACTGGCTCCAGAGGAGCTGGATGAGGGAAATGCCACCCCAAGGACTGGCTGGAGGAAAAGGAACTGAGTAGCACAGAAAAAGACAATAAAGAGCCCTAAAAGACGGCTTTAAAAAAGGCCCTTAAAACCCTTCAGACCATCATGGCTTGAGTCTGACTCAGAAAGAAGCTGCTTTGCAGCAGCCAAAATGGCAGCTCAGGCTGGAAGGACCCTGTCCAAGGCCAGGGGTTGTAAAGCAGCCCTGGGGAAAGAGGGACAAAGCCCTGAGCTGGGGCCAGAGCAGGGGCCCAGGCGCCCATCAAACAGGTGCATGCAAAGCAAATGTCAGCTCAGCGAAATGGAATTGTTCCCTCCCAGCCCTCTGAAGTGGAACTGCCAGGCTCCCCACTGCTCTTAATCTATATCACATTGAGTAGCTAAATATATTCACAGTATAATACAGCAGGGCCTTACTAATCTGCCCTTCATCATTTGGACACACAAAAATGGCTCTCTCCGCATCCCAGCACAGGTTTAATAGCTGAGCCATCAGGCTGAAGGTCTCCTATTACCACGACTTCATCGTTTTGGCAAGGGTGACTGGAGCATGCTCACGAGGACATTACAGAGGATGCACATCAGTAATTGAAACAAAACTGCAGTTGTCAAAATGAATGAGCAAAGTGTGTTTCCTGCTGTCCCAACCTTGCCCTTCTCCGATTTCGTTTGTTTGAGAAACAAATTGCATTTGTTAATGTGCAAAACAATTCTCCCAGTCATTAGTGTGACTCAGCTCCTAATCCTGGGAGTATTTTCATTGTTTGAACTTCAGTCCCCATCCCCAGCAGTGCAGGTTCTGTCCTGGCTCCATCCTTGTGGGATCAGGGCTGTCTGGGGAGTGATGCCGAGAGACCTTCCTTGGGCTGGGTCTTTAGGATCAATTACAGGACATTATTCCTGTTCTCCTGCGTGGGAAACAGCAGGATGCTCACCAGTCATGGAGTGATGTCACATGAATCTGTGCTATAAAAGGGATATGCGGGCTCAGACACCCACAGATAACTGACTTTACCCACCAAATCTGTGCAAGAAATGTTCCCTGTGGAGGCTGGGTGTAGGCTGGATCCCATCTTTGGTGTGTGCTGGAGATTACCCTCATCAGCCTTTGCCTGGTGGGAAGAGCCCTGCTACCACATCCCAGGGGAAAACAGGAGCTGGGGTGGGGAGGCCGTGGCGCCCCAGGGTGGGTAGCCAAGATGCTGCCTTGTGCTCAGCCACCCACAGCCAGCCAGCCCCATCTCCCACTCTCTGGGTCTGAATTAGCATTCCCCAAATCCTTTTAATGCAGCAAATCTGATAAGGGATCTGCCTGTATTGGACTTTTTCCCCCCCTCTTTGACACACAAGCCAGCTGGCTGGGTGGCAGTTCGAGGAGGAATCAAACATTCAGTAACAAATGAGTAAATCAAGTTACCATTTTACATCTCTTTAAGTTGTTTCCCTCTAAAGAGCTCCCCAGATTTTATCTCAGGTAGCTTAATTCAACCAGGAGAGCAAGAGCTCCTGGAGCTCCCTTACCAAGGGAAGGGCAGCCCCCACAAGGTAAAAGAAAGCTTTGCTCAGGAAAGCCAGCAAACAGGAAGGCAGGGATAATTGATTGTGCCTTGTGGGAAGGTCCAGTAAACAGCCAGGAGTCCCTGGGTCCCCAGGCTCAGAACTGCTCAGAGGGGAGTGAAGCATCTGTGAGGAGGGGGCAGTTGTAGCCTGGGGAGGCTGAGCCCCCCCAGCCATCACCTGTGTGCAGGTGGTTTGCACATCAGCAGCTTCTTCCATGCATCCTGCCATGTTCCTGTGAGCAGGTTTTACTGAAGGCTTTTGTTGCCCCCTCTCTGGGGTTCAGAGACTTCCCCAGGTTACACCTTACTCAGCTCAATCTCAGACTGTTGCTCCCCAGGACCAGCCATCTCCAACCCACAAACTCACAAGGACCAGGGGTTTGTGCCTTGAAAGTCAAAGCTGCTCGTCGAGGCAAAACCTGAGCAATCACTGCCACTAGAAAAGCACCCATGGGCATGTGGCCACCATTGTCCTCCTGTCCTAGGCTGCTCCATTTAGGTGCCGACTCTGAGGTGAAGATCACATCATTTCACCTGGGCTGTGAACCTTCTGTGTGTGTCCCCTCAAGCCCTGGACCAGAAGGTCTGCTTGCACACTCTGCACTGAGTGCACAGAAACGTGTCTTCCTCACATGTGCATCTGGAATAGGCATCTCTGTACTGGGAGAACTGGGCAGCTGCTGCTGAGCTTTGCCATTTTCTTCTTCTCAAGTCTCTCTATACAGAAAGTCACCAAGATTTCCCTAATCTGAGAGATAATTACCTGAGGAATTTCCAGTCAGGCTTCGTTGGCCATGGCATTTCACTGCTCTTTCAAAAATCCCTGATGTCTTCCTATCCCAAAACAGAACAGAAACAGAAAACAAATCAATCCACATAACAACAGCACGACCAGCTTTTCTCTAGCCTGGGAGTGGGGGGGAGGTTGGGAAAGAAAGGGAGGAGAGATGGAGCGATAGGGAGAGAAGGGAGAGAAAGTGCAGGGATGAGGAGGGGCAGCATTTATGGACTCATTGGAAACCATCAATCACTGTTAGTGCAATAGGCTATTTAGAACTGGTGAGTATTACATTCCAGCAGAATGTGATGAATAACAGGAGGAAAAACATTCCCACTGTAGAAGAACAAAAACAAGACTTCCCTATTCCCCGAGCTGCAAGCCCCAGCCAAACATCCCCAACCTGGGAGAAGGTGCCCTGGGAAACCTGCACCCAAGCCAGGGGCCACAACAAAAGGGCCAGGACACAGTGAAGGGTAGAGGGGGGAACTGTAATGGGAACCTTAAGGACCTCGTTTTCACAATCCAAACCTCCAGCTGGGGTGGGAGGGATTGGGGATGGCTCATTTTGCCTTAATTATCACCCAGCCCCTTGCTAATTATTAGCAACTGGGGCCAGTCTGCTCAGATAAGATAAGGCTCCAGGCTCCCCCAAGCCCTGCACTCTTTAGGGTCTCAAAAGGGTTTTTCCTGCCTGTGGGATCTCCCAGTGCTGATCCTGGCATCTCCCTGCCTGTAGCTTGGCTCTGGGCACAGGTCAGGGCTGCCCACCCACTTCTGCTTGTGCAAACCCTGAAAACACCAACCTGGGGCTTCTGTTGTGTGATGGAGATTGGCATTGGTTGCATCCCTGCTGTCGCTCACCAAAAGCAGTCATCAACAGCATCTCTGCTTAATTAGACAGGCTGGTAATGAGAGCTAAGGGCCCTTGAGGCTCGTCTGACATCACCAGGTATTGCTGTCAAGCAGACACAGAGAAAAGCACTGAGACTCAGCCGGAACATCCCAGGAATTAAGGAATGGAAGGAGGAAAGGGAGACATCCTGAACTGGGCTGATTCAGGGGATATCAAATCATTGCAATGGGGGCACTTGGGTTTATGATGAAGAATTAATTTGGCATGAGCATAAATGTGAAAGGGAAAGGCTGGTGCAGCTCGAGTGACCTTTCCCTGGAGCTGTGCGGGTTGTGGCGGTGATGAATGGGACACCTGAAGTGCTGGCACAAAGAGTGTCACCCGCAGGTCACCTCCTTTTGTGCAGCAGGAGGGCAACTGCCCTTCGGGGCAAGAGCCCAGATCCCCAGGTTGCTGTGGGAGGTCACACCGAGGCATTCCCATTTCTGGACGTGGGCTGGGACTTCTTGAAGCTGGCCAGACCCCCCGGTCCCATTTATTAACTCCCTTTGCCCAACAGGCATGGAGCAAGCCACTCCATACCGGTCCACTTGGGCAGATGATGTAAACTGAAGGTCTGGAGAACATCTCCATGGTCCAGACTCTGATCCACACCCCATCCAGAGATGCAGCTGCTCCTGTGGGAACAGAAAGGCACTATTCCACCAAGGTGTGAGTGGGGGGAGGATTCCTGGCACAGAACCCACCTCCCAACCGGAATGGTGACACCTGGGGAGAATCTGGAAGCAAGGGTCCCCTCGGGATCCTGGTCCCGTGTCCCCCTGGGGTGCACAGGCAGGGTGCAGGGAGCATTCCTGCCATGTGGCAGCCGTCCCATCCCGGGGACCGCTCCGATGGGAGAATGACTCAGAGGGACTCCGCTGTGGGTGTGTTTCCTATTAGGGCCATTCAAGTCTCCACAATTAGGAATGTAACTCAACCAGAGTGTGAATCTTTAATAGGAAACATCCCCTAGATGCTCATGAGAGGGCCCCGAGGAAGATGCCAGCCCTCAGAAAGGGCTCGGGGGGTTGTGTGCGAGAGCCGCCGGGATGGCTCCCACATGAGGAGGCATCAAAGGGGGAGGATGCAGTCCCGGGGTCTCCTCGGCCACTTCTGCCAACTTTGATCAGGGTTTGTCTTCTGACTCTGAAACATTTTTTTCACACTTGTTTCCCAAGTGTGAAGAGCCTGAAGCCATGTTGGAAACTCTGAGACAATTCTGGATTCCTTTGCAACAAAGCCAAGGCCAGGACAATGGGACTTTGATGTTATTGACATATTGGTTCAGAGTTTCCTTGTTTCCATTTCCCAGCATTAGGACAGACCATAGGGCTGCTGCTTTGCTCTGTTTAATTAGTTAATGTTTGTACAGTGCTTGGAGAATATAAAGTGCTCAGTAAGTGGAAAGCGTTCTACTTATTATTATGCCTTCCCATATTCACTGGCTGCATCTGGTAGAGCTGAAAAAGCTTTAAAAGAAAAAAAAATTAAAAAGGTCAAGTGAGTTTATTTTATTTAAATGTAAAATAAAATTCTAGTGCTGAGCAGAGGTAATGGACTGGTAGGCCCAGGGAGGGAAGGGCTCTGTGTACCTGCAGAGCAGAGACAGGGCAGACTGTGCCAAACTGAGTCTCCTTGTTGTCATCCCAAGCTGCCCCATCGTTGTGTGCCTCCAGTCTGGTGTGGACAGACCCCTCCCAGTGGCAGAAGGACTCAGTTCGTGGGACACCGTGCCACCACCAGGCAGAGCTGGGCTGGAAACTGGTTTGCACAGGCCAAACACCTACCAGATCCAGCAGCCACCTCCCTGTGGTGCTGCCAGGTCCCCGGGTCCCCACAGCTCACACCCTGTGTGCCTGACCCGCCAGCCCATGCCTCAGCACCCCCCACATCCCCATCTTCTGTTCCTCACTGCTGGATGGCAAGGTGCTGTGAGAGGTCCTCCAGGGTGTTCTGAACAGGTGAGAATGGGGAAGCTCCTGTAGCACCAGTGATGCCCCAGCACTGCCCCAGCTCCACCACTCTCAGTGAGGCTGGGGGATGCTGCCACCGAGGACAGGTCCACTTGTGAGCAGGGACCTAGGGTTGAGGTTGTCTGGATCTTTTAGGGATTGTTGTTCCCTTTTTCCTTCCCTTGAGTAAGGTTTAGCCTCATTGTGATTCCTCTCCTTCCTGGTGATAACTTTTGACGAGCTGCACTGAAGTCCCAGCCTTCAGCAGCCCACACCAACCCTCCCACCCCAGCCTTTCCCCCACCAAATATGTTTGTATTTTTAACATTTTAGGCAACAATCTTAAACCAAAACAGATGTGACAATGAATATTTATCTGCAGCATCTCAGTATGGGATTTTCTCTTCTACTCGATAAAATAAACTGCTCGTGATACAGAACAACATTTCTCCTAATATACAATACACAGGGGGCAGGAGGGGAATTAGCAGATGAACTCGGCATTAAAGCCATTTAAAATCAAAAGAGCAGCAACATTTACATGCGAGGAGAACAGTTGGTTGCTTTCAGTGAGATCCTGGTGTGTTGGGGTTTTTTTTTAATTCCTTGAGGCATGCAAACACTATGCAGAAAGGTTATTGTGAATGCCAAGCAGGGCAGATAAGAAGGGGTCTGTCCCTGTGGGGGGAGGAGAAGGTGAGGGCAGCCCCTCCAATCCCGAGTGGAGCTGGGCAGGGAATGCCAAGGGGCAGTGGGAGACAAGGAGCAGGGGAAGAAGGGGAAGGTGAGCATGGCTGGAGTGACAAGGGGGTCACCACACCTCAGTCCCAGCTTGGAGTCCTTTCTGTGGGCAGTGCCAAGGCGATGGCTCTCCCCCTGTTCCTCTTGAGACAAACCAGCCTCCCCTGAGCTGACTTGAAGCAGTAAGAGTTTATTACCACTCATCAGGTGAGCGGGAGCCAAGGTGAAGCCTCTCTGCTCATGCTGTTTCCATGGACAGGGTGCTGGGTTTTACCTTCTTGGGGCTGATGCACTGAGGATCTGAGGGTGGGATGCTGCAGGGTCCCTCACCCCCAAGGGTGGGCTGAGCTCCTGTCCCACAGAGTGTCTGGGTCCCAGCACGGGGCAGGTCTTCTGCTCAGCCTGGCACTGTGAGCTCCTCAGTCCTACCCTGCTCTTCTTCAGGGTCTTACGCCAAGGCCTTGGGTTTGGGGCTCAAAATGCTACAAACTGCTGGAAGCCATGGGATGAAAGCTGGCAGCTCATCCCACCACCCTGCTGGACCCAGCAGGATGCTGCTGCAGGGCAGCGGGAGCTGTGCTGGAGGCAGCATGTTCTCCCCCAGGAGCTTGGGGGGCATTTCCAACCTTGACACATTCTGCTCCAAGAGCCAGGTACATTTCTCCAACCTGCTGCCTCTGACGGAAATCCAGAACAATACGCAGATTAAAAATAACACCACCAACAAAAAAGCTCAACTATTAAGACAAAGCACCCCAGTACACACACCTCTCCCAGAGGACCGAGCAGGTGGGTGAGCACAGATACTTGGTGCAGGGTTGGGAGGCTGGGAGGGGCAAGAGGAGGATCCTGAGGGTGTGTCCCATCCTGTCTTCAGGGCTGAGAGGCCAATGAAACACCTTGTGCTCATTCACCTCCCCCCCACCATTCTGCAATGGGAGCAATTTGGTGTGACCAGCAAGAACTGTGAGGTGGTGGTCGTCCTTTGCAACCAGTCCCTGGGCCCACCACATGCTGTAACATCTTGTTTTATTTTGATTTGGGACCATCTACCTTTCTTTTTCTCTTTCAGAAAGGGATGTGTGTCTCTAGGAGGTGGCTGCCACACTCCTAAGGGAGCCCTAAATAACCAGTCAAAAAGACAAGGTCTTCAGTCTGCAGAGATGTCAAATAGGAATACAGAAAAACTGCTCAGCAGCTTCCCATGGAGAGGGGAATGACCATAGCTGGTAGCAGTCACACCATGGGACACTGGCTGTCTGAGCCCTGGATGTTCCGTGTCCCTTGTGCTGGGAGAGCAGAGCACTGCCCAGCCTCACGCAGCACTTGCTGCTGGTCTCCAGCACATGCCCCTGGGCTGGACGCAGGAAACAGCCCAGATACATCCATCCCTTGTGCTCCAGATTTGGAGCTCGGCCAGGTCCAGGGTCCCCACGTGCCTTCTCCAAGAGGAGAAACGTTTGGGTTTCCCGAGCCTTCCAAGGCAGCACAGCGGGGAGCAGCGGGACATTCCCAGCCTGCAAGCTGCCCGGCATCATGAGATAAGTTTGTTTCATTCCCCAAACTATATAAAAGTTGCCTGATGTTCTGCTGCAGCCACATAACATTCCTTTGTAAGGAAATAGTGTCAGTGCCACAGCTGTGAAATATATGCACAGCTCGCTCTGATTCAGTAGCATGAACTGGGCAGAGAGAAGCGGCGGGTTCCTGTTTAGGTTTTCGGTTACTGTGTTTGTAAAATATTTATTTTTCTTGGTGTTTCTATCCCAGCCTTTTTAGACTCTAAATATCTGGCAGCTGGAGGAGCCGTGGCCTGCTCCAGCCTGGGGGTCGTGGTGCTGCCCTGCTGGCGGGGCCAGGCTGTGCCAGGCTGTGCCCACTGCCCAGCCAGCCCCTGGTTTTTGCCCGAAGATCAGACAGGAGTTAAATGCAGCCCCCAGGGGTGGGAGGGTGGGAGGAGACACTGAAAGGCCTGGTGGAAGAGGTGGGGGGGGGGGGAAAGGGAAGAAAAAAAAGAAAAGAAGAAAAAAAAGCTCAAAGCAGCGGCATATGAATGAATAAATAATAGTAATAAAAAAGGTCATTGGGAAGCAAAGACATTCTTTATGGTGCATTAATGTGTTTTCTCAGCTGCTTTCTTGACTCTCCACCAGCTCTCGCAGTTCCTGTCCTTGGGACACTCTGCTGAGAGTGGTGGGTGAAGGAGGGTTTGTGCTCACTGCCCTGCCCTGGCAGCTCC
Organism: Apus apus; assembly: GCF_020740795.1. NCBI lineage: Eukaryota > Metazoa > Chordata > Aves > Apodiformes > Apodidae > Apus > Apus apus. The sequence continues at coordinate 19,792,993 of NC_067293.1, forward strand.
TCTGTCCTGCTGCTTGACCTGCATGGTCAGCCCTGGTGGGGGCTGATCCTCCACCTCCCCCTTCCCCGTGACCTTCACACCCACCACCGTCTTGTAGGACGTGGCTCCTTGGGAGAACCTGCCACTTACACCCGAGAAGTCCTCCAGGTGGGAAGTGCCAGCAGAAACACAAAACATTTTGTCTCCTCTGTGTCCCTCCCAGTTCTGCCTCCTCCCTCTCCTGCAGGTTCCTCGAGTGGATGCTTTCTTCCTCCCCGCCATCATCATCAGCTTCGTGGGGAAGGGATTCAGCCTAGTCGTGGGACATCAGTCATACAAGGAGCTGGTTCTTATCTGCCTGCTGACAGCACCATCACCACGCTGTGCTGAGTGACGTGGCTGTGGTCCCACCTGCTCCCAGCATTGATCACGGGGTGTTGCTGCTGCTATAGAAACACCCAAGTTCTTTCATTCACCTCCTTTCTTCTTTCTCTCTTTTCTTTTTCCCATTAGACCCTCACAAACACTTCTGAATTCCCTTACAGTTTAAACCAGGAGCCAACAGGCTCTTCACTGCAGTTGTGCTCCTGCCAAGGCACAACGTCCTGCTGCTGTTACAAGGTGTGGTGATGCATCCCCACCTTACGGAGGCGAAGCTCCTGAGAAACCTGCCTTCCAGGATCCAAGACCTTTCCTGCTCATGACAGGGCAGCAGCATTAATCCCCCAGTGTCTGCAATGCTCTGTGAGCTTATCAGGTGCTCCAGCAAAGCAAGACAAAGCACCACGGTGATTTTTCTATTTATTTATTTATTTATTTTTGCTGGCTGTTCCTCACCCATCTGCTTATTTTCTTGAGATTTCCTTCTGCTAACTCACTCTGACACCTGCAACTCCACTGATGAATTGACTTAAAAGCTGAGCTTACTCTGCAAATCTTTTGTGCAGGACCGTGGGGTGGGCAGATGCTTCTCCCTTCACCGTGGCTGCAGGTTCCCACATCAGGAGGGCAGAATCCTCATTTCTCTTGTGCAAAGCAGACACCCATATGGAAAACCTGTGTGTCCTCAAGGCACAGGGGTCTGGGCTGGTCCAGCAGATACAGAGATCTCACTTGTCGTGATAGATGGACACTCATGGAGCATCCAGCAAATCCCTGCCAGGCTCCCGGGCTTTTTTGCATATGTCACTCTGGGCAGTCCTCTGTGTGCATTCCACAAACCAAATCAGGTCAATGTAAGAACCAAGGAGACATTTATTTATGGGATTTGAGCAGAAATTCAAGCCTTTGAAAAAGAAATAAAAAATTACATATTCCTTCAAACCAAAAAGTTCTAAATTAACCTGATTTGAGAGCCATTTAGTAACCAGTCATCTTCCCTTCCCACTGCTCCTGGGCTCCCAGAGCTAGCAAGACCAGCTGTGTCCTCAGCTGCCCATCAAGTCAGGGTCCTGCACTCCTTTGCCTACTTGGAGCAAACAAAACCTGAAGCACGGATGCCAGAGCTGCTGACCCTGAAAGATCACTCTCAGATCCATGTGCCTGCCTGCCTGCCTTCCTTCCTTCCTTGGACATTTAGGTTGGATGTTATGAAAAAGTTCTTTCCTGTGAGGGTGGGGAGACCCTGGCCCAGGTTGCCCAGGGAAGCTGTGGCTGCCCCATCCCTGGCAGTGTTGAAGGGCAGGTTGGATGGGGCTTGGAGCAACCTAATTTAGTGGGAGGCATGGGGGATTGGAAGTGGATGATCTTTCAGATCCTTTCCAACTCAAACCATTGCATGATTCCTTCCTTCCTTCCTTCCTTCCTTCCTTCCTTCCTTCCTTCCTTCCTTCCTTCCTTCCTTCCTTCCTTCCTTCCTTCCTTCCTTCCTTCCTTCCTTCCTTCCTTCCTTCCTTCCTTCCTTCCTTCCTTCCTTCCCTCCCTCCCTCCCTCTTTCCTGTCCTTCCTCCTTCCTTCTGCTTTCCCCCTTCCCTTCCCTTCCCTTCCCTTCCCTTCCCTTCCCTTCCCTTCCCTTCCTCCTTTCCTTCCTCTTTCCCTTCCCTTCCCTTCCCTTCCCTTCCCTTCCCTTCCCTTCCCTTCCCTTCCCTTCCTCCTTTCCTTCCTCTTTCCCTTCCCTTCCCTTCCCTTCCCTTCCCTTCCCTTCCCTTCCCTTCCCTTCCCTTCCCTTCCCTTCCCTTCCCTTCCCTTCCTCCTTTCCTTCCTCTTTCCCTTCCCTTCCCTTCCCTTCCCTTCCCTTCCCTTCCCTTCCCTTCCTCCTTTCCTTCCTCTTTCCCTTCCCTTCCCTTCCCTTCCCTTCCCTTCCCTTCCCTTCCCTTCCCTTCCCTTCCCTTCCCTTCCCTTCCCTCCCCTCCCCTCCCCTCTCCCCCCTCCTTTCCCCTCCGCCCCCCCCGCCGCTCCCGCCGCTCTCTCGGGGTCTCCTTAGGCGACATCTCCCCCTCGTGGCCGAGCGGGGACACGGGCCGCGCCCAGGACCCCCGGGCCCCCCGCCCGGCCCTGCCGAGCCCCTCGCCGGGGGCTCCGGGGATGCGCGATCCGCTCTCGCACCGCGGCGGCCGAGGGGGCTCCGGGGGGAGCGGCGGGTCCTGCCGGCTGTGGGGCGTCCTGGCTGGAGACTGAGGGATGAAAGGAGAGGGAGAGAGGAACAGAAAGAAGAGCTAACAAGCCCTGCTGTAAATGATGGAAAATACCCCAGCGGTGTTTGCTTTCAAGCCTTACTTTGCTATTCAGGAGCTTGAAAGCCATCCCGCTCCCCAGCCCTTGTAGAGCAAGCATAGATTTCACATTATGAAATATAAATAACCTGGGTTTGCTGCTCGGTCCAAGCCATCACAATCTCTTCAGTCTTCTCTCAGTGGTGATTTGTTACCAACAGCCTGTAACACACAACTTAATAAACCTGAACTTCAGAAGCACTGAGGTGAGACCCCAGGTCCCAGGTCAGCAGGGAAGAAGGGAAACAATGGGGAGCTAACCCCAAATCCACCTCCCCTCCTCCTGCCCCCACGGCAGGGCTGCAAAGGGGCACTGCTGGCCTCGGGGGGCTGATGCCAGGGCAGCAGAGGCACCTGCAGCAATCACTCGGTGTTCAGGCACGTGGCCTGCGGGGTAAAACACTCCAAGGTCTCTGCAGCTTTCTGAATTTTAGGCTGGATGATTTTCCTATTTGGAACACTCTCAGGAGAAGTGCAGGATCTGGTGTTTGATGTTCATCTGTTCCCTGGCGCTTCAGCTCCCCAGCAAAGGTGCCAGAGGGGTGTCATGTAGCCCACCATGCAGCAGGTGCTCCAGGACATCTGTGCTGGGGACCAGGACGGGAGGGAAGCACAGACTGAAAGGAGTGATCTGCAGTGAGTCAGGCTGGGGCTGCATTTTCCAACCAATGACTCCTGCCCCAACACTGGGAATTTGACCCGTTAGGTCTCCACAGACACATGCAGCCTGTCCAATGTCAAATCTACCCACAATTCAGAGAAACCAAAAGATGACACCTGGTAAGAGAAGAAGGTAGCTGTGATGCCAGGCTCAACCGAGCCAGACCAGGATGTTTATAGCAGCATTCAGTGATTTTCTGGGCTGAAGCAGACCAAACTGGCCTGGGCACATTTTCTGAAACCCAAGTGCTTCTGTGCCTGCCCAGAGCCTGGGCCTCAAAGTGGTGATGACTCCTACATGATGCAGACTGGGCTGTCCTTAGTGGGCAGCAGTGCAAGAGCTCCAGCCCACTCTACAGCATTTCAGCTGTGCTGCTGGGCATTCCCCCTGCTGTCTCAGTGCCCAAAGGTTGTGCCCCTGGACCAGCAGGACTCCGTGTCTCTGTCAGCTGAGATCCATGGCCATATACCTTGGCCATGTGGCTTTGTGCAGGTTCCAGTGCAGGGAACAGGGCTGCATATCAAAGACCTGCCAGGATCTTCTGAGCGTTCGAGCCAAACACAACACTGAGGTTACTGAAGCACCACCACAAAGTGACCAGCAGAACTGACTGTGCCCTGAGAGCAGCCAGGGAACAGTCCATACTGCTGAGCAAGGTGCAGGAGATTCACCACGAAGTAGGACAAGCGGAAGCGCTGTTACTATATTGGGAACTCAGCTAGAAGCTTTCTCTTCAGCTTTTTGAGATCCCAGATTTCCAGCTGCATCACCTTAAAGCACTGAGGGCCCTGCAGGGCACCAGAGTGACCAGGTCAGGCAGCAGTTCTGATCCCATTCCATTGACATGCCATGGCACTGTCCCAGGTGGCTGGCAGCACCAAAGGGGAAAGGCTGGACTTTCCTCCCCAGAGGTGCCAAAGAAAGGTCAGGACGTTGTGACAGAGCAAAGACACCCTGTCCATCACTTGGGCCAATGCACTTGGGCAGGCTGCCGTGCAAAGACACCCAGTTGCTGCTGCTCCCAGAGGTCTGGTGCTTTCTGTGACCTGGGGCTGGCACAGGTACCCCCAGGCCCTGCATACCCTCTGGCACAAAGCTGGGATAAGGCCCCAGCCAGGACCACCCCCCATCTGCCCCCACTGCTGCCATGGAAGGAAAGGACCAACCTGCTCAAGGAGCAGGAGCATGAGAAGATATTAGAAGTGTTTCAGGGGAAAAGGAGGGAAGGACAAAGAGAAGTTGAGGACATTTCAATTGAAAAGAGTCTTGTATTTTTTGTTTCCTTTTTTTCCCCCCAGACTCTGTTTCCCATTTTAAATCAGCCCGACTCATTGCTTACAGTTTGTTGTTTGTTTTTTTTAATAAGCCAGGCTTGATCTCTAAACTCTATTTATCAAATGTCACAACCAGTTTCATAGAAAAGTAACATTTGGGGAGAAGGAAGCCCCCCAGTGCCAGGGTGCCCATCAGCCTGGCAGGGATGGAGGCAGGGAGGGATGGGGGGACACGGAGCTGCTTGTCATGCTGCCACTGTGCTGCTGCCTGGCATGGGTGTGCAAGCCCCAGGAGGAACACGGGGCTCAGGACCCCCTCTTCACAGCTCCTTCATCCTGCTGAGGGCTTTGGGATGGAGCGAAGACCCTCAGCACAGCTGGGAAGGGCTGCCAGGGAGGGCTGCCAGGGAGCGAAGGGTGGAGGGAAGCAGCAACAGGCTCATGGTGCCCTCAGCTTCCCTCTTCCTTCAAGCTCCCACCCAGCCCCAGGCAGCAGAACACTCTCTCTGGGGTGCTGCCAGGGGATTTCCAGCTCCTCCCATCTGACGCCAGCATAGAGTCCCCTTGGCAATGTTGGAAGAGCTTCCCAAATCCTGCCCGAGGAGCCCTGTCCCACTGGCAGTCCCCGCTCTGCCAGATCTCCATCCCCAAACCTGAGCTCTGCCCCTTGGCTGGGGCAGGGGATGGTGGCTGGGGAGCAGAGTGGCAGAGGCATCTTGAAGGAAGAAAGTAACAACCAGAAACACTGAGAATGGGATGAAATGTGACAGAAAAGTCGGCCTGAGGGAAATAACGGGAGCTAAAAATAAAGTCCAAAGGCTGCAGTGGGAGAGAGGAGGAGAACTGAAGACCGGGTGGGCAAATGGGGTTACACTGCAGCTTTCTCTGTGTGTGACCCCACAGAGCCCCCCCAGCTCTGACTGGGTGCTGGAGGGAGCTCTGGGCTTTGGGGCTGTTCCAAGACCTCAAAAGCAGTTTCATGGCTGAGCCATGTGCCTCAGACCAGTCCCCTCCCAGGGTCATGTCGGAACTGGGCTGGTGCCCACCGAGCTCCCTGCCCACCCTGGCCATGCATGCCTGTGAGCCCACCTCCTCGATTAGACTCATCTGCTTCCTCCCTGACTGGAGCAGAGAAAGCCTCTTTGCCACTCATTTACCCAGGGACTTCACTGGTATTTAATAAACTTGATTAAGCAAGCACCTTAATTTGCTTTCGTAATGAAAACATAATTGTTTCTGCAGTTACAATGCAGGGACTCTCCACTGCAAGTGGCAGGTGCTAGGGAGCCAGGTAATAAAATGCAGAAGAACCCAGAACTCAGGAAGTGATTTGTTCCCCCCTTAGGAAATAAACACTTTATCACCTTGCAGGGCTGGGCTGGGGGCAGAGCAGGGAAGGCAAAGCCACTGTCTGTGCACGGACCGGGCTGCCACGGAGAGACAGGCTGGCTGCTCCCCTCCTCCTGGTCACTTGTGCCATCTCGTGTTCAGTCCCTCCACACAAAAACATGCAACCACAGCACACAATTAGTGACCCATGGATGCTCACCTTGCAGCTCCATTGAGATCCCCGTGTGGGATGGATGCATCTTTGCATCCCATGCTCTGTGATCCTGGGCAGGGATGCAAGTGTGATAAAACAGAGGCTCCTCCCAGGCAGGACTGCAGTCCATGCACACACACACCCGTCTGGCTATGGATAGTTTTTAATTCTTTACCTGAATGGATGCATAACCTTCAGCATGCACTGTCTCACAAGGAGCTGTGCACATTGGCACCCAGGAACAGCCTTGGTACAAAGAAATGGGCAAAAAAGTAACTTTGCAAACAGTTGGTGTAATGGCAACCCCCCCCAAGCTGAGAAACAGATCTTCATCTGCATTGTTTGTATGGCACAGGAGGTCTCTATAGAGACCAAAAAGAAAAAAAACCCTGCTCATTTTATACAGTTTATGTTGAGATATGCCTCATGATTGATGCTTTAGAAAATAATGCAGCCACTGTGAAGACAGGTGAGCAACCCGTGGTCACAACAGGCAGAAGGAGCTGGGGAGGACCAGAGCCCACTTGTGCTCTCTGAGGAGGATGGAGGAGAAAGACCCTGCCCTTGTGTGGAACAGCAGCATGACTTGTGCAGAGAGGAAAAGCAGGAGCAAGGAAGAGACAGATGGTCCCATTTTGTATGAAAAGGCAGAGAGGGAAGATGTAACTTGGGAATCTCCCCAGAACAAGCCATCTGTGAGGTGTAAGGCCTGTGCTGCTGTGAGTACAGCAAGGTAGCCAAAATACTGAAGCAGCAAAGGAGGTTGTGCTCGAGAAGAAGCAGAACAGCATTTCATTACTGCCTTCCCTTTGTTTGTGACTTTGAGGTCACAGGTAGTATAAGAAAGAATTTAGTCCACTTCTTTTTCTTTCTTTTTGCTACAAAAGGTATCTTTCCTTACCCCTGTCTGATGCTAACCAGGATTTCTAGGAGCTCTTGTGAGCCTGAGGCATTTCCCTCCCCGATTTAAGGAACCCAAATTAATAGGTGTTGTGGACAAATGTTTGAAAACATCACAAACTAGGAATTGGTTTGGAAAGCTCAGGATCCAGGCTGTTTCCCACAGAAGCTCCAGTGACTCATTTAGAAGCTGCTGCCATCAAGTGCAAAGTCCCTTCCCAGCAGGAGCAGCTGCTGGAGTAAAGTCCCTGCCTGTCCAAGGCTCTAGATAGTTGTTAGGCAGCATTGGCCACTGGGAAGCAAGGTCTGAGATGAAGTAAAATCTTGGGTTATCTCTCTTTAAACAATTCACATCTCTGAAGATCTCCTTCCCTCTGGAAAGGACACAGCACCTTCCATTCCTTCTGCAGGACGAGGCTGACCCAGCCACTCTCAGGGATCAACCAGCTCCTTGCTGGTCTTTCCATCTCCAGCTGCCCCAAGAGGCAGCAAAGTCTCCACACCTGGGCAAGCTGTATTGTCCACACGGTGTCCCTGCCCCAGCCCCAGGCTGCTCTCCCTTGCACCAGGAGCTATGGGTGGGTGGGGACAACCAAGAGTGTCCATCCGTCCCCCTGCAGCCACCTTTCTGCTGCCTCCTGCCCGCAGATGGCTTCCAACGCTGACAGACAAAGAGAGGCATAAATCTGGGCAGGGTCACAGGCTGACCCAGAGCCCACCCGTGCTCAGGAATGCAAGGCCCAGCCAAGGCAGAGGGAAGGGACCAGGCAGTAAGATGCTGGCTGCCTTGCTGTGGGTGCTGCCCGGTTCCTTGCTGTCCCTGCTGTGGCATTAATCAAGGTGTAAATCAGAGGAGCCCCAACACTCACTCAGCGGGGTGAGATGCCCCAATGCTGCTACACCAGGGTGCTGGGACTTGCTGAGGAGGCCTTGGCTCCGTCCTCTGTGGCAGTGCAGCCCCCAGCACCAGGCAGGCTCCAGCTGGACCAAGGTTGGTTGGAAAGGTGCAACCAAAGCAGGGATCTTCTTTTTTTTTTTGTTTTGTTTTGTTTTTTTTCTGTGAGGGGGTGGGCAGGAAAGAGAATGAAAGAAGGCTCAGAAATAAAAGAAACCGCTCCTATAAATCACTAATATTAACACAGCATGAAAGGGCTGGGGGTCTTCAGGCACAAATAAGCCCCGGGTGGGAGTGCAGGAGGCATCGCTGGCCCAGCCATTCAACTCTGCAAATATACATCAGGTCTTCCTGACACATCGTTATTAGCTTTCCTACGCTGAATTGCACAGGGATAAACTTGGGGCTGGGAGAAAAACCGCAGAGATTATCGTCAGCCCTAGCACTGCCACGCGCTGTGCTTTTTCTCCTTCCTTTCCCCCCCCACCCACCCCAACCCTCCTTCAGCCTTTTTCAACCAGGAACACAAAGGAAATTCGTGGCATTTCTACGGCTCATACCGCAGGAACCGTTGGTGGGCTTGAAAGAGGAGAAAGAATTAAGAGGGCTCATCCACGCACTGGGATGTGGGGGGAGAAGGAGAGATAGTGGGGGAGCAGAGAGGGAGGGTGTAAGGGGAGGCTGAGAGCAGCTGATCTCAGTAAAATGATAGTCGGGGGGGGGGGGGCGGGGAGAAAAGGAAAAAAAAAAAGTAAAAAAGAAACTTCAATAAAACAAATTGAATTTAAATCCTTCGGCAAAGCCGGTTCCCAGTGAGTAAGCAGGGGGAACGGGCGGTTTATGTTACACTTGTAGGACCGTGTGGCCTCTGGCTGCAGTTTGCTAACGAGGGCGTGGGGACACGGGGGGCTGCGGGGGGGCTGGCGCTGCTGCCAAGGCGGGGGGGCGGGGGGCAGCGAGGGGCTGCAGGCAGCCCACTCCACATCCCCACTCACCCGCTGGGGATCAGCACGTGTCCCCCTTCCTCCTCCTCCAGAGGAATCCCAAAACACCCCTTGCCCCCGCAGCTCCTGCCCACCCCCCAAAAAATCTAGGTCTCCTCACCCCCGTTTTGCTTCATCTCAAGCCCCGGACCCCCAGACCATTTTGCAGCCCCTTGTAAAAGCCCAGCTCCTGCTTTGCCTGGCTTTGTTGGCTTCAACAGAGCAGCTCACCCTTCTGGTGTGGGACAGATAAAAGCAAAGCCTTGGGAAGGGGAATGAGTCTTAGGGGGCTTGGGGGCTGCCCCCCAGAGCAGTGCCCGTCTCAGAGCCATCCCGTAAGAGCCATCCCCTGTTGTCCTCTCCAGACACCGGTGCCATACCCGCCCATCAGCTTCAATTCCGTTCTGATCCCAGGAGTTCAATGGCCTAAGAGGAGGATCCACCATCCTCGTTTTCCCTCGCCCTGGGCGGGGTTTGATGTCAGGTCTCCAGAGAGGTGAAAGCCTCCCCCATTAACTCCCCTGCTGCCAAGTTAACTACCCATAACATTCAAGATACAATCAGCAATAAAGCCTAAAAATAGCCCAAAGCAATTGTCAGCGGTGTAAATAAAGATTGGTGAGAGTTGCGGAGGGGGGATAAATACAGAAGATTCATGGTTCATCTCTCTTGCATGGGCAGACATCTGTTATCTAGGAGCATCTTCAAACGGGCTCTGCCTGCCCCCCGGGGGGGGCATGAAGTGACATTTCTGCAGCAGCTCCTCGTTTCAGTGGAAAACCAGGGCATTCTTGTAAGCCATGGTTTACCTCAGAACGGCTCCAAACCCCGCCTGGACCCACGCAAACACTAAGTAATCTCCGGCAGATGATTTCCCCAGGGCCTCCAAGCACCTTCTGCAGGGAGTGCTCCCCGGGCAGCAGGCAGAGAGCATGCAGCTTGAGCTCCTGGTGGGGAGGATTAAAAATCTGAGTTAAGACTACCCGAAGCAGATCGTCCTGCTTGGTTTCTGGGCTTGCATCCGTTTGCTGCGCTTCCCTGTTTCGCGAGGCAAATGGATCTCCTGTCGCAGCACAGGGTGGGGAAAGGGCTCTGTCCTGCTCAGGGTGGGGAAGGGCTCTGGGACAAAGTCCTGGAGGCTGCAGCTCCTTGCACATGAACCTGCCTGGGGCGGGAGAGTGTGGGCAGGGCAGCAGCTGAGCAGACAGGATGGGCAAGGAGCTGTGCCCAGGAGCAGGGGATGCTAAAGCACCTGCCTGGGAGTGAAGGAAGAGCTGGGGGGATCAGAAAGGGGCCGGGGGAGAAGGGGACGCTCCTCCTGCAGCCAGGAGCGAGCAGAGAGACCCTTCTCCTCTCCCTGGGGCTCCCGGAGCTGCCGGATTGTGGTGGCACGGGGAGAAATCTGGAAGCTATTGCACCGGTGCCCCCCTCCAGCAGGAACGCCGTGCCCGGTTCATTTCCTCTAAGGAAACATAACCCGGGGGGATAATTAGAGCTTCTTTGCGTACACAATCCCATACTGTTTATGCAACACAAATTTAAAAACGTGGTCCTTAGGAACATGGAGCTGGGAGAGATAAAGAAGCGATGGGCTCCCAGGCGGGTTTCATTCCTGCCCCAACACACTGGAACTGCTTTGTGTTTCAGGAGAATGGCAGGAAAGCCGAGACATTCGTAGCAGGAGGGGGCTCAGAGATACACCCGGGGTGCTTCAAATAAATGCAGGATGGGAAATCAGAGGAGTCTTTGCACCCGCGTCCCTTCCTCTCCCGTGGTTCTGTGCTTTTTGTGGATTGCAGCAGGTCTTGCTCCACCACGGGGCTGCGACGGAGCTGAACGCGAAAAATGGTACCTGGTGTTTCACTTGAAAGAGGTTTAACAAGCAATGGGATTTCACCCCAAGCGGTCAAGTAGCGGTGTGATCCCTGCGTGGATCCACGGTGGAAGGGCAGGGATTGGGAGCGGGGCTGGGGGCTCGTCCCGCACAGGAGTGGCATGGGATGCATCCCTGGAACCTGCTCCTGCTGATGTATGAGCAAGGGAATTTGGTGCTTGCTGAGCTGATCTCGGTGTGCATGTCCATAGCCACAGGAGATGGGTATCACAGGTTGCAGAGAACAATGAGTAGTTAAACTTACAGCTCACAAAAGAACAGGCCAGACAAGTATGTAGACAACAATAGGAAATATTGGTGTACTTGAGGGATAAGATGAATTTGCATTTTTGATGTATAAAAGAAAGGCAGGAAAGTGTGCTTGATTTGTGGGAGTCCACCCCTCACCCAGCTTTGGGCAAACCTGCAAAAAGCAACGTATCCTTCCTAAAAGTGGCCTCTGTCTGTGTTTCTGTCTGTGTTTCAGGGACTAACATGAAACGGTGACGCTCCCGCTGCCGGACCCGGGCTCCCTTCCCCAGCAGAGCCACCTGGGACCCTGTTGCCAGCACCTGAGAAAGTCCTTTGCCCTCACTTGAAACCTGTTCTTAGAAGACCCATCCCAGAGGGACACAGGCTGGATTTGAACTCTTTGCTCTGTGGTAAAAACAATGGGAATGTTATAGAACGAAACATCTGGGAACAAGTGGGAAGATGCTTGTGACATCCCCCACTGCCCATGGACCACACTGTGGAGCTTGGGGGAATGTCCCTGGGATCTGGGAAAGGGCTGTGGGCACTGTCGGACTGCACAGCACGAGTCCCTCACGCCAACCCGAGAGCAAATGGCAGTGATGCCATCCTGTTTTAATCACCCGTCCTCCCACCCGGAGCTCATTATGGGCAACACTGTTTGTTTGTTTTGTTAATCGACACCAAGAGGCCCTGTCTGGGCTCGAGCTGCTCAGCCTGGCTCTCCCGAGCCCCATCTCCCTCCCTGACAGCACGGAATTCAAAGCAAATTTTCCAGTGTGGTTTCTGTGGCCTGGGAATGTATTTCGGGATCCTCATTTGGAAACCTCGATCACAACCCTTCCATTGCCCTCCTTGCTCTCCATCACTTCTCCCCCCATGCTCCCTGTGACTGAGCCACTCTCCTTGGGCTCCTCCTGCACTGTCCCCTCCAAGCACCTCCTGGGACTGTGTCCCCAGGAGCAGAGGGGACTCGCCAGGTGTCACTGAACATCCCTGGCTACATCTGCGAAGAGCACCCACAGGAGCTGCCAATCCTGCTGCCCCCCTTCGGACATGTCAGCCCCTGCTCCGATGAGGTGAGAAAAGGCTTCTTTGGACAACAATGCCAAACCCAAGTCTCACCTGCTCACCCACCACAGGGATTCTGGTTAAAATTACCTGTGGGTCAGGAAGCAACAGCTGGGCACCAGCAGACCTTCCAGCAGTTACCACCCATCATCCGAGAAGCCCCTTTTGAGGCTGTTCTGCTGGTGACTTGGCAGCCTTCTCTGGGGCACACTTGACCCACCTGAACTCTGTTGATGAGGCAATGCAGACAAACCAGAAAACAAGGTGCTGCAGGGGGGGAGCAGCAGCCATCTTCAGAGGGGATGATGCACAGCACAGGAGGGACACCAGCAGGGACTTCTCTACCCTGGGAAGTTGTCATGCTGGCAGCTGAGAGTGGGTGTGACAAGTAGCCAACACAAAGCTGCAGGTAGCATGAGCAGCAGTGGAGAGAAGCTGGACTGCTCCCATCTACAGTCTCTCCTTGCTACCCCCAGAACACCTCCCACCTTTTGCTGGCACAAATGGTTTTGTAGCCAAGCAATGAACAGATCTGGCTGAGAAACGCCACGTTTTAAACAAAAGCCACCAGGGCTGCATGTGACTGGTTTCTGCTGGCTCCAAACATGCACAGAGCAGCCGGCTGGCCCTCCTGGCCGTGCCTCCTACAGCCCTGCTCTCCTCCACATGTGGCTGCTGTGGGAAGAAAAATAAAAACCAATGAAATCTATCAGGTGAGAAACCCTTTTTGGAGGATGAGAATGGAAAGAAAAGGCTTTTCTCAGCCTCCCCTCTCCTCCCTCCACACGCACGGCCAAGGGAGCATCTGTCCTGCTCCGTATGATTTAGCGAGTGGGACGGGAAAAGCAAACATGCCACACGGAGAAGGGAAAGCTGCTGGCATGTTTAGCATTCCTTCCTCCTAATAGCCTGGAGTGGAACCAGAGATCAGGTAAAGGGACATGGGGGGGTCTTGGTCTGGCCACTAACCCAAACCCATTGGCACCCTCCAGTGGCTGCAGCCCCGGGGTGGCTGTGCCCTCCCTGCGATGCTCCCCACCAGGTGAGGAAGAGGATGAAGCTCACCCTGGCTGGAGCCACGCTGGGTTTGGAGAGCCCAGCATGCCTCTCCTTTCTCTCCCAAGGCTCTGTGCAGCTTGACTCCCCCTTCCTGCTCCCTGAGCTCAGGGAACATGTGTCTAGCAGATTTTTATTAACTGTGTAGCCTTCCTTCATTCGCGTTCTATCTCTCTTTCTTTTCTTCTCCCTGCTTGCTTGACAGAATTTAGATGAGAAAAAACATGAGATCATTCCTGCCTGTGAAAAAAAGAAACTGTGCAAAAGAAGGAATTGCCTTGCTCCTCTTCACCCTCTTCCTACCCCACCCCACTATCTCCCCCTACCCCAGCCCCATCCCTCTCCCTCAGTGGGCAGCTTTTTGACTTGCCAGACATGATGAAGATCCATGGTGGACCTGCTGCTTGCCACCACTTCGTTCTAAAACCAGCCCTCTCCCTGTTTGCTCTTGCCTCCCTTCTGTGGGCCAGCCTGGGTGGCTTCATGTTCCATGCTGGATGTCTCCAGCATGGCTGGGCTGCTGGCATCCCCCCCCCACCCGGAGTGCTGGCCTCCCGGGGCAGAGCCTTTGCACTGCATCTTCCTGCTGTAGGCTGAAGTTTTCCCCATTCCTCCCTTCTCCCCACCCTCAAAGCACGGTGGCTCCCAGTGACATGGGAGCAAGAGCTGAGCTGGGCCACACTGGACTTGGTGTCCAGGGGGTGAAGGTGGGAGCCTGTCACCCACCTGGAGGGTCTCCTGCTCAACAGAGCCCCTGGTACAGCACTGGGTGCCCCAAGCTCCTCCCCTCCCTCAGGAGAAGCAGTGGGAAGGGGACACCACTGTGGCTTCAGGTTTCCTCCTCACTGCTGCTCCCCTGTCCACAGAGGAATCTGCTGCTAGTTTTATGGACACCTGGAGGAGCTGGAAAAATGATCTCACATCTCCCAGGGACTTGCAGAAATGGAGGGAGGTGTGAGAGAGGGGGAGGAAGGCAGCTCTGTAGCCATGAGCCATGTGGGCAGCTGGGAGGTGGGAGGATTTTCCCCTGCTCCCTGGTTTCCAGACAAGCTTGCCTCAGGGTGGAGAAGAGGAGGTCCCAGGCTCTAGTTAACATCAGAGCCCAAATGCTCAGGAATACCGAGCTCACAGTATCACGGATAAACTCTCTCCATCCCAAGGTGCTTCTGTGGTGCCCAGATGGGTCCCCTCATGTCTCTAGAAACAGGGCATCACCTACTCTGTACACCCTCCTGCCTTGTGTCACACCTCCTGCTGCACACACCCCTGCCCTCTTTTCTTTCTTGGCAGCACATGCATGTGCTTATGCAAACACACAGATACTTACACACTCACACATGCTCACACACGTGCTTACACACACACACACACACACACACACACACACACACACCCCATGTTCTCTGAGCCTGCAGCAACCAGGAGAAACATCTGCACCCCTGAGCACAGCGAAGGATGCACCTGTGTATCTCACAGCCTCTTTTGCTTCTCTTCCATTTCCTTTCCTCTCCCTGCCCTTCCCCTTGGACAGGACACCCATGTGACCAACTGGAATGTGATGAGGACAGTTGAACAACTGAGCCCCAGTGCAGAATGGAGTCCTACCATCAGGCTGCACCGTGCTTGTGCCACCAGGCAGTGGCCAGGGGGCCTGAAGACCCGACGTCCCAATGCCATCCCAACTCTGGAAGAAGGAAAAAGAGCTGCAGGATTACTAATTGAGAAGCTCACAAACATTGCAGCCTTGAAGTTTGCTGAGAAACATCTGAGTCACTTGTAGGTCCTGTTTCCAGAACAGGTGACCTCAGAAGGAGAAAATCCCATGGTTGGCCCAGCCTGCAGTAACACTCCTGAGGAGGTAGGGAGGCTCTGGTTTGGATTCCATTATTTTACTTAATAACACCACAATGACAACCCAAGAGTTCAGAAGTCAAGACTAACCTAAAAACAACTTGAAAAAAACCCCTGAACCTGCAACTTGTGAGCTGAAACAAAGATGATGGGGCTTCTTCCCTTGCCTTTCAAGGTGTTTTGGGTAAACCTTGCTCCTGTTTCCCATTTCTCAAGTTTTCTTTTCCTGTAGCCACAAGGATGTTTGTAAACCAAAGCCTCCATTTCAGGCCCCTGCTTTGCCCAGGACCTGGAGCTTTAGGAAACAAAGCAAAACCTGTGAAGCATCTCAAGACATGACATGGGTGCAGCTCTGACTGTCCTTTGCATCTCTTACTTCTACGCGTCTTGGTGGCTCCATGGTTCACAGGGTGGCACATCAGCTCTGGGCAAGCAGAGGCTGCTCTACACCTCTAATTCTGTTCCAAATCCTCCCACGTCCTGAGAAACATCTTCCCCCCAGGCTGAAGCTGTCCTGGGTCCCAGCAGAGTGGGTGGGACGTGAGCTCAGGTTGCACGTGGAGGCAGAGCTCGATGAGTTATGTCCCACCATGATGTCATGACATGGAGAAATGCCAAGAGACTGGTACATCATCTCACCAATATAGCAGTGTGAGCTGTTCACCATGAGAGCAGAACATCTTGAATCCTGAAGTGCTTTGGGAGCTCAGCAAAATGTCATCTGCTCACTTGCCATGCAGTGGGACATGGCTGAATGGAAGCCAGCCCTGGTGAAAGCTGGGAGATCCATCTCTTGGCTGATGTTTGGGAGGAGGTGGCAGCAATGGTAGGTGTTTTGTGAAGCAGCAGCATGTGTTGACATGTTGGAAAAGGAAAAGCAAGCTCAACAACTTTCAAAGCACCAGATCCATCTGGAACCAAAGCACAGGACCCCATCAGAGCAGAACACCTCCTTCCATAGTGGGACTCTGGCCTGGCAGTGGGATCTTCTGTCCATGTCTATCCACCTCCTTTGAACCCTAGGCCCATGAGTTCCTGACCCTCCTATCTCTGCCCTCAGCTCCTGTTTTGCCATGCCACTGTCTCTGGAAGCAGTCCAAGACATTTAGGAACTGCTCACAGCTAAAGGAGAGTGCCTTGGGAGTTGCTGGAGGTGAGGGGAAGTGATAGGGGGTTTGCACATTCCCACACACACTGGTTGTATATATTTGTACATATTTTCTTTTATCATTAGTATTTAATTAAAGCTGTCCAGTTTAGTTTTCAATCTGAAAAGTCTCTCTCCTTACTGTCTCTCTCCTTTCCCTGCCTGGTTGGGACACAGAGGGGATCTAGAGCATTGTTGTAATTGGTTTAATTGCCAATCCTGAATCAAATCATGACACCCTCAGCATCTCCTGCTGGAAGGGAAAGAAAAAGATCCCTTCCTGCCCAAAGCAGCAGGAACAAGTCCAGAGGAGGCCACAAAGATGATCAGAGACCTGGAGCAGCTCTGCTCTGGAGACATTCTGAGTTGGGGCTGTTCAGCCTGGAGAAGAGAAGGCTCCAGAGAGACCTCAGAGCACCTTCCAGTGCCTGAAGGGGCTCCAGGAAAGCTGGGGAGGGGCTTGGGACAAGGGCAGGGAGGGATGGGATGAGGGGGATGGATGAAAAGTGGGAGAGGGAGATGGAGGTTGGACATGAGGAGGAAATTCTTTGCTGTGAGGGTGGTGAGACCCTGGCCCAGGTTGCCCAGGGAAGCTGTGGCTGCCCCATCCCTGGCAGTGTTGAAGGGCAGGTTGGATGGGGCTTGGAGCAGCCTGGGCTGGTGGGAGGTGTCCCTGCCCATGCCGGGGGGCTGTCTCTAGATGTTCTTTAAAGTCCCTTCCAACCCAAAACATTCAATGATTCTATGATTCCTGGCAGCATGGCCCCCCTGCCACAGCCCAGAGCACAGCTTCTTACAACATCCGTACATCTCCTGGAGGTTTTGCTACTTGACATCCATCTATTCCCAGTGCCTCATTTGCCCTTGCCTGGTGCCTGCTGGCCAGGCACCCATCCTGCCCCCTGCCCACATCCCCCCCTGCATGTCCCGTGCTCTAGCCCCCATGTTTTTTGGGGCAGGGGGGACCTGGCAGCCCAGCAGGCTCCAGAGCCACACTCAGCACACACAAGTCTCCTATTAGAGCTTATTAGAGGGCTATTAGAGACTCACTCATTTAGATAATTACTCGTTTTTTAGGACTTTCAGGAACTTTAATGAGTTCTTTTAAACACACGTAACAGATGTGGCCTTGGGATGAGCAGCTTTGAAACCCTCCTTCCCCCAGCCCATCCAACAGTGAGCAAACAGCCAGGACCCCATCCTGCTCTGGAGGGAGCAGGGCTGGAGGTGCCTCACTGGTGGTCCTTGTCCTCACCATCCCCAGCATCTCCAGCCCACCTCTGCACCCACTGCTCTTGCTGCAATACCCCAAACCAGCCCAGCCCTGGCTCTCCACTTGCCATCTCACTGTTTGTCTGCATGGAGGATTCCCAAAGGATATAGAAGAAGGGAAGAACACAGGGGAAATGGAAAGGGAAGGATGTGTTGGGGTGACTTGGGATCAGCTTGGGCCCTGTCTAAGGGACCTTCTTTTAGGAAGGGAAACAAGTGTCTGCTGCTGTGTCAGGATCAAGCATCAAACACTGCTCCAGAAAAGCCAAGGGGGGCTCAGAAGCAGCCAGGAGCAAGGCAGGCCAGTTGGCTGAGGGTAGGTGCAAAAGACTCACACGGCTCCTTATTCCCACCCCTCTCCCTCCTCAACCTCACCCCTTCCCAAAGCCACCACAAAGGATCAGGCTGCAGTCTGCTGAGCTGGTGGATGATGCAAGGCCCTGCCCCATGAGAAAAGCAGCCTCTGAACACACAGAAATGCAGCCCTGGTCTCTGCCTCCTCCCAGAAATCTCCTTGGAGTTTTTGCTCTTTTTCTTTTTTTTTTTTTTTCCTCTTTTAGACATTCAACAATGTATTTGGAAAACCTGGACCAAATTAGAGCCCATTACCCAATCCAGCTCATTCCAAATCCCCGGCATTACTGCAGTCACTGAGGGGAAACCAGCTCGACTCAGGGCTGGGACCCTGAGCCAAGTGTGCTGTTCCCAGCCCTGCTGCAGGTTTTGACCCGGGCACACTCACCCCTGCTCCCTCCTGCTCTGCAGGACAGCTCATTCCTGGCAACCTGCAGGAATCAGGATGGAGTTTAACAAGGGGGGGGGGGGAATAAAAATAAAAACAACAGAGAGGGGAAAGGAGAAAGCAAAGGAAGCCAAAGGTTTTGGGTGTGGGAAAAATCTTCAGGCTGTGCTGGAATGGAGATTATAATTCAAATTTATTTAAACACCCCCAGATGACAGGTTACACGTGCAAACTGGTGGCATGTGCAGGAGGTGATCCTGAAGCAGCTTCCCTCCTCCTGCACCTGATGGCAGGGGAAGGATCATGGAATCACAGCGTGTCAGGGGTTGGAAGGGACCGCTGGAGATCATCAAGTCCAACCCCCCTGCCAGAGCAGGACCAAAACTAGGGCAGTTCACTCAGAAAGGCCTGCAGACAGGTCTGGAAAGTCTCCGGAGAAGGAGACTCCACAGCCTCTCTGGGCAGCCTGTCCCAGGGTTCTGTCACCCTCCCAGGAAAGAAGTTCTTCTGCATGAAGAGATGGGGATGATGGGGAGCATGCTGTGCTCCTGCTGGGGACCTGGGACAGCCTCCTGTCCTGCCCAGCAGGACACTTGCCCTCACCAAGGGCCACCACTGAGGTCTTGGAGGACCTGAAGACATCAGCTGCTTGCAAAGCCACCCACATGCAGCTGTTGGAAGTGACTGCTACAGTCTCTTTGTTTCTTGATGATTATTTTTCACCCGCCAGTGCAACACTCTAGAGCTGAGGAAACGTTTCATCACGCCTACCAGCTTTGCTGCAAGAGGGAATTTTGGGAGGTAAAACAGAAGGACCAAACCAGGGAACGTTGAGGTCTTTCAGGTCTGTTGGGAATGAAGGTGTCAGTTTAAATTGCACTGACAAGAAGCTGCCTTTGGTGCTTCCCTGCTGAACCTGCTTTGGTTCAAACGCAAGGCAGCGAGCGTGGAAGTGACTGCTTAATGGAGTTAAGTGCTTCCAGCTATCCCAGGGAGTCAGAGCTTCACCTGCAGTAGCTCCTGTGCAGCATGGCCACTGACAGCACTGGAACTGAGTTGCCTGGGCAGATGTGGGAGGTTAAATCACCCCCCAAAATTACCCCTTATGGGGCATGGTGGGGAGGAAATCCATCTCCTCCTGCCATTGCAGTGTGCTTGGGCTTTGCTCTGCATTGCTGTGAACTGGTAAAAGGATGAGAATAAATGAGTGAGATCAGGGGGGTGCTGCTTCTGTGGGGGCTGTTTGGGTGGGTGCTGCTCGGGTGGATGCCTGGCCCCCTGCACAGGGTTCTGGCAGGCAGCTGGCAGTGGGTTGGGATGCTGCAGCTGGGGAAAATCCAGGGGAGAGAGAAGAGTTTTGCAGCAAATCTCCTTTGCTGAAGAGCTTCTTCACCTGCCTTCCTGGCCTCCTGGTTAAGTCCCAGCAGCAGTCTGAGCCTAGCCAGTCACCACTAGAAATCTCACTGGGCCAGTTCTCTTCTCCCAGCAAGGGGCAGCAGCAGTTTGCCTGCCTTGCCCTGTCCCTCCTGCTCCCTCTCCCAGGGACCACTCACCCCCATCCCACACGGAGCTCCAGGATGGCTGCCAGGAAAACAACCTGCCATGTAAACCAACACTTGCTCCACAAAAGTGCACCTTAGCCCAGTTTCTCTTGCATTACCCTTTTCTACTCTT
This sequence comes from Apus apus, assembly GCF_020740795.1. Taxonomy (NCBI): domain Eukaryota; kingdom Metazoa; phylum Chordata; class Aves; order Apodiformes; family Apodidae; genus Apus; species Apus apus. Next base: position 19,812,877 of record NC_067293.1, read on the forward strand.
GCTCTTGGTGTTTCTCCCCTGGAGCAGTAGCAAACTGCCCCTTTGCTGTTTGTTAACCTCTCCAGGCTGAAGCTGTGGCAGCTGATGGGGATTTGCCCTTCTTGTCCATCACTGGGCCTTGGGGCACAGGGGAGGAGATGGACATCTCTGGGGCTGCAGGATAGGGTGGGATGGGATGGAATGGGATAGGACAGGATGGGATAGAATATTTCCTTCAGAAGGGAACATCTAGTCCAGCTGCCTCTGAAATACAAAATGCTCCATTGATCAGCAGCGTTTTCCTTCAGCCCGTGAGAGCCAAGTTCAGGTTTCCAACAAATACAAGGGGGAAAAGGCTGTGGGTATTTTTATTTCCTTGTGGAGCTGGCAGCTCTCCTGCCTCTCTTATCTTTCGCCCAACAGAGCACCGAATGATTTTTTTCCAGCATGAGAGTTGCAGCTGGAGGCCTGTGTGTAAATAATACATGTGTAAACAGCAGAGGAGCAAAGCTTGAGGCCGTGGCAGAAACTCCCCATCATTGAGATGATGGTGTTCAGTGGGTGGGAGGGGAGAGCATCGTTTGAAGTAGAATCCAAATAGAGAGAGGAACACAAAGATGGTAAATAGCCTCATCACTTGCTTATCCTGGGGAATGAAATTCACCTTGTGAGGCTCACTGCCCAACTCAGAAACCATTTGCCTTCTGTGCCAGGGCACTGCACAGTTTCTACAGGCGTTGGGGGATCATTCTCCTCATCCCAGAAGCTTCAGCTCTTGCTGACAGCTGATACACAGGCCCTGATTTGTGACAATGGCTCCAGTTCAGAAGAGCCTTTGTTCTCCTGCTTTTGCTTCCAGGAGATGAGGCTGTCAGTGAAAGTGGGGAGTCTTATTTTATATCAGTGACTGGAAAGATATCTTCCTTTCTTAATGCAATAAACTAATAAGAGTTGACAATAGCATCTGTTTCCAGGGTTTATTCTGCATGTAGATCAGGAATGTGGTGATTCCAGCAGGAGGAAACAAGGTTTTGATGGAAGACGATAAGATGGAAAAAATACTATCTGGAAAATAACAGCAGGAAAGGCTGAGGCCCTGGCAGTAATGGGAGATGTACAAATTACACACTCAAAATCAGATGGATCTGGGATCATACCTGGGCTCTCTGCCCATGGCATGGGACACACAGTTTGCTGATGTGCTGTTTGGGGGGGGTCTCAGTGTGGTGTTGTGGCCCAGTTCTGTCCCTTGTGTGAATGCTGAGGGAAGGAGACACTAGCCTGGTTTGTACTGGCTCCAGCTTTGAGGTTTTTCTCCTCCTGAGCAGCAAGTTCAAGGTGAGATGTGGTACAGGACAGGCTGGCTGGGGCTCGGGATGGGGACTTGACACTACAAAGGGCCAGTTCAGCTGCTGCCATGAGGGAAGGAGAAGCAGAGGCAGGAGAGCTCAACAACAAACACAGGAATAAACTACCTATGGATACTGAAATGTACAGAGCAGCTTTAGGGCTGAGCATCTTCAGATGATCTCTTTGTACCGGGCAATTTTGTGAGATGTTTCTGTACTTCTTATTTCATCCTGGAATGGTTTGGATCCCTGAAAAGGTAAGGTAGAAATTTTCTCAGGAAGTGTTTTCTGGAAATCATTGCTCTGCAGATGGTGCATGGCAGGAATCCTTGGGTTTAGTGGAGCTCATTCACCCTGTGGTGTGTCAGACACCTTGGCCTCCCAGGAGGATTCAGTGTGATGAGACAAGTGCTAGGAATGACAAGTAGCTGCAGTTGGGATGTCTGGGAATGGCAGGATGCTTTAGCCAGGACCTCAGTGAAACTGGGAAGTGCTGCAGTAGGGTGGACTGATCACAGTCTGCCTGCCTGCCTGGTAGGACCCATGGTTATCTTTCCTAAAAACTGTCACAGATCTTAAAACCTATTTCAACAGCATCTTGTGCTGTGCAGGATGGAGCCTCCAGCACTGCTGCCTCCCAGCCAGGAGTCTGGGACCAAGTTTTGATACAAGACCTGGACCCATTCCTGTGCACACATGGCAGTGAGGGGACTGCTGGGCTCTGCAGTCTGGCAGGGCAGAAAGTGTGGTGATAAAATACCCCACTCTTGGAGAAGTCCCTCCCCATCCTTCTCTTCTCACACAGGGCCCTGATCTCCTTCAGCTTCTTCTGCCCCTGAGTCTCTCTGGGAAGCCTGTGCCTGGATAAATACTCTCTTTAGAAACAAGTGGCCCCAGGTGGTGATGATGCTCCTGGTGATGATGCTCCTGCTAATGATGCTCCTGCTAATGATGCTTCTGCAACTCTTACAGCCCTTACCATTATTGCCTATGGTTGGGGACAGGAAAGTTCCTCTCTATGGGCCACATAGATAGGGTTGGGGGTGGCCAGAGCTGGGCTGGCATGGAAGACACTGATGCCCATGTGCCACCTGTGCTGTGCCCTGCCTGCAGCCCCAGGGAGCTGCTGGGAGCCACGATGCCCCCCGGCCACCCCAGCCACCCCCTCCTACCAGCAGAAATGTGTCCTGGAGGCCAGTTGCATCACCGTGGAGAGGAAGTGACCTCACAGGGAGGACAGCAGCAGAAGCTGAGAGGCCAGGTGATGGCTTCAGCAATATTGCAGTCATTGTCATGCAAATGTCCTCAGTGGTGAGGAGGGAGGGGGCAGGAAAGCACAGCGAGAACTGATGCGTCGGCAGAATTGTCTCTATAACCGAATATTTTTCAAAGACTTCAATAAGGCAACAGCAGCATCTGCAGAAGGGAGCATGAACAAAGAAAACACAGCTGCGTCTTCCTGCATGAAAGGAAAGAGGTTGGGTATGTGGCTGAGCATGGGGTGAAACATCAGGGACAGATCGGGGCAGAGAACGGCTGAGTTTCTCAGCAAATATTTGGTGGTTCAGATGAGTTTGCTTGAGCTGCTTCTTCCCCCTTTTGTGTTCCCACTCCACAAACATGAGCACTATCAACTTTTCCTGGCAAGGGTGCTCTCAGTGGGAGATTTCAACAGCTGATTCACTGGAAATGGAATTTTAAAGGGAAATTTGCATGGCAAGTGCTTTTCCCATTCAGCTAATCAAGGTGCACAAACAGCACCATGAGATTTTCATGGCCAATTACAGCCCAGCTCAAACACTGGTGAAGGAGCCAAGGGTTAGAAATTCTCCAGTAGACCTCCCTTGCCAGACAGATGATGATCTTGAACCCTTTTGATCTTGAGCTCACTCTGAAGCTATCACACAGCAGTTATCCCAGGCCGTTTGCTCCCCACGGTGATTTTTGTTGGACTCGCAGAGCCCAAGAACTGATCCTGGCTTTCCCATCTCAGTGTTTTAATTTCTCGTTCTGGCCCAAACCTGGAGGAACAAAGAGGCCTGAGGGAAGAATACTAAACAGGATCTACAGCCTTCTAAAAATGTCCTGAAGTGGAGGTTCGTGACCTGCGCAACAGCTCGAGCAAAGGTCTGGGGAGGAAGTTGTGAGTCTGACTGTACATTTCTGTCCTTTTTCCTTGACCCTGTAGTTTGTAACCACCTCCAGAAAAAGCCTGCAATATTTTGCAAGGCTCTGCACCTGGGTTGGGACAGTCCCAAGCACAAATACAGCTTGGGTGGAGAATGGATCGGTAACAGTCTGGAGAAAGACCTGGGGGTGATGGTGGACAAGAAGTTCAGTAGGAGCCATCAATGTGCACTTGCAGCTCAGAAACCAACCCTGTCCTGGGCTGCATCAAAAGAAGGATGGTCAGCAGTGACCTGCTGGTGATTCTCCCCCTTAACTCGACTTTCGTGAGATTCCACCTGGAGTACTGTGTCAAATTTTGGAGCCCCCAACATAAGAAGGACATGGAGCTCCTGGAGCAAGTCCAGAGGAGGCCACAAAGATGATCAGAGGCTGGAGCAGCTCTGCCCTGGAGACAGGCTGGGAGAGTTGGGGTGTTCAGCCTGGAGAAGAGAAGGCTCCAGGGAGACCTTAGAGCACCTTCCAGTGCCTGAAGGGGCTCCAGGAAAGCTGGGGAGGGGCTTGGGACAAGGGCAGGGAGGGAGAGGACAAGGGGGGATGGATTAAAACTGGAAGAGGGAGACTGAGGTGAGGCATGAGGAGGAAATTCTTCCCTGTGAGGGTGGTGAGAGCCTGGCCCAGGTTGCCCAGGGAAGCTGTGGCTGCCCCATCCCTGGCAGTGTTGAAGGGCAGGTTGGATGGGGCTTGGAGCAACCTGGGCTGGTGGGAGGTGTCCCTGCGCATGCAGGGGGTTGGATCTAGATGATCTTTAAGGTCCCTTCCAACCTAAACCATTCTATGAGCCTGGGATTTAATGTTTCTGGGGTAAGATCCTGGTTTCACACCAGGCCCTGCTCCCATGCAGTGGGCACAGCCAACACGGGCAGGACACGAGCTCAGCTGTGGTGGGAGCAGTTGCTGTTTGCACTTCGAATTCTTTCTAACATCTTCTGGTTTTCTGCTCCTTCTGCACTTTCTTTGTCTTTCTTTATTCATCCCAAACTTTACTTCTTTGGAGCTATTTAAGACTGAGTTCCAAGGGGTCTGTATCATTTCTTTCAATTAACCTTCATATCAAAGAGATTACAGTGTGTTCAGCAAGTCGTTTTGGATTAAATGTTGAAAAAAAACACCACTATCCTGGTTTTCCTTTCTTTTCTGTTATGCCTGGTGGCATCAACACACACCTGTCACAGCTCTTTCATTGCTAGAGCAGCTCCATCTCTGACACATACTTATTTTTTCCTTCTTTTTATTTTTATTTTTTTAATTTTATTTTGCAGCCACTTAGGTTTTTCAGCCTCCTTGTGCCAAGTTCTTAAAAATATTTTCTCTTTCTAACCTGCTAACCACTGGCAGCAGGAGCCTGCCTGTGCTCAGGGGAAGCTCTATTGAATTCCTGGCCATTGGCCTGAAAGAGGTGAGCTCCCTTTGAAGCTCCAACAGAAATGCTGATAGAAACTGTGACGTTTTCTCCTACAAGTAGTTTTTAGTGCTATGGTGTTTAACTCCCAGGCAGCAGCACAAAGCCCACCCCACAAGTGAATGAGGAGGAGCTGTGGACCTGTGGCAGGAGGGATGCAGGGATGCAGTGAAAGAGAGTGATGGAAGTGTGGGAAGTCCAGGAACAAGTCCCAGAAATTTCCCATTGCTTCAAGGAGACTGATTCCTCTTTTCTTTTCTTTTCTTTTCTTTTCTTTTCTTTTCTTTTCTTTTCTTTTCTTTTCTTTTCTTTTCTTTTCTTTTCTTTTCTTTTCTTTTCTTTTCTTTTCTTTTCTTTTCTTTTCTTTTCTTTTCTTTTCTTTTTTTCTTTTCTTTTTCCCTTCCCTTCCTCCTCTCCTCTCCTCTCCTCTCCTCTCCTCTCCTCTCCTCTCCTCTCCTCTCCTCTCCTCTCCTCTCTGTCCTCTTCCTCTTCCTCTTCCTCTTCCTCTTCCTCTTCCTCCTCTTCTTCCTCTTCCTCCTCCTCCTCTTCCTCTTCCTCCTCCTCTTCCTCCTCTCCCTCTCATCTAGCAATATGGCAGGCAGTGAAGCAGCAGAGCACTTTGGAGAACCTGGTGCTCACTGTCACCTCCAGCCACAGGGCACACTGGTGGTGCCACACACAGCTGTTGGAACTCTGGCTGTCAGTGGGGGAAAAGGGTCCTCTCCATTCCCTACCCACCACCTGTGAACCCACCCCAGCCCCTGCTGCCAGTGCAGGATCTCAGGCAGCTTTGGGAAGCGGTGCCTTCAGTTGGGATGGAAGGCAGAGGGGACAGACAGGGCAGGAGCAGAGCAGGAGTTCCCCTTGCCCTGCAGAGCATCTCCCCTCATGCAGAGCCCATCGGCGGCTGCTGTTATTTGCAGTTCTGATCCTGGAGCTTGTGGGAATTAATGGCTGTAGGTTTTGAAATGCAATTATAGGCTTTGCAGTGGTAATTTTGTTTTTATTTCCCACTGCGTTTGCTGTTGCTCTGCAGCGAGGAGAGGCTTTAGTTAAAACTCATGTAACGCCAACGTACCCACAATTTGTTTGCTTTCTCTAGAAACTTTTTCCTTTCCCTTTGTGGGCTGCTGGTCCAGGAGATGTTTTCTTCTATCTCAACACAAATAAATGTTCAGGCTCGAGATGGCTGTGGCTGGTAATAGGATACAGAAGCTTTCACCTCCAGGTCACTTGCTTAAACCCAAAGCAGCTCAGCCAGGACCAAAGGGCTGTGGGCACAAAATGCTCTGGGTGGCTGAGCCCCCCACCCCAGGGATGGGAAGTGGCTTCCAGACCCCCCCTGGGAGCTACCCCAGGACTGGAGAGATGCTTCCATCTGGGGATGAAGCCTGGCAGCCTGTGCCTGGCCACAGCCTTATCCTTCTCCAGGAACTCCATCCATTTGTTTGATTTTTTGACAAAACCAAACAAAAAAACCCAACAAACCAAACCAAACCAAAACAAAAAACCAACAACAACAAACACGGTTTGGGGGAAGATACTGGTTTCAGCACTTTTCCCAGTTAGCTTGCTTGCTCTTATGTACCACTTAAATATAAATTTTGTTCATAACTTTTCACAAATCTGCAGGAAAACACGAAGAGTCAGTATCAAAAATGGTTGGGAAACTCAGAATGTGATGACAAAATCAAAGTAAAAAGGTGACATTCCTGAACGGCTTCAAAATCCAAGGATACAATTTGTTTTGGGAAATGGAAGAAACAGTTGTTTCAGGCCCAATAAACAGTTTGGGAATTATTTTATCCAAACTTACTGGTTGGGGAATATTTCAACTTTTTCATCTTGCTTAAGGATGGGAGATGTTAATGCTTGTCTTAAAATCTGGAAATACATTTCATATTTTTTTTACATTATATTTACATTTTTAAACTTCCTTCTTTCAAGTGCCAGGCAGCCCCTGAGGACCCCACAGGTCTGGTGAAAGCCAAAAAGAGAAGATCCCACCAGGATAAGAGGAGACTGGGAATAGAGAGAAGGAGGCAGTGAGCAGAGCCTGGTGGGATGGGCAGGGCTCTGTGGCTCTGAGGATGCTCCAGTGCTGGGTGCTTGGCAAGAAGCTCCTCATCCCAAGTTCCCTGCAAGGGGCTCATCAGTGCACTTCTCTTCAGAGCTGAGCAGGACACAAGGTTACTCACAGCAGTTAAGAAAAGTCTATCCATTGGTGGGAGTACAGGAGGACACAAGCCCAGGTTCCCCCATCCCTGCCCCAGATCAGCTCTGAGGTGCAGAGGCAGGAAATTCTGCTCTTGACCAGTTAGTCCAGGTGAATAATCTATCAGAAGTGAATAATCTGTACTGAATATGCACCAACAAAGTGATATCTGTCTTGTGTATCAGACAAACAAGATGCCACTATTAGTTTTTACACACTAGAAAACTGCACAAACAACCCTTACCTTGCACAGCACCCCGTGGCACCCTCCTCAAGCCTTTCACTGTGTCTGTGTGTCTGCCAGCTGGGGGGAGCTGCTGCCACACCCACTGCAGGGGACACAAGCATGAGTGTGAGGCCAGGATGTACCCTCTAGCACCTTTAATTAAAAATGTATGAATTTATGGGAAGTGGCAGCGACAAGTCAAGTTGCAACATGTAATACTGGGCTAGAATATGGAACCATTTTTAAAATATCTCTCTCTCCCTCTTTCTCTCTCTTTCTGTCTCTGTCTCTCTCTCTATCTCTGTCCCTATCTCTATCTCTATCTCTATCTCTATCTCTATCTCTATCTCTATCTCTATCTCTATCTCTATCTCTATCTCTATCTCTATCTCTATCATCATCTCTATCTCTGTGTCTCTATCTCTATCATCTCTATCATCTCTATCATCTATATCTGTATCTATCTATCTATCTGTCTATCTATCTGTCTATCTATCTATCTATCTATCTATCTATCTATCTATCTATCTATCTATCTATCTATATCAATCTATCTGCTTAGTTATATATTTTAACTCACCCTGAAAGCCATGGAGGAGATGGTGTCCCTGGCTGTGCCTGTGCTGTAGCCCTCAGTGAGGATTTCACAGGCAATCCCCAAAGGCACAGAGAACCAAACCTGGCTATTTGGACTGGGAGGAAGGTGCTGAAGAGATGCTCTATGAGGCCATGGCCTCTCTAGTTTCCCAGTTCACAGCTACTAGGTAGTCTTGTCTTGTTGGTACCATCTTGACAATGAAAACCCAGGCAGGCACCCTGCCCGGGGGTCTCCTGCCACCCCTGGGTGGGACTGGGGGTCTACACTGGGGTCCAGGAGGGACCTTGCCCTTGGTTAGAGGGTAGAAATGAAAAGTGCACATTTCTCCAGCCTTCCCCACATTTCCTCACTACCTTCAACTGGTGGGTTTTTGAAGGTTCAAAGGCTCTTTCTTTTCTCTTCTGCTGCTTAAAATAACGGGGTCAATGTACACACACTCCTCATAATAATGATAATGGGGGCTGCTGGAGAAATGCAGCCTCCAGATGAACTCAAGACACAATCAACTGAAACTCAGGGGTAATTTTAGTTTCTGATCAATCTAAAATCATTTTGACCCAAGGTATAATTTAAAATGTTCCTACCTCGGTTATTACAGCCCCAGGGCACTCCCGGTTGTTTTTGCGCATTCGCCCGCTTGTTCTCTCTCTCTCTCTGTTTATAAGATCCAAGGAACAGTTTAATGAAAAATGAGTGTGTGGCTGGAGGGGTCAATGGTTAGTTGTTTTGGATCCTAAAAAAAAAAAAAAATCCAGTAGGATTTGGTTGTATTCTTTTAAACAGGGGTTTTCACACTGGAGCAGGGTTGTGGAGAGAGAAAAGTATTCACCAGTCAGCTCCTCCAGACACCTTGTTTCCTTGGTGTGCTTTGCTCTCTCTTTGTCACTCTAAAGCATCATATCAGGTCCCTTAGCCAGGGCATCTCCTGGGGGTGTCCCAAAGCCACGACCCCAGAGGACCTGGTCCACTTGCAGCAGCAAAGGAGCTACAATGAGCTTTGGTGAAAACAATAAACCCCTGGGTCCTGCGGATGGACCAGCTGCTGCCCCTTCTTCTCCCCTACCCAGCCAGTCTTGACTTCCAGGGAGCCTGTGTCCCGAGGGGAAGGCACAGCTTGGTGGGAAGAAATGGGAAGAAAAGGTAGAATAATAGAATAATTAAAGTTGGAGGGGACACGAAAGACCATCAAGTTCCAGCCCCCCTGCCATGAACAGGGAACCATTAGACCAGGCTGCACAAAACCTCGTCCAACCTGGCCTTAAAAACCTCCAGGGATGGGGCATCAACAACCTCCCTGGGCAACCCATTCCAGTTCCTCACCACCCTGATAGTGAAGAATTTCTTCCTAATATCTCACCTAAATCTCCCCTCTCTCAGTTTAAAACCATTACCCCTTGTCCTATCACTGTCTTCTCTGATGAAAAGCCCCTCCCCAGCTTTCCTGGAGCCCCTTCAGGCACTGGAAGGTGCTCTAAGGTCTCCCTGGAGCCTTCTTTTCTCCAGGCTGAACACCCCAACCCTCCCAGCCTGTCTCCAGAGCAGAGCTGCTCCAGCCCTTGGATCATCTTGGTGGCCCTTCTCTGGACCCTCTCCAACAGGTCTATATCTTTCTTGTGCTGAGGGCACCAGAGCTGCACACAGGCACAAGGTAAACTAAGGATGTGGCCAACAGAAGCCAGTGAGAAATGAATCAGCAGGAAGGAGATTGGCACGCCAGCACTCGAGAGATGCTGGATGCTTGGTGGAGGAACAGCAGGTTTAAGGATGTCACTGAGCAGTTGGCAGGATAATTATTGCAGGCAGAAAACAAAAGCCAGTGACAATTTTCCTGTGGATGGATTCAGCCCTCATGCTTCTTAATTCCCCTTGAACAAAGAGCTATAATTGTTCTCAACAGCGAGGATGGGAAGAACCTAATTTCCAATGTGAGTCAGAGAAGCTTTCAAGCAGAGGGTGGGTGGAAACTATTTATGAAGGTCCATTAGGGAAAATCAGATTTTTACGCACAGTAAACAGAACATAGAAAAAATAAATCTATTTATATTGGAGTCTGGCAAGCATGTCCCGTGCAGCACAATGCAACGCCGGCCGCAGTGCAGCCCTGGGTGCTCCACTGAGGGTTTACCCCTTGGCTTGGTGGTGCATTTCTGTCCTTTGGTGGATCTGGCAGAACAATGCCTTCTGCCCAGGCATGTGCTTCAGCCAGGCAAACAAACAAGATGTGAATTTGCTCCATCCTTTCTGTGTTGCCTTTGGAGAGAAAAACAAACAAACAAACAAACATAAAAACTGAACAATTGGTTTCATTTGGCCCCTCCAAAAATGGCAGAAAGCAAATACCAGAATGTTGCACCAAAGTAATTTCAGGATATGAGCTCTCAGTTTGCTCAACCCTTGTTTGCACAGGTAAACTTATGTCTTTCTGCAGTCAACATTCACACAATATTTACAAATCTTTATTCCCAACATAGAAAAAAACCACACAACACTCTAAAAATAAAGTCTAGTAATGCTGAAGAACAGTTACACCCCAGCTACCGGGTTGGGAGAGGAGAAAGTTGCAACATAAGCTGAGTATTTCCTGGTAGTTCCCTGGAAATGCACATTATAAGCATCTTACTGAAGCTCCAGGAGTCCTGCAGCACAAGGAACCTGCTGAAGGCAAGGCAGGGCCCTGCTGTGACACCAGGGCGAGGGCCAGCATGGCTTTGGCCAGCAGAACACACACGATAGCCAATGTCAAAGGGGCAACCAGTCTTACCAGCAGCAGGGGCAACAGGAGCTTGGGCAATATGGCAGGAGCCTTGGATCCTCTGGGTGTTCCCCCTAACACAGAAGGTGTCTGCCTGTCAGTGGGAAGCACATCAAACCCAGGGTATCTGTGATGTGACTCCTCCAAGTCTCACAAAGCCACGTGTGCTCGTTCTGGGCTGGAAAGGGAGCAGGTCACTGCGAAGAAGCTTGACTAGAAAGCAGAAGGGAAGAAAAAAAAAAAAAAAAAAAAAAAAAAAAAAGCCTTATGTCACAGCTAAGCAATGTGGGCTTCCTCTTCCCTGTGTCTCCAAGTGGGAATTGTCTCCCTGAGCCTAAATCTAGGCTGAGCAAGATCCCAAGGCTTTTCCAGGATAACAGGGACATGAAATAATTTAAGCAATAATCTGCTGATTAGCACTGGCTAAATATAATCTGTTAAATTGATACCTGGCACTTTTCCTCCCTTATTTTTGGAGCACTAAACTAACTCATTTAATGGATTTAATGGCTAGCAAAGGGAGACCAGTGAGCAGAAGTGAGCACAGTTACCCCACGAGCCTGCCCCCACAGCGGGGGGGGTTTCCCTGCAATCCTGCCCTTCATTCTGCCTTGTCCTTCATCACTATCTGTGACTGGATGACACAGACTGTCTGTGCAGCAAAACCCAGCTCATGGGATGTCTGCCTTGGCCACAAAGATCATGCTTCCCAGGCTTGGACCATGAAAGAGAGCAGTTCTTATGTGATGTGCCTTATGTGCGTGCAGACCTGATTTATATCGCTTCCAACGAGCTGTTCTCTGCTATCATGAGCCAACAGGACCCATAGGGTGTTACAAGACATATTACATGCAGCCAAGAGCTTTAATCCCCCTGGGGGAGTGATTACAAACAACTACACACGTCCCAGAGTTGCTTAATCACTGTTAAGAAATTTCTTTATAATCTGAGTAAATTACTTTAATTACTTGCAACTACCAATTAGCGTTTGAATGCTTCCACTGAGAAGTTTGCAGGCATTAATCTGCTCCCTCGGAATGTTAAATCACGGGCTGGAAGATGGCTTTGGTCTCGGCAGCAGGCAGCAATCTGCCAGGGCCAGCAGAGGCAGCCAGCCCCTCCCCACAGGAGGCTCTGCAGCCTCCTGCCTGGATTGAGCAGCTCCAAAGGGGAGTTGTGCCCCTCCTCGAGCTGTAGCAGCTGGATAAAATGGTCACAGCCTGGGAAAGAGGGGAGGTGTAGGCTGGATATCAGGAAGCACTTCCCATGGAAAGGGTGATCAGCCATTGGGATGGACTGCCCAGGGAGGTGGTGGGGGCACCATCCCTGGAGGTGTCTGAGGAAAGGCTGGAGGTGGCACTTGGTGCCGTGGTCTGGGGATGTGATGGTGTTGGTCATAGGCTGGACTTGATGGTCTCAAAGGTCTTTTCCAGCCTTGGGGATTCTGTGATTCTGTGAAAGGGAGGTCTCTCCTTAACCCTGCTGTGGGTGCCCGGGTTCAGCACAGGGTCAACCACCCCTGTGGACCCTGACAAAGGATATGATCCAAACCCCTTCCTGCCTGGGAGCTGATGCACTGAGATGCACCAAAAAGCATCTTTCTTCCCCTGCCTGTGTTTGCAGACCTGCTTCTTTCCCCAGGAGACAGCTCAGCAGCTCAGACACGTGTTTCTCCAACACCCTGTGCTGGATGGGGTGCTTTTTCCTAACTACCAGCCTGAGCTGAACTTGATCTTCAGACGTGAACACCGATGAGGTCTGGACAAGCAGGGCTCCTTTTCCCATCTTCCCACTAGTCCTGGCTCACAGTAACTCTCCAACCTTGAAAAGTTACCACCAAGGTCTGAACTTGCTTTTCTAGACACTTTCTAGTCTTTCCTGGCAGGGATTGGATCCCAACCACTTTTTTTTTCTTTGATGTTCAGGCCCGGGGTGGCTGGACTCCTGTTTGTTTGCCCGTCACGAGGAGCGTGCTGGGGTGCAGGGCCCGGGCACCGGACCAGGGTGCCCTGGGCTGTAACCCTGGTGGAGGGGCAGGTTCTCTGAGCAGGGATGCTGCAGAGCCACCATCCCCAGCAGCCTCCCTGCCTTTGTGTTAGCCCACACCAAGCCAGGAGGGTCAGCTGGGCCAGGATTCCTTTAGGCAGTGGGAAGGAGACAGGAAGAGAAGGGGAGGCTGCAGCACCACCAGAATTGAGGGAGCATCAAGGAGAAAGACTTGCCATCCTCTCCCTCTATTCTGCCCTGGGGAGGCTGCATCTGGAGCACTGTGTCCAGTTCTGGGCTCCCCAGCTCAGGAAGGACAAGGAGCTACTGGAGAGAGTCCAGCACAGGCCACAGAGATGATGAGGGAACTGGAGCATCTGCCTGTGAGGAGAGGCTGGGAGAGCTGGGGCTGCTCAGCTGGAGAGGAGGAGGCTGAGGGGGGATCTGAGCAGTGCTGGTCAATATCTACAGGGGGTGTCAGGAGGATGGGACCAGACTCTTTTCCTCAGAGTCCAAGGACAGGACAAGGGGCAATGGGCACAAGCTGGAGCACAGGAGGGTCAAGTTAAACACAAGGAAAATTTCTTTACTGTGAGAGTAACAGAGCCTGGGACAGGCTGCCCAGAGAGGTTGTGGAGTCTCCTTCTCTGGAGGCATTCCAAACCCATCTGGATGTGTTCCTGTGGGATCATACTCCAGCAGGGGGGGTGGACTAGGTGATCTTCAGAGGTACCTTCCAACCCTGATGAATTTGTGACTCTATGACTTCAAATTAGGAAAGTGCTACCAGGTCAGTGGGAAGGGCAGCAGGGGAGAGGACGGGCACAAACTCTGTTTTCCTTCACTTTCTCCAGGGTGTGCTCTCTTTTGGAAGACATCTCTGTGATTTCCACTGGCATCAATGGGAATAGGTTCCCCTAATAATGGAAAACCCAGGAAGTCAAATCTGTGTTAGCTGGGAGACCCTGCAGCTCCCCCAGCGTGACCTGGGATGTGCAGACCATGTTCCTGCCTGGGTGTAACTCTATTTCTGTATAAAGCACCAGTGATCCTGATTAATTTTATAAATGCAACATCTGCAATACTGGTACCCGTGAGCCTTGGTCTCCCCAGTTTGGAAAGGCATCCTTGGGACTGGAAGGAAACATGCAGGTCCACAGGTGAAGACTGGTCTCTTACAGTTTGGGATTCTGTCACCTTTATATTTATTTTGTTTTCTTCTGAGATTGGCCAATAACTTCCAAAATCATTGGGGAGAGAAACAGGGTGGGGGGCAGCAGATGATATCATGGCAGGCAGTGTGATTGCCTAACCCTTCTTTTCATGGGAAGCCAGGCTAACAACTGGAGTTCAGAGTCTAGGTTAGGGGACTGGGAGTCAAAACTGTGTTTTCTCTCCTTCCATCCAGCATGACTCATGGAATGCTTTGAAGGCAGCACTCACGTTTCTGTATTCCAGTTTCTCCACCTATAAACCAGCAGGCTGCCTCCCCACTTTCTGAGAGCCATTTTAAGCTCTCATGGTGGAAGTAGCACCACTAAACCTACAGACTTAGACCACTTGCGTGACCCATCACAAACGCTCCTTTCCTGCTTCTGGTTAGCAGCATGAATTCTTTTTTTCCCTTTACAGAGACAAGCATGGGCAGTGGGTTGCCACCCAGCTGGCTGCCCCCACCTCTGCCTTGCTGTTCCCTTCTGGAGCCACAGCCATCCTCCCTCTGCAAACCCTTCTTGGGGGTTTCCCCTCCTTTGCATGTGGAAAATGTCTCATGGCTGACCAGCTGAAGATTTTCATGTGCTGGTTAGAAGGCCAGGAAGTTACTTCTCAGGTCCTGGAGGCTTTTTCCTCACCTCTAAAGTGGAGTCATTTATCATCCAGCTCTGTGGGCACTTTGCTCAGCACCATTGAGGCACCTTTCACCCAAGTGCTAGTTAAGTGCTTTGGGCACTGCTAAGGACCCCAGGATACATCCCACCACATCACCTGCAAGTCACCAAGCCCAGGGCTTCAGCACCTGTGGACAAGGCATTCACCAGTCCAGCCCTTGTCCAGGGAGCAGGGCCATGGTGATGAACAGCCCAGGTGGCACAGGAAGGTGTGCATTGCCAACTCCAGGTCACCAAAACCAGGGAAGCTTAACATCACACTGTGGGAAATGGAAGGCAATGACTGAAATAATAGCACATACAAACGGAAATTTAGATGAAGTCTCTAGAGCCTCCTTTGCAACTGGAAAGAATGATTTTTTTTTTTCTTTCCCTTTCTTTCTTTTTCTTTGAAGGAGTCAATCAGTTACTTTGTGATACTCGGGTTAAAAGTGTGTTAGTATAAAATGCAGTCTGAGCCTGCTCCCAGTGAGCTTTCTCTCCTCCAGACCAGCCACCCAGTTGCTTACCAAGTCATTGTTGCTTAAAGGCACAGACAAAGGTGATGGTGAGCCCCAACCCACGTCACCACTGCCCTAAATTAGGACCATAGCAGCCATGGCTTTCCACCTCAGTACAACCCTCTGAGCTCCACACCAGCCTGCACAGGGGAAAAGCCTGTTTGTAAAATAGTGAAACGTGGGGGGAACCTCATGCAGGGTGGAGCGATGTGCAGGAGCCAAGCAGATGACACTGGAGTGCCTAACTGAGCTGTGTCCTAATGCCCTGTTTGCAGACAGCGCTGCAGCAGCGAGCTCAGCAGTGCCAGCAGTGCCAGGAGAAGCTGCTGGGCTTCATTTCAGCAGCTGGGACAGCAGATCCTGCAGCACCCCCCACCTCCAGTTTATAGAACGGGCTGTGCAAAGGAGCTGAAAAGAGCTCCTCCCTGCTCTGCCCTTCCTTCCCTACCCCTCCAGCAAACTGGAGACAGACTCTCCCTCTCCCTGCTGGTGGCCAGGCTGGGGATGCAGCACTGGGATGCTGGAGGAGCTCCATGGGGACAGGGGTCCCTCACTGATCAGGGGCTCCTTATCCCACCACCACAGGCAGTATTGTGCTGGTTAAGGGCTGGGGAAGCTGCTGTGGGTTGTGCAAAGGGGCCAAAGTGTGAAGCAGCTGCATCTCAGAAACCCGTTTTGTGCTCCCGGTCTAGGGGAGGAATGAGAGCGGCCAGCACTGCTCCCCACAGCAGGGCAGGCAGATCCCAAAGCTGATCCACAGCCCTCATTTCCACCCACAAGCTGCACAATGTCCAGGGCAGAGCCACAGGATGCCAGGCACTGCAAATGCTGAACAGAAGGGACTTCTTCAGGACACAGGACAAATCCATCCTTCCTGCCGCCTCCCCACAGCGCATCTTCCCGTACTGCAGCTCCCTGGGCTTTTGTCCGTGTGCCAGAGCCCTCCACTCCTCTTTATGACTCTCAAATCCATATCACTCACAAAATTACATTATTATTTCTTCAAATATACCCCTCAGGGTAGATGTCAACTTCACATCAGCTCACGAAGCAGTGGGATGAGCGGGAGGCACACCCCATCACATACTGTCTGTCTCCCTGACACATGTACACACACACACAGCTAAATTTACCCTTTGCCTGCTCCTGAGAAAGGCTGCAGCAGCTCAGGCATGATCAGGTGTGATTCCCCTGCATGCCCAAGCAGCACAAGCACACATGGGCATGTACATATCACACGGGCTTGTGCATTTCTGGATCAAAACGTGGGGGATGGACAGGGCCAAACCACCCACCTGGCACTGGAAAACTTCCCGCAGGAGTCACACAGCAGCCTGCAGGAGCTGGGAGGAACTGGGTGACTGTGGGCACATCTGGGTGCATCTGAGGATGGGGCAGATCCCCCTCCCATCCTGTCCTGGAGCTTTGCTGTTCTCATGCCTGTCAGTGCTGTTGGCACAGCCTGACACAGCCCACGTGTCCCAGGGGCCATTGTCACCCTGTGGCTGCTGTACACAGGTGATGGGGTGTGGATCTGGCCATAATGCTCCCCTTGCCCCAACAACCTACCCTTGGTGTGGTGCCAAGGCTGATGCTCTTGGCACATCATGTGACAGGACCAGCTCCCTGCCTCTCCAGCTCAGGCTGCACCAGAGCCCTGGGGACACATCAGACTCATCACCCTGCACACTGCAACAAGCACAACTATCCTCAAGTGATGGAGTCGTCGATGTGGTTGTTTCCCATGGCACTGGTACAGTCGTGGATATTCCTGACTTTGCAAGAATCCCTCAGAGGTTCTCCTGCCCAAGCACTCACTTGGCTGAAGAAGTTTCTCCCCTTACAGCAGCTCTGGCCCTGCTTCAGCTGGCAGGACCTAAGAGACGTAGAATCATAGGATCATAGAATGGTCTGGGTTGGAAGGGAAGTTAAAGATCACCAAGAGCCAAACCCCTGATGGGCAGGGACACCTCCCACCAGCCCAGGTTGCTCCAAGCCCCATCCAACCTCTCCTTGAACATTTCCAGGGATGGGGCAGCCACAGCTTCTCTGGACAACCTGGGCCAGGGTCTCCCCACCCTCACACTGAAGAATTTCCTCCTCATGTCTCACCTGAATCTCCCCTCTTCCAGTTTTAATCCATTACCTCTTGTCCTCTTACTACAGGCCCTTGTTAAAAATCCCTCCCCAGCTTTCCTGGAGCCCCTTCAGGCACTGGAAGGTGCTCTAAGGTCTCCCTGGAACCTTCTCTTCTCCAGCCTGAACAACCCAAACTGTCTCACCGTCTTTACAGCAAGAGCTGCTCCAGCCAATCATCTTTGTGGCCTCCTCTGGACTTCCTCCAGGAGCTCCATGTCCTTCTTATGTTGCGGGCTGTCTTGGTCCTGGAGATGTCTCTGTGTGCAGGGGTAGTGACTGCTCACTCACTGCCACTCTAAGCTATGGTTTTATGAGAGGTTCTGCCACAGTGTGGCCCTTTGGTGTCTACCAGGGACTGGAGTGTGGCCAACCCACCACGCTGAGGCCACACCAGACCCTGACAAGCCACAGCTGAGTCAGGCAGAGGCTGAGCTGCTCTTCCCAGCAAGGCCAGGATGCAGCCCATGCCTCACAGCCCTTGCTGGGGTTGTGTTTATCCGTTGTGATACTTTCACATGAGAAACAAATAAAGGCTGATGGTATCTGGAAGAAAAAACCAAGGTTACTCCCTTGACCTGATTAATGCAAATAAACTGAATGGAGTCCTGTTGCCCGGGGCTTGCAAATTTAATATCTGTTAAACTGGTTCATTTCATGCTGTTTTAGCCTCTCGTCCTGTGACTGCAATTACCTCCAAGGGCCTTGCTGGGCTCTGGGTGCTGCTTCCCACTGTGCCTCGCGTGAGGCAGGTGGGGCTGGGCTGGGTTGGCTTCTTGTTTTCATTTTTTTTTTCTTTCTTTTTTTTCTTGTGGTTTCATTTCCTTTGAGTTTATTAATTATGGCTGGGGGGTGGGGGCCAGGAATGTTTCGCTAATGCTTCCTCTTTGTGCACTGTGGCACTTCAGCCCTGTAATTCCCTCTTGATTGGGATGTGTAAGGGGAAGCAGAGCCAGCCCATCTGCTGGAGGGCAGTGGGAACCTCTTTTTTTCTCTCTTTGCCTCTTTTTTCCTTTCCCATCTCCCATCTACTTGCATCACTCCCACCACTTTGCCCTGTGCTTCCTGCTGTCTTCGCTTATACCAAGCAACAGCTTTGGAGGGTGCTCAGGGAATATGCTGCAAACCATGTAATCAGAGCACGGGGTGGGGGTGCCCCAGGCTGTGTCCCTGAGGAACCAGGAGCAGCTGCAGGCATCTCCCAGGCCTGGCTGAGCCCAGAAATGCTCCAGACCCAGCATGACCCAATGCAGGGCATGGAGCAGGTTTTTATCCAAACCCCACCTCCAACAGCTAGCATCCACATTCAGAAGTCATTTGAACAGAAAAAGCAACAGGTTGGTTGGTTTGTGGAGATGGGATTTCTTCCTCCTGTCTCCCTGGAGCCACCAGATGAGCTCCTCAGGAACTCTCAGCCTGGAGCCTGGTTCCCAGCCTAATAATGTCTTTTAATTCCTCAGGCTGGGATGCCTGGGGTTCACCTGAGCCCTCTGCTCAGGGCACAGTCTGGGGTGAAGGAGCAGCAGAGGTTAAAGCTGAGATCTCCTGAAGGGAGAAGGTGCAAGAGCAAATGTGCTGCCAGTATGAAAGATAAATGAGGTAAAGGATGTCAGTCAGGTTCCACTTCACTTTTCATCCAATTCAACAGTGAGGGAGCACTCCATGGAATTAAAGGGAAAGCCACTTCAGGAGAAGGAAGGACTCGGTATTTTAACAACATGTAGAAAGTTCACCATTGCAGGGCATTGCTTGAGCAAAGACTTTGTGATGAGAGGAAAGAGAGTAACATTCTTCCTCCAGAGGTGCCGTTTGCAGCAAAACAAGAGCATGATGAGACAGCCTGTCCAGCCAGCACAGAGGCCAGACCTCATGTACCTTGTTTGTAAAATATGGCAAAGCTCCTGAGCCTGTGTCTTGGCCACTTTTGCTGTCTGTGTTGGCTGGGGAAAGATCTTCCAAGCAGCCAGCTTGAGCTGCACCCTGCACTGCACCCTGCACTGCACCCTGCACTGTTTGGCCACGTCCAAGTCTCCCGGCACAGCCCGGTGCTGGTGCCCCCAGGATGCTGCTGTGAGAGGCAGGAGGTGTGGAGCATGGTTTGCAACCCCTTTCCCTGGGCTGTACCTGTGCTGGGGGTAAGCTCAGGCCTTCCATCCCCGCGGCTGTCACCCTGCCTGTCAGCAGCACAGAATTCATTTTCAAGAGAATAAAAACGCGTTTGTGAATGGCCCTTTATAATTCATGACCGGGCCCGTGAACGAGGTCTTGTACCCCTTCTGTTTGCTTACCTCTGACTTCAAGTTGGGAGCTGTCAGGGGAAATGAGAAGCAGAGGGATGAGGACTTCCCCACACACACAGGAACACGCTGGCGCACACCCTCGCACACCCATCCGTTCGTTTTGCGTCTCTTGTTTAGTTTCAGGCACAGGAGCTGCCAATCTCGGGGGGTTTTTAGTGCCTCTGTGCTGAGTCTGTCATGATGCCTTAATGGCTGTATCACCTTGTGAAGCTCTCAGACATCTTTAGCTCCTTTCATCAGCGGTGGGAAGCCTGCCAGCTTCTGACAGGTTCTTCCAAACAAATCAAAGTGCGATTTGAAGCGGGAGATGTGACCGGGGATTTGGCGAGGTGCCCGGTGCCCGCGGCACACGCAGCTCAGCGCGATCCTGCCACCAGCTCCTGGCTTTGCCCAGGACAGTGCCAGCCCATGCCATGGGCTCTGCACTCAGCCCAAGATGGGACCGAGTGTTTTCAGCTCAAGCACTTTTGCAGCTGATGGTGAAAACCCACCATGTCCTCCCAAGTCCTGCCTGCCTTTGCGAGGCGGCTGTGTTTGGGCAACCAGACCACTGTGCTCTGCAGCATCCTGAACTGCCCATCCCATGGTGCCTCTAGACCAGCACCAGTGCCCAGCTATCCCCGTACCCAGCTATCTCAGTACCCAGCTATCCCAGTAACCAGCTTTTTCAGTACCCAGCTATCCCAGTAACCAGCTATCCCAGTATCCAGTGTCCTGGCACCCAGCTGTCCTGGTACTCAGCTATCCTTGTACCCAAATATCCTGGTACCCAGCTGTCCCAGTACTCAGCTGTCCTGGTCCCCAGCTGTCCTGCTTTCTGACTGTCCCTTAGTCCTGCCAGAGCCCCCAGTCCCTGCTGCAGAACTCTGCCTCTCCACAGTCCTGCACTACACAGGGCTTCAGAGGTCCAAGCTGATTTGGGGACTGGGCTCTCTGTGCCATTGCCTGAGCTGAGCCACTGGTCCCAGAGGAGCAGCTGGCATCACTGGCTCTGGGTGCCCTGAATCCACATCCCAGGGCTGGGGCTGCAGCCAGAGCAGGAATTCATGCCCCAGCTTTGCATCGCTTTGGGCTCCAACCACCACCAGCATCCAGGGAGAGTTGTATCCCCCTGCCAACTCCCATCCCCCTGTAAGAGCCTGGCCTAGGGGTAGGAGCAATGGCAAGCTGAATGGGGAGCTTCTGGAAACAGCAAAGGATGGAGTATTTCATTATTTTGGGGCCCAGACTGTCTCTCCTGCAGCTACAAGGGAACTATTTGTGTGGTTCAAAGAGTTCTGTTGTGTTTTCGTTTATTTTTTTCCAAACCACCCACTTCAAGTTTTGGGTGAAGGTTCAATTTCATTTTTCATATTCCCAGCTCATTTGCCCATCCCTAAACCAAACACACTCAAGCAAGCATGTGGGGGAGAGGGTGGATTAATCAAAGCGGAGGGCAGGGGAGCTGAACGCAAACAGAGGACGACAATGCACCGTGTATTTGCATAACTCAGTGAGAAAGCTTTCTTGCTGAAAAGCCAAAGCTACTGGAGGAGAAAAGTATAGGTCTGAACAGGAACCCTGGTCCTGAAGAGTTACAGACACCAGGGGTAATAAATCAGCTGGGTGAAGAGGTTCCAGCACGCTTCCCAGGCTGGAGGAGAGGGCCCCATCCTGCCTGCTTGGAAGGTCACAGCCCAGATGCCTCTGACCACGCAGGAACAAGCCCAGGCCTGAGGACAGGTGCTCAGGTCAGAGGGACAGTGGAGACTTGAACTCATCAGCAATCAAGGCTGGCTTTATGCAAATGCCTCCAAACGCAGAGAATCATCTTGCCAGCTGATACAACCAGCACAAAGCCCCAAGCACTAGGAGAGGGTAACATATGCAATTTCAGGGCTAAGAAGTCCAGGGAGGGATTTAATAGCAGTTGGCATTTTACAAAGGAAATAGCTGTTTCTGGGAAGGGATGATTAGGGGTGTGAATTGCAGGGTGTGGGTTTCGTAGGCTGCCATTCCCCACTTCTAGGTGACCTTGGTCAAGTTGGTTCACCTTGCTGTTGCTTGGTTTTCTGCCAAGTTGCTTCCACAGTGGGATAATTTTCCCTGCTCCACAGATGTGATGTGGCTGCATTTGTTGGTATTTGTGAATAGCCTGACATCCTTTAATGCAGTATCTGGAAAATAAAGATCCAACTGGGATCCTGTCCTTGCAGGAGACCCTGAGGTGGCAAGGACCTTCAAGGGCTGAGCTACCCCCCTGCAGCAGTTGCCTGCTGGGGTGAGGAGGTTGCAGACAGTGTCAACAAAAGAGCATCGAGAGCCTTCAGGAGGTCTCAGGAACATGACCTGTGCTGAAAGGTTTGGGAGACCAAACAGCTTCCTGACAGAAGTTTGGAGCAAGGGGGATGAGGGAGGCAGGGTCTTCTCCCAAGTGACAAGCAACAGGACATGATGAAACAGCCTCAAGTTGTGCCAGGGAAGGTTTAGATCGGATATTAGGACAACCTTTTCCCCAAAAGGGTTGTCAGGCCTTGGCCCAGGCTGCCCAGGGCAGTGGTGGAGTCCTCGTCTCTGGAGGGATTTCAAAGTCGTGTAGATGTGGTGCTGAGAGACACAGGTTGGTGGTGGCCTTGGCAGTGTTGGGGCAGTGGTTGGCCTTGATCTGAAAGGTCTTTCCTAGCCAAAATTATTTCATGACTCTATTTAGTCTGGAGAGGAGAGGTCTGAAGGGAGATGAGATGGTGGCCTTCAAATATAGAAAAAGAAGCTGGAAAGGAGTGGAAGCAATGAATTCCAATCATTACGAACCTGGAAACAATGGGCTAACATGGCAGCAGGGTAAGGTTGAGGCAGAAAAAGGGAAAAACTTTGTGCCAAGAAGGCTGGCACAGCACAGAGACAATGTCCCCTGCCTGGGGACACAGAAGAGCTGCTCATGGGAGGACTCACCCTGAGATGCTGTGGGAGGTCCCTGCCCACCTGGCACATGGGGAGGCAGTGGGTAACACCCTTTGTCTCCTTCCCCTGCAATTTTCTGGCTGAAGTTATTTGACCTGAGCAGTTATTCATGGAGTCATAGAATGTGAGGGGTTGAAAGAGACCTCTGGAGATCATCAAGTCCAGCCCCCTGCCAGAGCAGGACCATCCGGGGCAGGTCACACAGAAACACATCCAGTTGGATCTTGAAAGTCTCCAAAGTAGACTCCACAACCTCTCTGGGCAGCCTGTCCCAGGGCTCCATAAACCTTACAGTAAAGAAGTTCTTCCTCAAGTTGAGGTGGAACTTTCTGTGCTCTAGCTGGTGTCCGTTGCCCTTTGTCCTATCACAGGACATGACTGAAAGAGACTGTCCCCTCCTTCTTGACACACATCTGTCAGATATTTATATATATTAATGAGTTCCCCTGTAAGTCTTCTCTTTTCCAGACTAAACAGCCCCAGATCTCCCAGCTTTTCCTCATCCAACAGATGTTCCAGTCCCTTCATCATCCTTGTATCCCCCATTGGACTCTCTCCAGCACATCCCCGTCCCTCTTGAACTGGGGAGCCCAGAACTGGACACAACGCTCCAGATGCGGCCTCACCAAGGCAGAGCAGAGGGGGAGGATATTCACCAGCCATCTGTCCCTCGCCCAAATCCAGCTGATTCCCCTGACAACCCTGCCATGGCAGATGTCCCTCTGGGATGGAGACTCAGCAGCCACCTCAGGAGCCACAGCTTTGAATCATAGAATCAGAGAATCATAGAATCCTAGGGGTTGGAAGGGACCTCGAAAGATCATCTAGTCCAACCCCCCCCTGCCAGAGCAGGGTCACCTAGAGTACATCACATAGGAACGCATCCAGGTGGGTTTTGAATGTCTCCAGTGAAGGAGACTCCACAACCTCCCTGGGCAGCCTGTCCCAGGGCTCTGTCACTCTTACAGTAAAAAAAATTTTTCGGATATTCACCTTGAACCTCCTGTGCTCCAATTTCCACCCATTACCCCTTGTGCTATCACTGGTCATCACTGAGAAGAGCCTAACTCCATCTCCCTGACACTCACCCCTTACATATTTGTAAACATTGATGAGGTCACCCCTCAGCCTCCTTTTCTCCAAGCTAAAGAGACCCAGCTCCCTCAACCTTTCCTCATAAGGGAGATGTTTGGAGGAGCCGCCGCTGTCGGGAGCGCACGGGAACCGCCGCCGTGGGAGGGTGTTCAAAGCCCGTGCTGCAAATCAGGTGCCTTGGATACTGATATAAATAACTAAAGGGGGGGGGGATAAAAAAAATTTTAAAAGGCAGAAAGAAAGGAAAGCAAGGAGATAACCCCCCCGTCATTTACATTTCTAAGGAATATGAAATTGCGCTTTTGAAAAAACAAGCAATTTGTAAACTTTAGATAGCAGCACATTCCTTGGTTTTTTGGATACAATACCAGCTTTGCATATGCACTGAAAGAAAAAGGGAGAGAAAAATAACCCCGAAGCATCCTGCCCACTGCATTAGCTTTTAAAATAAAACCCATTTATATATAAATGTTGGCTTTTTTCCCAGTCTCTGTAGAAAAGCTTTTCTATATTAAATGCTACAATGAATTAAATTAACCATAATGATTTCTTTGTGAATGGAAACCCTTTTTCCTGTGTGACATGTTTTTGATCATTTTTTTTCTCCCCCCGAGTTCCAACAACCCGCGCTCCGATCGAGTGAAGAGTTTTGTTTGTTCTGCTGTTTGCACAGGGCAATACAGTTACTATTTGCACTTCTGGTTCTGAAGGGGAAGAAATCCCAGCTATTCCGTGCTCCGTCTTCCCGTGCAGGGAGCAGGAGCCCTTTGCCAGCCCCACTCTCACCTGCCGGCAGCCGGGTTGCAACAGCCCCGTTAGCTCCCGCCTTCAGATCCCAAGGACAAGAGGTTCCGGGGGAATCGCCTCCTCTTTGCCCCCATCTCGGGCCTCCCACCAGCCAAACCCATCCCGCTGTGGGCTCAGGGCTGCTGTGTTCCTTCCCCTGTTTGCTGGAAAGGGACTGGGCACAGTTCCCTGCTGAGCAGAGAGCTCTTGCTGGGGGAGGCAGCCTGGACGTCGCTGGGAAGGAAAATTTGGTCCTGTTCCTGGGGTGAAGAATCTGGATGAAGTCCCATTTGTGTTGGAATTCTCTCTTAACAAGTGACTAGCTTCTATTTGCCTCCCACCTCATTTCCCTGTTTTGTTTTCTTTGTTTGTGTTTTTTCCGTTGGTTTTGCTTTGGGGTTTGTTTTTTGGTTGGTGGTGGGTTTGCTTCTGGGTTGTTGGCTTGCTGGGTTTTTTGGGTTTTTGTTTTTGAAAAGCATTTCTCTTTTCACTCGCCTCGTTTTCCTCAAAAACAGAAGAGGTGGGAGGACGAGCCTGAGGGAAGCTGGAGAGTTCAGCAGCTTTCAGTGCTCTGAGTGGTTGCAGCCAGAGCTTCTCCTTGGCCCCGGGGCTGCAGCCATCCTCAACCATCTCCCGGGGTGCTCTGTTGCAATGATGAAAAGGCCTTCAAAAATCAGTTAGAGCAGCAGAAAACAAGGAAAAAAAAAAAAAATCCATTCCATGTCTGTCTGTCCATTCACCCTGGTGAAAGCTGGCTCATGCCCCTGCAAAACTGCTGTTCCAGAGGCAGCTGGTGAGCCCTGGTCCCTCCTGCAGGGATGTGGCTGCAGGGCCAGAAGCCTGAGGATCATCACAGTGATGCCTCAAAGATGTTGGGAGTCAAGGTGGGTGGGTGGGTGCTGGGCTCCAGGTGGGCTGTGTGCTGGGGATGTCTCTCAGCACCACTGGCATTTTATAGCATGAGAGATGTGTCCTGCTTCTGGGTATCCCTTGGCTGAGCTGTCCTGCCCTCTTCCTGAAGAAATCTGCAGGTTGGTACAGGGTCTTCTGGCTCTATTCAGGCAAGTCTGAAGCCCCTGTTAAACTGTTCCCTCTTGTGTCTGCAGCACAGTCTGTCCCTGAGTCATTTGGGAAACAATTCCAGTTCAACAAAAATCATCAGGAGTTGCTGTTTGTTTTGTTTGTTTGCTTTATTGACATTCATTCCTAATTTGCTTTTGCTGGATTTAATTTCATTGCTCCTCTCCAAGGCCCTTGAGCAACCCCTCTCTTTTCTCACTGCACATCATCAGATGTTCTTGTGCAGCTGCACACCCCCTGTCCCCACACATTCCCTCTGCCTGCCCAGCTCTTCCCAGGAAGGAGACCTCCTGGGCAACCACATCTCTGAGGGTTCAGCACAGCCAATGGCTGTCTCTAATAAGCCCTGTATTACAAATCTTGAAAAAAACGGTTGAGGCTGGAGGTTATTTTAATTTTTTGTTTGTTTCTGGCCCTTGGTGCAGGAGTGTCTCTCAGTGGTGCAAGACAGAAGAAACTGGTTTCAGAGGTGTTGCCACCTCCGTGTGTGTTACTTGTGCACGGTCCCCATTTCTCTACAAAAACATGAGCTCAAACATCTGATATGTCATTGCAAAATCTGTGTTTCCTAGGTAATAGTTCATCCCTCATCTCAGTGATCAGCATAATGAACATTTTTGTTCCTGCATAAATCACACCTGAAAGAAACCCCATTTAGCAGAGAATTACCAAACCGAGGGAAAACGCCTGACACGGAGAATCCCCTGAGGACTTTCCCTCACAGTGGGGATTGGCCAATGTTCCTGAAAGGACAAGCTTTCCAGCTCTTGCAGGAGTAACGAGGTAATTGGGGAATGAGTAAGAGATGGTTGCATCAGTTCCTTGGGGGAGCTGTGGGGCGTATAGATGGGGCTATTTTCAGTTTAGGGTCAGAGTTTCTGCTGCCATTCACAAAATCTGCGTGAACGCTGGGAAGCAGGTATGGGTTGTTCCTCAGAGAGGAGGGAAATCAATTCTGGACTTGAAATATGTTTAGGGGAGGGTTAAATTTGACATGATTGAAATTACTTCTCACCTCACTGCCAGAGGAGGGATGGGGCTGGGCTGCTGGAAGGAAAGAACAGCCACAATGGGAGGCTGGTGGTGGTGGTGGTTGGCAGGGCAGGCTGGTTGTATCTCCAGGGGACCGTTTGCAGAGTTCATTGTTTTGCCATTTGTCATCTGCCCATGTGTGACCTACTGCAGGCTTGAGGGTGCTGCCCGTGCAACATGTGGGGAGACTGCTCATCACCCCCCCCAGCTCCACTTCTACCAGCTGCTGCTGTCAAGCTGCCAGGGTGCAACGTCCAAGGGGATTTCTGCAGCCCCCAGACTCGCTCATTTCCCAGCTAACCTGGGAGAAACCAGTCCCTGCCAAAATTCAGCATCAGGCCTAAAAAAAAGCTCTGATATTATTATTATTTGCTATGAGACTGTGGTACTGTGCTGTCCTCAGAGCTTTAATTTAGATGATTTAGGGTCCTTTTATTTAGTTTTAGCTCACTTAACATTGTAAAGAGGCTGTGAACCAAGACGTTGGTCCCTGCATGTATCGACAGCGCTGATCAATTGCTGACTTCTGGGGCTATGATGTGATTAGGCAGGAAAAAAATCTTTTCTCCCCTCCTAATTAAGTGCTTCATTTGGCTCTGCAGGCACACATGGTTTTGATGGCAGGGGTGACATTTTCAGCTCACTGGGGTGATGACAGGACATGCCGAGAGCTGGAGGAGGCACAGAATCGGAAAGACCCCCACATTCCCATGGCACCTCCAAAAAGTTAAGCTAGGATGGGATTTAGCAGGAGCCTCTGGCTGGCAAGGAGCCCTGAGGAAACATCTCCATGTTAGCAGCAGCCCAGAGTTTGCCTGATTTCTGGCATGGAGAGCACCAGGGCTCTGGACTCTAACGGGAGATGCCAGAGAAGGTGGCAGAAGCAGTCGGAGCTGGGCAGGGCTCCCACTCCCCTTCCAGCCCTCACAGTGTTTGCCATCATCCTAAGGGGGAAAAATCATATGAGGAGGCAGGTAGGGACTGGGCTGGGGAGAAGAAAGTGCAGGGAAGGGGTGGAGAGGTCCAGCATGTGCTGTGACCTAACCTGGAAACAGGAGGGAAGAATCTATGCATCAGCAAATAGGCAAAAATAGTCCTGCACCCAAGGAATGCCTGAGCAGCAAGAACCCAGTGTGCTGCCCATGGGAAGATAAGAGGCAAAAATACCAACACCAGCAAATCAGTTCCATGGTTCTCCTCTCCAGACTATCTTACAACCACCTGTGCATCTTTAATTCAGCTGCTTTTAAAAGAAGGACCTGAAGATCCCCTCCTCAGTCTGCCTGTGCCAGCAGCCTTGCAAGCAGCAGCAGGCAGGTGAGCCCTGGGCAGCTCCTCTGCCCTGCCCCTGCCTGGCTGGCCCAGCTTGCCCGACCAACATCTCCATGCTCAGGGTGTCGATGGCAGAGCCAGGGTGGTGCTGGGGCCCAGATGTGAGTCCAGAGCCCTCGGGTGCCCCTGGCAGGTGGATCAGCCTCCCACCCGCAGGGAGCACTTGCAATTGTTTTACTTGTTCCTTTCTCTGCTGGAGTTTAAATATGATCTGAGGTAAGTGTTAGTGCCCCCACCATTGCTAGTTAGGAGCAACCAGGGATTTTCTCCCCGTTGGACGAATTTCAGGGATCTCTTCATCTGTTCTTTAATTCCACCTTCATGGCAAGCAGACCAGAGCTCCTGGTGCTTCTACCATGAGAGAAGTTAAAACCCTCTGCAGTGAGCACACCAAACTGTTCTCCAGGCATCCCCTTCACAGTGGAATGAGGCATTTGCCACCCAGTAAAAGCCCACTAGGGGGGCACACAAAATGACCTTCTTGGAGCAGGGATCAGGATGTGCAAGGGTTGGAATCTGGCTGCAATTCCATGGCTAACTAAACATGGACTTAGCAGTTGCTTTAGCTTTGAGGTTCAGAAATATTTGGAAAACGTTTCAAGGCCCCTCAGCTCCAGGAGGAGCAAGGCAGGCTCTGACCTGGAGCCCTGTCATCCCAGTGCACCAGGGAACTGGCTTGTAGAGCAGCAGGGGGTTGTGCTGCTGCCCATGCAACACCCAGGAGAATGCTCATCCCCTGCAAAAACCTAGAGACCTGATTTCAACCTTGGAAATAACCTTGAGCTGGAGTAACCTGGGGCAAGGATGTTGTCCTGAGGGTATGGACATTTGAGCTTCCCAGGAGCCAAAGTGTGCTGAGCTCACAGCTTTCCAAGGTCACCTTCCCTTGGGAACTGGCTATGCTAAGGCTGTGCTCTGAAAATGGAGGGACACAGGGGGAAACTGAAAGCTGACCTCTGCCAGCCCTGGGTAAGCCAAGCTGTCCCTGCAGGTGACACTCAGTGCCTGGGACCCACTATGGCAGAGCCAGAAAAGTCAGTGCTGGGAGAGGCAGCAGAGCTGAACTGCTGAAACCTCCCTGGTGATTATTCTGCTTTTGTGCAATAACAGAAGCTTTTTGCTAAGTAGAACCAAATGCACCAGATCCTGGCAGCCCTGCTGCCATCAGCCCAGGCTCCCAGCACCCACCAGGGAAGCCCGAGGGGTCAAGGCAAGGGGAGCACTGTCACCCCCTGCTGCCACTCAGCCATCAGATAGGCTTGAAAAGGTAGCATACAAAAAGCTGCTGGTGCTGTTGTTCTTGGTTTCCTCTGTTTTTTTTTCTTACCATCTTCCAGATGCTGCAGAATCCCCAGATGCAGCCACAACAAAGTTCTGGCATTTTTTTTTTTAACTTTAAAAAACATAATTGGGTAACTGAGAATAATGACTAAACAATGCAATAAATCATGTCTACACCTGGCCTGGAAATGGGGGGAGGGAGGCTCGGGGAGAAGTGTTTCTTCCCTCATTAGTGAACAGAGTTGAAACATCGACACAAAATGCTCCCAGAGTCAGCAAATCTGTTCCAGCCTCCACCAGCAAGCTCCTGGCAGGTCTGTGTGCTCTGGCTAGGGGACAGGAGTCACTGTCACCAGGGCCAGGAGCTGAACAACCTGGCAAGGGGGGACTTGTGATGCTAACCCCGAAAGACTTCCCTCTGGCTTGGGAGAACAGCAAACTTAAATAGAAATGTCACCACTTTAATAGCTGAAGACGTTTTTATGTCTTGGCAATAATTTTTGCCTACACGGTGCCACTCACCTTCTCTGCTGTATAAACACAGCAAATAACCACTGCTACACCCCGGCACGGTAATTACCTGGGCCAGGAAACTGCTGTAAGTTGTTAATGTTCCTTTTATTTGCTGATTTTTACAGCTAGCAAGAACTGCCCCCAGCACAGAAATGCCCTGTCAGCTGAAGGAGTGAGGGTGTAGGGGACGGATGGGGCAGGAGGATGAAGGAGCCTTTGGAACAGCAGTTCCTCCCTCTCTGTCCATGCCATCTTCCCGTGCCCTGGTTGAGGGCTCAGCAGCCCCCTTGGGTGCTTCTCCAAAGAGATTTATCATGTCTAGTCTGGGGGCCAGGCTGGCTCAGATGCTCTGGAGATACGTTCTTCCAAGATTGTACAGTTTATCAGCTTGTTCAAAGCGAGATGTTGATCTGTTTGAGCCTCTTCAAGTTGACAGATGCTCTTATCTCCCCTGCTCTCTGAGTGCTGTAGAGGCTGGGGAGCCTGTGGCAAAAATGCAAGGAAGAAGGTTTGGGGAGCCTAAGCCTGAGGGTCTGTTCTGGATCTTCATCTCTCATTATCATTGTTCAACCCAGTTGTCCCAGTGCCTTCAAGGAGCTCATGGCCATTTCTGTGTTACATGGGCAAGGGAACCCTTTTTCCAGCAGCCTTTGCCCAACATGGGACACACTCACATCCCAGCCAGGGCAGAGAAGTAGTCCAAGGCTGTAAAGACATCAGCTCAGTAAGGCCAATTAAAAACGTGACTCAAAAAACTGCAACGAAAGCTCCAAGCTTGGCTGTTGGTCACTTAAAAGCCCCTTGACCCACCCTTACAACTAAATACTTAGCTCTTCGTCAGCTTTGACCTTAGCCTGAGCCCCCCAACTTCTGTGGCTTTCCCTCCTGACCTTCTCCATGTTCATATGAACAGCAAAGGCTGCTCAAGAGGCTGACTGCATGTGCCCACGTGCTGTTCCTGAGAGCTGCAAGGAAAACAGAAACATAACTGAAAAAAGAAAGTGAAAGTTATAACAGCCTTGTTGAAAGAGTTTTCTCCTTGGCCTGCCATTAATTGTCAGGAAACAAATACCTTTATGGCCTCTATAATTGTGACCTAAATACAACTGAGAGAAAATTCCCATAAAAGATTTTGTGCCTCCACCTGCTTCCCTTGAAACACCACTTTCCCAGACTTTGCCCACCAAGTAGATGCAGAAGCAACTTTCCAAGACACAAGAATCACCTCTCACCTCAAAATAGGTGGAATTTTCCAGGTTTCTCAGCAGAGCTTTGCCCCACTCAATCCACCTCCTACCTGTCTTACCCCAAAGCATCCTCCTGTCCTCCTTCACACTTTGCAGCTGGGATGGTGGAAGTCTGGAGGAGGAAGCATTTTAATGGCACATCTCCAATAATCCCAGCCTGGTCCAGCTGTAGAAAGGAGAGTCACCACTTCACCATCCCAAGAGTGGAGACCTGTGGCTACTTCCACGTTTTCTGAAGTGGCTGGAGTGGGCACTGACACTCTCAGAGAGCAACGTGTCTCTGTATCTACTGTATTTATAAGCTTATTAGTTGATTAACCACACTTGAATGCTGGCAGCCCCATTGTTTCCCTGAGTGGCTTCAATAGGAGTCTGGAACAATGAGATGCACACAGACAAAGGTTTTAATGGATAATTAATTGTTCCAGTGTGTAAAGTTTCTCTGCAAAGATCCTGGTGAATCAGAGTTTCCGATTTCCACCCCTTTTACAATATGGCTCAACAGTAACACAGAAATTATGGACTGGATCAGGAAATTTTTTAAAAGAGAGAGATAGAAGTGAGGGAACTGGAAGGTCAGACTGTGGGGAAGAGTGGCAGAGGCTGAGCAGGTTGAGGGGTGTTTGCCAGTTCCAGGAGTGGCAGAGCACATTTTCCAATGCTTATCTTCTCCGAATCTTCAAATCCCATTAGTCTGCACTCCAACCCCCAGCTTCCTATCTGCAGTAGTTCCCAGAATGGCCAAAGCAGCACTTTCCAGGTCTGCACCCTAGTACAGGACGGTGGTAACAGAGAATTTACCAGCATCTTGGGACAGGTTGGGTGTAAAACCAACCTTGCAGCTTTTACGGTCTTTGGGGGGCTCCTGCCAGTGTCTCCTGGACAGTCCCAGCAGCTGATTCCTTGAGTGAAGGGGCTAAAGGCTGAGCACCCTGAGCAGGTACTTGGGACAAGGCTGCCCTGGGCTGCTGGAGGAGCATCCCCAGCTTCCCACCTTGAGCCATCTTGGCTCTGCTTTCCAACTCTAGAACAGAAAAGGTGCCAAGCAGGCAGAGTAGTGCCCTGCAGAGAGCCCTGCAGTGACTGCCCAGGAACAGGCTCCTCACAGAAGGTGGGAGCTGATATCAGAGCATCTTCCAAAGTGGCTGGAGTGGGTGCTGGGAATGGGATTGAGCCTGTAAGCTCCTTAGTGCAGGGTGTCCTGCTGGGTGCCACGGTGTGCCACTGTGTGCCACCACGTGCCACTGCAGCTCCACAATCATCTCTGAACCCAAAAGCAGGCTCAGAGCATCTTGCACACACAGAGAAGGTGCCTCTTCCAGGAAGATGAATAAAGCAAAATGAGAGAAAGAGGAAGGACACTCAGGGTTGCTATAAAGTTTCAGGGACTCCAGCCACCTTCTCTGTCCCCCTGGCCCCATGTGGCTCATCACTGGTGCTGCCCACAGGGGCCTGGGGCAGGAGCAGTGCCCTGGTTTAAGCCAGGATGAAGCCACTTTTCCTATTACCAATTTGTTTTTTCTTTCAGTAAAAGGAAAAGTGCTTCATCCTGGCTTAAACCTGGACATGCAGGGACAGAAAGCCAACTACCTGCCCTGCTAGGATGGGACAGAGGTGGGGACACCTGCGAGCAATGCTCACATCTGCTGACATGCCCACGTGCCTGCCTCATGTTCTCCTCCATGCTTTGGCTCCCACAGCCCTGATCCCCACCCTGAAACCTCTGCCTGTTCCTCTCCATTTGCTGGGTGCAAGGGCCCGACCAGCACCCATCCTCCCCCCCCAGCATGCTGATGGGCACAGACACTCAGCACCCAGTGCCTGGTGCACACACACATGCTCACACATGCATTAAGGGCAGCCACATGCTAAGCACACACTCAAGCCCGCATATTAATCACTTCTCTCTGTCTGTTTCCCCCTCTCTCTTTTCTAAGCTGTGCTCAAAGCCAGGGAGATTAGCTGATCACAGCCAAAGCCACAGCACAAAGCAGACTTCAATGGAGTCCCAGCATAATGGCAGATTACATTCGAGAGAACAGACAGACGTGTCCTTGTCATCCCAGGTTAATATGACTATAGATTAATGCTGTAGCTGTTGATTGTTATGGAAATCCCCCATTTAGCTTGTTCCTAAAGCACTGACAGTTCTAGCCTTGAATTCAGAGCAGGGGTGGAACTTGTTACCCGAATTTCGTTTTCCTGCAGGAAGCCAAGGCATTTAAAGGGAGAGGGAGCACAATTTTGCTGAGTTCCTGGAAGAATTCCAGCATGTATTGAGTCAGCGTGGACATTTAATCCCTTGTTCAGACGCCAAGCGACGCAAAGAGCCATGTTGGTCTTGCCTCTCTAGGAAAAAGGAGGAATTTAGGCTTGGGAAATAAGCATCTATGGGGTTGTTTCCTCTGAAAACCTCTCCTGACCTGGGTCGGGAATGTCTTGGGCACATCCCCGCTCCCCGTACACCCAGGCTCATGTCACTGCACCTGCAGCAAGGATGTTTCTGCCAAGGTTGGTTGATGATGCCAACTCGAGGACTGTAGCTGCTGCCATTCCTCTGCTTTGTTATCAGCTCCTCCACGCCAGGTCTGTTTCCTGCTTTTCCCCTGGCCAGGTGGGAATGCTCCGTGTCCCTTTATAGCCTTCCTTCTCCTCCATCACTTTGTCACTGTCCCCCTGAGCAAGAGGAAAATGTCCAACTGCTCCTCAGCAAACACAGGACCTCTCAATACACCCCCACCCTGATGAATTATTAGGATTCAAATAGTGAGTCACGGGCAAGTGGACACAGACTCCCCAAAACCCTGAGCAAAGAAGGGGTTGCAGGGACACAGCCACCCCAAATTAAGGTTTGCTTTACACATGCTTCTATTATGTTTCATACCAGTGTTTTCTCTCCCTCCCCCTCCCTGTTCCCTCTCAGTAGGAGGGATCATTATTCCTTGCTGGATCATCCCGGGAGTAGAAAGTTTCTCTCTCACACTTTCATCATTACTTTTGCTGCCTATGGGGAAAGTTCAGTGAAATTTCATCAGCCACCCAAAGGTAACTGGTGCCTGCAACGAGTGATGAAATCCCACCCTGTCCCCCTGCCCCATTTTACAGCAGCAGAACAAACAAAACAGAAATGAAGCCCCAGGGAGCACCATGGTGTTTCTCACAGTGCCACTGGTGATTCTCAGAGATGACACGTTTTAGGACAGCCCTTGGTGAGGGTCAGAGCAGTGCTGGGGGGTGGCCGTGAGCCCCCCAAAGGAAAGGGAAATTAGGGGTTCTTGCTGATTGCTGAAATGTTCCATCTTTGTGGGGAGCCTTCTATAAATTCAAACTTACAGAAGTAAGGGCCATGTTTTACCACAAGTTTGTTCATTCCCAGCATACAGGACACCTGGTCCTGGTGGGAGCTTTGGGATGCTACTGCAGCACATGCAGTGCACAGTAAGAATGCTAATTAATTCCCCCTTCCTTCATCGCTCCCAGTCCTGGGGGTCACACACACTCCCTGTCCGAAGCCCTGCTCGGTGCTGTCAAACTGGCTCTTCCCTGGGAACCCTCTGCCCCCGGAGGGGGGTTGCTGGGGAGATGCCTTGGGGGGTCCCACACTTTGCAGCTTGACTTCAGGTGGAGGGATAAGCAGCAGGAGCAGCAGACGAGGCTCCGGAGAAACAAAGATGCCCTTCTTATGCAAATATCTCTGGTGGTGACAGGAATGTGAGGGAGGGAAGCACAGGGGCTCCTGGAGCCGATAGAGATGCTGCATTGTTTCTAATTAATTAGCATGTTTCTCAAAGCTTTCCACCAGGCATCAGCAGCTTTTTAAGGGCATTTTGCCAAGGAACATTTAAATGGAAATCCCCCTGAGATACAGTATACCCTTTGCTGGGTCTCACTGGAAGGTAGATTCTTCCCAGGGGAAACCAGCCTCTACCTCCTTGTTCAATTTGTGGGTTCATTTGGATCTCAGACCTAGGGGATTATCATGTTCTCCAGTGTGGGACCAGTATTCCCAACAAGCAGCCCAACTCCTTTGGTGGGTGCTCTGCATCCCAGGTTCTCCTCCTGTGGGGATGCAGGAGGGGTCCCTGCTGCTCGCTTGGACCCAGCAGATCAGCCACCAGAAGATTTACAGCCTGAAGCCATGCACCAGTATTTCATAGTCCAGATTAGCAAAACCAGGTCTTTAAATTTGGATTTGGATACGTAAATAAAGTAGCCTGATGATCAGAAGTGATGAGGACCCTGCAGCACCACCCCACTGCTCCTAAAACCAAATGCTGATCCAAGGAGGTATCCAGTGGGAACAGTGATTGCAGGTCCTGACTCTCAGGGGTGGCCAGGCTGGACCCTTAGATTAGATTGAGATTGTTCTAGAGACTGACTTTGCCTTTGCCACTTTCTTCTCTGACCAAGTAGTAATGTTCCTTTCCAAAAGAGGTTACAACTTTCCAAGCTGAAGGTCTGTCCTGGTTTGAGCCAGGATGAAGCCAATTTTCCTTTTACTGATTTTTTTTTTCCTTCAGTCAGCTCTCTTTTAACCAGCAACAAGTGTTCCACCTGTGGGCTGATAACACTGGAATGTTTATGTTACTGCTGAGACTCTAAGGTCATGTCTTTACTCCGCAGGCTCAGACACCACCAGGAGATCTGTGACCACCCCCCACAGGGGAGGCTGAATTAGACAGACAGCAAAACTGGCCAGAGATATTCCACACATACATCTACAGAAGCTCAGAGGAAGGTGAGAGATCACAGGAGACAACTTCCCTGCTGCTTCTTCTTCCCTTCTCTCCTGCTCACGACCAGTGTCCAGGGAGGACTCTATCCATTCATCCATCCATCCTTCCATCCATCTATCCATCCATCCATCCATCCATCCATCCATCCATCCATCCATCCATCCCTGTTGATCCCCAGGCCTGTGCATCCCTGCCCCTCATCACTCTCCCCTCAGCTCCTGGCTGCTCTGCCCTCTCTCCAGCAGCTCTGGGACATTTTGGAGCTGTCACAGCTCGCGAGATGCCAGGGGAGCTGCTGGGGGTGGGGGGAGGCAAGAGGGGTTTGCACATTCCTGAGCACATTTGTATATGATTGCACATATTTTATCCTTAGTGTTTAATTAAAGCTGTCTAGTTCAGTTTTCAATCTGGAAAGTCTCTCTCTCATTCTCTCTCTCCTTCCCTACCTGGGTGGGAGGGGATCGAGAGCATCGTTGTCATTGGTTTAATTGCTGATCCTGACTCAAACTGTGACAAGGTCTCAAGGCCTTTCAGTGCCCGAAACCCAGGGCTGTGTCCAACTGCAACACAGTGTCCTGTACAAAGGAAGTGCCGATTTTGGTACTTTCCCCAAGGACAAGGAATTTCATATGGGTTTATTGAGCAGGCCTGTCTTTGTGAGATTTTTCATGGCCCTGTGATTTATGCCGGGGCCTGAGTAATAACTCACATTTCTGTTTAAAAGCTAAACACTCTGATCGTGGTGGCTATTACTGTCATCAAGATCCAGCCACACTTCTGAGATTCAATCTAACCAAAGCTGGCCTACGTGATACTATCTGTGTATTTGTCTGCCTGATGGAGCTGCTTTTATTTTTTCTTTTCCAGCTATTGCTGTCTCAAGGACTGTTTTCCAAGCAGCAATTCATGTCTCCTTCAGTCATCAGTGAAAACAATCAAGCTCAATTTTATTTTGGGCAGAAATCGAATGCTAAATGAGAGCTCGGAATCATAAACAAGAGGGATGTAGACAAATTGGAGGGAATTTGGAGAAAAATAGCATAGATTATTAGGGGCAAGAGGGATTGGCTGCTGGGGAAAGATTAAAAAAAGGAAATACTTACAGCTAAGAGAAGAGAAGACTAATAGGGAGCATAATAGCTGTCTAGGAATATCCAAAGGGTGTAAACACTGAAGGGGAAGAAATATTGTTTGGAATGGACCAAAAGCAATGAAGCTACAAATAAAGGTGATGAAACTCAACAAAGGGGAATTCAGCCTCAGCCCTGGCACGTATTTTCTCTGCTTCTGCCCATATGCAGTGCCATGGACTTGCCCCAGGAAAGGGGGATAAACTGTGTTGCTCGAGTGCTTTAAGGCTGCAGAGGAGAACATTCCTTACATAAATAATTGGCCCTGGAACACTGTCAGTGTTATGCTCTCTTTCCTCATAACCAGCCGAGATGAATGGATAATCCATGATGGATAGCTTACTCAAAGAATTTTGCTGCTGACATTGCTCACAGTTTGCTGGTGAATGGATCACACTTCTCTTCAATTCATCTAATACTTCAGGTTACCCAATTCCTTTTTTTCATTTTCTTACTCTGGGGATGGGCTGCCCACAAAGTGCTCAGTGTGCAGCCCCAGGAGCTGCTCTGGACACCAGTGGTGGGACATGTTAAACATCCTCCTGCTCCAAACTGAGATGAACACAACACCTGTGATCAGGAAGATGAGCAGGAGGCCACTGGAGGTTTGAGTCTGCTGGGAAAATAATCCTTTAGGGAAGAAGAATAGATGAGTAGAAACAGAGTATTTTACAAAAGGAGACACCTTTTGCTTCTGGGTAATGCTGACCTTACTGAGCCAGGGGAAAAAAAACAAACAACCAAAGGGAGAGGCCAAACAGGCTGAACTGCTTCATCGCTCTCGTGTTTGCAGGCAGACACGTGGTTCTTGCTTGGTGGGAACAGCAACACCCTGCTCTGACTCCTGCAAATGGACTCTGGGGAGGAGTCCAGTGCTGTGTCCTCCCTTAGCAGGAGCTCACACCCCACCTACACATCTGCATGCGATGGCCCCTCGTTTTCTAAGTCACTGGAAGGGAATAATTTGATGTCAGCACAATTTCCATCCCTAGCTCTGCAACTGTATCTGAGCTCAGTGAATCAGTGTCCCATAAGAGTCCCATGCCAACTGCTTCGATTGCCTAGTAAAACATGCAAGGTGGATTAAAAGAATCGTAATAGCAAGAGGTGGCGAAATGTAACCGGCCCACAGATGTGTCTGAGCCCAGGGTGCTGCCCCCAGCAGGGTTTCTTCTGTCCTGCACTTGTCCTGGTGCAGAACACACCAGCCAGGACAGGACCTGAAACGGCCAGAGCAGACTGAAGTTTAAAGGCAGCTACAGTCCCACAGATGTTTCCTCTCAGGCTTTGGTTGGCACAGCTGATAAACCCACAGGCACAGGAGCTGCTGAGCAGTCCCGGTGGCCCAGCAGCAGCAGCGCTGTCTC
Source organism: Apus apus (assembly GCF_020740795.1). NCBI lineage: Eukaryota > Metazoa > Chordata > Aves > Apodiformes > Apodidae > Apus > Apus apus. The sequence continues at coordinate 19,850,935 of NC_067293.1, forward strand.
TGCAGCACGTGGCCCTCTTTGGGGCAAGTCTGATGCTGTCAGGGACATCTAAGCAACAACACAAAACCATTCGGGATAGAATCACAGAATCTTAGGGGTTGGAAGGGACCTCAAAAGATCACCCAGTCCAACCCCCCTGCCAGAGCAGGGTCACCCAGAGCACATCACACAGGAACGTGTCCAGGGGGGTTTGAATGCCTCCAGAGAAGGAGACTCCACAACCTCTCTGGGCAGCCTGTCCCAGGGCTCTGTCACTCTCACAGGAAAGAAGCTTTTTCTGATGTTTACGTGGAACCTCCTGTGTTCCAGTTTGTACCCATTGCCCCTTCTCCTATCACTGGACATCACTGTAAAAAGCCTGGCTCCATCCTCCTGACACTTGCCCTTAGTATATTGATGAGGTCACCCCTCAGTGTCCTCCAAGCTAAAGAGACCCAGCTCCTCATCAGGGAGATGTTCCACTCCCTTCATCATCTCTGTGGCTCTGCCCTGGACTCTTTCAAGCAGTTCCCTGTCCTTCCTGAACTAAGGGGCCCAGAACTAGACACAATATTCCAGATGCAGCCTCACCAAGGCAGAATAGAGGGGGAGGAGAACCTCTCTTGACCTACTAACCACCCGCTTTCTAATGCACCCCAGGATGCCATTGGCCTTCTTGGTTACAAGGGCACAGGAGGTGAAGAAGAACACCTTGTCCTAGGCAGAACAGAGGTAGGTAGGATGCAACTAATTGCCAAGGACAAGTGTCTGAGCACAGTGATCATGAACTCAGCTTTACCTCTGTAAAACAGATCTTTGACTGCTTGGTGGCCTCTGTTGCTCTACTGGGCAGTGCTTGGTAATGAGCCAGCAGATGGACAGCCACCCAGTGCCACCAGCAGTACCCCTTGGTGTTCCTGTGTCTCTGAGCACTGGCCTGTGTGGCCCTGGAGCTGAGCTGGGCAGCCTGGCTTTGGGGCAGGAGAGCCCACATCTCTCTGAACTGGTACCCATGGCTGATCCCAGCTCTCTCCTCCCCATATCTTCCCCTTCACCCTGCTTTGTTCCTCAGTTCCTTCTTGTTTTCACTAAAAGAGGAAGACGGGGGGAGGCAAGGCTTTAAGTGCAGGCCAGCAGGAATAACTTAGAGCTGGGCACTAAAACACCCAGGAGAAATGCTTGTCTAGGGCTTTTCACTAGACCATTGCAAAGGAAACTGTAAGTTGCTGAGCTGTGGAAAGGCACTGCTGGCGAGAGGACAGGTCATGATCTACTCCCCCTAAGGCAGCTGTAAATCTGGAGCCCTGTGTCTGAGGGAATGTAGCTCCTGGGGATTTACCACCACGGGAGGGTGAGCAGGACGTGGCCTCAGCACATGCTCAACTAAATCCCCAAGGTCAACTTGCTCTTGGCAAAACCAGAGGATCTTTGGCAGAGCTGCAGGCAGCAGAAGGGCTGATGTCCTCAGAAAAAAAGAGAAGTCCCCCATCCTCTGCCCCAGGAGCCAGGGATGCTGCTGAGAGGTTTTTCTTTCCAAGGAAGGCAAGTCCTGGCCCTGAGTTGTGCTGGGAGCTCCTGGATTTCAGGTCTGGATGGCACAGTGACAGCTCTTTGGATGATTTAAGAATTTGGGAACGGGCTGGTTACCTGGTACTGCTGGGCAGCAGACTGACAAAGCCCTGTGTCAAATAAACACCAGCCAGTACCCATCTGGAGTCCCACTGGTATGTACAGAGATCCTCTGGGCCACTTGCTCCAGACAATAACTCAGACAGGTCCTTGGCCCATCTCTTCTCCAAGCCCTGCCTTCTGCTCCAGGCTAGGATGCCATAAGCCTCTCGGTGGGCTTTGCAAGGGAGCTGCTTTGCCCCACTTCATTCTACTGACCCATCCCTTCCTTTTCCTCTCTCCCACCAGCTCTATCCTTGCCAGGCTTGGAGCTCAGCATCTATCAGCCCTTTCCCGGCCTGCACAGGTAACTCTGCACCACCACTGCTCTGTTCTACCATGAAAGAACAAGGAGGAGGGTTGCTGCTTCTTCCAAACTCTCTCAAGCTCCCCTCTGTCACTCACTTTTCTTCCCTGAGTCAGGAACTGAAGGGAGGTGGGTCCATGCTGGTAGCAGGGCTCCGGAGCACCCCAAGCTGCTGCCACGGGCATCACCCATCCTGCTCCCACATGTCCTGGTGCAGGTCCCAGCCTGCCCCGCATGCCTGGGTGATGCCTCCTGACTTCCAGGCATCCATGATGATCTGCACATTTTTCTGTGTAAACACCAGCTTCTCACTTCAGCCTGGGCTCTTTGCCATGTGTCCGGCCAGTGCTGCAGGGGGATGTCCAAACCCTCCTTTGCCTCCCCAGGTGAAGGTCATCCCAGCTGTGTGGTGGGTGCCAGTTCCCCCCGGGCCCATCTTCTGCTGCCCGAGCAGATGAGCTGAATCTTTTCCAGGCAAAGAATAACAAACAGGGAATAATGAAAATTAAATCTGCCAGCCTGGGCTTTGGACAAATAAACATTGACGTAATGATGAATGGAATGGGTGGGAATCATGGATCATCTCCAGGACAAGCATGTGGTGCTTGGGTAGCTGCAGTGGCAGGGCTGGAGCTGGATACCAGGGTGCAAAGGGACAGAGCAGCACTGCTCTTAGACCACAGGCAGGTATTGCCTGATCTTGCCTTTCCTTCATCACTCACTTTTCTTTTCTTGTTTCATGACAAATGGTTTTGTGCTGGGAACAAGTTAGTTTTTGCAAGTAAACAAGTCACCATAAAAGTTTTCCTGTAGACACCCTCATTCCCTCTGACCCTGTTTGAATATGAGGATGAGGAGCAATCCTGCTCCTGTTGTCTGTGCTGGTGGGGAAGGCTGCTGTATTGCTCCTCAGTCATCCCCCCACCCCAGTGGGAGTGCAGGAGGGACACAGCATCCCCCCTCTGGCCCTAGAAAAAGAGACAACACATCGGTGAGACTTGAAAGGTTGGCCTTTCCTCTCCACCTCTCATTCCCCAGCTCAGGGGCTGGGATGTGCTGCTGGGGGTGACGAGGGGATGCTCTGAGTGGGTGCCTCCTTGTGCCCACGGAGGTGACAGCCTCTCCGTCTCCTTGGCCCCAGCCCCAAGGCCAGCAGGGTGTCCTGGGGTGGAAGGAGCCTGCTCGGTGTGGAGATCCAGAACAACACAAATGGGAAACACATTGGGGATTAGTGGGAGAGATAATAGCAACAGACAGGGCTGGCCTGGCCTTGATTACTGCACAATCACAGCAATCGCTGCTGTTTATAATTCCAGCAGAAGCAATTCCTCTTTTATTGTATTTGCTCTTGATTGTGTTTCGGGTTTTTACCCCCTCTGTGGTGGAGTTAAAGGGACCTTGATGTGTAGTTTAGGAGCAAATCTGGACCTGAGAGGGAATTGCCATAATCTAATTACATGGAGAATGTCCCCCAGATCTGAAGCAAGTAACTGCTTTAATTGCACTTGGCCTGTCTTAAACCTTCATGTGTTTATCTTTTCTGAAGGCCAGGCAGGGATGCAGGGACAAGAGGCTGCAGAACATTCCCAGCCCTCTGCTTGGTGCAGTTGGCTTTTCCTCTACCTTCTGCACCTCTGCCCCTGCTTGTCTTCCCAGGCTTTTCTGAGGAAACATTCACCAGCACTTGGGGATTCTAGTGATTTCTCCAAGGAGCTCGAAGTCCTCCCAGATCCTGGCCAAGCTGGTGCTGACTGCAGAGAGCCTGTGGGGGCCAGGCTCTGGTTGAGGGGCTCAGAAGGCAGGCTCAGTTGTTCTGTACTGTGAGGTGGTCAGCACCAATTCTTGGTGAGCCACCAAAGGCTCATTTATTGGGTAAGCTGGAAGAAAGCCCACAGCCAAGGCTGTGTCTGCTGCCCCCTGATGCTGCTGTGGTGCTTGTGAACACACTGAAGTGTGACAGGGCAAGGGGAGTAGGTGTTTTCCATCATTTTAGTTGCAGGATGGACATGGAACTCAGACAGCAAGCTCAGAGGTGGGCCGTGAAGATGATCAGAGGACTGGAGCACCTCTCCTATGAAGACAGGCTGGGAGAGTTGAGGTTGTTCATCCTGGAAAAGAGAAGGCTCTGGGGAGACCTCAAAGTGGCCTTCCAGTGCCTGAAGGAGCTTCCAGAAAGTTGGGAAAGGGACTTTGGACAAGGGCAGGGAGGGAGAGGACAAGAGCTAATGGATTAAAACTGGAAGAAGGGAGATTTAGGTGAGACATTAGGGGGAAATTCTTTTCTGTGAGGGTGATGAGACCCTGGCCCAGGTTGCCCAGGGAAGCTGTGGCTGCCCCATCCCTGGCAGTGTTGAAGGGCAGGTTGGATGGGGCTTGGAGCAACCTGGGCTGGTGGGAGGTGTCCCTGCCCATGCAAGGGATTGGATCTAGATGATCTGTAAGGTCCCTTCCAACCCAACCCATTCTATGATCCTATGATGATTCTTCATCTAAAGGTGGAAATAAAGAATGCTGTCCTTCTGCAACAAATGGCCATGAACTGTGCTTGGGGATCAGGCTGAAAATAGAGGTTGCTCTGCTCACTGTGAGCTCAGCCCTTTCCACACGTCTCTCCAACCCTCCCTTTTGTCTGTCTCAATCTGTTTTGTTTTTCTGTTTATTCCTCTCTACATTTTTCTCCCCCCACTCCCTGCCTGTCAGATTTTGCTCTGCCTTCATACCTGGAAAGACTGAATTAGAGGTTTTGAAAAGCACTTTAGCAGACAGCCATCACCCATTGCTTTGCCAGTGGCATATGGTGATAATAACAGTGCAGCAGCCCCAGACCTCCTGGCTTCAATTACTCGACAGGATCAGCTAATCCCAGTTAAAATTACCTATGTAACTGAAGAATAATAGTAAAACAGGCTCTCTCCTGGACTCTGGTTTTCTGAAAAATCGTTACTGAATTGCTCCCTGTGCCAAGGCTGCAGAGGGATCAGCAGATGAGTAACAGGCACAGGGAGATGCTGCTGGAGCAGATTGCTTTCTTTTCCTTTTCAAAGCAAACTCCAAACAGATGGTCACTTCCTTCCCTATGGCTCTATGGAGAGGGTGGGATTGAAGGGGCAAAGGGAAAAGGAAATATTTCACCAGTTTGTTTGCCTGGGTAGAGCACCAAGGGGTTAACTTCTCCCAGGATTGTCCCAGCTTGACAGACCCCTCAGGAGGAGTTTGATGTGAAGGTTTGCTCAGGATCTGCTTTTGCCACCCGTGCCAGCCCGATGAGACCAAACCAGAGCAGAGTCCCAGGCCCAAGCACACACCACATGAGGCTTCGGGAGGGATGGGGGGTTGGTTTTGTCTGTCTTCAATTTTATGTCCTTTTGCTGTTCTCAGCCCTGACAGCCACAGGTGGAGAAATTCATTGAAGCATAAGTAGCAGAGACAACCCATTCCTGTACGTGACATGAAGGGGGCTGGGTCTGGCACATCCAGAGCTCCTCGTGCTGGGGTCCCCCAGGCTTTGCCATCTCATGACATCTCTGGTCCTTCCCCTGATCAAATCCACCAGTTACCATGACAAGACATGATTCTTCTTTGGATGGCAGATAAACCTCTCCTGAACCGCAGAGCTCTGCTCTGGTTTGATTGCTTCTACCCTCATAGTCAGTTTCATGACTGCAAGTCGTTCCTTTTAAAGCTAAAATTGTCCAGATCTGCCCCAGCTCTCACAGAGGTCACCTCCTCAGCACCCAGCCCCGCTGCCATCTTTGCCCTGGCATTTGTCATCCTGCCTTATTTCACCACCTGCCTCTGAGATGCAGATGGATTTTCCCTGGCAGTTTTGTTGTAGGCCTCGATGAAGGATCAGTCAGACACTGATGGCTCAAAGACTCAAAAAACTTCATTAACTCCTTTACAGGCCAAACATGCTCCTTGCAAGGCTCCGTTATAGCCCCAGATTTCAGGCTTTGCTTGATGTACCCTGCAGAAAAACCCAGTCCTGATGTTATTTGGCAAAACTTGTCAACAGCTGCAGATCAGACCTCAAAAAGAACGAGCCCAGGTCAGGTATATTCCAAGAGGCATCATCTGTTCAGGTACCACCAAGAATAGCACAGGTTTCATCCTCAACACTTTTCAGCCTGCTGCAGCAGACCCTCACCACTCTTAAGCAGCCAGATGTGGTGGGGCCAGGGCCAAGCAGATACCAGTGGAGTGGTTCTGGCTTCCCTTTGCACTTCCAGCCCAAGGATGAGAACATCTTGACAGGCTTGAGCCTGCCCCTGTCTGGATGGCTATGTTGGTAAGCCAGAAAATCAGCTCTGTCAACCAGTTCTCACAGTGAGGGCAGGAAGAATTGAGGCTGTTCTTAAGCACAGCACTGAGGAGCAGAGCCCCACAGCATCACCCCCCCAGGGCTCTGCAACATCAGCAGTGCCTGGTGTCCTTGGGCCATCACAGCTCACATTGTGTCCCAGCTCCTTCTCCAGGGTGGAGTTTACAGGGCATTCAAACTGCCCTGAAATTCATCCCACTCTGATGCAGGGGATGTTCTCGGGGCTGGGTGCCAGCTCAGCAAACAGCACCCAGGGGCTTTGTCACTGGTGTTGTAAGGCAAGAGGGAAGCATCTCTGACCCTTTCCCATGGACTCAGTGTGTGCAGGAGATGCCCATTGCTCCCTCCCAAGGCAAGGGTTTGTGTCACAGGTGGGACAGGCAGCAGGTGAGATGTAAATGCACAGATCAGGATGTCAGAGCAGGAGAGAGGGGACAGAGGGACTGCCCAGACAATTTACCTAATTAAAACAAGCATTATGTCTAAATAGCCCAAGCACACTCGAAATGTCAAGAGCAGCAATAGTTGTGCAGCCTCTAATTGCAGGCAGCTTAAATAAAAGTTTGTATTGTCTGGAGTGGTCTGGATACTTTTGCAAAGGAAGATCAAAATGGGAAAATAGTGACATGATCAATGTTGCTATTTGGTCCTCCTCAAATTGTTTCTCTTCTGTAAGTGTAGCCCAGCACTCCTGTTGCCATTATTACTCTCCCCTATTTTTCAGTCTGGTTTATGAAAGCTATTGATCCATCAGATGCTGGAAGCTCCAGCTTCCCTGGCTGGGATGGCTCGTCTGAGGCCATTAAGGACTCAGCACACAGCAGGGCTTTAGGATCAATAGAGTCCACGGTGCACTCACACACCAGCCAAAGTGTGATTTAATTGATATCTTGGTTAGAAGATGCTCAGGAATCAGGAGGGGAGGACAGGAGCCCCTGGGGGATAGGAAAGCACATGGCTGCTGGTTTGGATGGCTTTGCCAAGAGCAGGTCTGACAGTCCCCACCCAGCCCTCCACTGCTAGACTCACCCTAATGAGATTTGATTTGCCTTTTACTAGCAGATAAATAATTGTATGAGGCCGGGAGCTTGCCCAGAGGAAGGATGAGGGGGAAGGCAGAAAAATTTTCTGATTTCCAGTTGCAAACTTGTGATGTTCCTGTGGGAGAGGAGTGAGGCTGTGTCTCTGCTGGGGACTGCCTCCCTCTGCCAGCCTCTGCTCAGCACCCAGCACCCCATAACTCTGACCCACAGGCAATTGTGGGGGGCAGGGGAGGGGCAGAGGGATTTATAAGATTTTCACATGTTATCTGGTGTGGATTGATATGAGTTTGTTTTAAACATAAACCCCAGGGGTTTTTAGCTAATTCTGGGCTGTGCTTTATGGGTCTGAACAAGGAGAGGTCAGAGTAGGCTCTCAGGATGGAGGGAAAGGCTTTGAGCTGTCTTTGCCTTCTGATTAGCCTGGGGTAGGATTTAGGCTGCTCCTAATCCCACATATCAGAATAACCCTGGTGGGATTGCTGCCAGGGTCCCTGGAGGTCCAGCCATCTGCTACCTCCAGCCCACACTTTCTTCCCACCCAGGACCACCTCTTACCCCCAGTGAGACCAAACCCAAGAGCTGCTGGAGTGCAGGGGCTGTTTTCATGCTGAGGATAGTTTGTACACATGGAATAATTTGTCAAGAGATGCCACACAGCTCCTCTCCAGGTCCTGGGCCCCTCTTGCATGGATGAGCAGCTCTTCTCTGCTCCCTGCCTGTCTTCAGGTGTTCAGGACTCCCTGATGTTTTTACAGACATTTCCAGTGACCATCTCTGTATTTTAAGTTGAAAGAATAAATTACTTCTGCCCTTTCCCTTCCTGCCATCCACAGGCACATGCACTTGGGCCTGACTTCAGAACAAACAAAGCACAAGTTCCCTAGAAAATACATCTCAGGTTTTCACTTGGTCCCCTGCACTGGGACACAAGACTGTGAGGTGCTTTGTTTCAGATGGAGATTGATAACCCAACCCAAGTTTGTGTGAGCAGCAAAGTGGATGCCAATCTAATTTCATTTTGGAATTAATTCCAAGCAGATGAGGCCAAGCAAGCCACATGCTGGGGTTATTTGCACAGTAGGTTGAAGGCTTCAGACCATGGAAACATTGTTGAGCTTTAATTCCCTTTGCTTCTGCTTCCCTGCAACAAGACAGTGTTGCTGGTGGGTCAAACGGAAGCAAGAGAATTCTGTGGCTTTGTCACCCTTTCTGTATCTGGGAGGGCTGGCTGGCACCTTGGGAAGGAGAGAGAGAAAGGGATTGCTTTGCCTGGAGGAGATACTGAGAGCTCAGAAAGGCAGGTCCACCTCCCACCCTGGGAGTTAAGAAGCTGGGAGTATTTCAAACAGAAAGGGTCTCTCATCTGCAGCATCGTGCTGGTGCTCAGAGGAGCATATGAAGGCAGAGAGCTGGAATAACATATCAAGACCTTGGGAGCTCCTTGCTGTCACAGAGGAGCTAATGTGTTTTTTGCCTGGGGACTGGCAATGCTCTATTCACTGTTGGGGGTTTCTAATAGGGTCCCCCTCAGTTCTGCTCCCAGCCTTTCAAACCAGCAGTGTCCTTTTGTTTGCAGAAAAAGGCAAGTGGCTCTGGAGAGAATGCACATTTGTAAGGATTTTTATCCTCCTATTGTGTGTGTTCAGGGAGCCAGCAGGAATAGTTGAAGAGTTTATGGAATTGTGTTTTCAACAGGATATGGTGGCACCATATTCAGTCTCTGCCTAGAGAAAAAAGGTCAAGGCAGGGACCTCTCGCTCGTCGCTGCTGCAGGAGTTGTTTGAGGTCTCAGTGGGTTTAGGGGGAAAAGGACCAACCAATCTTCACTGCAGATCTGCTTGGTAGGTATGTCATCTCTTCTACAGGCAAGCAGCAACATTAGCACACCCCTTAGCAAACAGATAGACAAGGGAAAAGGGAGAAGGTAACTCTCCCAGGTACATCTGAAGCACCAGGAGCTCACGGTGCAGGGGCTCCACATCCCAAGAATGCCAAAGGAATTTCTTTTTCTCTCTTCCACTCACACACGTAAGACAGATATTTTTGGTTTGCATCCATGTCTGTACAAACACTCCCTTGTGCTGGCAGCCCAGCAGCAACAGGTGACTCCAAAGGCTCCTGGGGCAAGATGCTGGGCTGTGCCTGCAGGCAGGGGATGCTGCCAGGCTGCATGGGCATGGGCTGTCCTGATGGTTGCACTGGCTTTGGCTTGTTCTTTTCAATATCTTCAGTTTAGGGATGCTTAATATGAAAACCCAAGACAAACCAAAGGTCTAACATATTTTTGGCTGCAGCAGAAATAATTATCCCCCAGTTCAGCTCTGGCTTCTGAAGTCAGTAGCTTGCAACAGCTGCCAGAAGAATTAGTTCCAAATGCAGGAAGCTGTAGGGGCAGAGCATGGAGATGTTGCTCACCCAAACCACAAGCTATCCACCCACTGAAGGAGCAGATAGGGTGTCCTGGCACAGGGTGGAGCTGGCAGTGCCCCAGGGCAAGAGCATCTATTAGCAGGGCCTGAGCTGATGTCAGCAGGGGCTGGGCTAATTCCCCTTTCTGAAAGCTTGCTGGGTGCCTGCCCCAAATCCCTACTTTAGCTGATCTATGTCAGACTTTATCCACAAGCATAAGAGCATACTTGCAGAAAGCATGATTTGATTTCATTATTAAAAAAAAAAAAAGAAAAAAGAGTGGGGGAAGTGTGGAAAAAAGGACTTTAAAAGCATGGACTGCTCTTGTGGAGAGCACCATGACCCTGCAGGTCACCATGCAAAGCCCCCAGAGGGGGATGTTGATGCCCATAGGGGTGGGCAGACCCTAAGTATGAGCCCCCAAGCCAAGGGGCAGCCACAGTGCCCCGTGGCTGCTTGTGTGCCCAGGCAGAGCCAGCCCCTGCAGCCAACTTTCCATAGTCACACTGTTCAGGGACGGGCCCAGATATTTTTCATTCCATGTTTTGAATTACATCACCAAAATTGAAAGCTGTTCTTAGGTATTTTTCAGCCTGAAACCAAGCAGAATAATTCTATTAAACAGGTTACTATGAATAATTCAATCAGGCTCCAGTGGTGAAGGTGGCATGTATTATAAATATCAGAAAGGTTTTGCTAAAGGGGAGGAAGTTTAACCTGTGCTGGGAGATGAGTGCCCAACCCTGGGCTGCTGCTGGTGTCAGAGGCAAAAATCTTTCCCTAAACTCTTTGTAGGAATCAAAGTCCTACAGCAACTGCAGTCCTACTACCAACAGCAGCCCAGCATCTGCCATCTCCACCCTCCCCACAGCAGCAGAGCTAGCAAGGAGCACATCCCCATCCACCCCTGGCAGAGCATGGGACCTGGCCAGCCCTGGAGAACCTGATTTCACAAGGTGGCAATTAAAATTTTACGCTTTGAGTTTTCCCTGAATGATTTTAAAATGTCTTTTCTGATGACTTCCTAGTAGCAAGTTGAGTAAATTAGAATCTGAGTGCAATCAGCATCCTTAATTCAGACGCCAGCCTGGGGCCCGTCAGGGAGGCTGTGTCTCAGCAAGCTCTGCCTGCTGAAGAAGGTCAAGGGCTGGGTGTCCTCAGAGTCTTTGCCCTTGGAGTATTGTCAGGCAAGAAAAGAAACACCAGAAAGTAGGACACAGTCCTCCAAGTAGCATGAAAATCCCGCCCTGCTCAGCAAAGTTTACTTCTTTCCCTCATCTGTATATTTGCTGTCACATCTGAGGTGTGACTTTGATGATCTATGAATAAAGGAGCTTCCACCAGCAACCACACCACAGCCTGGCCTGGCCCCAGGAGCAGAGTGGAGGGGTGATGCTCATCTCATGGTGCTGAAGCCAGGTGCTGGTGTTGTACTGGTACACCAGTACTGATGTTGAGTTATTCCTGACGGTGGTCAAGAGCCAGTTCCTGGGCCTCCTCCTTGGGCACAGCACCCCCTGAGGGTGGTGGCTGCTCCGAGTGCCTCAGTGCTCTCCCATCAACCTGCCAAACCCAGGGATGGTTCTGGCATGGGAAAGTATGTATGGGGCCTGTTGGTCTCCAGGTCCTCTGCACTAACCCTGTGCATTGGGAGGCAGGATCCAGGGCCTGGAATATTGTGTGGTGGAGCAAATTGGTCTGTTCAACCACCCCTGCTTCACTCAGTTATGAGGCTGTGAACTGCTCAGTGGGGCTTGGAGGACATCAAGGACATGGGGAAGGTCTCATTCCCAGGCACAGAACCAGCAGAAGACAGAGGCTCTGAGGTGGCCCGTGTCTCCACACACACACAGGGATGTGCTGTGTCTGCTGGCACTGGGCAAGCTCTGTCTGGGTGTCCTTGCAAACATGAAGTGGTTGTGAAAGTCCCCAGAGCACAGCCCCAGGGCAAAACTGTTGGACAGACACGACCCTGTTACACGGGGAGAGAGGTGGGAGAGTTTTTCTTTCCAATTAAAAGCTCTGCTACAGCAGCAGCAGAGGAGCAGGGATGTTCCCTCATGCCTGGGTGTGTGGGTCTGGGCTGGGATGGACCCAACTCTGATCAATCTCAGTGCAAAAAAGGCCAGGGAAGTCCAGCCCTGAGGTGGCCATCAGCAGCCTGTGCTTCTCAAAAGGGTGTCTCGGCCACCCCAGGGTGGCAGATGATGGGCAGGTAGATGGGAGAGCTGAGGGGGTGGGTGTCATCACCAGGGCTGCTCCATCTCCACCGGATGAAAGCTGGTTTTGTTTTGCCTCCTGCCCCAGAGCTGGAGGTGTGTAAACAGGAAAGAGTCGCTCCTCAAGTACCAGGAAAGAGGAAAAAAAGAGGTGTTGAAAAGATGACAGCTGGCTCTGCTGAGGAGTTCACCTGGTGAGGGAGGTGGGAGCAGGGGGAGACCAGGCAGGAGAGGGACAGGGAAGCAGGAGAGCTGCAGGAGGAGACGCTTGGAAACATTTCTGTTTTGAGAGCCAAAAATATTCTTCATGGCTTCCTGGCATCAAAGGTTTTTCACTTGCTTCCACCTTGAAAAAATAAAGCCAGGACCTTCTGCCTGATGAGAGATAGAGGGGCAGTGGTGGGGCCGGGGCGGGCAGGAGGACGGGCAGGACGCAGCGTATGAAAAGCTCTCTGTGCAGCTCAGCTCCCCTGGGGACAATAAGGGCTGCCAAAAAAGCCCAGCAAGCAGCTTTATCGTGGAGTGTTTATCGCTGAGGTCATTCCTGCCCTTCTCCACTTCCAGCCCCTTCCTACCTCCCCTGCTTGGGAACCAGGCTCAGGTTTTCCCAAGGAGAGAACCTGCCATGGCCCCCCGTCCTCCCGGTGTCCCCACAGCCCCGGTGCCCTGTTTTGGGGACAGGGGCCCTCGGGACACTGCTCCAACACTGGTGCAGTCAGTGGAGGGAGGAAGCACCGAGGTTCTCTGCTCTCTGCTGTCACAGGGTGCTCATGCAAAGCCCTTCTCCAAGGGCCACCAGAGAAAATTGACACCTGGCGGCAGGAAAAGTTCCCTCTGTCCCTCAAAACAAGCCCCCCTACCGCCTTGCAGTGCTCCAAGGAGGAGTTTTGCTCCCTTGTCACTCCCTGGAGGTGGAACACAGAGCAGCTTCATTTCCACCCATCAGTGGTTTAAGCCTGGGTGGCATCAGGGGACAGCAAACTCCTGGTGACATCGCTGAGATACACGTTGTTACCACCTGGTGGCACCAAAAAAAAGTTGTCAGAGGAAGAGCTAATTAATACCAGTCGCAGTCCTCGGCTTTGGAATTTCAGGGCCTTTTTTTAGGCTCGCTGTGGTTCTCTGTGTGGTTGTTAAACACCGAGTCATGTTTTATAGCGGGAGGGTTGATGGCTGTGGGCTTCAGCCTCGCAGCAGGGGACGGGTTTAGGCTGAGGCTGCAGAACAAAATAAAAGCGGGGGGGGGGCTTTGCTTGGGGAAATCAAGCTCCTACCCCCCCTGGCCACCATCCCCCCGGTGCTGGTGTGGCAATGGCACATCTTCCCCAGGGCAGGCGGCAGCTGCTCAGCAATGGGCTTCCTGCCCCTGTGACAGCAGGCGGGGGATCCTGTGGGACCCAAAATCCTTTCGAGTCATCCCAAAACTGCCGCCCTTGGGTTGATTCGTCCTCCCTCGTTTGGGCAGGGCAGGAGTGAGGAGCGGGGATGGCACTTTGGACCAGCTGCACCTTGGTGCTTGTCAGCAGGACAACATTGGAGCCAGAGTGGGTTGGTGGGTGGGATAAACCAGCAGAAGTTCCTCCCCAGCCAGCAGGGAGGCTTCAATGCCACAGCCCTGGGGGTGGGACCTGGAGGGGAAGGGGCTGGGTCCCTGTGGGGGCTGTTCTGGCTGGTTGCTAATAGGGGTTGACCCTCCAGGGGCCTTGAAGCAACCCTGACACTGCCCAAACGACTGCCCGTCTCCCAGCTTTTCTAGGTATAACGTATCACCAGGTCTGCTTTATCACAGGCAGTGAAGGCTTGAGCATCCAAGATTTGCAAAGCTGGGACATTCCCTGTCCTCCCAGGAGCAGGAAGGACAGTGGCACAGCATCACACTGACACCCTCACCCTCTCTGCAAAAGCCCTTCTGCATCCTCCAGGAGTGGTATGAACAAGCACCCAGGTGAGGAGATGGTGAGACAGTGTTTCATGGACCTGAGTGATGAAGACAGTGTCCTGATCTGACCCATGTGAGAAGGAGAAGGACTGAGGAGCTGCAGGGGAGCTGGTCCCTCATCCATAGTATCCCCAGCCATCCCCCTGCCTCTGTGTCCCACAGCCCCACTTCCCTCCTTGCTGCACCAGGTTGACATTGAGTGAAGACCACCCCAGTTTGCAGGATATCCCTCCAGCTTTCTCACCAGCAGCTGTCTTCCCTCCAAAGCCATGAGGTGACTCGTGGGCAAGGGCTGCTGCCTAACATAAGGGAGGCTGCAGGGATGGACCAGCGTGGTGGGACGTGGCTGGGCTGGCTCTGAGCCCTGGGCAAGGCTGCAGGTACCTCCCACATCCTTCCTTTCCCTGTGATATTGCTAAGCAGGAGGTAAATTGAAGGCAGGACATCTGATGAAAGAGGGTTTAATTGCTTCAGGTTTCATTCAAAAAACACAGCTTAAATGAAGGTGGAGGAGGGAGAAGTAGCAGCACTTGATGGCTTGAGAGATTTATGTGTCTCAGCTGCTCCTGATCAGCCCCAGTCACCTCCAGCTTCCCACTGAGTATTTTCCACCCTTCCAGGGTTGCCCCATGTGTTGAAATGTTTGGGTGTCTCGGGGGGACTGAGCCTTGGCCCCCATTAATCCCCCCTCCCTAACCCAACAGCAGGGAGGAAATTGGCTTCAATTAAATCTGTAAGGTCTCATTTTCCTTTGAAGTGCAGAGCAGCACAGGAGTCTGCTCTGGGGAGGTCTGGAAGATAACCAGCTAAAATTGGGCCCAACATCTTAAAACTGGTGAGCTCCTAACTAGAGATGAGCCTAAGTCCATGGAGCAAACTGGTTTCTGTTTTGCCTCCCTCAGGAGAGTGCCTGGGTTTCCAGAGCTGTGCCTGAGTGAGGAGCAAGACAGCAGGGAGGAAAATACAAAGACACCAGGAGGACCCATGTGTTGGCACCAGCATGAGCTGGGACATGGCCACCCTGTGAAGGTCCTTTGCTGTTCACGGCAGCATTAACTTGAGTCTGTTCCAGCTACTGTCCAAGGGAAGATGAACCTCCTCTGCTCAGGGATGCCTCAGGTTGGGTGCTTTTTCTTTAGAGATGGAGAGAGGGTGCCTGGGCACAGACACCTCCAGAGAACAGGGGTGAAGCACCCAGGTCCCTCTCAGCCTCAGATGGGCCTTGCAACCCTTGCAGCATCCTTGCAGGGTGTGTGGACATGCATGGAGCTGCTCTCCTGTCCCATCCATGGGACCTGGCAGTCTCCAAGTGCAGGAAAGTTTTCACCCAGGCCAGAGATATCCTCTGTGTTCTTGCTGAGATGAGATCTAGAAGCACCCAGCCACGTTTTCTGCATCTTCTGGTGCACTGTGGGGATAAGAGATCACCAGCTACTGCCTGTCATCCAACCTGCTTATTTCCTGAGCAGGACCTGATTTATGCCTGCATCTCTTTCCTTTATGCCATCCATGCATGCTGATAGATGGCCCCTCTCTCTGCTCTTGCTGTCCCCTTGTGCTACATCAAGCCATTAATTCTTTGCCAACGTAAGCCTGTCTTGCTTTCGAGACCTTAATTTTGCAAAAGCATAAACACCTTATAATCTGCCTCCCTCTATTTCACGAGCTGACTCCAGAGCTTTCTCTCCCCTCCCGTGGCTGTGGTTATCTGAGGTGATGATGTGGCCACAGAGGCGAGCCCAGCAGCAGCCAGCATGGCCAAGGGGGCTTTCTCAGTCCCAGCAGTGTGGGACAGCTGGGAGGAGGAGTCACTTCCTGTCCTTATCCTTCCTCAGAAACACAAAACCACCTGTACATATTCCTGAAGAGATGTGGGAGGTTCAGCCAGGCCCCATAAGCCATTAAATCCATTAAATCCAAGGGTCAAGTGCTTGGCAGGCTGGTAAGTGGCTCAAGCCTCGCCCCCAAGACTCTGAATAATGCCCAGACCTTCTGTGCAGGGACAGTTTTCAGCCTGAACAAATCCCGGCATTTCTTGTGGTTTTAGTCCCGATGAAAGACTGAAAATGGAGGTTTGTGATGAGCTGGCAACTGGACACCTGCTCCCTGCCCCTGCCTGTGGGTCCTCTCTGCTCTGCTACCAGCCTGACTTGTACTCCTGGTGCCAAGCTGATGAACAGGGGGGTGGGAACTGGGACATTGAAGGGTGGGACTCATGCTCAGGGCTTGGAGGTACTTCAGCTTAACCACAAGTGTCCTGAGGTTCCCTCCAGCAGTGGCAGCTTTACCATGGCCAGGAAGAAAAGGCAAACTCCAGTGGCATTGCAAAGAGGTGTGTGTTCCTGTGCTGCTGTGTTCTGATGGATCTGCTTGCTCCAGCAAGACGAGTGGAAGGAGCTGGAGTCAGGGCTGCAGCAGCTGGTGTCCCTGGGCAAGGGCCACAGCAGAGCCAGATCCACATGGCCCAAGGGACAGCAATGCCACTGGCAGGACATGCTGACCCAGCAGACAGGCCAGGGCCACCACTGGCCACCTTTGCTGAACCTCCAGTGAGTCCCTGCAGTGGTTTGTCCTTCCTTCCCTAACTTGCCTCTTTCCCCTTTTGATCCTTATTTGAGTCATTCGTCCTGATCTTTGCTAATTCCTCCAGCACACAAAAATATGTGCCATTTCTCCCCTTGGGGAATGACGTGAATTCAGTTCCGTGGCTGTAATCCATTGAGTGCCAGGTTATTAAAATGAAGATATCTTTCAGCACTACAGACCTGTTAATCAGGGGAATGGCTTCAAAGGGCTTTTGTGGGCTCTGTTAATTTGTGCTGCATTGAGCCACGTAGAGCTGAGAGGAGCATTAAGGAGGGGAGTGAAGGGAATAAATCAATAAAGTGGATTGAAGAGTGCTTGGCTGGCTTGCTATTCTGGGGCTGCTGTGCTCTGACTTAAACGTTTCACATCCATCACAGCCTGCAGATGTAACTCTGGCTCACAGGCAACAGGTTTTGTCCTTATCAGCTCAGCCTGTGCTGCGCAGGGTTTGGTTTGTCAGCACGAGGAGCAGCCCCAGCCTGGTCCAGCATTGCCCATCCAGCCTGGCTAGGTCTTCTCCAGGGACTAGGTACTTTGTATTGTATCAAGCCTCCCATCCCATCCAGGTCCTCACCGTGTTTGGAGTCTCTGAGCTTTCCCAGCTCTGCTTTGGGATGGTGCTGCCCAGCTGAGAGGATGCTCAGTGCTGACATTCCTGCCCAGAAGCAGCAGAATCCTTTCCTTGCAGAAATCACTGAGATGAGGCAACAGGCTAGCAGGGCACACCGTAACAGCTGCACATGAATATGAACATTGGATTTTCTTCCCAGTCCATCCAAACCAGACATCCATGCCAGAGCTGGGAGAGCATCTCCATCAGGAGCAGCTCCTGAGCTGGAGAGATGTGGTCTCTGAGGTGTCCATTGCTTCTGCTCAGCCATGGCGAGTGCAAACAGAGAATTTGGGTCCTCCCGTTGTTCTGCTTGGCACCACTCACCTGCACGTTGAAAATCAAAGCCCTGAGCACACATTGCCTGGAGAAAGGGGAAGACAAACTGTCCCCTTTTTCCAAAGGCTGGGAGGACAGAACCAGCCCTGTGCTGAGCAGAGCTGGCAGCCCTGGCAGAAGTCACTGCCCCTGTGCTCCTTCTGGGCAGCTCCTCCCTGCAAGCATCTCTGATGTAGCTCCAGGGAGGGAGCAGCAGCTCAGAATAATCATTAGTAATTAGTACTGCAACCCTTCCTAGCCTGGCCCACTAGGTTGACTTTTAGAAATTCATAATTTCTACTCACTGGGATTTGCCTTTGGTAGCAGAGCTGTCCTGGCAAAACAAACAAACAAACAAAAAACAACCACCAAAAGCAAAAACAAAGAACAAAAAAGCATCATGCTGCCTCCACACTGCCTGTCTCCCCATGCTTCCAGCAGGAGAATCTCCAGAGGTGTTGGAAAAAAAAATGGGATTTAGTGCAAACCTTCCCTGCAGAAGCACCGTGAGCATTTTCCCTTTTGGCAGCTCTGATCTTGTGGTTCATTTGGTGCACGTGTCATTCTCTGTCCTTTTGGCTAAGAGGGAGTTTGTCCTTCTGAAGGAAATACTGCATTTTCATTGGGTTTCATTCTTTAGGAAAAGGAATAATTCACTTCTCCTGACTTGGAAACCTGGAAATCTTATCATCTTGCTATTAAAGGTGTCCTTTTTTGCTTCAAAGTTCCAGAACAGCAGCTTTGAAGTCTTTGCTCTGGTCAGACACTGGAGATGGCATCAGCTCCTTGCCTGTGAGTGACTTTAAGGGAATTTTGAGGGAGTTAGATGCTGGAAGTGAAGCACCAAATAAATGGATTGGGAGCATTATTAATTCAATAGTGCTGTGTAGAATAAAATGTCCTCTGGAGTTATGACCTGCCTTGAGTAGTAGAGTTGGGGTTTTCCAGTTGGAGGTGAGGTGGGGAGTGGAAGCACCATGAATAGGTGTGGAAGGGCTGGATGGGTGTTGGGACCCCAGCAGGAGCAGAGGTGACAGACAGAGATCACACAGGAGAAACAGTCTGGCTGGCTTTAGGGATGCTGCAGCACAGAGAGTTTGCAGCATGGCTTGTGTCTCCTACCATGTCCCTTACCAAGGACCCCCAACTGATTGCCAAGCTCTGGGGGAAGCAGAAGAAAACCTTGGGTTTCCCTTCTCCTCATAAGATTTTGTAGACTTGTCCTGTGGGCCCTTGACTCAGCACCATCCCCCCAAGCCCTGCTTTTCTTTATGTTGTTTTTTTGTCTGTTTGATGCTTGGTTGGTTTGGTTGGTTTATTTGTTTGTTTGTTTGTTTTGATTTTGGTGTTTTGTTTTGTTGTTAGAGCAAACTCTCTCCATACATACCATGAATGCCACCCAAGACTTGACTCTTCTTTTCATACCGTTCACCAGACCATAACACCAGGCTTGAGCTGCAAAATCCTCTCTGGCTGGTGGCAACCTAGAACTAGCCATGATGTATGAGAGTCTCCAAAGAGAGATACTAGAAGATAACTTTTTCAAGAGGTTAAAAAGATGAACTCAGAGATTCAGGGTAAAAAGCAAGCTGATGTCTGCCAGAAAGGAGGCAAGAGTCACCCTGGTTTTAAGAAAGCCCTCTTCCTGCTCTTCATGCAGCCATTTGCTTCAGCAACATTAGTCTTAATGTTTGCACCACTCTGAAAGGAAATTGTGATCAATTTGGGCTTCTTTTATGGCTGCACAGAGTGCACTTAATTTGTAGGTCTTATGCAAATAGCAACCACTGTTTATTTGTTTTTAAATTCTTATCAGCAGTGATGTATTAGTTGTTTTTAAACAAAGAAAGCCAAGTGTTTGAGTGATATTTCTCACTAATTGGAACTTATTGTGTGGGACAGAGCCTTTTAGCCCAGACCACATGTAAGAGTGCTCTCATTTTACCAGCACTGAGTGTTGCTCACTGCCTGCTCCTCATCTGGGAAGGCAAAGGAAATGTTTCAGCATTTAACAAGCCCTTTCCCAGGCTTCAGAGCTTTGGGGGGAGAATATATTTTCATAATTGTGCTTCATAATAATGTGCTTGAATATATTTGGGGGGAAAAAATAGAAAAGCAGGTTCCAGGAGAGACTGGGCTGCTGTGTGCTGTGGGAACATGCTGGGAGAGATTGATCCTGCACCGGGTGCCCCAGGCTGCTGCTCCTCTGATGCTGCTCAGTGTCATGATTCTCCTCCTGGCAGGTACTTCCTGGGACCTGGGGACATCACCATTCTGGGATGAACCAGTGCATGCCTGCACCTAAAGAGAGTGAAGAATTAATCCCTACCAGGGCACAGAGTGAGATTTTGCAGGCTAGAGGATTGCTGGGTCCTTGCCTTGGGGAAATGGCATAAACGGGAGATTATGGAGTCAGAGTCCATCCCAGCAGGACGATAAGGTCTCCAGGGCATGGGCTGCAAAGTCCTCAGTGTGAAGACAAGCCCCAGGAATGAAAAACCTTGCAGCAAACAAAGATAATCTGCCATCTCAGTGTCTGGAACAGGAGAGCCCTAGACAGGGCTTGACCTGGGTGAGGCAAGTTGGTTGCCTTTAGGAGACTCCTGCAGCAAGAACTTGAAGACAGAAGTGGTCAGTCCCTCTCCGCCTCTCAGGGTCACATTTTTCTGGGCTTGCTCAGAAACCCAATTACTTCTGCTGTCTTTGGGAACAGGGAGAACCAGGAGGTCATCCCCATCAGGAGTCTTTGGGGGGTTGAGGTACATCCCCTTTCACCCAGGTATCATCTCAGTTGGTCCTCCTTGGATCACTGGGACTGTGTGACCATCTCTACAGCTCAAACCATTTTTTTTTTAAGTGCTAAAACCTTGATTCTAAAGTTAATTTTACCACTCAATGGTGTGGAGCCCGTTTCTATCAACTTGTTGGCCTTTTGTGAAGCTCATTAGATGTCTGGGGTCTTTCCCTGAAACTTTGAGACCAAGGGAATAGTCTCGTTAAAGAAGCTGGCATAATCTCCACACAGAAGTTTTGCAGTTCGTGCCAAT
Organism: Apus apus; assembly: GCF_020740795.1. NCBI lineage: Eukaryota > Metazoa > Chordata > Aves > Apodiformes > Apodidae > Apus > Apus apus. The sequence goes on from NC_067293.1 coordinate 19,871,381, forward strand.
TAAAAATTCAATGATGCTTATAGCTTTTGGGGGGATTTTTTGTGGCCCAGAGACAGTAGGACAGACAGACACCGTGGAGGCCTGCATGCATTTAGAAAGGGCTGGTTAATCACAAGAAGAGCTGCTTCAACATTGGCAAGATTTTGAAGACCCAGGGAAGCTCTGAATGCAGAGGAGTGTGGGCACGATGGAGAACACCCTGCAGAGAAAAAGGGAGCACTGGCCTGCAGGGTATCCTGGGTTGGGAAGACTGAAACAGGTTGGCTGTCTGATGGCCTCTGCTGGAAATTATCAGGAAATCTTGAAAGCAAATAAAGTCCCCTTCAACTGAAAAGGTATTATTTGAATGCTCTCAGAAAGAAGAGGTTTGAACAGCATGATCTATTCTGTCTCTGAAATGTCACGGAACATTTATACAGCTGCTCAGTTGGCATTAAAATCTAGGGCTTCTGCAGGAGCACGGCAAACAGCTCCAGGTCACTGGGATGAGTCCAAGACCTCAAGCAAGGGGTGGCTGGGGATTGCTGGTGCCCAGCAGCTGTGGCTGGAGCCACAGCCCAGCTCCTCCACAGCAAGCCAGCTCCTCCAGTTCCTGCATGGCCAGCAGCAATGCCGTGTGGCCACCATTCCTGATGGCAGCAGAGGAGAGAGCCCAGCCTGGAAACCTGTTTCCCTAAACAGAGCTACAGGCTGCTCTCTGCAATACCCTGTCCAGCCCAGGCAGAGGTGGAGAGGATGAAGAAAAGAAACAAAAGGAGAAGGAGATGCCAATGTGGGCAGAGATATCCCCTCTTCCCTCCATTGGGAGAGTGGGAGAGGAGCTCCCTGGTGAGCACACAGCCTCTCCTGATGGTGGGAGTCGGGAAAACACCAACCACTCATTTTCCGAAGGCTGGTTACATCAGCAAAAGTGTGGATGCTCTTTGTCTGCTATCTCTGCTCTCCACTTGTGCCCTTCCTTGCAGCCCGTTTCACCTTCCTTCTCCCTCACTGCCCCCCCCCCCCCCCCAACCCTCCTTCCCGTTCTGAGAGGCTGAACCACCCTGCAGACACCTCCCACCTCTGCCACCTAAGCAGCTCTGCTCTGCTGCCTGGAGGCAGCCACAGGCACCACTGCCATTTCAGCAACCTCCGAGTGGAGATAGGAGGGTGATGGGGCACAAGATGGGAGGGTGATGGGACATGCCCCTGTCTTCCATCCCCTTGGGAGCTGCCCTGGGTGCTCACCAACATCCCGCTGCCTGATGCAAGCACTAAAATTTCCCTTCATCTTCAGTGGTAAAGGTCTGTGGCTTTGGGTGAATATCCCACCTTTGATCCTTTCTGGCTGCTGTGGTTCCCTGTTTACACAGACAACCGCAGCTCTTTGTATCTTGCACTCATTAACTCTTCTGAAGCATTTTCTGATCACCAAGATAAGGCTCCTGGTGTCTGAGCAGGAGCCGAGCCCTCAGCTCCGGGTTTCCCATCCTGCCCCAACAGATCCTGCTAAGCATCTCCGCAACGATTTGGGTATGTTGATGGTGGCAGCCATCCCAGACAAACCCATGGGGGGATGGATCTCTCCTCCCTGGGCAAGCACACCAGTTGTTCCCCAGAAGGCAAAGGTAGGAGGAGACCCACCTTGTGCAGGCTGCACAACGGGGCGAGAGCCCGCGGGCAGCGCTGTGTGCAGGACACGCTCCAGTTACCCTGCTTCTCCTTCACGTGCATCAGGGTGATTTTTTTATTGTTGCTGTTGCTGTTTCTTTTATTTTATTCCCTCGCTTTCATCCTCCTAGCCTTTCTGGCAGGCTTTTGAACATATATAATGACTTGGAAGGTGCAGCAAAGGTTCTGGCATCTGCAGAGTATGGTGGGAGCAGAGCCAAGATGCAGGGCTGCACGGTGGTTTCATCCCATTTGCAGACTATAAGGCTGCCTTTGAGCAGAGGGGCAGCACGCAGGAACATGTGCTAAACATCATGTTGGGAAGCTTAGCACATTAAGGGGAACAGCGTGCTGGCTATGGGCAAATGGAAATGGTTTGCAATTCATCATAGGAAAAGGGAGGCAAGGAGCAGTCTCTTTGATTTAGGGTTTCATGAGCAGCTCTGGCAGGGCAGGTAGGATGGTCTTCTCTAGGTGGTTTAGCCAAGCAAGTGTCAGAGTGGCATAAATCAGAGTGTTTTACCCAAGTCTGTCAAGCCTTTAAGGAGAACTTGGTATTCAAGAGCTCTCACACAAAGAGGGGTACAGACACAAGATGGAAAGAGGGTCCTTGGGAAAATAAAAACCCGGGCACCAACCTGCAACATGTTCGTCAAGCCTGGGCTCTGAAAAACCCCCCTCAGCCACCTGGGGTGGCCCAGGGATTCTCTGCTGCTGCTCAGCACTGCTATGACTTTCATGATCTCACCTGTGAGGGCAGTAGGTGCCTCTGATAGTGCCAGTCAATGAAAAGCCAGCTAGTGAAGCCTTGACTTGCCCACAGTGTCTGTGAAGTTCCCTTCTTACCACAACAGGGACATGTGGTGTCCTGTGGCAGACCTGGCCTGACCAGGCTGCTCTCAAAACCAAATACCAGCTAGACTGAAAGACTTAATCATCGTGCTCCTTGGGGTGGTGGGGCAGATGGAACAGCAAACTTCAGAGCTGGAGCTGTGGGTGCTGACGGATGGGATCAGTTGGGTCGGGTTCCCTGGGATTTGGGAGGAAGCTTCAAAGCTGCAGTTAAAAACTGAAATCTCTCCTTCAAAGAAATTCCTCTCTGTCCCTTACTTTCTCCACCCCAAGCCTACAGGAGCCTGTTGTCAGTGCTGGGACACTGGGCAGGAGTCTGACGACAGCTGCAGCCAGACGAGAAGCTCCAAGGTCCTGCAGAAACAGAAGTGCTTTTTCAGACCTTTTTAAACTCAGAGCATCCACAGAATGAAGTGCCCGGATATCAGTTCTGGGAAAGAAAAAGGATCAAAGAAGCAGGAGAACTGAGAGTCTTTCAGCAAACAGGGAAGGGGTGCTCAGCCTGCCAGGTGAAGCAGAAGCACATCCAGCCACCCCCACACCTCCTGCTGTGGACCATGAACCTGCACAGCTCAGTCTGGAGTACCCTCCAAGCCCAGCAGAAGGGCCAGCTTGGAGCATCTGCTGGGATTGGGCTGTGGTGCTGCACAAACCCCATCTCCTTCCCACCTGAGTGACAAAAGGAGCCAGTGTGAAAGCACCAAGCACATGCAGGCTCCCCTTTTTCCTGGCCCATTCCATCTCCTCAGTGGTGGTCCATGATGTGATGCAGAGAGGAGGGATCTCAGTGACTGAGACATTCCTCTGTTGCTGTCCCCTGCCACATGACAATATTCCTGAGAGAGCCTCAAGAGATGCATCCCAATGATCTTCTCACCAGAGAAAATAAATTATAGATGTGTAAACTTGTCTTCAGAAATTCAGAAAGCCAAATTTTCTTAAAATCTATTTAGCTCCTTCTCTTTTGTCCTGGTCTGACCTCATTCCCTGGGAGCTTTCTGGTGGGGTCCCTCCATCCCCTCTCCACCATCAGCCCAAGCAGCAGGAGAGCCTTCTGCACTGTGCATCTTCCAGCTTGCTCTGCCAGGTCACTGACCCAGTGGTTGGTGATGCTGGATGGGCTGTTGGGCTTCCCAGACAAGCTCCGTGCTTCCCTGGGCACAGCCCCACTGCCTGCTTTCAGGAACACCCAGCTCTCATTGCACCAACCCCCCTGCTCTCACTGTCACCAATGCCTCATGTCACTAAATCCCTGCTCTCATTGTCACCTGGCACTGCTGCAGCATCAGGTCCCACACTGATGCTGCATCCCTGGGGCTGGAGTGATGCTTTTCCTGGAGCTCACACTCTACCCCAGCATGTGAGCAGAGGGAAGCGACAAGCACCCACCAAACAAAGCCTGTTGCTCCCATCATTCCTGAGCAGTACCCAGCCCAGCAGCCCACCAACCTGCTCTGCAGCACTACAGACATAAATGTTTAATAACCATTATCACAGCACTGGGTGGGTGGTGACACACACCAGACCTTGAGGTGCACACCAGACTGCTCCTGAGTGGGGAAAAACATCTTCCTTCTACATCATTTGCAGCTTTAATGGATCCAACAAATAAGTCACAACCGACAAGTGTAAAAATGGCATTTCCCCTCTGTGATCTCACTGGGAGGCCAGAGATGGTGGCTCTGACATCACAGCTCATGAAATAAGTTTTGCTTTGCAAGGAGGCCCTGGTTCTGCCCCACGTGCTGGGCTGTGTAAGTGGTGTCCCATCAGACATGGGAAGGGGGACATGGCTGAAGGTCAGGTCAGCCCTGCTTCACCCCCTTCTACCAACAGCTCCTTCAGCTCCACCACTCCCCACCTTTTCTTTTTTCCATTTGTTTGTTCATTCCTTCTTTATTCTCTGCAATTGTCTTTAATGGAAACAGCATCTCAGCAGAAGTCACCCTGCAGGAAGGCTGCAGCACAGAGGGATTTTTGTAGATGGCTTTAATAAAAACATTGAAGGTCTGTTGTTGTTACAGTGCTGTGTGATCCATTAAGTCTATTAAATACAACAGAGGGAAACTGTGAAAAAAGCCAGAGGAGACCATGATGTCACCAAAAACAAATGAGCTGGGGCTGCTTTCCTGGTCTGCTCCCTCTCTGTGGTACCTCAGCTCTGCCCTGTGCTCTGCTGCCTGTGCTGATGGAGAACGGACCTGCCCTGGCTCGCTGGTCACTTACACGTGTGTGGGGTTGGGTTCCAATAAATGTGTAGTTTCTAGGTATTAAATAAAAGGATATTACAGCTGAGGGCCATGGGGAACGTGCTCTTCCCTCCTGCACACAGACACTTCTACAGCACACGTGTGCTGGGTAACTGCTGGGGGGAGGATGCCCAAGTGTCCCAGGGCAGGTGGATGCTGCTGGTTTGAGTGGTTCCTGGCAGAAACAGGGACCATAAAACCCCATAAGGCCCTCCTCAGCTGCAGACAGAGATGGATCTGGTGATATGCGTTCTCCTCTGCTTGCCAAGGCTCAGCTCTGGCTGCAGGCTTTGTCCTGGAGTCTAACTTGGGCTGAAACCCAGCATGAAGCTTAAGGACAGACTTTCCATCCTGCTTGGTACAAAGCAGCCATGGAGGGGTGGAAGGATGGTGTGCAGAGAGGTGAGTTTCCATTGCTGAGGTGATGGCTGTGTGGTGTGAAATGCCTTCTGAAGGCCTGTCCAGGAGAGGGATGGCTGAGAGCAGATGGAGGAGTCATGGTGTGGGATCTCCCCAGCATGGGATCTCCCTGGTGTGGTACGCAGAGCTCCAGCTGTCCCACGCCATCCCAGGAACCCCTTCTGCCATCAGAAAACACTGAGCTGGACCTCCCTGAGTTTTGGGGGCCTGATGTGCCCTCCAGAAAAGCTGCAGTCATCACCACCAAACCTCATTTGATGACTGCAGCGATTAGTGACTGTCTGGAAAGTGATCCTCTGGTGGAAGAGTATATATGGATTACATTTGGATTTAGGTCTCTATCTTCTGCATGGTTTGTGCAGTCCAGCAGGATCTTGCTCTAATCTAAGCCTCTATCCATAGGGAAAGGCTGAAAGCAGGAGTCAGGGAAGAGGTGAGCCTGGAGGTCCATGTTGTGCTATTCCCCCATGGAGCAGGTAGGAGAAGATGCCTGTGGGTACACGGGTGACATTAAGGCCCTAAACATCCCCATAGCACATAGCCCTGGTGCAGGCAGCAGAGCTCAGCCCAGGAAGATGGTACAGAAGCAAATTGCTCCTCAAACTCTCAGCACAGAGCAGGGTGGGCTGGAGCCAGCCCCCCATGGGACACAGCCCAGCCCCCCAGAAGCTTCAGGGAGTGGTGGCACTGGACAGGCATCCCAGCAATTCCCTGCACAAACAACACAGGGTAATCCATCTAATCTGTTTATTTGCATGAGATTTTTTGTTGTTGTTGTTGACATCTGAGAATCTTTTTCCTCTATTCCCCCTTGCCTGATGCTGCTATAAATCGTTACCCCCCCAGTCTCACAGAGCCCACCAAGTGCCAAACTAGGAAAGCTGGTGAGATCTGGACAGCAGCACCCCAGGGCCAAGGCAGAGGTGACCACGCTGCCTTTTGAGCCTGAGCATGGTGGGCAAGGATACCTGCTGCAGCCACCTGGCAGCCCCCTGTCCTGCCCCCAGTGATGCCCTGGACCTGCTGCTGCTGCTCTCTCCCAGCCCCTGCCCCACTTGCAGGGTGCTCAGCCTGCTCCCCACACCCTCAGCCTTCCCACCCACCTGAGAAAGGTCCTTTGGTGAAGTTCTGGCTGTTGGACAGCAAAATGGGACCCGACCAACGAGCAGCCCTCGCAGTGTGGTGTTCCCAGCCACGGCCAGAAGGGGTTTCTCAAGGAAGAGCATGAGAAGTAAGTCATATATAGAGGGATTGTATCCTCCCACATTCTGCCAGGCCATGGTTTATACTTCTGGAATTGCTTAATAACCCTGGTTGGGCCTGCCTTGAAAGAAGGCATCTAATCCCTTCTGGAAACTTAATACCTTTGGCTACTACATGATTTCATGGCAATTAATTACTGGACCAGCCAGTCCTTTCTCATTGTCAAACCTTCTGGCCACTCACCATCCCTGGTGACTTAAGAAGGGCATGAAAACATTAAACAGAACCCCCAAGTCTGCTGTCCTCATGGTCCAAGCACCAGCTGTTGTATTTCGTGGCTGAGGCACCAGGGAAGTTGGAAACAATAGTGGGGAACAAAGCAGCAGAGAAGGTCTCTGTGTGCAGATATGGCATAGAAGCCATTTGCAGTTCTTCAGCTGTTGTTGCCCTGGTACACAAGGGACACATCATCTCCCCAGGAAGTTGTGTCACAAGGTGTTCACAAATACCAGCTTGGACTTTTTAAGTAAAAAGAAGTAAAAGTAAATATTTCAAACCAATAGACGTTCAGAACCTGCAACTCAAGCTGGAAACCAGCTGATCAGACTGAGATTTTAAATAGCCAGACACTAGGAGTAAGACAAAAGGACCCTTCTTCTCTTTATTGGTTGTGGTTTTTCCTTGTTTTCCTCCTCAGGAGGGATTTTTAGCAGTCATGCTCTGGTCAGCACCATGATGGGCCATGAAATGTGGGGATGTGCTGCATGACTCACTGATGTTAGCGTGAGATGCTGCTGAGAACCCGAATGGATTCACTTCCTGACTTCTCAGGTTTCCAGCTCTTACTCATGGTGTTAAATGGGTGTCAGTGGTGGTGCCTGAGCAGGGCAGAACCGTCTCCAGAGGAGGAAAACAAGGAAAAACCACAACAAATACACAGGAGAAGCTCCCCTTGCTCTCCAGGCCTGGCTGCACAAACACAGCACTCAGGGCACAAGCACCTCAAGGATGTTGACCAGCCTATTTTTGCTCATCAAATTGGAAGGGTGGAGTGTCTAATTTTGTGGTAAATATACCCAGAAGCAGAGCACAGGGAAGGAAGGGGCAGACTGGGGTTTGTGCAGCCAGTGATGCCACAGCCAGAGCACCTGGCTCTGCTCCCATGGGAGAGCAGCATTCCTGAAGGTCGGCAGCTCCTCTGGCCCCTGGAATTGCTCAGGGTGCCCCTGGCTGACAATCCAATAAAAACTCCACATCAATCTTTGGGAATCAACCCCTGAAAAGTCCACTTTCAGCAGAAATATTGCTATTCCCTGCTCCATTTTGAAGTTCCCTGAAGAGCTGGGTCTGAGCCCCCAGATCCAGGCTTTTTACATGACATGGTTTGTTGTTTTTTTTCTTTTCCTGAAACCCACAGAAGTGGACAAAATGCAGGTGTGTCTGCACAGTTTGACTCAAAGGTAACTCAAGTAGGAGACTTCTTTGATTGCAACAGAGTGTTGCCAGAATTGGGTCTGAATAAAGAAGTCTGGTCCTGGAATAACAATATTCACAGCGATCGACTGCATTATATAATGTACTATAATAAAAGGTATTATGGTATTGCCAAGAGACAGGAATGCAGAGGGAAGGAAGGAACTGATGTGACAGTGATAAATCAATCTGGAGAAGAAATACCAAATGCAATATATTCATTGTCTGCTTTTGTTTGAGAGTCTGATGGATGGTTCCAGGTTCAAATAATAGAGCTCGCAGGAACATGTTTCTGCTCCTGCTCTCCTACTTATGCATTAAGGTGATTTTATTAAACCACTCAGTAAACAATCATTGCAATGCATCTTTTCCAGCTTCCCCCCTCTCCCTCTGGCAGCTGTTGTACAGATGTCCACACCGTGGAACAGGAGTGGCTGCACTTAGAGGTGAGATAATTCATCTTAAAATTGCTCCTGACAAAGATAATGCAGGACTTAAGGAAGCTGATAATCAATTTGGTTCTCAAGATAGTCAATTAGGGAGCAAATGGCAAATGAGGCAAGAAGAGATGGTGTGTTCCTGGCGTGGGCAGCCCAGGGGATGGAGCAGGGCTGGGCTACAAAACCCCCCACAGCATTTGCCCCCCAACTCTGGAGTGGTGCTTCCAGCAGCAAGGAAAACACTGGCTGTCCTGGAGCCTGTTCTGCTACCACAGTTAGAAGGTAATTTAACTTCTGAGGACTCCGTTCAGCGAGGGGCTTAATCATCCGTCTAATTTCAAACACTTAAGTTAGTCCATTGACTTCAATGATTTTCTTCAAAGGCAGAACCGAGATATTTAGGGAGGCTTCAGGGCTGAAGCAGGGCCCTGGCTCCCTGCCCAAGGCTTTTCAGCTGCTCTTTACATTGACCAATCACTTTTATCTAGGGCTTTTAAATATATATATATATCTTTGATGCTGTTAATTTACTTTTCTTATTACTTTTAACCAGAGGGAACAAGAGGACTGCATTTTTTGTTGGTTTTTTTTTCTTTTCAAGCTGTGGAAATTAGGAGGAAAAAATGGTGACCTGTGACTTCATCAAAAGGTATTAGGTTGTCATTTCTCATAACATCTCCTGGAGTTTCACTTTGTCTGTCACGCTCTTCTGGCCAAACATTTTAATATCAGGAAAATGATGGGATAACTACCAGTGGTTGGAACTGCTATTTTAAGTAACATTAATCCACTAGAGTATTCCCGGTGGCTTAGGGGCTGGTTTGGGGTGCAGCAGGGTCCAGGCAGGCTGCAAGCTGCCGTGCTCCTGGACGTGGCTTGGCATGGGCAGCACTGCCTGCTGCCTGCCTGACCCTCACTGTCCCTCCTCTGTCACACACACAGGCATTTTGGGGACACGTTTGGTGGCTCAGACCATGCAGGCAGGTTACCCCAGACAGCCCTCATTTCTGCCATGGTCCTTGAGCCCTGCAGGCTCTGATGGATAACTGTGATTAACAGCCAGGGGGGCAATGACTTTAACAGGCTTCAGCTTTTCTTTTTCCTTACCTATCTTTTTGTGGCACCTTGTACTTGTCCCCAATTCCCAGCATGATGGAAGAGATGGGCCATGGACCTGCACCTCATGGCAGGTCCAGCCTGGGGTTCCCAGCTGCCTCCCTGCCCTCTGCTTGCAGTGAGCAGGAACACTTCCCATACCCCCCCAAACAAATGGGTTCATCAAGGAGGATGCTCCTCCAACATTTATCCTTCTCTCCCAAGGAGGGAGGAGAGAAAACCCCACAGGGACATGTGTCCAGGGATCCCTTCCCTTCAGGCTTGTGCAGTGCTGTGTCCAGCCACCCTCCCTTCTCCTCTCTGCTCTTTTCTCCTTCTCTTCTTCTATTTTACTTTCCACCATGGCTTCCTCTCCCTGTCACCTCTCCACACATCCTCCCCCTCCTTTTTTATCTCTGGATACCACAGAAGATTAGACTTTCTCTAATTACAACTCTGTTTGTTGGTGGTGTCCCCGAGCTTTGCCTAAAAGCCACATTGGCTCAGATGTTATTGCACGCCAGGTTTCTGCTTGGTTACACTTATTTATTAGTTGTTCATTAGCTTTGGTTTTTTTTTTTTACATTGCTGGAGATCTGAGCTGCTCACACGGCAAAGGAGGCTCAAAGTGACAGCACTAAAAGCCTCTGCTAGTGAGATTATAGCTGCTTGCTGGCTCGGGTGGGAGTGCTGGAGAGGGCAAGGGGGGAGCAGTGCCTTTGTGCACAGCTGAAAGGCCCTGTCAGTGTGTGTCAGGCAGCCTCCTGGAAAAAAGGAACTTGCCAAAACCCCATGAGAACTGGTTAAATTAACCCTTTCCCAGGTGGCCATTCCCCCAAGGAGGCTCCGTGCAGAGGCAAAGAGCTGCCTGAGCCTGGCTGTGGGCCTCATTGCTGGCTGGTACCTGTGCCCTTGTGCTCATGATCAACACAAACCCACTTCCCCCTCTCTGAACAGGGCTGGTTTTTTCACTTCAAGACAGAAACTTCAAAATCTTGCAAAAATCCCAGTAGACAGTTATCAGTTCACCATCGAAACAGCTTCACCTTGTCCTTATGGCATTAATTCCCTGAGCTGGCTGTGCAGCCCTGCAGGGCACCCAGCACCATGGCCTCTGCTGCACTCACCCAGGGACCCACTGATCTGCAGCTCTGCAGCCACCCACTGTGATCCCATCGCTCCCTCTGCCCTCATTCCTTCCCAAACCCACAGGAGAGAAGGGACCAGAGGATGCCCATCCTTATGCCATGCTTGGTCTTGTGGCAGCAGTGGCAGGGGACAGCAATGGGGCCTGTTTTGTTCCAAAAGTATGTGGAGGTAGCACTTCGGGACATGGTTTAGTTGATGTGGTGGTATTGGGATGACAACTAGACTTGATGATCATAGAGGTCTTTTCCAACCTTAATGATTCAATGATTCTATAATTCTATTATCAAAACCAAATTCTGTTCAATTGCTGAACTAATGGAGCAGAGGAAGCTAGGTGTTGAAGAGGTACCCTCCAAATTGCATCCAGCCCATCCCTCCCCATCACACACCTCTAGCAGCATCACTGGGGGACCTTCAAGTGTCCCCACTGCCTGCAAAGTCCCCAGTAACCATCCCCTGATGTACCTCCAAACCCTGGGGAAGAAAGCCCTGGCAGGTGGGGGACAAACCACATCCTGCCACCAGCTCCTCCCAAGGGCTGCTCCTGCAGAGCTGGCCAGGCAGAGGCATCACCCTGTGCTGGAGCAGGAGGACACCAGTCCCCATGGCCAGTAGCCCTGCCCACGGCCTGGGGAGGGAGTGCAGGAGATGGCTGAGGCTGGGACACTGGGTGACAAATCCCTGCAAGAGCAACATTCCATGTTCTTTGAGCAGGTGCCATGTGGAATGGTGTAGCATGTTATGGTCCTAGGTGGTGTGGCATGTTCCCATAAGGTGTGGCATGGTGCCCCATAATGTGGCACAGCATTGGCAGGGCATGGTCCCACATGTATGCCATGGGGCCACACAGTCTGGCATGGCATGGTTCTCTGTGGCATGGTGTGGTGCCCCATGGCATGGTGTGTCCCAGTGCCATAACCAAGCCATGGTGCAGGCAGGAACAGCAGTGGCTGGGCAAGGCTGGCTGCCATGGCACACACAGATGTCACAGATGTCATGGCACACACAGAAGCCATGGCACATACAGATGCCATGGCACACACAGATGTCACAGATGTCATGGCACACACAGATGTCATGGCACACACAGATGCCATGGCACACACAGATGTCACAGATGTCATGGCACATACAGATGCCATGGCACACACAGATGTCACAGATGTCATGGCACACACAGAAGCCATGGCACATACAGATGCCATGGCACACACAGATGTCACAGATGTCATGGCACACACAGATGTCATGGCACACACAGATGTCACGGCACACACAGATGCCATGGCACACACAGATGTCACAGATATCATGGCACATACAGATGCCATGGCACACACAGATGTCACAGATGCCATGGCACACACAGATGCCATGGCACACACAAATGTCATGGCATACACAGATGTCATGGCACACACATGTCACAGATGTCATGGCACACACAGATGCCATGGCACACAGAGATGTCACAGATGTCATGGCACATACAGATGCCATGGCCCATACACAGATGTCATGACACACATGGATGCCATGGCACACACAACACGCGGCTGTCACACTCACCCCGTGCCCATCCCCATGACAAGCCCTCTGCAAACAGCCACACGAGCTGGCAGCCCCCTCCCTGCCCGCCTCGGCTCCCTTCAGTAACAGAGATCAAGGTGCCAGTGTCGCAAGGCGACAGGCCCTGACGTTTTGATTCCCGGAGCAGCATCTCGAGCAGCCTCCTGCCCTGCACCACCTGACCAGCACATCCCCTCACGGGCTGGAAGGGGTTTAATTGCTTCCCCGCAACCCCCGCTGTCCCAGACGCCGCTCGGGGGCACACGCCGGAGAAAGGTTTCTTTGCCCAATTTGCAGCGTTCCGAAGGAAGCACATTTTTTTTTCCCCCAATTCCTAATGAATATTGTATATCCCAGGGGCTGGAGGAGCCGAGTCCTGCCAGGCCGGATCGCGCTCTGCAGCAACACTTTGTCACTCCCTGTTCCCATCATCTGCACTTTCAAAGCCCCGCCAAGTCTGGAGCAGGATTAGGGGCAGCGAATGTCTTCAGAGCCCGCACCGACACAGGCTCTGCCGTCAGGTCATGAGGTGCCGCTGTCACTTCCATGTCTGAATGTACCGAACACCTTGTCAATAGGGATGTGAAATGCCCCGAGCCAAGGAAAAGGGCGACAAAGCAGGAGCGGACGGGCAGAGGCTCCCGGCAGCGAGCCAGAGCCTGTCCCGGCCCCGAGCTGGGCTCGGACCTCTCGGAAACGCAAACAGAGCATCCCGCACACATCCCGCATGGATCCAGCACACATCCCACATGGAGCCAGCACACATCCCGCATGGATCCAGCGCACATCCTGCATGGAGCCAGCACACATCCCACATGGATCCAGCACACATCCCGCATGGATCCAGCACACATCCCACATGGATCCAGCACACATCCCGCATGGATCCAGCACACATCCCCTATGGACACAGCACACATCCCCTATAGATCCAGCACACATCCCGCATGGATCCAGTGCACATTCCCTATGGATCCAGCACCCATCCCGCATGGATCCAGCACCCATCCCGCATGGATCCAGCACCCATCCCGCATGGAGCCAGCACACATCCTGCATGGATCCAGTGCACATCCTGCATGGATCCAGTGCACATCCTGCATGGATCCAGAACACATCCCGCATGGATCCAGCACACATCCTGCATGGAGCCAGCACACATCCCGCATGGAGCCAGCACACATCCCGCATGGAGCCAGCACACATCCCGCATGGAGCCAGCACACATCCCCTATGGATCCAGCGCACATCCCCTATGGATCCAGCGCACATCCCGCATGGATCCAGCGCACATCCCACATGGATCCAGCGCACATCCCCTATGGACACAGCGCACATCCCCTATGGATCCAGCGCACATCCCGCATGGATCCAGCACACATCCCCTATGGATCCAGCGCACATCCCCTATGGATCCAGCGCACATCCCGCATGGATCCAGCGCACATCCCACATGGATCCAGCGCACATCCCCTATGGACACAGCGCACATCCCCTATGGATCCAGCGCACATCCCGCATGGATCCAGCACACATCCCCTATGGATCCAGCGCACATCCCCTATGGATCCAGCGCACATCCCACATGGATCCAGCACACATCCCCTATGGACACAGCGCACATCCCCTATGGATCCAGCGCACATCCCACATGGATCCAGCGCACATCCCACATGGATCCAGCGCACATCCCCTATGGACACAGCGCACATCCCCTATGGATCCAGCACACATCCCGCATGGATCCAGCACACATCCCGCATGGATCCAGCACACATCCAGCATGTACCCAGCACATACACAGCACACTTCCAGCACACATCCTGTAGATATCCAGAATGTATCCAGCAGGAATCCAGCGTACATCCCGCATGGATCCTGCATGTATGCACCACATCCCACGTTTACCCAGCACACATCTGGCACCCACCCTGCACACACTCAGCATGTATCCAGCATGTACTTACCATGCACATGCATGCAGGATGTACACATCCAGCATGTCTACATGTACACACAGCATGTATCCAGCACACATCAAGAACACATCCAGCATTTATCCAGCCTTCATCCAGACCCACCCATCTCTGCCACTTCAGCTCTTTCAACAACCAATTCAACAATCCTGGTAGGACCCGAATAAGATTTACCCACAGCGCTTTTCTCTTTCGTAGTTTCAAGACGTCACATTTTATGACAAATCATTAGAATGTTTGCTATGAGCACATTCTTTGTTGCACTCATTTAAAATACCATGTCTTTACAAATACCAGCTGAACATGAGAGTGTGAGCTAACACACTTCACATGGTTGAGGATGCTCACAAATTGCCACTGCTATTTACTAATCATGTCTACAAATATTTAAACAACTCAATAAAACTTTTTCTGGACAATTGACACAGTAATTTCCTTCTCTGCCTTTCTCTGGATTTTAACCACCTTTAACATCAGGCACTTTCCAGATAATTTGAACTTTTCCATCTTTTTGCTCTGCACATTCCCCCAGCAGCCTTTTGGGCTCTGAACCAAACAGACACTCAGATTAAAGCTCATTTTTAATCTTGGGTATTTTCGGTGATGCTTTTGCACTGCTGTTTCTTATTTCTCCTATCCATTTCGTGGTAATGGCATCCCAGAGAGTTTAGATGCTTTCATTTTGCAAACACTCTCCCAGGGAAACAGGAGACAGACAAGTTGTTTGAAAACCCCCAGTGTTAGTCACTTGGTGGTTTTATTTCATTTTCATTTGGTTTTAAAACTGTCACTGCAAAACAGCAGAGGAAAGTAGCTACAGTGTTGAGGGTTAAATAAGTATTAAAATAAATCATAATAATCCATATATATATATAAAATACAACAGAGAAAATGTGAACCTTTGCATGTTGAGGGCAACAACCAGCTCTGGGCAGGGTGGGTGATGCCGCAGCTCCAGCCCTTGGGGAAACTGCTGAAGCAGCAGCATGTCCTGACACACATAGTGAGCAGTGAGCTTTTAGGCACAAGGAAAAGATATCAAATGAAAATCTGTTCCCAGAAGCAAATTTTCTCCTGGGGCAAAGCAGGTCCTGAGCAAACTCTTGTTTGACTGTTTGAAACCATTTCTTTGAGCCATTCTAATCTTTGTACAGGGAGAGTTGTAGCAAAAGGCTTCGTTTCAATTATGATACAAACACATTTTAAGGAAAAAAAAAAATAGGAATGTTGTCTTCCTCGTGGTTTGAGGTTTTTTTATTAGAAGAAAAAATAGAAAAAGAGTAATAACTCTACACAGCCTCGTGAAAAATTGTGTCAAGTCAACTCCCTTTGACTGAAATCAAAGCAGAGAGTTTGTGTTGGTTTGTGCAGCAGCAAGGCAGCACTGGAGCTGCCCTGTGGATGCAGGTCCCAGCAGCAGGGCTGTTTCCACCTGCTCCTGTGTTTATCTCAGGAAATAATTCTGGATTTTTGTTCACATGAAGTGACAAAGAGCACAAAAAGATCTCACTCTGATAATAAAAAAAGCCCTTGCCAGACTTCTGTTCTCTGGCAGAACAAGGCGCCGCTTTTGGCCGGGTGGCAGCAGCCGTGGAGCAGGTATGACTAAAATAGTTGTTGTTGTTATTATTGGAAGTGGCAACTAAATGCAAAGAGCACAGAGCTGTTTCTTTGTGTTCAACACCATTATTTATAGTGGTCTGGAGACAGAGAGGTGAGAAAAACAACTTTGTTTTAGCAAAAGTTGGTGGAGTTTTACCACCCTGGTGTGGGGATGCTGCGCTGGTGCTTCCCACAGCATCCCTGGAGCACAGCCCCTCACAGCCAGTCTGAAGCACCCCTGGGGTCCCTGAGTACCCCCAGACACCACAGCCCCATGCCAGGCTGCTCCTCCCAGCAGTAAGTGGGTCAGGGCTGGGAGTCCTGGCCCCCACACTGACCTGATGGGCAGCCATGAGGTGGCTTCTGTGTCACTTGTTAGGAGCCATCACATCCGAGCTGGGGACCACAGCCCAGCCCCCACCCACAGGCTCCCCAGGGAGTGGGATGCCGGTCTGGGAGGGCTCAGGGTGCTCTCCCCTCTGCCCCAACAACCCCACCGCCCATAGGGGGAGTAAATCAAACCCTTTGCTCCTCTCCTTGGCCGTGGCACTGCTCCCCCGTGGGGTGGCTGCCAACCATGCATCCACTGCTCTGTCTCATTTTTGCTCAGGCAGAGACGTGCCCTGGGGGCAAGTATTTGGGTCAGGGGATTTACCAGTGCTCCCCTAGGGATGGCCCAGCACGCATTTAGCCTTCGGCAAGGGACCAGCCTCCTAGCCCCATGCCCTGCTTTCTGTGTCCCCCCAGCTCCTGGTGGGCATCACAGGGCTGCCCTCTGAGAGTGGGTGGGGAGAGAGGTGCAAGGGACAGAGGTAACCGGCATGTTTCCAATCTCCTTCTGTTTTCTCTTGCACAATGCTGAATATTTAATCTGGCTGTGTGTGCTGTTCCTTGTGCTGGTTTGGTTTGGTGGGATTATTGGTAGTGGGGGAAGGGCCCCAGGGGTGGCTCTGGTGAGAAGCTGAGAAGCTGCCCCGGCTCCAAACCAGCCAAGGAGCCACTGGAGGGACAACAGATGAACCTCTGCAAACAGTTAGAAACAAGAAGAGCTGAGCTGGAGAGGTGAAAGGGGAGGTGCTGGGGTGAAGATCATGGGTGGTTGGTGAGGAAGAAGAGGAAGAAGGTGCCCGAGCAGCAGTTTCCCTGCAGCCCATGGGGAGATGGCAGCTGTGCCCCTGCACTCATGGAGGAACATGGTGGAACATTCCCTGAAGGCGCCAGGAGAGGGGAACTTGGCCAGTGGGCTTGGGTTTTGTGGCCAGTGGGCTGGGCTGGTGCAGCTGTGGAAGCCCCCGGGCAGGGGAGGTGCCTGTTCCCGACCAGCCCGTGACTCTGCGGGCAGCGCTGGAGCAGCTCCGGGGCTGGTGGGAAGGGCTGATGGAGCAGAGGTTGGTGGAGGACTCTGCCATGGAGGGACCCGTGGGGAAGCAGGGCAGGACTGTCAGGAATCCTTCTTCCTGAGGAGGAAGGAGCAGCAGGAACCACCAGCCTGTGAAGTGACTCTAAACACCATCCCCCTGTGCCTGGGGGGAAGGAGGGAGAGAAACGGGGAACAAAGGGATTTGGGCAGGAAGAAGGGAGGGGTGGGGTGAGGTGTGTGAGCCCTGCTCTGCTGTCTGGGCATTGATTAGTGTGAAATTAAATTATTTTTCCCCAAGTTGAGTCTGTTTTGCCCAGGACCTTAATCGGTGAAGATCCCTCCTTGTCCTTTGTCTGGACCCCTGAGCTTCTGGTTGGGTTTGTCCTCCCCATCCCAGGGTGTGTGGGGGGGGATCTAAGTGAGTGGCTCTTTGTGGTCCTGTTGGGCCCAAACAACGACATTCCTGAACTTTAAAATAGCTGGTTCCTTCCTGCTGGAGTGGAGCAGTTTGCTTTTTCTAGATTTATCATGTAGATTTCTCATTCCTCTCACACCCAGTAATTGCTCCTGAAGCGAAGGTTTCATGCGTGGGTTTGCCTGTCCCTGCACTCACACATGCTGGTCAAGCACTAGTGCCCCCCTTCACACCAGTGGGGGCACCTCCAATGGTGCCACCACAAGTGCACAACCCCTATATGGGGGGTTTGGGCATGGAAACGTTTCACATCTTCAGTTCATGAAGTTGCTCCAGTCCAACAGGACATTCAGCACGTGGCACTGAAGGGGACAGTGGGTCTTGGTGTCTTGATCTTTAATAAACAGGCAGCTGTGAGCAAGCCTAAGGGACGGGCACAAACCAGCTGCTGAGAAGCTCTCCCCCATCAGGTACCTTGCACCTCTGCACCTCTACATGGCACAGCCCCGTGACAGCACCTGCCCTGGCCCCCCAGCCCCGGAAAGAGTTTCAGCTCTGCAGACAGATTAAGTTGGATCCTTGGAGCTGTGGATCAGGCTGATTTTTTTAACAAAGCCAGATGCAAGATCTTTGTTTTCTCTGCTATCTTGGAGAGATCACCACTGTCTGCTCCAGCCATTCATGGTGATCTTTCCCAGAGGGACCATGTGTAGGAAGCACAGATGGACTTGCAGACTCACCTTGAGCACTGCCTGCAGGTTTGGGCACCACCATATAAAAAGGACATGAAGCTATTGGAGAGTGTCCAAAGGAGAACCACGAGGATGGGGAAGGGTCTGGATGGGATGTCTTATGAGGAGTGGCTGAGGTCACTTGGATTGTTCAGCTCGGAGAAGAGGAGGCTGAGGGGTGACCTCACTGCAGTCTGTGGTTCCTCAGGAGGGGAAGAGATGGGGCAGGTCCTGATCTCTTCACCCCTGTGACCAGAGACAGGACTGGGGGAAATGGCAGAAGCTGCATCAGGGCAGGTTTAGGTTGGATATCAGGAAAAGGTTTTTCACCCAGAGGGTGGTTGAGCACTGGAACCAGCTCCCAGGACAGTGGTCCCAGCACCAAGCCTGCCTGAGTTCCAGAAGTGTTTGGATGATGCTGTCAGGCACATGGTGTGATTCTTGGGGTGCCCTGCACAGGGACAGAAGTTGGACTTGATGATCCTGATGGGTCCTTCCCAACTCAGCAGATTCTGTGATTCTGTGATCACGTGAAGTGGAACAAGGTGTCTGTGTCCCCTTGCTGAGCCTACACCAGCACCTCCTGAACCTTGACCTTAATGCAGAATTCTTCCCTGCCTGCATCACCTCTGGAGCAGCAGCCCCAGCACGGGAGCAGAGGGGCACCTTACGTTGGCAGGGACTGCAGAGGGTTTGCAGCACAGTCCTCAGGGACCTAAAACTCAAGCCAACCCCCTCTCCTGCTCTACCCCCTGTGAAGTTTGTGCTCTCGCACTGCTGGAGAGCTAAGTACACACCAGCCTGGGCCCTGCTTGTTTACAGGCTGGTGTGACTGGCTTCCAGGGGCCTTTATGGAGCCATCCATGTATGTGCTGCATGCTGGGGAACTCTTCCCTCCCCCCACTCTCCTGTCCTCCCCCCACATCTCTCCACCATACAGACACAGTTGAGCAGCTACTAGATATTCAGAGCCGTGAAGGTTGATAAACAAAAGTGAGATAGGACATGGCACCAGAAAGACCTCAGCTAATGGAATTTTTAAGCTACTTAATTTGGGGGCTTGTCAACCTTGACAGCAAGCCTTTAATAAATGATGTGTTGTAATTCCCACCAAGTTCCCGAGGTGCGGGGACCGGTGCTGGGCAGAGGGGGATCCAGCTGGCTGGAGAGCCCGGCACACGTGGGAACAAGCTGTGGCCACTGGGACCATGCTGGGAGGCAGCGGGGGGGGGGGGGGTTGAGCCACCGCAGCTCTCCCAGTGCAAGGGGCACAGGGCCAAGGGGGCTGCTACAGCCTGGGGTCTGCAGGGGTGGCCCTGACCGAGCCCCCGTCTCTGCACCTTTGCAAGGCGCTGTTAGTGCAGAGCAGAGCCAGAGCTGCCCCAGCCCCCCCGGGACCTGGCATCCCCCACGGGGGAGTCCGGCAAATCCCGGCCCCCTCCCCCGCGCTGTGCTCCGTGCCAAGGAGTGCGAGTGCCAAGGAGTGCGAGTGCCAAGGAGTGCGAGTGCCATCCAGTGTCTGCCTGGGGGGCAGCGGCCCCGCCCCAGCGAGACACCGCCCGGGGGGCTGGGGGGGAGCTGGGGGGGCACCCTGCAGCCTCAGCTAGGGAACGGGGAAGGGCAAGCACCAGCGCTGGGCTCCCACCTCCCGAGGTGCCCGCCCCGTGTCCTGGACAGGAGGTGAGATCCCAGCCCCTGGAGGCTGCGGTCCCACCGTGTCCCTGCAGTGTCCCTGCAGAGCACAGCTAAGCCAAGGAAACAGCAAGCACCCTCACCACCTCCCCCCCGAACATGGACGGTCCCCCAAAAGGTGCTACGGCCATCACCAGGGTGTCAGGGCTGCTCTGGCAGGGAGCTGGCAGCAGGGATGCTCCAGGAGGCTGGGGCAGACTCCCCCCATCACAGCAGGATGAAGGAGCAGACCCACACCCCGTGGGACATGGGGAAGGTGACCAAGGTGACCCCCTCCCTCTGCCACGCGACTGAGCCCACTGCCAGCAGGGACAGGAGGGACACGGCTGGGTGGGGGACACTGGGCTGAGACCCTGCTCTGTGGGGCAGCATCCTGGGAGGAAACAAGACCAGATTTTTTCTGGACCTGGAGGTCTTGCTGCTGCCAAGATGCAGAGGATGGGATGGGTTCTAGCCTGTTCCTCATCAGTTCATTGTGGCACATGCTTTTAGAAAGTGACTAAAAATTAGCTTTAGAGTTACTCTAATCCACATCTTGTCTGCACTCAGCCCTGAAAGCCCTTCCCCTCTCTCATGCCTGGATCCACCACCTGCTTTCCATGGTGGTGCTGCAAGATGGACTTGGACACACATCTGTGGTGCACAAACCTGCCCATTCTCTGAGCACTGTGGCCTCGCTAGACCAGGCTGGGGAAGAAAACAAGTGGTGGCACAATGTGGTCAAGTGCCTTTGAAGGTCTTGCTTTTTTGTGTGTGTGTCCTTAAAGTCATCTTCACTCCTGCTCCATGGCAAATGACCCAGAACAGCTTGGCTCAACAAAGGTGAAATGACAAGGAGTAAAGCTGAAAGCAGGAGGTCCAGCAAGGAAGCAGTGAAGGGGTAGAAAACTGCAGGAGCACCACCCCAGAGTGTGGAGATTGAGCCTTTGGCCACTGTCTATTTGGGAAGGATGACAGGAGCCAGGGTTCTGCATGCATTGAACTGCTGCACCTGGTGGAGAAGTGAGGAGTTAGGAAGAAAGTATCCAACTTGGATACATGTTGGAGACATGGAAATGTCTCTGACAAGAAGTATTCAGCTAAATTTTAGATTACAGAAGAGAAGACTGAGAGGGGATCTTATTAATGTATACAAATACCTGAAGGGTGGGTGTCAAGAAGGAAAGGCCAATCTTTTTTCAGTCATGCCCTGTGACAGGACGAGGGGCAGTGGATTCAAACTGGAGCCCAGGAAGTTCCACCTCAACATGAGGAAGAACTTCTTCCCTGTGAGGGTGACAGAGCCCTGGGACAGGCTGCCCAGAGAGGCTGTGGAGTCTCCTTCTCTGGAAACTTTCAAGACCCACCTGGATGTGTTTCTGAGTGACCTGCCCTAGATTCTGTGGTGGTCCTGCTCTAGCAGGGGTGTTGGACTTTTTGATCTCCAGAGGTCCCTTTCAACCCCCACACATTCCGTGATTCTGTGAAAATTAGCTGAAAATCCTGACTAGGTGTGAAACGGCTGAAATCACATTTTAAAGCAAAGTTCTCATTTCCCAAATCCCCCTTGCCTGCCTCCAGCAATGTATGCAGGAGGCCCCCAGTCTTGTGGGAAGAAGGGAGTTGATGAAGAGCCAGAGGACCAGGTGGGATCAGCATCACCCAGTTTGCTGGGCTGGGGCTGTGGGACTGGGGCTGCTGGGCGAGACGGCTCCAAACACTACTGGGTCACACCACACTGTAGGAGATCCTGCCCAGAGCTGAGCTGAGCACTGAATTGTGGTCTCTGGAGCTCTAAAGCTCTGCTATGGTCTCCAGTGTTTAGCATTTGGCTGAGAAGTCAGATGGTCTCCAGCCACCCAGCCCTGCATCCAGATGGCAGGGAAAGGCCAGGGGAAACCAGCACCCACCCCAGCTAGGGAGGACAGGGGTGATGGGGCCACCATGGCTACTGGTACCAGCTGGGAACCCACGTGAGCGGAGCAGGACAAGTGGGGATGGACTCAAACCACTTTGAAGGTAGTTGGACAGCCCAGAGCCCAACCCACTGTTCCACTCATTTGTTTTCCAGCTGTTTGGAAAGGGATCAATCCCCTCCTTGCTCCAGTCTTGCAGTGGGAAACAGCTGCTTGCATCAGGGGTGGATTTTGCATGGAAGAGCAGCAGCTTGCTGGGGTGGGCAGGAGAAACAAGAGGAGGCAGAGGACCACAGCAGGAGGAGAGCACATGGGATGGGCTAGTATAGGAGCCCAGGTGGGCAGGTCAGTGAAACCTGGTGCATCAGTCACAGCCCTCAGCACCTCCGGTTTCACAGGGCAGCCCAGGGAGATGCAGGCCAGGCTGAACCCCAAAAAAACTCGTTCCATAGGAACCACTGCAGGAGAGCTGGGAGCAGGAGGAGGTGCTCTTCGGGAAGGGGTTAACGCTGCAGTGCTCTTTGTGTGGGGGTGGGAAGCAGGCAGGGCACTGTCTCCATCTCCTGGGGGCTGCAGCCCAGCCTAACCCAGCTCCTCCCAGGGCAGGGTGGGCGAGCACCCGCGGCACTTCTCTCTTAAAAGAAATCCAGACCCCTCATTACCAGTCACCTCCAGCATCCAATTAGGCATTTGCAAATACTTGGGACCAGGGTGGCTTCATTATAATTTCTTTCTGAGGCAGAGGCACATTGAGCAGCCTCACTCCCGGCTGTTTGCTTTGCCCTTTGCAGCAGCTTTTCTCCTCCTCCTGCTGTTTGTCGTCAACTTTCTGGATGTGCCAGATGGATGTTGGGGAGGGAGGGTGTGTGTGGCCCTGTGCTCAGCACTGGGGAGGCCTCACCTTGAGCTCTGTGTCCAGTTCTGGGCCCCTCACTGCAAGAAGGATCTGGAGGTGCTGGAGCAGGTCCAGAGGAGACAACGAGGCTGGTGAAGGGACTGGAGGGAAAACCTTATAGGGAGAGGCTGAGGGAGCTGGGGATGTTTAGCCTGGAGAAGAGGAGACTCAGGGGGGACCTTCTCACTGTCTACAACCACCTGAAGGGAGGTTGTGCTCAGGGGGGTCTGGGCTCTTTTTCCAGGCAACCAGTGGCAGGATGAGAGGGCCTGGCCTGAAGCTGCTCCAGGGGAGGTTTAGGTTGGATATCAGGAAGCACTTTCTCATGGAAAGGGTGACCAGACACTGGAATGGACTGCCCAGGGAAGTGGTGGGGGCACCGTCCCTGGAGGTGTTCAAGGAAAGGCTGGATGTGGCACTTAGTGCCGTGGTCTGGGGATGTGGTGGTGTTGGTCATAGGCTGGACTGGATGATCTGAAAGGTCTTTTCCAGCCTTGGGGATTCTGTGGTTCTGTGGGGACGTGCCACAGGGGCACAGGGGACTTGGCTGGCTTGGCTGGGCACAGGGCAGCCTGCAGCCTTCCCGGGGGTGCTCAGAGGGATCGTGGGCTGGATGGGAAATGCCAGGCTCCACTTTCCCAGCCGCAGCAGGTCAGAACGCTGGGGGAAGCAAACCTTCAGCAGTCCAAGCAATTACTCAGGATCTTATCATTCGCAACTAAAAACGGAGCCCATAAATAACCAGGATCTCTGTCTTAATAGCTGCATTTCAGCATATTTTTAATTATCATTTTATGAATGGGTGCATTAGAGTATATTTAAATACTAACGTAGTCATGCTGTTAATGAGGCAGGACTGTTATAGACCAGGTCTGGCTATATATTACGTTGATATATACATATGCTTCGACATCACATTTAAAAATTAGCTATTTCAAGCGTAAAATTATAATTGGTTTGTCTAATAAAAGGATAAATAAATATCTATTTAACTTCATTACTGTCAAAGGCAGGAGGCTTTTCTCCATTGTCTCTTAGGGTTTTGTGGCACAAAAGCTAATTAGCTGTAATTGGGAGGATCCGAGGCGGGCGCAGCAGCAGTGCTGGCTGGGAATGGGGCGCTGGTGCCTTTCCCGGACTGGTGTCCCAGTCTCTGTGGGGACAGCAGCCCCTCCAGCCCCTTGGGCAGGCTCTGCCCTGCACCCAGCTCGGGGTGTTTTGTTTTCACTGCACATGCAGCAGGGCAGGACCCCACGCTGTTTTGCAAGGTCACTTTGGGGACCACACATTGCCTATTCTGTTTTGCGGACCAGACACCCCTCCATCATGCCTTGCCCTGAGCTGGAGCAGCAGGAAGGGCACTGGCATCCCAAATGCTGGCCAGGGACCTGACACCCATAGCAAATTACCCAGCTGCCAACTAAATCTTTCCCTTTTCTTGCTTTGAAGAAAGGGAGAAAGACAGGATGTTAATAGTTGCAGAGTCGCCCCCGTGCCGAGCGTGGGGCTGGGGGTGGGCGCCTGCACGGGGGACATTAGCATGGAGGACGTTGTCTTGGGTTTGCTTATCAGTTCTGCTTGTTGAACTCGTTCCAGGGATGGAAGAAACACCAACAGACAGCATGGAAAATTAATTTTTAATGCCTTTTATTAGCGCTTAAGCCATTCTGAGAGGTTGAAATAATCCCTGTTTAGGTGGCGTGGCAAAGGTCTTGGAGGGCTGTCGGAAGGCTGAGTCACTCCACGGCCAAAATGATCTATATCTCTGCCCTGGCCCCAGACAGCCATCACAGCAAGGGGACCCAGTCCCTGTCCAGTATTCCCAGCACAGTCACTGCTGCCAGAGGGCTGGAGGCACAGCCCCACTTCAGGATGGTGCTGGAGAAACAAACCTTGCCCACGTTCCTGCATTCCCAGGCCCTGGTGGGAGCCACTAATGAGGGAGGAGAAGGAACATGTCAAGGCTCAGGAAAGGGGAGGTTTGGAAGGGCAGTGGGGTGGGCTGGCAATGGGCAGTCTGGCTGTTAAAAATAGGTTTGCCTGGAGCTGGCACTCACTGGGTGACCTCGGTGATGCCATCTGGCTTCACTCTCATTACAGCATCCTCATTAGCATGGCGGGTACCTGCCAGGGCCGGGCTCTGGAGGGGACAGCCATGCCCTGCTCTGCCGGGCAGAGGCAGTGGCCACAGCCAGGCATGCAGTGTCCCCTGGCAGGGGTCGTGCCCGCTCTGCAGGCTGTCCTTGTCACTGGGAGTATCCAGCCAGGAAGCTTTCTTTCTGCCCATTAAAAATCAGCCTGTTGGTTGACAGAGGAGTGAATAATAAGCCTGGTGCTGGAGAGCTGCAGGCTGCCCTGGCAGAAGGCTGCTCAGGTGCCCGAGCTGTGATCCTGGACAAAGGCCAGTGTGGGTCCAGGTAATTAAATCCTGGATCACGACACACTCTCACAAGAGGGCTGAGGTAGACCTGTACAAATGACCCCTTTTGTTCCTGTGATGTATTCTTCTCTGACATCTGCTTGCCTTTCAGTGCATGTACGAAGCATTTGTAACGTATTCTCTGCCCACTTCTACTGAATTTTGTCTCTGGGCTTGCACATGGATTACACATTACACACGTATATAATGTACATGTGTGGATATATTACACATTTGCTGATATCCTGCAGCTCTGCAACTGCTCCCAGCCTGCCAGTGCCCACAACCCTGGGAGCTGGGATGGGGTAAGAGCAGTGTGTGTGCCCACCTGAGCTGCCCTCCTTCCCTGGCATCTCCTGTGTGCCCACCTCTGAGCTTCCCACCTTCCCAGCATCTCTTCAGCCTATATATTCACCCTGGGATGTCAGAGGAGGTCTCTCCCCAGGAGAGAGAAAGCTCCAAAGAGCCTCTTCACATGATGAATTTTAATATTTCTTTCCACATCCAGCCCAAGCACAAATCCCTTCAAAGCTCCAGCCCAGCACAGCAGAACTAATTTGAAATGTCACCAAGGTCAAGCCTGGCTTCCCCGGCCATTAACCTGCCTCTCAAGCTACTTTGTATTTATTTACATAGTCACATATTTATTTAATGCTCACATCCTAGATATTGGAGAGGACCTGGGGTCTGGCAAGGGGACATTCTGCTTGCAGGGCCCTGAGCTGCTGGGGCAGCTCGAAATGGGGAGGATGGGGGAGGATCTTCACAGACTTGGTTGTTTCACCTCAGCTTTTCTGGTTGTGCTTTTTCTTCAGCATGTTCCTCTCCAGAAACAGAAGAAGCAGCTTCTCCTCTCCAGGCAGGTCTTTCAGAAACATAAATCAGTGAAGATTTACTGTAGTCAATGATGCTGATTCACAGGAGCTTTGAGCTCACCCTATATTTTTCAGACTTTGCTTCTGCTCCCTGATAGATGAAGAAGTGTAAGGACCAAGTAACGTTTCTGCAGGCTCATTTGCTGCCAAACTGTGATAATTTCCCTCTTTTATGTCCTGTTTCTCAGCTGCCCTGCTGGTCTGTGAGACTTGGAGAATGGATCCAAACTCCACCTCATCCCAGTTCCTGTCCCCCTGAGCCCTGCCCTTGGCACCCACTGCAGCTTTGTGCTACCTGCAGCTAAGCCCAGAACCCTTGGTTCCCTGCTCAGTGATGCTCTGCCCCTCAAAGCCTTCACCATGGCCTCTTGTACCTCCCCAGGGATACAGGCCCTGCTTCTTCCCTGGACCAGCCTCACTGGCAGGGATGGAGACAGCCTGGTCTGCACTGCATGAGACAGGTAGCATTGCTGCTGCAGGAGGTAGCACTGGCACTACTGACACACGTGGCATCATAAGCTGTGTTATGGGAGAGGAACCTCCAGGGAGCACCAGCATCTTTCTACATGCTTTTCCATTGGGATGTGCCAGTTAGGAGATTAAAACCTCCTGCTGACACATACCTGGAACCAGCTGGGAATGCTTTACGTGTGACTGGGTGTGGAGTGGGTCCCTAGGAGAAGACAAACCCAGGCAGATGCTAGGATGCTGGAGCAGAGGGAAGCTGGGCTGGAAAGGTCTGGCTCAGCCAGCTGGTGCTGGAGCTGTGTGGCACCAGTGCTGCCCCCCTTGCCCTGCCAAACTCTGGCCCGTGTCTGGAGGGTGCTGTGCTGGGGAGGAGGTGTCCTTGTCGCTTGTCCCCATGTCCTGTCACCCTGGAGCCCCAGAGGGTTGGGCAGGCTGGGGGAGCACTTCCATGGAGTGGGCTGTCTCCCCATCTTCCTTCCTGGGCAGCAGCCTGTGTGTGTTGGGAAACACAACCTGACCTTGCTTGTTCTTTTTTTTTTTTTTTAATATATATATCTTCTCACTGCTCACTTGCATGTTTAATTCCAGGCTGTGGAGCTGGCTAGCCTGTGGTTAAAAAAAAAATAATATATTTCTTTTAAAGCTCTGGCAGGGAATTAAAGGAATTTGTAGTAACTTGAAATGAGCAGGACAATCTGACTCAGATGTTATGAATGAAGGAAGAGGGCCTTGTCTTGTCTCCTCTCTGATGTTTTTAAAAACATACTAATTTGATGCTTTTTTTCTTAAAGCAGGCACCTCTAGGTCAGGATAATGAAACCCATTGCCCTCTTAGGATATTCCAGCACCTTCTTCTTTTCTTACTTTCTTTCTCTTCCAGCATGCCCTGCTCCTGACCCAAGGGGCTGTGGGCAGGGTGCCAGCTCCCACAGCCTCAGCTTCTCTGCTGTGCCTGAAGCTGCTTCCCCGGGCCCTGGGGGAAGAAAGAGGGGGGAAAAAGCAGTGAAAAATGGGGCACTTTTCTCATTTCCAAGCTGATGTCTCTGGTGTCATCAGAGGCAGGATGAGGGGAAGGATCCTCATCGGGGGTGCAGATGCTCTGTTTTCTGCAGCAGCAATAGCAGCTTTGAGTATTTCTGGCTGTCCAGAGCACCTTCCACTTCACGAGGGGGTTAGTTTACTTTTTGGGGTGGCCTGTAATAATGACCTGGCTTCAGAAGAGCCTGGAGCTGAGGGATGAGGGGTGTGTGAGGCTCTTAAAGAGGTTAACCTGCCACTGCACCTCCAAAGCAGCTGTGCCAGGCAGGCAGAGAGGAGCCCAGGGCAGCTGTCATAGAGGGAAGAGGAACATTAAAGCCTGCCAGAACAAAAAACAAGACAAAAGGTTTTAAGGAAAAAAAAAACAAAACTTCTTGGCAGCAAAGCTGTGAGTGGGTGAGATTAAAGAGCACCTGCCCTGTTCCCACTGTTGGAGGTGAGGCCGGCGGGAGCTGTGGCAGAGCTGGAAATGGCCTCACTGGCAGCTGGGCCCTGGGGCTGAGCAGGATGCTCTCCCCATGCCAACCTCATCATCCCTTTGTGCAGAGCAGGCCCTGCTCCCCGTGCCCTGCTCTGCTCCTGTCTCTTCCTGCCTGCTGTGGAGCTCCCACTCCTGCCGGTTTTGCAGCCCTGAGCTCCAGCCTCACAGCCTGCTGTGGAGTGGGCTTGAAGGGGCGTTCCAGCTCACAGCCAGCCAGGTCCTGCACAGAGAAACCTGAGGGTTTGGACACTGGAGAAAATGCTGTAGGGCCTGGCTGTGAGGCAGAAGCTGATGGGGCAGCCCCTCCTCAGCATCCTCCTCTCGGGTGCGCACAGCACCACTGCACAGGTCACTGTGTCGTACAGGATTGGTGCAGAAGGCACAGCTGTCCCTGTGCATCCATGTCCACAGGCCTTTTACCCATGACTTCATACCATCAGATGCTCCAGTGTGTCCAGCCAGGTCATGCCTCAGAGACCCTCCAGCAGCTGTGTGTAAATTCAGGCTGAGATCAGGGGAGCAGGGCTCCAATTGCCTCCGCTTCAGCTCCGCCAGATGCTCCGAGGGAAATGCTTCCTGAGGGGGGAGCATCCTCTGCCTGTGTTCCAATGGGAGGCAGGTGGGTGCATGGAGCAGAGAGGGTCTGGAACACTGCTCAGATGTGGGCCAGGGGCTGGATGGTGGGAACGTGGTGCAGCTGGCTCTGAGCCCCACCCCGGTAACGCTGTGTGTTATTAAGTAAACAGGGGCTGGAGAGGACCCAGGGTCACCAGCTGGAAATGTGCAGAAGATAATCCAAAAAGGCAAGTGCCTGCCAGCCACTGAGGTGTTAGCAGAAGTTAATGAGAGTCTTGGTGTCTGATCTCTTGCAATCAATTCCACTTCCTATCGCTCAGCACGAGGTGAACATCAGTGCTGCTGTGGTGCTGCTAACTCGGGGTGACGTGCCGGCTTCCAGCTCTGATGCCAAAGGGAATTGCAGGACAGCATTACCATGCTGTTGGAGGCAGGGCTGAGGAAGCAGGATGATCCTTATGGATGCCCAGCTCAAAGGGAAGCTTTCTACTGGAGGTACAATCACTGTTTACTCTCCTTCCACAAAATCAAATCACCCCCTGGTTAGGAGAAAATGTGCCAAGTGCTCAGGGAAGATGGATGCAGTGAGGAGCAAGTGTGGTGGGGGGATGCAGTGAACTTATGCCTTGTTTACTGGAAGTGGGAGACATGCCCATTTTTCTTCTGAGTGCAAGCTTGTTTACCCTCCTAGTGTGGGGAGAGGGATCCTTGAACCCATGCTCTACAGCTGCTGCCCTGGGCTGTGTGGGGCAAGAACCTGGTGCCAGGATGGATGCTCCTGCCTGGAGAAGGAGTTGCTGGGGCATGTGGGCAGGAGGGACCTTTCCTGGGGAGCATTTAAGCCTCTAGAAATCTTCCCTTGTGGAAGAAGCAGCAGGACCAAGAAAGCTATGTCCCCAAGTTTGCTCTTTGTTTTCCTTCCCCAAAACTCTGGGATGGATTTTCATTGCTCAGCATCAGTGAAGGCTTTGCCAGCCTTGAAATGGGACCTGCCCAGGCGCTGTGATGAAGGGGTTGAAAGTGTGTCACGTTTGGTTCTTATCACCTGCTATCACAGATGGGCTCAACGGGTTAAATTCCTGCGAGCTTCCCTAAAGCCCTGGAGGGATCATTTTAGCCCCCTTAGTGCTCATGGCCTGGGCAGAGCTGGGCAGTGGGGCGAGGCAAGGCGAGGCAAGCAAGGCACCGATTGAGGGACAGACAAGACCAACCCACCCCTCCAGGAGGGGAGAGCTGGGCATGGTGCTCCGAGCTGTAGGCAGATGGGATGTGCAGCATCGCGACCGGCTGCAGGTTCCTCTGAAATTCAAATCCCGACACGGGCGCCGGCAGCAGAGGCGGCTGCCGGGACACGACAGCCGTTCTGTACGCAACCAGCACGGGTTTGCTTCTGGTTACACTGGCAGGTGACACTTGTGCCTTTGATCTGAGGGGGAAGGCAGGCAGGAGGCTTCTGGAGCCCTCTCCTGCCGCACAGCTGCCCCTGCAGGGGTGTGAGGGGTTGCTGGGGTGGCAGGAAAGAGACCACAGAGAGTTGGGAAGAACGTGTCTATGGATTTTGGGTGCTCTTCAGGGCCTCACTGAGGTCTCCAACTTGTGTTCTGAAAGAAGCAGGGATTCCAGAGGATCTCAGGCCCAGTTTTTTTCCAGCTGTGGCTGGGGGAATAACCCTGGGGGATGTGGGAACTGTTGCATTTTTGTGCTTTCAGAAACATGTTACTGCAAATCCTGCTCTGTGCATGGGGGACGTGGAGGAAGTGACCAGAGCAGCTGCTGGGGCTGCAGGGGCTGAAGACCCCCATCCACAGAGGAGGAGGAAGCTGCTGCCCAGCCTGAGCCTGCTGCTGCTCTAGGTGATGTTTCTCATGTCCTCTCTTTCTCACTGCCCCAAACCTGTTTGTCTGTTGGGCCACTGCCCTTCCTCCCACCTGTGCCTGAGGAAGAGCAAGTCAGGCTGCTGTGAGTCTCATGTCTCAGCTGTTTTGCCAAGAGGAGAAAAGGGGCAGGGGAACTACTGGAATTTATGCACAGCCTCCGAGCAGCCTGAGACTTTCTGCTTTGCTTTGATTTACCTTGCAATGTCTCATTCCTCTTGCAAGTTCAGGTACTTCTCCTAAGGTGTCTCATGGCCTCAGTGCTTGGATGCTCTCACATCTCATGGTGCTGTGGTCTCCTGAATCAGAGCAGTGAGGCTCATGTTTGAGACACACAGCAATGAGCCATGCTGGGCTAGAAAGAAAGTTTAGGAAGTGGGGGGGGGAATCAAGTGCAATATATAAATGTGTGTGTGTTTATAAAAATGTGTAGCAGAAGCCAATACGTGATCCAGCACAACCTCCAAGTGTTAATCATAATAAACGGGAAAAGGAAATAATTGCTGGTGAAAAAAGGGAGGTGTTGGTGCACCCGTGGGTGTGAGCAGCAGCCCTCTCCTCTCACCTCCCTCCCCACCCCAAGCCCCCTGGGGCTGCCCCACGGCTGCTTTCACGGCTTTGTGGGGGGTCAGCAGCCCCCCCGCCCACATTTGAGCCCCTGCCCCAGGGGGGGCTGGAGCAGCAGGGTGGGTGTTGCGCTCCGTGGGAGCAGGGACCCAGCCCGCCCGGGCTCCCCGGCAGCCGGGGGAGGCAGGACCGAGCGCTGCCAGAGAGGGCTTGAGCACCTCGGTAATTGCAGCAGCTCCCCCGGGACCTGCAGCTCTTGAACCGTAGCCGTTACCCGACGGTTCCTAAAGACTCTTCAGGGGCTCGGAGAGGCCCGTTCGGCCGTCATGGCCCTGGCCGGCTGCCACCGGGAGCGCGGCCGGGTTTGTGGCTCTCCCGGTGCCAGGACGGGGAGGGAAACGCAGCCGAGTCCCGGCTCGCCTGTGCTGCGGGGAGAGCAGGACCTGGGCGGTCGGTTTAGAGCTGGCACCTCTTCTCTAGCGCTCTGCTGCAGAGAAGCAAAGAGCCGCAGCCCCGGGCTCCCCGGGCTCCCCGCGCTGCCCCGACGGGCCCGCTGTGCGAACGCCGAGAGGAGGAGCAGGAGCAAAGGGTGCCTGGCTGTGGGATGGCAGGACGTGGAGTTTTATCACACAGTGCAGCATTTTCAGAAAGGCTGAGGGAGTTGGGTCTCCTTAGCTTGGAGAAGAGGAGACTGAGGGGCGGCCCCAGCAGTGTTTATAGAGAGGTGAAGGGCAAGTGGCAGGAGGACAGAGCCAGGTTCTTCTCAGTGATGTACCAGTGATAGGAGAAGGGGCAATGGGTGCAAACTGGAACACAGGAGGTTCCATGTGAATATAAAAAAAAAAACCTTCTCCACTGTGAGGGTGACAGAGCCCTGGGACAGGCTGCCCAGAGAGGTTGTGGAGTCTCCTCTGGAGACATTTAAAACCCTCCTGGTTGCATTTCTGTGTGATGTGCTCTGGGTGACCCTGCTCTGGCAGGGGAGTTGAACTGGATGATATTTCGAGGTCCCTTCCAACCCCTCAGATTCTGTGATTCTGTGATTTTGCCCTGGCAGCTTGTCACCAGCCAGGCTGTCGAAACTCCCTTGAAAAATGAGGGACCCATGGTAAATTACTGCTCAGAGGATAGGAAAGGTAATCTGGCTGTGTGTGGTGGATTCCTTTGACACTGCAGGGTTGGGTGCTCCAGAAGACCCTGGTGAGGGATGCTGTGATAGCCCCTGGCCCTGTCAGCTGCACCAATGGCACCTGCACACGGTGATGGGGTGTTGGGAGGCAGCAGCAGGACAGACAGAGAACAGATGGCTGTGTGGAGGGGCAACATAATCTACAAGAGGACAGATGAGAGCTGATAGTTCTTGCAGGAGCTCGAGGAGTCCTCTGCACATACGTGTTCAGGGCGTGAATCGTGCTGTGAGTTTGCTGGTTGCTGCATCCCACTTTTCCAAACTTCTCGTGTTGTCTTGGTCCTTCTGCTTGGGACAGGCCCCACCTGTGCCATGACTTGCTGATGCTCAAGCACTGACTGCCAGCAGGAGCCAAGCATTTGTCCTACCCCATTCCTGGGACCTTCTTTTGGGAGCAGCAAGAACTGGGGGTGGGAGGGCAGGAGCTGTGGGGTTGCAGTGGTGTTACCTGGCTGGTACTTCACATCCCTCTCCACCATTAGGAAGGGGTGCTCATCAAAAGGAAAAGCAGATATCTTGGAGATGTTCAAATAAGTCAGGAATAAAAGGCACTCGTGGCAATCCAGGGTGCTGTTCCCTGTACGTGACCACACCAATTCTTAACAAAAGAAAACCCGGGCTCATTACATGGAAACATCAAACCAGCCAAGATAATTATCTCTAATTAGTGCTAATTTAAAAGTGAGGTCTGTTCTATAGCTGAAGTGTTGCATATTTCATTAGTTCATTAGATGCTGAGCAGACAACGCAGATAAGAGCGTCAGTTCATTGGGACGATATAAATTTCATCCTCCCTCTGCCAGGAAGAGCTTGGGGGTCCATTGTCACTGCACAAATTGTTTGCTGGGCCACCAAGCCCAAACCAACCAACCCACATGACTCAATGATTCATCCTCTGGGTAAAGTTCACTGAATACTGTGTTAACTTTGCAGAAATAAAAAGTAAAAAAAGAGGCAGAGAAACAAGCAGTTTGTCAGACAATGTTACTATTTCGCTGCCTCTGCCAATACCTACCAATTTATTCCAGGTCTCTTTCAGTGCCTGGATGAGGAACGATGATCTTCTTCATCCCCTTTTCCATCTCTACGTCATCACTTTTTCCATCTCTCGCAGATGAATGTGCAGAGAAGGGATGGGCAGCTGTGAGCCTGGCTCCACAGGCTCATTTCACCTCCAGTTCCTCTCCCTGGGCCAGGGCTTGGCAGCCACTTGTGTTACTGGGGAAACAAAGAGCTGGTTTGGGAAGTGTTGGATTTTCAAAGCTCTGTTCACTATGAAGCTGGATGCCACAGGACTTGCAGTCAGCCTGGAGGGACAGCTCTGAGTGATATGTGCAATGATCTCAAAAAAGGACCCTGGAACAAGGGAAATTTCTAATTCAGTAGGGCTGAGCCTCATACAGATCAGTGGCATTACTTTTTGTAATAGACATAAATGCCAACTCTGCCCTGAAGAGCACCTGGAGGAGATAGTGCCACAATGATGATGTGCTGCACATCTTCCCCTGCCAACTTTCAGGTGCAGAAACCCCTGGATAAACTCTCCCATTCTTGAACCATTTACCTCCTGACACAATCCTGCCTGGCCCAGGGAAGTTGTGAATTAGGAGATGAAGAGCAAAAATTGGCACTGAAGTGATGCTGTGTGAGCAGGAATAAAGCACTTGACTTCCAGATCCATTTCAAGATTGCAGGAAAATAATCCTTTCCTCTTGGAAACAATGCATGGACTGGGATCCTTGTGAGACAATACAATATCCCTTTTTCTTCACTGCAGGTCTTTAATCAGATTGAACGTGACTTTCTGAAGATTTCAGCTGTAGCTGCTGGTGGAGTGAGGGCCCAGCTCAGTGCAAGATATTACCAAGCTAATGCTGGCCTTATTTAGCAGGCATCTCCTTCCTGGCTGCTCCCTGCTCTCCCTCTCTGCCAACTGAGCAAAGAGCAGGAATCTGGGGAGCGGGAGCTCAGGGAACTGGCGCAGTGGCAGGGACTTGCCCGAGCATCCTCTCAGTCTCATTTCCACAACACCTTCCTGAGGCCTGGTGTGTTTCTTCTGCCTCTGAGCTTCCCCACTCCCCAGCCACCAGGCTCCTGCCTTCCCAGGCACAGTCCTGCCTGGTGGGTCCGCAGCAAAGCTGGTAGGAGAACCGTGGACTTGAGCCTCTGGCTTTTGCAACCCTAATATCACAAAGACAACCTCAAACATAATTGGAAATTTGGATCTGGTTGGTGCTCTGCCCCACCCACAGCTCCATGGCTCTCCAATCCCTTTCATCCAGGTCCTCCTGCTTTCCCATGGTACAGCACAGGTCACCTCTGTGGCACCTCTTGTCCCTCACTCTGTCTCTCCTTCAGCTGTCACCAGAAATGTTTACATTTCCTCCGCAGTATTCCTCATGCAAGTTGAACATCAAAACCTCAGCAGGGTGCCTGGGAAAATCTAAGTGAGAATATCAGAGGAATCTGGTTCTACAAAGCAAATGAAATCAACAAAGGCTGTGTCTGGGGATTTTTTTCATCCTGGACTATACATAGAAATAGCAAGTTTAGACTTGTTAGTTGGTTTTTTGTTGGTTTGGGTTTGTTTTTTGGTTGTTTTTTTTTTTTAATTGTTATTATCACCCTTCCTGATACAAATCTCTCCTTTTCATTGTAATAAATATTGATTGGTGGTGTTAGAAAACAACTTCTTCTACCTGCTGGTCATAAAGATAAGGTGGGGGGATGTGGGCAGAGGGATCCATCGTCCCTGAGAACACAAGCTCTGCTGCATCCCCAGGGATGCAGGGGTGTCTGCAGGGATCTCTGCAGGGATGCAGAACTGGGAGGTTTGGGAGACCTCAGGGTCTGTGCTGGGTTGGTCTGTATGGATTTGGGCTGCAAATCATGGCTGAGATTCATGTAGCTGGAGGGATGGTTAAAATAGTCCCCTGAAGTATCGCTGCTTCCCTTTGCTATCCTGCCACAGGGCAGGACAAATGCCTTTGTAAACTGCTGATGATGGTTTTCTTGTCAGAGAACAATTCCCCACTCTAAGGTATCTTTGGAGCAATGGCCTCATTCCTTCGGTGTGTCTGTGAAGTTCCTGGCGCTGCTCTGTGCCACCAACGTTCATGATGCCTCATGTGGAATTTGTTTTATGCCGGGAGAATGGAAATAAAAGAAGAAGAAAAGAAGTGAAATAAAAATAGCTCCTTTCCCCAGAAGAGCTTATCCGAGATGGCTCAGTAAAGCCTGGAGCAGAAGGGAGGGTAACACCACAGGCTGGTTTGCAAAGTCAGCGCTCCAGGATCATCCCGGAATCCCAGAGAGAGTTCAGCTGTCCCATGGAGGTGGGTTTGGGAAAGGGGGCAGTTGGGGGGACGAGCATTGGACTGGGAGGAAGAGGACAAGGAGGGAACAAAGGCAGCTGGATCTGTGTGTCACTGAGCACTGGGCTCGGGCTGAGCCAGGGGGATCCTGAGCCCCATTCCCATGGGATAGCTGTGGCACAGCTGCAACCACCACCATCCTGCTGTCCTCAGAGCAAGGCTCCCACGAGCTGGTTCCAGCATGGAACACCAGCAATGGGACCCCATCACAAGGGGGAACACGAGTGTCCTTCTGCCCACGCACAGCTCTGCTGGGCTGGGGATGCTGATGTGGAAAATGCAATTCCAGCCTGGCAAACCCCCGTGCTGCCTTTGCCAGAGGCTGGGGAGGAGGGGGAGTGAAGAGGGGATTTTTGGCAGTCCAAAGATTTCCAGCTTCTGCTTGGCATGAGAAAAGCATTTACCCTCCTATCTCACTGCTTCCAGACCTAACCATGAGTACAGCCAAGATCATCTTCCTGAGATATCAGCACAATCTACATGAATAAAGTATAACAATGTTTTCTCAACTCCAGGGAGTCCTTTTTAAAGCCAGAGCCTCAGCTCAGAACACCTGTCAGCCTCAGAGCAAACCACAGGCAACTTTTGCTGGGGAAAAAAAACAACCACCTGCCTTGTTTCATCACCCATCTTCACTCTTAAGCCCTCTCAGGCTACACCTGAGCCTGGGGGGCTGGGCTGGGGGAGGGAAAGCAATTGTGCTGCATTGAAAAAAAAAGTTATTTTAATCACAAATCTTCTTTTATTTATCAGCTTTATTAAAGTGCCATCTCCCAGAGTCGTGGAGTCATGAGATAATCTCAGCTTTCAGTTCACTAAAAATACATGTTTCTCAACGTCAGAGCTGAGAAGTTAGTCAAAACGAGGGGGACCCTGCCCTGATGGTACCAAGTTGGGCAATTGGGTTTTATTCCCAGGAAAGCTTCTGGCTGCTGCCCTGGGTGCAGGTTCCTGCTTGCTGCTCCAGTACTCGAATGAGGGCAGTGCCATCCCTGGGTGGCCACAGGAGGGACTCCCAGCAGCGTGGGCAGAGCTGATCCAGCTGTTACATGAGTTAATTGGAGGAATTTTTCTCCCTGAAATGAACCCTCTGCCCATGCATCCCAACAGGCAGCCCAGCAGAGAGGGCAGCCCCATCCTGGGGCCTCCCAAGCCCAGCCCCTCACCTCCCTGGCTGGTGAGGGAGCTGGATTTGCAAGCTGTTGACATGGACATCCTGAGCAGGCCATGGAGGCTTTGCTATCTGAGAGCAGACACCTCCAGCAGGCACTTTCACTAACAGATTTATTATCGGTGGTGAGGAAAACGAAACCATGTGGAGCCAGCGTGCAGAGGCAAGGAAGAAGCTGGCCACGTGGAGACAGACGGGAATCTCCTGAAAGCTGAATGTGGCAGAGCATTAAAAGGCAAATAAATATGAAATCCTTGCTTTATTCTTCTGTCTCAGCCATGTTTCAGCTTGCCTCAAAGCCCAGATAATGCAGGAGCTGAAGAAGAGCCATAAAGGGCCAGACCTGAGCTCCACAGAAGCTGAACACCATCCCCCCCCAATGCCCACCACCAGATGCTGCAGGAAAAGACCC
Source organism: Apus apus (assembly GCF_020740795.1). Taxonomy (NCBI): domain Eukaryota; kingdom Metazoa; phylum Chordata; class Aves; order Apodiformes; family Apodidae; genus Apus; species Apus apus. The sequence continues at coordinate 19,908,491 of NC_067293.1, forward strand.
AGGACATCCCATAAAGAACACTGATGGAGCAAGCTACTCAGATAAGCTACTTCTATCTAGCTCCAGAGAGTTGGAGGTTGCTTTAGGAGCTGAGGAGAGAAAGTTTATCTTGTCTATAATTCTCTCCTGTTTGCCTATCCAGGAGCAACAGGAGTGAGCTGGGGGATCCAGAGCACTAGTCAGAAGCCCCATCGTAATTTTTATCTCTGAAGCTTTCTTGCCTGGAAGCAAAATCTCACCTCAGCTCACCTCCCTGCCCCAGAAATGGGGTAAAGACCCCAGCAGATCCCCCAGACGAGCTCCTAGGGGTTTGCATCCCTCCATCCTGCCAAGCTCCCAGGAGTCTGCATCCCCTTGTCCTGCTGAGCCCCCTGCAAACATCCACGGCCAGGAGGGTGGGCTTGCCCTGTGCCCTGGTCTGAGCCTTGCAAACAGCCCCTGGCCTGGCAGTGAGGAGAGCTGCCTCCAGAATCCCCTGCAGTGACAGTGTTTTCCCTGCATATACTTCTCCCTTTGTCCATCCCTGCTCTTCCTGCCTCTTCCCTGCCTTCCACATTGAGCCCAGATGTCTCCTTTAAAGGGGAACAGCAAAGTTTTGTTTAAAATAACACTGTTTTGAAACAAAACAACCCTTCCAAGATCTCCAGCAATTAATCAACTCTACGTGCAGGCTCCAAACTTGCAAACACATTCGAAAGCAAACTGCTTGGAGCTGAGCTTCCCCTGCAGTCACCTGCCAAGCCCAGCACTGCCAGTTAGGGTGTTCCCTGCCAGAAGCCAGTTGTGCCTCCCCAAAAGCTGTGAGTCAGAGCCATGTCCTGCCCGGGCACAGCTCCAAGGAGCTGCAGAGGGAGGATTGCAAGGCAGGGGCTAGTCTGGTCCTGCATTCCTTCAGCACCCAGCTTGCCATGTTGCATGGGGAAAATGAGGAGAGATGAATGTCAGGAGTGGCATAACCAGAGCCCAGCTTGAAGGCTTCCTCTGTGCCAGTGCAGGATGAGTTCTAGGTCAGAACAATGAGAATTGGGTCTTTTTCCCCTATGCAAGCCTAAGGCTGAAGAGAAGTGGCCAAAGCAAGCTGCATGGTCTGCAGCCACCCTCAGCTCACCACCCTGCACTTGTCCTACCATTACTCCACTGGCTTCCACCAAGCAGCCCTAGTCTGCCAAGGGCCAGGGCTGCCTCTCCTGTGTGCCCCCCAGAAGCAGCTCTGCACACAGGGTGAGTGTGGCAGACAGCAGAGAGCTGCAGTACCCAGTGTCTAGGTCTGCTCCAGCATCCTGGTAGGTACAAGACACTTTGCTCCTCATCCTTGTCCCTAAGGATGAAGGCCCAGGCTCGGCAGCTGCCACCCCAGCCCAGCCCGGGATGGCTTCTCAAGCCCCCGATCTCTAAACAACCCTCCTCCTTCCCTGACCCACTCCCCACTCCCTGACCCAAGTTTTAATTTATCAGGAGAATTATTAAAACAGCCATTTCTCAGCTGTCTAACGTTTCAAACCCCTGCTCTCATTCATCTGATAAATATTTACAGAGCTTGACATTGTCTTCAGCTCATTCCCTTCTGTGCCAAACAATTCCAAACACCCGCTTCCCTTCTCCCGCAGCTCGTGGAGCCAGGCTGCCCACCCCAGCATGGCCATGCCCCTCCTCGGGAGCATGAGAAGGGGGGAATCACCCACCACCCCTTTTGGACCTGCCCTCTCTCCCTCTGTGGGAGTCTCAGTAGCCCGTGTCCCCCTCTAAGAGAGCAAAGGCTCTTCAGGTTGGGATGTGACACCCCTGCTCTGCTGCAGCCTGGTGTTTGCAGTGCTGGAGAAGGCAGGACACACTGGTGGGAGCGTTTCTCCAGCCAGCCTTGTTCTGTCTAAATACAGGGTCTCATCAGAAGTGAGGACTCTCCTGAAGGTGCATCCATTTCAGTGCCATTTTCAGCAGGTTGGGTCAAGGACTCTGCAGTCACCTCCGAATGGAGAGAGGGAGGCAGATATTCACAAATCAAACCCCCTGTTCTTCTGATTTGGAAATGGATGTTTCAATACCATCCCATTTTGCAAGGCCTTACAGGAGGTCAGATTTTGTTTCCAGCAGGAAAAAACAATCAATTCAAGCTCTTGAAACTGTTGGGCAACAGAATTGCCATCCCCTGCCAGTTTGATCATAAGACAACAATTTCTTTCCATGTATTTTTCAGGTCAGAGCTGTGAGGTCTCTGCTGCTGTTGCTTCTCAAAACATTTTCAAGGGGCCATATCATGGCTGGGAAGTGCAGAGTGGTTGCTCAAGGAGCACAAAGACCCCTACAGTGGGAACAACTTCATGATAGATTTCTCATCCTCCAAGAATGCCACCAAAGGATTCAGCTGTTGAGGTGTTTAGTTGGCTGGTTTTTTCTTTGTTGGTTTGGTTTTAAATGCATTCATTGTTTAGCAAGGGAACTTGGAGGTTTTGCTGGTTTTCTTGCAAGAATGTCTGTTGAAATTCCACTCTTCTCATTCCTGGGGCTGCCATAGGATCCACTGTTAGCTCAGCCATAGCATCTGCCTTCAGTTCAGCCATAGGATCCACCACCAGCTCAGCTACAGAATAAAGGGAAAAGGGAAAGGGAAAGGAAAAAAGGGAAAGGGAAAGGCAAAGGGAAAGGGAAAGGGAAAGAGAGAGGGAGAGGAAGAGGGAGAAGGAGAGGGAGAGGGAGAGGGAAAGGAAAAGGGAAAAGAGAAAAAGGAAAGGAAAAGGAAAAGGAAAAGGAAAAAGGAGACACCAGTTCATTTGACTCTCTCTTTTCCCACTTGCCTCCACCCAAAAGTCAGTCAGAACCTGCAGCAGCAGCAAGGTTGTGGCAGCTGGTGCAGGAGATGAAGCTCCTACAAAGGGAAATTCATGAGAGATTTGTTTTTTTAGCTGCTGGAGGGTGTGAGGAGTTTGTGTCTCACTGACCAGCCCGAAGAGCTGCAGCCCCAAACCCATGAGATGTGTGGGGACCCATGAGAGGGACTCCCAGCTGAGCACCTCTTGGACTACATTTTCCAGACTTTGGAATGGGAAGTTGTGCTGAGGTTTTTTTCCAGGCATTCCTGCATGGTAAATTGTTAGCAACAAACCTGAAAATCTCAGCCTTCCCCTTACAATAACTGAATAAATGCCACATGCAGGTGGTTCCCCAAAGCCTGGGCTTGTGTGTGTCCATTACTGCTTATCCAGTATTCCCAAGTCACTGGGATGGGGAACATCTAGAAAACCCATGAAGGTTCATCCAACTCCAGGAACAAGTTCTGTTAGTAGAAAAGCAGAATGTTTTTCCCAGGAAAGGACTTCTATCTGGGGGTCAGCCTTAGCTGCACTCCTTTGCAGGGGGAAGGCTGGTGTGGGGCACCCACAAGCCCCCCCATGCTGCCTCAGTGTGGGGCCATTTTTGGCTCTTCTTGCACCCCACCTGTTCCCCATTGCAGGCTCCTCTGCATGTCATCCCACACACAATTGTTCTGGCTGAATTTAAAATCCCCCTGCTCCATTCATCTGCATTCCTGCCTTGTTTCTAATCCCTCTCCTTTGGTCCCCAGCTACTCCAGCACCCCTGGCACTCAGCCCTGCCCTGGCACAGTGCACAAAGGACATCTCTTGGAATGTGGGTTGGACGAGGAAGATAACCCCAAGGTTAGGCCATGAAAATGATCAGAGGGCTGGAGAACCTCTCCTATGAACATAGGCTAAAAGAGGTGGGATTGCTCAGTCTGGAGAAGGCCTCAGAGCACCTTCCAGTGCCTGAAGGGGCTTCAGGAAAGCTGGGGAGGGACTTGGGACAAGGGCAGGGAGGGAGAGGACAAGGGGGAATGGATTAAACTGGAAGAGGGGAGGTTTAGATTAGACATGAAGAGGAGATTCTTCCCTGTGAGGGTGGTGAGAGCCTGGCCCAGGCTGCCCAGGGAAGCTGTGGCTGCCCCATCCCTGGCAGTGTTGAAGGGCAGGTTGGATGGGGCTTGGAGCAGCCTGGGCTGGTGGGAGGTGTTCCTGCCCATGCAGGGGGGGTTGGGACTAGATGATCTTTAAGGTCCCTTCCAGCACAACACATTCTATGATTCTGTGACTCTCTGGTTCTATGTCTCAGCACATCATCAGCCTTTCCAAGGCCAGGGCACAGCTTTGCCAACAGCCAGTGTGTAAGCATTGCTCCTCTCCCTCTGCCCATTGCCACCCTGGGGTTTCCTCTGTTTACCCTCTCACAGCTCATTTTCCACCAAGCACGAGCTTTTCACACCTTCACGGCTGCTTTTGCCACCTGATGTCTCATTGCTCTGGCAGGCAAGGGGGAAGGCAAGAGGAGCTGGAGGATTCCTTCATTAGGCAGCAAGCAAAAGCCAGAACAGTCCAGGTTTATCTGGCCAGTGCAGAGGAGCAAAGTGCAACCAGGCTGAGCCCAGCCAGGCCCCGAGGAGCCCCATCTTTGGGGCTGAGACCCCTCTTGGCAGCCCGCTCCCCAGCCAGCCTTTCCTGAGAGCTTTGTCCCAGCCTCCCACATTGGCTGCTGACCTCTCCAGCAGTGTCCAGCACCAAGTCCTGTCTTTCTCCTGCCATAATTAACTTCTATCCACAGCCCACACACACCCTCATATCTCCCTACTGATCCCCCTCTGCTCAAAAGCCTCTCCTGACCACGGGACTGACACCTAACGAGACAACTGTGGAAACAAAGCCCTCAGTTGTCACAGACAGTTTTCAGCTGCAGATTGGTATTTGCAGCACTGAAGTGATGTCTCCTTACTCTGCTGTTGTGATCTTGTTAAACACCAGTTCAAACCCTGACCACAAAAGAGCAGAGCACAAGATTAAGCCCATGGAGCGAATAATCACAGGGAAGAGAAATCTGCAGCCTGGCCTCTAAGTCCTTCATTGCAATGATATGGAGAGAAGTGAAAAAGGCCTTTCTATCTTCTCCTCTACCCTCCATGGGCTGATACTGGCCTGTGCATGATCCCCCAGGGCCTCCTCCAGTCTAAATTTAAATGGCTCAGGGTTTCCAGCACTCCCCTTAGGGTACTGCTCTGAAGTCTATGGAGTTACTCTGCTCTGTGAAGCTTCCCTGGGAGCCAGCCTAAATGCTTCATTTCTTCTCCCTTTGTCCTAATTAGAACTAGCAAAATAATGAGTACATTATTTACAAATTATTCAAAGCCCAGATTTGCACACAAAACCCCTGTGCAGATGGAGCTGGTTGCAGGTAACGTGTGTGCCACGCACAGTGTAGGTGACACCCACCCGGATGTGTTATCCAGCTGGCTCTTGTGCACAGCCACTCCCCAAGGACCTTTTGGTGCTGACACCCTTCCAAACCTGAGACACCCCTTCAGGCATGCCTCCAGAGGACTTGCCTTGCACATCAGCTTCCACATCAGCCTGCACGTTGGCTTGAACATCAGCTTGCACATGGGCTCAGACCTGGGCTCACACACAGACTCGTACCCATGGGGCTGATGCCACCAGGGCACACAGACTCCTTTCCCACCCACCAAGCACAGGTCCTGTTTGCAGCTGGCCTCTCATGGCATATGTCTAGAGTTCTTTCCCCTCTTCCCTTGACCCCTCATGGCTTGCCCCAGCCATGTTCCCTGGAGAGAAAGGGTCCCTGCCCTGTAGCCCACCACCACACCTCCCCAGAAGGCTGCTGGGGGAGGCAGAGCTGTAACACTGCAGGGAGCAGCACATCTGTCCAGAGGGTCATTTTGCCCCTGTTGTGGAAAAATGCCTTCAGGCCAGGCCGGAGCAGGATATTAACACATTGCAATCCACCACGTGCTGCCCTGGAGTGGGGAGGGTCTGTGGAGACCTGGGTTATAAGCCCCTCTTTCAAAAGGTTTTATTGCATCCTTAGTCATAAAACTGCCTGGGGCTGACTTGGCAAACGGGGCCTCGGCCCGGAAGCCAACCCCTTTGCATTTTTTAATAACATTTCTTAAAAATCCATTTGGCCCTTTGTGACACAGACAGGTGGGAAAACAACAGAGGTGTCTGCTCCAGCCCCCGTGGCTCGCTGGGCTGCTGGCCGGGCGCGTTGCTGGCTGCTCCTGCAGGGACCCTGCGGTGACAACGTGACCCTCCTGGCTCCAGCAGCAGGGATGGCTTTGGCACAGCCCCCAGTTGTTAAGGAGGATGTGAGAACTGCCCAGCACATCCCAGTCCCCACGCTGGTCTGCTGGGAGGTTGGGCTTGGTTTATTCCCCCCTGGAGCTGCGTCTATGGAGCAGGATGACTGCTGCCAGCCACAGCACTTCCCACACTGCTGGGCCTGGTACCTCCAGCACCCCTGAAGCCCCCAAAGCCTCTTGCCTCTGCACTGCCCCGTGCTCCCAGTACCCACATTTCCCTGAGTCCTTCACTCCCAGACATAGTCTGGTCACTTCCAGTCGCCATCACCCTGATGTCCCTGTCAAAAATGCATGGGTGCTGCCAGCACCCTTGGGACCCAGGTCTAGGAAGAAAGGTAAAACCTGAGCTCCCACAGCTCACACCCTCCCCTACCACAGCAGAAGTTCCCATCTGGGCTGGGAGCAGCAGCTCAGAAGAGCTGTCCCAGGGGTGAGAACCTTCCTGAGCACGGTGAAGGCCGTTTGCTGGAGCATCCATCCAACCAACCAACTTCTGCAACCAACACTCCCCCTTCAAAGAGCTTTTGCTCAGTCTCTGCCCTCCCATATCTCCCCAACCAAACTGCAGTCAGCTCCTGGCTGTAGGCAGCATGTCCCAAGCTCTGTCCATCCCCACCCCACCTCTGCCTGAGATGCACCAAGCCCCTGAATTCATGTCCCCATGCTGCAACCCAGCTCCCCATGCTGGGACACCTGGGATGGAGGCAGAGCCCTGCAGCTGCTGGCAGCCTGACGGGAAGTTCAAAGATGTGTTAGATGGGGCTCTTGGCATCAAGCTTTATTTTTACAGCTTGTACTTTAATGCTACTAAAGTTTAAACAATTGTGAGGGACCAGCAGCTTTGAAGGGAAAGATCATGTCAGGTTTAGGACAGCCAGCACATGCTGGGCCCTGCATGGGGGTATTTTATAGAATCATAGAACCGCAGAAGGGTTTGCTTGGGAAGAAACCCTAAAAATCACCTGGATCCAACCCCCCTGCATGGGCAGGGACACCTCCCAGCAGCCCAGGCTGCTCCAAGCCCCATCCAACCTGCCCTTCAACACTGCCAGGGATGGGGCAGCCACAGCTTCCCTGGGCAACCTGGGCCAGGGTCTCACCACCCTCACAGGGAAGAATTTCCTCCTTATGTCCAACCTCAATCTCCCCTCTTCCAGTTTTAATCAATTCCCTCTTGTCCCATCCCTCCCTGCCCTTGTCCCAAGCTCCTCCCCAGCTTTCCTGGAGCCCCTTCAGGCACTGGAAGGTGCTCTAAGGTCTCCCTGGAGCCTCCTCTTCTCCAAGCTGAGCAACCTCAAGTCTCTCTCCTCCCCAAAGCCCTGCCACACCAGCTCATGGCAGGGTCCCTTCACTGTCCCTGGGAGAGTGAGTGTCAATGATGTGGGGACCAGGGGACAGGCAGCAGGGCCAGGCAGTGCTGCAGCACGGAGGGAGGAGGAAATGCTGTCAGCAAGGGAGGCAGTGGCCGTGTGTGCTGAGGGGCAGAGGGAACCAGCCCCCTGCCACCAGCTGCCACCAGCTGCCACCTCGTTCTGCTCATGTCTCCTCCAGGGCTTGCAGGACACTGCAGCTCAAGTGCTGCTCCACAGAGAGCTGCAGGGGCAGTTAAATACCAGCTCTGTGTTTGAAAGGTTGGAGTTATGAGTCTGTCAGCATTTCCATTACAGGGCCTGATTAATTTGGGGGGCATGGGGTAGGGTTAGGAGTTTTCATACCAGATGTGAATTTTTGTTTTAATTCCTCTAAAAGAAAATTAAAAAATAAGAAATCCTTAAAATCCTTAAACTTTGTGTTTTCCCTTTCAAAGAGATGAAAATATGTGCCGTCTGGATCTGTTTTGTTTTTGCTACAGAGCTCCAAATGCTGCTTGCCAGGTTCATGGCCATAAGTGCTCTCATTTGAACTGGGTTCATGCTCTGTCCTTCTTTACAGGATCACCTGGACTTCAGCCTGCAGATCCTAACCAACACACCAGGAATCTGCCTGAAAACAGCCCAGGCTGGTGGGACAGAGCTGCTCAGGCCTCCTGTGACATATCCAAGCAGCAGGTCCCTTTTCCCAGCAGAGAGCAGGGTCATGTCACAGTGTCCAGAGCATGAACATGGGCACAGCACATCCCGTGTCACAGACTCAGGTCTTTGCCAAACATCACCTTCCTGGCATCCCTGTCGCTGCCAGGCAGCACAGCAGGGCTCAGGAGCCAGCAGTGACCAAGTGCTCCAGGCAAAGCCAAACAAAGGCAGATTTTGAGCTAGGGGAATATAGAAATGGATCAGGTGCTTTGGCATTTCTGAAAAGCAGATTTCCAGTACACTCTATTCAAGACAAAAACAGAAGCTAGAACAATGGAGATTCCCCACCAAGGAAATGCAGGTTTCCCTTTGGCACACTCAGAACATCCACCTCATCTCTCCAGCAGGTGCCAGTGCTCCCATCACCCCTGCAAACTGCTCCTTGCCCTGTGACTTTGCCCTCCTCCTTGTCTCACATTGAGTTCCTCATGTTAATTCTGTCCTATATGAGAAGCATTTTCTGCTAGCATTTATGTCTTTCATCCTCCTAAACGCTCCCTGGACACCTTTCCCTTGTTTTTATATCACAAGAAAAGATGGGGACTGGGACACCTAATGTGAACATTTACGTTTTGCAAAGCACCCTGAATGTGGGATGGCTGTGCCATGTCCCCCCACCCTGAGCACACCATGGTGTCTGTGAACAGCCACAGAGGAGTGATGGGTCTTGTTGGGCAAAATCAGAAGCTTGGGAGCGTGGCTCAGCTCTCAGCTCCCACCCAAGCACAAGAAAGGGGCAGCTGAAGCAACCAAACATTTTCCTGAAAACCAGAGGGAATTCCCCAGCTGCCCTGCTTGCCTGGGCTGTGACAGCAGCAGCCGAGCAGAGTTCTGGTGGCCTCACTGCAGAATGGACCTGTTTCCTCACAGGTTTTTCTGGGAAAATCCTGTCCCAAGGATAAGGGACTGAGTGGGGTCCTTCCCATTCCCATTCCCTTTCCTCCCTCCCAGGGAGGATGCCTTGGTTTGCCTTCACGTGCCATCTGAACATAGACAGCATCCTCCTGCTCCCCCACCAGCCTCCCCTGAGCAGACACAGACACACTCACATTTCCCTCCTGCCCACCAGTCTTAAGCACAGAGAATTTATGACCTGCTGTCCTGTCCCTTCAGTGGGAGGGGTGGCTAGTTGCCATGATTTAAGGACCTTCACCTGTGACACAAGCAGCACACTGGAGAGATGAGAACAAGTTCCCTCTGACAGTAAAGCTAAGGCAGACCCAGGGGAAGGACCCTGGACCCCCAGGGGGCTGAGTTTGCTCCAAGCTGCCCCATTCTCCTTGGCTCTCATGCATCCCTCATCCTGATCCCCAGCCACATGCTGGAGTGTGAGTTGGAGCAAGGATCCCAGCTGCCATCCCACCCGGGTGCTGTGGTTCCAGGAGATAATTAAGAGGTGATGGGCTCAAGATACAAGATTTGGGCACAGAACTCTGCAGAGATAAAAACAGAAGCATCAGGATTTGCTGCAGCTGCTGGGTGGGATGTGCGGGGGGCTGTGCTGGGCAAATTTCCTTTTCTTGCCATCTTTTCACTTGAAAATCTGCCTGGCAGCTTTTCAGTTCTTTGCAAAAAAAGAGACTGTTGTTGCTGCTGCTGCTGCTGTTGCTGCTGCCAGGAAAAGACGTACAAATAATCTTCCCATTAGTGCTGCCTTGGTATCAGACTTGGTATCAGCAGTTTTCAGAGAGCACTTGTGAGGGGGCTGAAGGAGCCGGGCGTCGGGAGTCGAGTGTCTGCATCTGTGTCACACAGAGCAGCACTGCCTGCCTGGCAGGGACACTGGGGTGCTGAAAGGGACACTGGGGAGCCAGCAGGGACACTGAGAAGCCAGCAGGGACACTGGGGAGCTGGCAGTGCCCAACCTCCCCAAGCACCATCAGGGTGACAGAGCCTTAGATAGAAAAAGCCATTTCCAGCTCCTCCCACCCCCACATTTTTTTCTACAGTTTTTGTGCGTTTTCCCAACTCTCCTTTTTTTCCTGCTGTTTTCCCTGCTTTTGCTCTCCAGGCCCAGAGTGTGGGGAACAGATGGAGGTGGGGAAGGGTAACGGGGAGAGGGCTTTGGTGTGGAAACGCAGCCAGTGTGTGCATTCACACATCATCCTGAGCTAAGTGTGTTTTTATGTTTCCCAAGTGAGGTTGGGAAGTGGACAAATCATGGTTTCAGGGTTTGGTTTTACTTAATTGATTTTTTTTTTTTACTTTCTTTCTTTGTTTGTTTTGTTGTTGTTATTTGTGGGGGGGGGGGGTTTCCCCCAATGAATTCTGACCACGAGGGCAGCTGGAGCAGCCAGCCAAGTGCGATGATGCTCAGCAGAGACCAGCACCCCAGCCCACCATGAGAGGAACCCCACAGCAGGGTCTTCTGCAAGCCCATCTCTCGTGGTCCCCACGGGCTGGGCAGGATGGGGCAGGTCCTGCTGCCACCACCAGAGCCATGCCCCAGGGATCATGGTGTGTCCTGGTGTGAGAAGGACCATCCATCACCCCCGCCTGCCTCGGGGATGTAGTTGTGACTTCCCCAGAGCAGCACCATTAATTAGCCCTCCCCGTCAGGAGCTGCCGGCCGTGAGCAGCACGGGAGGAGGAATCCAGGGAGGGAGAGAAAAACGGGTCATTTTTCAAAGTGATGAATGGGAGGAAAAGAAAGTGGAAAGGCGAACAAGGGGAAGAGAAGGGAACTGATTTCCAGATAAAGTTTTCAGGACACTTAAATAAACATCCCAGCCAGTGGAGCAATGGGCGGGGGACAGCAGGAGGGATGTGTGTGAATCAGGCAGTGCTGGAAGCATTTCAGCAGGACACTTCAAATAAACAGCATTTTCAAACCCATGCATGCTCTCCATCCCAGGGGGCTTCCTCTGAGGGTCCCCTTTGCAATTCCCACCCTGTCTCCAGCCTGGCCTGCAGCTTGCATGTATTTCCAGTCCCTTTTTGCCAACCAGTGAAGGGGATCCTGGGCTGAGGGGATCTTGTCATGACTGGGAGTCCCTCCCTTCTCCCAGCTCTCCTTTCTGGTGCAGGGACCCTGTGGATCCCTTGGGCCTTCATCCCTGGAAGAGGAGTGAAGGAGGCAGAGCCATCCCATCCCGTCACACTCCTCTCTGTGCTGCCTCCTCTTCTTCCTTTCAAGAACAAAAGAGCAAAAGGGGAGAGCAGAAATTGTTGAGCCATTAGAAACAAAAATGAAAGGCCATCAATGAATTAATACAGCATTAAATGTTAATAATTAGGGGATCGTAAACATTTATGGGAGCAGATTAAAGCCAAGTTCTGCTCCATTAAGTTGCTCACGTGGCCTCTGCTTTCCACCCGCCTCAAGGGAGGGAGAGAGAGATGGGAGAGCAGGTTTGCTCACAAAGGGCTCTGGCTCCCCCTGTCACAAGTCCTGCCCCCGGGGTGCTCAGGGGTCCCCAGCCACCCCATCCCTGCCAGCAGCCCCTGGGGTATCCTTGCCAGTGGGGACAGAGATTCCCACGCACGACTCTCTTCTGAGGGATCAGGTGGGATGAGCCTGGAGAGGCAGAGCCACAGCGAGCACACCAGGGTGCAGGTGTCTCCCTGCCACAACATCGGGAAACTCACCTTGGGAATGGCGTGGTCTGAGCATCTGAGGGGTGACGATGCCACAGTTAATCAGAAAACACACTGAAAATTTTGGCAACAACAAAATATCCTTTGTCAGCAAAACACATTTTTAAAAAAGAAATGCAGGTAGATCTTAGGTCTCTGCCTGGGGTGCCCAGTCCTGAGCCTGTCTCCTTTGGACCTGATTTATGTACTCACTGCTCACAGCTTCTACAAAAATAACTGTATTTTCGTGCCTGCAGTGGGACCATGGGAGGAACACAAGGGACCTCTTGGACATCCCTGTGCTGCTGGGAACATGTTGCAGTGATTCTCACTCGTTCCCCACTCCAACACAGCTGGAAAACATCCCATTTTGGAGCTGCTGTTGCACTGGTGGGAAGCCACAGTCCAGCTGGGTAGGATGTGGGGGTGGAGCAGCCCAGTGACACCCCCAGCATGGGGAGCTGGCAACTGGGCTGCTGGAGACGGGCAGTTGGTCCAGAGGAGGCCACCAGGATAATCTGAGGGCTGGAGCAGCTCTGCTCTGGAGACAAGCTCAGAGAGTTGGGGTGTTCAGCCTGGAGAAGAGAAGGCTCCAGGGAGACCTTAGAGCACCTTCCAGTGCCTGAAGGGGCTCCAGGAAAGCTGGGGAGGGGCTTTTTACAAGGGCGTGAAGCGATAGAATGAGGGCGAACGGCTTTAAACTGGAATAGGGGAGATTTAGGTGAGATATTAGGCAGAAATTCTTTAGTGGGAGGGTGGTGAGACACTGGCACAGGTTGCCCAGACAAGCTGTGGCTGCCGCATCCCTGGGAGTGTTCAAGGTTGCACGGGTCTTGGAGCAACCTGGTCTAGTGGCTGTTTCACTGGATTCAGGTCCTGCTCTCAGCATCAATGCATGCCTGGGTGCTGCCACCCTTGGGGCAGGCAGGGATGGGAGTGGGCAGGGATGGGGGTGGGCAGGGATGGAAGCAGGCAGGGATGGAAGCGGGCAGGGATGGGAGTGGGCAGGGATGGGAGTGGGCAGGGATGGAAGCAGGCAGGGATGGGAGTGGGCAGGGATGGAAGCAGGCAGGCAGGGATGGGATTAGGCAGGGGTGGGAATGGGCAGGGATGGGAGTGGGCAGGGCTGGGAGCAGGCAGGCAGGGATGGAAGCGAGCAGCCATCTCAGCCCTTTGCCTTATCTCTGGGAATAGCCCTGACTGCAACTTGCCTGGCTCCCCGGGGCAGCCCAGGGCAAGATGGGGCTGCACACCCACGGGCAGGCAGGGAGCCCACAGGGGCCCCACGGAGGCCCCGCAGCCCAGCCCGGTGGGACGTGTTGTTGTTGGCTGCCCCGCGCGGCTCCGGCCACGCTGTGGGCTGGGCCTGGGGGTCTGCAGTGACGGGGGCCCTTTGCAATCGAAAGCTTCCTGCTGGGGACCCTTCAAGGGCAGCCCTTGTAGCAGATCTAATTATACAAACAATTTTGTTCTGCTTCTCCAAATAAACACAGCAAGGTCTGCGGGACACAGCACGATGGGAAATTAGAAACGAGAACGCTCGCTAATGGGCTCCTTAGCTGCAGGGGTAAACAGATTGTTTGAAAAGGCCCCGGCCACCCCTCCAACAGATCCACTCGCTCCTCACCCCTCTTTCCTCCCCCTCCTCCTCTCTCTCCCCGCCCCAACCCCCGTCGCACCTAATATTAACAAAGCTTGCAATTTAATCAAATCTCTGAACTGTGAAAGGAGACTTCTGTAGATTCGATTTCAAGGTTTTTTCCCTGTTAAGATTTGCATTGAGAAAATTAGATTAAAATCCTGCACGTGAAAGGAAAGGGTCAGGGAGGGGAGTGGGGTATGGAGGGGAACCAGGAAAGAAGGAGGGAGACAAAAGGAGACCCCAAAGTCTGGCTGTCAGCGGGCTGAGTCAAGAGGAGATGGGCTATGGGGTGAGGTGGAGAACCCCCTTCCCGATCCCCAAAGACCAGGGCCAGGCTGAGCCCCCCCTGCACCACCCTCCATCCTAAATTTGGTCTGGATGGGGACGTGGGGTCCGAGGAGACTGTTCACTCCACACTTTTCCCCCTCCCCCACAGTCCAGTGTCTTATTTCAGGCTGGGGATGGGTGACACTTGGATGTCTGCACCAGCACCTGATGGGTGCTTTAGGTGTGGTGAAACTGTGTAGTGAAACACGTGTAGCATCAGCCAGCCCTGGGGACAGCCACGGATGGGAGGTGTTACCACCCCACCATGTGGCCATGCCCCAAAGGTCTGCAGGATTGGAGGTCCTTTCCCAGGCTCTGCCCAGCTCTTCCATCAGAACCCCACATTCTTGCCAAACAGGGGCCCATGCTGAAAAATGCTCAACCCCCACCAAGATGGGGGTCCCTCCACATGGGACCCTCAATTGTCCCCAGCCTGGAAAGGTCCTATGTGTGGGTGACAGCACAAAGGGTGTGATCCTGCACTCCTGGCTATTTGCAGAGCCCTCACGCAGTTATCAATGGTTTCCCACAGATGTTGAGCCCTGACCTACAGCAGGAACATTTCGGAGCCAGGACATCCCTGTCCTGGCCACAGCCAGTGCCAGGGGAGCCGGGTGCACCCAACATCCATGAGCCTCAGAGGATGAGGAAGGTGGGGGAACCAGAGCAGTGCTCATCTGCCATGTCCCTGAGCAGTGGGACCTCCTGTCCCAGCAGCTGCTGCTGCTGTTAAAGTCAAGCTCTCCAGCACAAACATGTCTCGGGACCTGCCGGCGCTGCCGGATCCTCGTGCCCGGAATGTTGTGGCTGAGCTGGGGAGACCCCGGCGCAATCCCGGGGCGGTCCAGGGCCCTCCCGTCGTGTACACACACAAGTAGGTTCTATCAACACCCTGTCACCAGAGAAACCTGATTTGAGCTAGAGTCCCTTGCTGGCGGCTTGGCAGGAACACACTTGGCCGGGACTTTGTTTTCCTTCCTACTCCATGTCATTTATAATTGTATCAAACCCGATGGACTAATTGCAGTCCCTGTCCTGCTCCGTGCCTGCCATCGGCCCAGTCCCCAGCAGCAGGATGCAGGAGGGATCCATGGATGAAGCATCATGGCTGGAGCAGGGCTGGGGGGGTCTCCTGGCTCTCCTGCCCATCAGGGTCAGACACCTGCCAGGATCTGGGGTCACACAGGACTCGAGCTGCTCGTGAAACCTCTGAGATGGGAAATGATTCTGAGAACAGGTTTTTCTCAGCCGACTGCACCAGTTCTGCACTTTCTGCAGTCGTTTTGGTCACACTGAGATCTTGAAATTAAATTTCCTTTTTTTCCAGACTAAGAACCCCCCTTTGACATTTCAACAATGAAATGTGTCGATTTTTCTCTCCAAAATCCTTCACTTTTAAAATGCCCTTCAATCTTATTTTTTACAAACTAATGCTCCAGAACAAAACAAATATTTCCCTGCAAGTGAAACGTAACATTTCATTAAACCTGGATCAATTCCTTTTTCACCTTTTGATTCCCTCAGACCAAGCCTGTTCCAGCAGCAGCTCTCACTGAGACCCACCAACGATGCCTGCTGGCTGCCACACTGATGTCCTGGCCAAGCTGGTCAGCATCAACTCTCTGTGATGGTGGCACCTTCCAACCCACAGCTTCCCCAGCCAGACCTGAGCCAAAGGTGATGTTCCTCATGGAAAGTGGGGCAGAGGGAACCATGCCTCCAGAAACCTGCAGGGTAGCATCTTCTGTCAAGGGACTGGCCTCATCCCATCCCTCAAGCCCAGGCACTGGCTGGAGGGATGTGGAGTTGGGTACCACCACCCAGGGACCTTCCTCCCCCCCACATCACCCAGGGTGATTCCCACTGCCCAGAAGGATGGTTTCTGGTCTAATCTGCTGTCCCACAGCAAACCATCACCAGAAATCTGCTGGAACCTTCTGAATCCATGTGCCAGCCACATTCAGTGTAAAGCACCAAAACAAAACAGGGAAAGACAGGGAAAGAGGAGCTGTCAGAGGAAACCCAACCTGCTGGTCATGCCACGGTGGGCGGCTGGACCATCTACTTCAGAGCTTTGGAAACACAAAGCTAAGTGGTTTCCTCTCCACCTCACTGGGGAGAGGCTTTTATGTTCCACTGAAGAGGTATCCTGCTCAAACAAGCGGAGACATAATGGGGAGAGCATCCATTAAGCAGAAGGAAATGAGGGCATGTTAAACATGAAATATTCATGGGGGCTCTTGCCAGCTTGTTAATACATTTGTGTTTGCAAAATACCCCTGGCTGGGGAACGGGGAGGGAGGCTGGGAGGCCAGTCCGAGGGACCCTGGGTGTAGGGGGGGCTGGGGAGAGCACGAAGGCAAATTTTGCCTGGCAGGACAATGGTTTGTTCCTAAAAGACCTGCCCAGCATTGCAGAGATAAAGAAGGGCAGCTGGCAGCTTCAGCTCAGTGCCTCCCAGGCCTGGCACTGGGCTGGCTGGTGGTGGGTGCCCTGGGCCCAGCATGGGCAGGGGGCTCAGAGAGACTCAGGAGCTGCCTCCACTTCCATACCATCCCAGGCTTGACAGGGTTCCAGGCTCCACTGCTGCCAGCATCTCTGTGCTGGGACAACACACACACACACACCCCCCAGCAGCTTCTGAGCACTTCCCCAGCTTTGTAGTACAGAGACCTTGTTGCTTCTACAGAATTCACTTCCAACGTATCTACTGGGACATGATGAGACAGCATTAATCCTCAAAAATAAACAACAGTTTTCAAAATAAGTGAACAAAGTGCATCTGGTGGTGAATTACCCTGGCTATGCAAAATGGTATTTGCTCCATTGGCTGGTAAACTGTGGATGTCATTAACTCACAATAGGTCTCCCACTCATTTAGGGTAAATTAAGGAAGCTCTCTCATTATTATTATTATTATTATTATTATTATTGTTATTGTTATTGTTATTGTTATTGTTATTATTACTACTACTACTACTGTTTGGTAACACAGTCTCATGGGTGAGTGTCTCTAGCAAGCACTGAATCCACCCACCCATCCATCCACCCACCCACCTGTCCATCCACCCACCCATCCATCCATCCCAAAGTGCTGGCTGAAGGTGGATGGTGCCATCAGGAGCTGGGAAGGGCTCCAGTGATCCCAGCTCTGGGTGGTCTCTGAGCTTCTTTGGGAGACTCTGGGTTGTTAATTCTCTTCCCAGCCTGGGCAGAGCTTCCAGGACACAGACAACAGCCACACAGCTTTTCCTTGCCCCTGCAATTGTCACCCCTCATGCCCATCTCTGTAGGAAGAGCTTCACTCTCCAGCCCAGGAGAGATGGGCCGTGCTGCAGCAGCAAGGGCACAAGCTTCTGTATTAAACCAAAATGACCAGTGTCAGCACTGGGCAAAGCCAACCTTGGCTCCATGCCTCCTTTCATCACATATTGGTGATGGTGTTTGGAGCTGGGCATGTCCCTGGTGTCTCCTGCTGTGCTGCTGCAGGGAGAGAACCTGCTCAGGGGGCACCTGGGAGGAGGGAGAGGGGCTCCCCAGTTACAGGTGAGGACCAGCAGTCCAAGAGAGGGAGGGTTTACCTTGCACAGTCACAAATCCTTCACAAATGACAACTTCTCTGACCTCAAGCCCCAGGGAAATGGGACTGAAGTGCAAAGGGGAAAATGTTGCTGCAGATCAGGTTTCTGCTGTGCAAATACATTCATACACTGGCAGTTGGGAAAAGTAATCACAGACTTGGCCAAGGAGGAATTAACAGCAGGTTCAAAGGCAGCTCAAGCTGAATATTTCATCAGAAATTGCCTATTTCTGTAACACCTGTCTGTCTTATCCTGCAGCTTTTGCCTTGACCTTTCTCCTAATGTCCAGTCCCTAGCCCAATGCCATGCACCAGGGAATTTCCCAGGCTCTTACCAGCATTAATTCTGCCAAAACACATCTGGGAAAAAAACAAGGGAGTGAAGGAAATATCTGGTGAGGCCCCCAGGGGCCAAGAGCATTCACTTTACCAGGAGGGACACCAGGCAATCCAACTGTGCTGACTATGGTGCTCTTGGGGATCCAAAATCCAGCCCTGATCATCTCCAGCAGGGCTGAGGGCTCTTTGGGAAGCCTCAAGTGGTCCTTTTGAGCTTGGCCTTTCCTCAGACACAGCCACACATTTGGCCTGATGTACTTCTGGGATATTAATCCTCCTCTCCATTGCAAACCTCCCGAGACTTCGTTTTCTGAAGGGAAAGCAAGTTGATTAGTTCCAATTGATGTTCAGGTTCATCAGCCAAGCTTCTTCCTGCAGACAGTAACTCCAGCCAGCTCCCTGCTTTCTCCATGAGCTCAAACCCCATCATGTTTAGAGCTTTGACAACATCAGGATGGTTTATCCCTACCCTCCATGATCTTGTGCAGTTCCCCACAGTAAAATGAAGCTTGCTGGAATGTTTATTTAATTTTTTTCTTCCTTTTGGATTCCCGATTTCCAGTCAATGAACTGCAAGTAAATAAGCTGCAGGAGCACACAGCCCCCCCACCTGCACCCCTGTGCCCTCTCTGCCCTGCTCCAGCTCACCTCCTCTTCCCACACAGTTTATCCCAAGCAAAAAGTAAATTCAGGCACCTCAGCATGTCCGTGGGATCTGCCTCAGCTTTTCCTTGGTCTTCGTGGGAGACAGAGTGAGATGAAACTCTTTCCTTGTGTTTTTGAGATAATCGATTTGTTTTCTCCTCCTTGGAAAGGTCAAGCTCAGAGGTCCCTGTGGCTCAGCACTGCCAGGGACACACCTGCCCTGCCAGGAGCAGGGAGGAGCTGTCCCTGGGGTCAAGTATCTCAGTAGAAATGGAAAAAACCTCCTCTTCAAACTCTTTGCTGGCTCTGAGGGAGACCACCTGGGCTGGAACCTGCCATCGAGGGGGCTGTTCCAGCAGGAGGTAACCACACACTGCGGCCAGATGGGAATCTGCTCTAATTATCTCTGGCTTATTAGCACCAAGGCAAAGGCAGGGAGGTTTCTCCAGGGAACAGTGCTGCACTGGGAGCTCGCTGAAAGGCTTTGCCTCTCTGGACATCCCTCATCCTTCCTGAGCTGTGCCTCTCCGGGCACCTCCAGCCCTGGGGCTCCTCTCTGTTCGATTAGGTGAGGTGAGGACCAGGACTGGGAGGGAGGAGCGGGACAGCCCGTCTGTGGGGTACAAGGAGGGACCGGAGGGATGGGGGAGCAGCAGAGGATGGGCAGGACGTGGTTCCGGCAGCAGGACCAGCCTCTGGCCATCTTGAGCCTCTGCAAGCCCCTCGTGTGCTCTCCCAGGGCCTGCAGACCTTCTGGCACCCCAGTGTCCCCATCCAGCCCTGAGACCTGCCCCAATTTTTCCCCTGCAAAAGAGGCACCCGCCAAGACCTGGGGCACCCAGAGCCCCATGGCTGGGGCTCAGATGAGGGTTCACGGGGGGGAGATTGGGTCCAGATGTGCCCTCACAGCTCACCCAGTCCCACCCAGCCCCAGTTATTTACTGCCAGGCTTATACTTTCTTCTTCTTTCTTTTCTTTCTTCCACTGGTATTGAAAGCCTAAAAATAGTCATGGTTCCCACCTCAACGGGTAATGTGGCAGCAGGTTAACACACAGCAGCCTCCTCCCTCCCCCATCAGAGCACGCACAGCTTCCCATGCAGCTGGGGAGGGATGTCAGGGCAGGGGGGCTGTGCTCAGGGCAAGGGCCACCCCCTGCCGGGGTCTCAGCACAGTCCCAGACCCTTTGCTGGCACCAGTTTGGGGCCCAGTGGGCACAGCCCAGGCTGCTGCTCTGCCCAGGGACAGGGAGCTCCGAGTACCTCCTCCAGCCCACTCCTGGGCAATTCCCTCAGCCCTGTCCCATGGGATCACTGGCAGGGGCAACACAGCTTGTCTGTAGCCAGGACTGGGCTCACCAGCCCCATCCCGAGGTGCCAGGGGGAGAACACAGCTTAAAACCGAGCTACCCTCAGGCTGGGCAGGGGCAGAAGCAGCAAGACCCTCCAATAGGTGAGAAAAGCTGGCAACCAAACTTGTGCTGTGCTCCAGCCACAGGTCGTTACAGACTGGTGGGATCCTTTATAAATAATGAACCATTATTGATCACCTCTGCCAGTAAACACAGAGTGACCTTTATTAAAAATACAGGAAAATCTCACTTAGGGAAACTCGCTGGCTTCTTGCTAGGAACAGATGTACACAAAAAACCGATTTGTCCAGAAATGTGATAGATGGGGCACCAAGGGGAGCAAGCTGCCAGCAGAGGAAGGGGAAAGAATAAGACATTAACCTCCTCTTTAGGGTGTATTGCACAATAACCCACTTGTGCACTTTTGATGCAGTGCTTTGGAGCTGGCCCTTGGACTCTGCCATTTGCTTTAAACCTCCCACCCAGCACGGTGCTCACTGGGCTCCAGGAGCTGGACACAGCTGGGGGCACTGGAAGTGGCTTTGGGTAATCTGAGAATTTGCCTTGGAGCTGCCCTCTATTTGCCTCATCTCTTGGGGGTTTTGCAACAATTAATTATCTGCTCTACAATGGAAAGATCATTCCTCCTGGCTGAGGTTAAACATCCCAGTGCTGCATAAGAGTGTTCATGTTAGCTGGAAATAAATCTCACTTATTCCCTAGGCAATGCTGCTGCTTCTGATTCTTTGGTCATAGATTAGAGAAATGGTCAAGGATGCAGCTTCAGCCCCTGGGAGGGAGGTGAAGAGCTCCTCGGCCACCTCCCAAGCTGGGAATTATGCCTCAGGCCCTTCCTGTTGGCAAATGGCTGGTGACCCACAGCAGCTTTGGTCAACCCGTGACTTGGTCTGCAACTGTTCAACACATCCCAAGGCTGCAGAGCCTTGCCCTGAGTGGCCTTCAAGTGCTGCTTGTTGGGGAGGTGTGGCTGGGGATGAGGATGTTGGGCAGATGCTGGGAAGTTGCTGGCATGGAGGAGAAGGGCCTGGAGGAGCCCTGAACTGCTCGGACTGTCCTTCAGCAGCAGGGGGGCAATACTGGCACCACCAGGAAGTGAGTCTCTGGCATCTAGAGGCTGCACAAAGAAAACCAAGTAAAAATGGCACTAGACGCTCAGATCTCCAGACTTAAAAGCATCTGGTTCTCCTCCCAGAGGAGAGGGAATCAGACACACTTGCTGTCTGCTAGACAGTACATCCCGTTTGCTCTCGCACAGGGTAATTGCCTGCAAAGAGCCTGAGAGGTGTTCCTCTCTTTGGGAGTCATTTAGACACAGTGCTGCCGCAGGGGAATGTGCCTGTGTGCACAGGTGGTGGCATCACCACCAGTGAAAGCACTTGGAGCACAGTGTCTGTTCCCAGAAGCATGAGGGGGATGCTGTGTGGAGTCAGGGAAAGCCCATCCCAGTTTGGATGCAGGGAGCTGTCTGTGGGACCGTCCAGCTCCTGGTGTGGGGGTCTCACCAGCCAGACCAGTGACCCAAACATCCTTCCCCTGCCCTTCCCATGCTGTCACACGAGGGACCACATCTCCTGGGCACCCTGTGTCTGGATATGTGGGCTCTCCCAGGGCCAGGCAAGGGCAGGAGAACTTCTCATAACCCTCTGGTCCCCAGGAGGACCTGCAGAGTGGGCTGGGCTGGTCCAGCACAGGCTGGCATGGGGGCTGGGCTGCTCCAGAGGGTGTGCAAAGCAAAAAGGACATCATGGGCCAGAGCCAAGCAAACGAAGGTTATATTAATTGGAGTGCATGTCAGTAAGCAGCACTGATCACTAAAGGCAAGGGAAGTACATTACTTACAACTCTGGAACAAATGCCACTGGAGTGAATGTGTCTGTCTGCTTAATTGACTTGGGATTATATTTGTTTATCTTTTCCCTCCTTTAATTTTGGAGAAGCATGGCTAGACACTGAATGCCCAGCATCTGCACTGGGTCCCTCACAGGTCTTTCCTATCACAGCACCCTATTACACATTCTTATTTCCACCTCCCTTATCACCCCATAGCTCCCAAGATGTGCAAGCAAAAGCCAGTCTGGTATCATGTTTTACCCTCAGATAAACTGTCTTGCAAGGAGCAATCATGCCCAGTTGGTAGCCTTCAAGTAGCTCCTTCTCTTCACCAGATCACCAAGAGATGCTTTAGCTAAAGGCCAATGCTGGCCCCAGGTCTAAACTGGGTTTCTGTCCCTGTGGACACTCCTGTATTGCTGAGGTCAGAGGCTGGATGTCTCTGACCAGCCAGTGCCTTGGGACAACTTCCCTGGAGAGGCAGCACAAAACCCTCCACTGGATCTCATATGGAATGTAACTAATTTATAAATGGAAACACATGGCACCACTGCCTGAGGGAGCAGAGCTCTGCAGCTGGTCTGGGCATCCCGGGCCACCACTCCTGCTCTGGGGCAACCTCAGGAGCTCCCAGCATCCTGGCTCGAGATCAGGGGCCAGTCCCAAAAACAGACCTGCAAGTTTCCCCCACTCTTTTGTTTTTAATTCTTTTTTTCTACACATCAGAGAGAAGATGGGTTTAAGGCCTTTTGGAGTTTTTCATATCTAGAAAACAAGAGGTAAATAAGCACATGGATTTAACCATTGATCGCTCATTCAGTTTGCACATGTTTTTCTACCAAACACACTAAGAAGAGATGACCTTAATATAGAACTAATTGATCAGTCTGTTCCCAAAACAGCTCTGTTTTTTAGGAAGAGGTGGATACATGGGGCCACATTTGCATCGTCACCTCCTTGACCCACACTGCATCAAGATTTAAAATCAGGATGACTGAGGGATGATATTTGCACGGTGAGAAAATTTCCCAACTCCACAAGTTGATTTTTCCCCAATATCCTGCAGAATTCTCTTGGCAGAATGGCACTGATGGAAGACAAAAAAACAACCCTTTTCTGTAGAACCCTTGAAACGTTCCATTTTGGAGCAGTCAAAGCAGCTTGTGAAAGAAAACAGACTCTCCAATCACAGCCCAAGCTGGAAACAAGCGGATGCAAGCATGAAATGTGATGTGCAGCAGGATGAGATAAACTCCCAATCTTGTTTTGGCCCATTATGGCATATTATTCATCAAAACACTTTGTTGAAATCAGCAAGCTCCGGGGTTTGTTAATTTTCTCTGTTTCAAGAAAAAAAAAATAAAAAATCAGACTTTGGGGGAGGAAAAAGTGCCAAAAATAGAGATTTTACTGGCTGCAGCCAAATGGTCCTCGAGTTGGACCTGTCAGCCTGGGTTATTGCTTCACTTATATCCCTATGATAATTTGGGAACAGCTTCTCTGAGCTGAGAGGGGAAGGAGAGAGGGAGAGGGTGGATAACAGGCTGCCTTGTTAAAACATTCAGGATATTATCCTGGATGGCAAGAAGCAGCCAGGATTACATCCTTATCCTTGAGGAGTGTTATTACAATATGGGTGGGTGAATTCTTTGCAGGGACAGGAGATGATCTGTGTGTCTCATGGGAGAAGGGTCCTTTGCCCTGCCCTGAAGTTCCCAGAGAGTAACAAATGAAGAAAGGCAAGCAAGGAAAGCTCTGTGCATCCAAAGTCCTCCTCATAAAGCAAAGAAGATATTTTCCTGCTGAAATCTGCCCATTGATGAAAAGTCCCACTTGGCTGGTGTTGTTTAGGTGAGTTGGGCACTTGCTGGAGTTTCTTAGCAACCCTCATGGGCTGATGTTCCCCATTCCCTGGGACTGCAGATGGGAAATTAAGCCCTGGGGTTTCTAGCAGCAAATCCTTGCATTCCAACCTGGGCAGGTGCATCAGGCAGCTCTGGTTCTACCACGGTGGGTGCTGGAGCCTGGTCCTCCCCAGGAATGGTGTGGAGCCCCTGCCTGTATCTGCTAGGGACAGAAACACCAACCATCCTCATCAGTGACTTGCAGGGTCCCACAGCCATCCCCCCACCCCTGTTTCCTACTCATCCTGCTACAACCAAACTTGGCCCCTCTGGAACAAAGACCACCAGAAAGGGATATGCTTTATTTTTCACTTTGTTTTTTTTTAAATTCTATAAATGAGGCAAAGCACCATTTTCTGCTATTCAGATTTTTTTTGATCAGCCTCCAAGGGAGGAAGAGCAGCTCAGCAGGCCCATGAAGCAGCTCAGTGTTTCTTCCACCACAATGGAGCACAAAAAGACCCTCAGTGAAGGACTGTAAATAGAGCCAATTAAAAGAAGCACTGTTATTACAAAGGACAGGTCACACTCATCAGAGCACAGCTCTGAACTTCAGAGGGTTTATACAAAATCCCATATTGCTTTTGTACTGTTTACACCCTTTAAGTAATATTACAAAGTACAAGCACTAACCTTTGAGTAATAATTTGAATTAAGAGCATCTGTGCTGTGCCATATCCAGTGCCTGCTGTTTTGCTCTTCTTCCCTTTAGGACAGGGACTTCAGGCCAGCCAGTTTCACCTTCCCTATTTTATTGTTAGGAGAGCCCATCTATCCCCACTGCTAAGGTCAGGCTCTGCAGAACACCCAGGGGTGATCTCTACAGGGAGGGGGAACTCACTCCCCACCCAGTCTGCTCGGGGTCCCTTGCAGGGCAGTAACAGGGAGTCTGTCACCACTGGAACAATGAACCCAGGCCCCTCATGGACCCCACTGAGCCCTTGGTCGTGCCCACAGCCCACCCAGCCCCTCAGGCTTCAGCCACACACCAGGTCTGTGGACACCACAGTGCACTGCAACCATGAAAGTCATTTAGCCTCCTTGATGAGCAACTGATGTTCCTCATTAGCACTTAGTCACTGACTGATTACAAAGTCTCCAAAATCTCCAGGTGTTGAAGCATCACTGGGGAAATTTATGCTTCTTCATGCTCTCTTAGCCCGGAGATGTTCCAGTGCTGACCATGTCCCAGGGTGTATCCTCATCAGAGATAAATATTCCCAGGCTTAACAGATTGAGGCCACTTACTTGTCTTCATGAACTTGTTGTGGACCCTTTTCAGCTGTGACTTTCAGGATAAACTTTGGCACAGAGCTGGGGCCAAGCCCTGGGCATGCTGGCACTTCCCAGCACCCTGCACCTCTGGGAAAGGAGCTGCCAGCCCTGTCCCCTGCAAAGCAGGCAGCTGGAGAGATGTGGGAGGAAAGAACCAAGTGGAGGATTACAGGGAGATGGACAAGCCAAAGGGTAGAAGTGTGGTGGGCAGGACTTTGTGGCAGCCATGCGGGCTCTGAGCCAGCCCCTCCAGCTCTTGGCAGTGCCTCGATCCACCTTTTTTGGAAACATATGTGTACAGGTTGTGAGTGTGGGCAAGGCTGTGGTGGGGAATGGGGCCAGCCTGCATCTTTTCTGTCATCTTCTGCTGCTCCCCTCACAGCACTGGGCAGCTCCCGAGAGCTGCTGGACGTGACGAACCGGCTGAAGCAGCGACTGCAGGATGGAGCCGCTGATCTGGTTTCAATAAAATCAGCAGATTGTTTCATGGCTGGATGGGAAAGTTGTGAGGCTCCAGGATTTGCTTCTCTGGCAGCTGGATCCTGTTTGTCCAGCACCGTCTCCCCGGACTGCAGCTCCCACCCCACCTCTCTGGAACAGGCTTCCTGGGAAGGTGGTTGATGCCCCAGAGCTCTCAGTGTTCAAGAAGGGTTTGGAGAATGCCCTTAACAGTGTGTTTTGACCTTTGGTCTGCCCTGAAGTGCTCAGACAGTTGGACTAGATGATCATCACAGCTCCCTTCCCACTGAAAGTACTCGATGTGGTTTTGCTGGTTGGAGCACAGCACCTGCCATGGGACCCAGGGTGCCCGGAGCACCAGCATCACCTCTGGGGAGACAAAACAAGAGCATAAAGCAGAAGATAATAGTAAGGTGTGAGCACTAAATGCTTCTGCTGATTAGCAGCTTATTAAATCTTCGGAAACGAGCAGGTCAGGTGGATGAGAGGTTTTTCAGGGAGAACTGGGCTTCTTGGGCTGCAGAGAGCCTTGGTCTCATGGTGTGTCACTCCCTCACAGCATGGCTTGGGGATGTTGTGCACAAAAGGTGTAGCTGCCATGAACTCAGGGCGCTTGTGTCATTCAGGGGACAGAGATATGGGCATATCTCCTGGCTCCCAT
Organism: Apus apus; assembly: GCF_020740795.1. NCBI lineage: Eukaryota > Metazoa > Chordata > Aves > Apodiformes > Apodidae > Apus > Apus apus. The sequence goes on from NC_067293.1 coordinate 19,934,311, forward strand.
TCAGCAAAGCTCCTCAGCTTTGCTGGGAACAAGAGGCAGATGCTCAAAGCTGAGCCCACTATCCAAGGCACTGCTCAGCTGGGACCCAGAGTCAGCTCTGACAGAGGCAACTAAGAGCTTTGAAATATTGGGCAGTTTTTTAGGTTACATTTAGCCTTTCTCTGTACCTTTAAATTCCAAAAGCAATGTGACTTCTAAGGAAAAAAACCCCAGCCTTTAAAGCAGTAAACAGCTGTTTTCTCTCTTTCTATATTAGAGCAATTTTAAAAAACACTAAAACTTTTAACAACCTTATTTTTTTCTAAAGTTTTTTTGTGAAGCAGGGCCATTTCAGGGGTTTGTCAAATGTGCTCAGTAACAACGTGACATATCCAGTAACAGCATCACCAATAACCAGCTTGGCCTTCCTCCCTAGCTTGGTTTTATTGCAGTCCCTGAACTGGCCCATTAGGAATTTCTGCTCTGTATTTAAATGAACTTGCAGGCAGTAAAGAAGCGTGTATAAAGAAAGGGGTGAGCATTATGTCAGGTTTGTGTATTGTATCCCCTTTACTTACAGTCCCTATATCTTCTAAATTCTGGCAGGGGCAGAAGCACTAACTGACTCACTCCCACTGTCTCCATCCCCAAAGTGTGCAGTTAATCCCAAATCTGAGGCTGCAATATCAGCTTTCTGCTCTAGCCAGGACAGGAAAAAAACCAGAGCAGGACAGACCAGCTGTGCTTAGCGCCCCATCAGCTAAATTTCAATGAAATCATTTTGATGAATTGTTTAGGAAGGGGAAGAAAAAATAATAATTAAAAAAAAAGCCCCATTAACTGTACATTTGCTGTTAATTAATAGTCTGCTTTTTCTCTCCTCTTTGGCACTTCCGAGCTGTTTCACTTGAGCATCTTTGATAGGCACAGCAGCAGGATAGTGATCCAGACAGGCATGAGCTGTGTTGGCACGACCCCAGGGATGATGATTTCTCCGTGCCCTGCTCTGGAGAGATGATGCCAAAGCCACACAGATACATGAAGTGGCAAAAGCCAATGGCTCCATCCTGCTCCAGCTCTGGACCGGCGTGGGTCCGTGGGCAGCTGTGCAGTGTCAGCAGGTCCAGGAGGCATTCCTCAGCTCCTTGGTTTTATTATTTTTAATAAATTCCCTTTTCATGTATTTATTTTCTGTACATATCTTGTAAATATCTCTGGAATGTTATTCAAGGGGAATGTTGGCCAATATCCCCAGGAAAGCAGACGCTGGAGCTGCTGTGGGAGACAGGAGGAGGGCAGCCCTGGCGCCCCAGCGGTGCTGGGTGCCCACAGGTCCTGGCCGTGGCTTAAAACCAGTAGCAGACACACTCACAGGGGTCAACTGCACTGAAGGAAAAGCCTTGGTAAATCATCTTCGTTCATCATTACTACGTTGATGTGCCCACAGGACGTTTCAGGAGCAAAACACAGGCAAGAGCTCCTACCCAGCCTCTCTTCCAGCAGGCACAGGGATGGCCATGGTGTCCCCATCCTTGGCACTCAACAGTGCTAACAGCCCTTGAGCAAAGAGCTTCATCTTTGGTTTTTGACCAGCTCTCCTGCTCTCATGTCTGTGGCCTGTAATCCACAGGTTCTGCAGGAAGCCCTTGAAGTTTCAAAGCCTGAGGGAGAAGTTCTTTACAGCACGAGCCCTCGAGGTGCTTATCTGAGTAAATGTATCCTTCCCCCACGGAGACCCTCCAGGTTATATCACCCAGGAAGGAAATTCTGGGAAGAAAATACAAAATACTCAGATGGTGCATCCCTCCTGGTGGCACCCATCATCTCAGATGGTTTGACTCTTGGTGGGCTGTTGCTTCTCATATGTCTCCACCCATCATCCTGGCCCAGGACTGGGGGGGCTGTGCCATGTGGGACTGTGGCCTGCAGGATGTGGGAGGCAGATTGCTCACCCTCAACAGTGACTTGTCATTCCTGCAAGTGTTTGGGTTTTCTGCAAGTAAGTTCTGGGTTTCCTGAGGCTTTTTTTATTCTTCTCAAACTACCGTGGCCTTCAGCTTGTGCTGGCAGATCCCTGTGCCTGCACAAAATAACACTGCTGTCAGCCAGATCTCCACGGCTGTGCAGAAATCATTAAGGGTTTGGGTGGAAAAGCTTCCTTGGGGGATTTCTTGCCCTCATTTTTTAATGTGCAGGCTCAGCCTCAGCTTCACCTTCAGGGACTATTTTCCCCTTATGTCCTACAGCAGCAGCTGGGGGTGCACACCCTGCTTTTGGTGTCTGGGCCAGGAGATATCAGTGCAACGAGCTGCTGCAAAACCTGGGTTCTGTGTCCCTCTGTGTTACCACCCCAGCCCAGAGGAAGAAGCTAATCTGAGTCTTTATAGGAGTTAGGAGCTATTCACCACCGTGCCACATGCTTAATTATCCTGACTAGAAAGAAGAGCTCTCGTAACATTTGGTCCAAATTAATGGTAGTTTGTTTTGAAATGCAAATAGTTTTTAATCAGAGGGGGAAAGGTGGAAATAGACACCACTTAGCTTCTACATTTTAATTTTTTTAATGAAGCCATGCATCTGTATTTTTTTTTTAAATATATTTTTTCTTTTAATATGGAGAATAACTTTTGTGGGGGCTGAATTAGCTCTAAATGAAAGCACACAAGGCATAATTAGAAACCAGTTTGCTTTTTTCCTTCTGTTTCTTTTCCTCTGTAATGGCAGAATTATAATAAGGTGTGTATTGGGGAGGGGGAGAAGCCCCCCAGCTCAGAGTGTGCCCATCAGCAGGGGCTGGTGTGAAGGAGCCTGGAGAGATGCAGCAAAGCTTGGTTGGAAGAGGGAGCTGAGCAGCCACCAGGACACATCCCAGCTGCTTTGACGTTCCCAGGGGAGTGTGATGCAGCCCCTATCCCCACTTTCAGCCCCATCCCCACATCCAGAGCCCCCTGACCACGGGAAGCAGCTCTGTGGAAAGGCTAGGGCTGGTTTCCCAAGGCATCTCCTCGTGTGAATCCAGGAGCTCCCATTTGGGAACGGCATGAGCTTCTCATTTAACACGGTACCAGGCTGCATTCTTTCTTCTGGAAAGAAACCTCACTTAACTTCAGGCGTGTTTATACATCTAATTAAAAATTGGTCATGTTTAATTGATTGCATACATCATGACCACCGCCTCCCATCATCGGTCCAGCAGCACTCATGGAGCTCCTTCCCTTCCCCACAGCACAGGGACAGCACAGCCCTGCCAGGCCCTGGGATGTCTCACACAGTCCCCTCCACCCACAAGCCCCAAGGTGAGGAGCTCTTTGGGACAGGAGTCTGTCCTGCTGCAGACAGCAGAGAGCACCCCTGAGGGACAGCTACCACCCCAGCCACCACCGGAGAGCCTAAGCCATGCCTGGGGTATGTGCACGGCCACCTCTGTCCTTGTGTCCCTGGCCCTGAGTGTCCCAGCTGTCCCAGCTGCAGCAGCAATGAGGCACTGCTCGTCCTCCTCCCTGTCACGCCTCTCCTGGGTAATGGAATCAAATTGTCAGCAAAGAGGGGATGATGATTCAGCTCCCACCAAAGGCTAGACTATTAGCTAGCAGCTTAATAATAAAAACTGTCATCATTCCTGCAATAAGGAAAGATAAATAAGTTATTAAATGCAAGAGCCTGCCACCCTCCCCGGGCAGGGCACCAGGCCAGAGGAATATTAACTTCTGGCCACAGCCTATCTGTTTGGGGAGTGGAGGGGAATACCCTGAGTGCTCAGAGAAAGAGCTCTTTCTCCTCCAGCCGGCTTTGGAGCAGCTTCTGCTTGCTCCATGCTGCTGCCATGTGCTTGGCACACCGGGAGCCACTGCTCCCTGTGCCTTCCCAGAGCCTGGAGGAGAAACACAGCCCCAGAAAGAGAGACAAGTAGGGAGAGAGAGGCTGAGGGGGAGCAGAGTGTGGTTGGAAGATACACATTCACCACGCAGGTCTGGTGAGCCTTAACCTGCAGCAAGGAGAGCGTTACCCAGAGCTTCACTGAGCAGCTTTGGTGGGACCTTCTGCTGCAGCAAGGCGAGGGCTGATGGATCCAGTACTGGCCATGGGCAGCTGGGCAGTGCCATGCAGCCAAGGGGATCCCAATCCCACCACAGCCAAAACTGTTCTGGCCCTGACAGACCCTGCTAAGCTCCCCTGCTTGGGCCTGAACTCCAGGTCAATATGGTACAAAATGAAAGGCACGTCTGATGTGGAGAGAGAAAGGTGAGAAATGGGAAAGGAAGGCAGAAAGGAGAAGTGACCTTTCTTGCCCAGCTGTGTTCTACTGGGAAAAAAAAATCCATGAGCTGTTAGAGATCCTGCTGGGAAGGGGAGGGATGGAGCCCTGGTGCTGCTCCGGCTGCAGCTGCGCACTGCAGAGACCCGCAGGTGCTGCTCTGCAGAGCTTGGCCATAATAAATGACCTTCATAACACCTTCCCTCTAAAATCCTCCAACTTTCCCACTAATAAACCATGTGGTTGTCTCGGCAGTCCTATCCTTTTATCTAAAAATTGCTCCTTCCTTCCCCGCTGAACAGTCAAAGCACCTTCCACTGAGCCTACAGCAACACATTCCCTACTCCAGACTTCTTCTGGGGTGGGTCCTTCCTGGCCTTCCCCCTCCCACTTCCCGAGCTCTGACCCCTTCCCCACTGCTCTTAGCTCCTAGGGGATTAAAAAGAATAGTATTTGCTGATGTGGCACCTCTCTCTCTCTCTCTGGGCTACCTCACTGCCATTTTTAGCCTCAACACAGCCCATGGAATTATGATGATGATGATTTTTTTTACTCACTGTGTTTACACGCATCTTCTGGAGGCTGCTGAAGTGTCCTGACAAGCCTCTGAAATCAAAGGCTTGGAGCTGCCCCAGGGGCAGGGACCAAAGAGAAACCATCACCTGGGAAGGGCTGCTGGAACATGCCTGGCACGGGTGGGCTCAGCTCCCAGCACGGGTGGGCTCAGCTCCCGGCACGGGTGGGCTCAGCTCCTGGCATGGGTGGGCTCAGCTCCTGGCACAGGTGGGCTCAGCTCCTGGCACGGGTGGGCTCAGCTCTCAGTACAGGTGGGCTCAGCTCCTGGCATGGGTGGGCTCAGCTCCCAGCACGGGTGGGCTCAGGTCCCAGCACGGGTGGGCTCAGCTCCTGGCACAGGTGGGCTCAGCTCTCAGTACAGGTGGGCTCAGCTCCTGGCATGGGTGGGCTCAGCTCCCAGCACGGGTGGGCTCAGGTCCCAGCACGGGTGGGCTCAGCTCCTGGCACGGGTGGGCTCAGCTCCCAGCACGGGTGGGCTCAGCTCCTGGCACAGGTGGGCTCAGCTCTCAGTACAGGTGGGCTCAGCTCCCAGCACGGGTGGGCTCAGGTCCCAGCACGGGTGGGCTCAGCTCCTGGCACGGGTGGGCTCAGCTCCCAGCACAGGTGGGCTCAGCTCCTGGCACGGGTGGGCTCTGCCTGCCAGCCCACCCAGCCACCCACGGGGAGCAGGTCCTGGCACGCCACGCGCCCGCCCGGCCCACAGACGCCTTCACAGACCACAGGCAGGTTTCCACGCTTGGCCAGGAGAAGATCCACAAACCTGGTGAAAGTCTCCAAAACTGAACAGCTCGTGAGCCTCATCCTGCAGCCAAGGGCTTGGTTCCAGCTGGGCGCTGGCTCCGTGCTCTGCCCTTCCCGTAACGGCAGCTGGAGCTGCTTGGCTGCTGCACTGAGTCCTGTGACACCCTCCTGGTGCCTTCCCCAGGGGAGCAGGGCTGGGAAGGTGGAACAGGTCCCGGGACACAGGTTAGGTGGCAAAGGACAGCATGAGGGCACTGAGAAACGGAGAAGATGTCACCTGAGTCCTCACGCTCTGCAGTGTCTCAGCAAAGCTCCTTAGACTCTCAGAAACATTTTACTCCCTGAACATCCATTTTCAGGCCTTGGTTTACGTTCCCTCACCCCATCACCTGTAGGGAAGGACATTCACCTGCATCCCCAGGGCTTGTCCCTGTGGCAAACACCTTCACCAGCTGCCTCAGAAGCTGGGCCAGCCCCTTCTGCAGTGTACAGGTGGTGAAACCTGTGGGCAGCTTGGAGGGGACCCTGAGCCAGGCTAGAGACACGTTGTCACAATGCTTCAAACCTCCACACTTCTCCTGTTATTAACAACACATTATCCAGCGAGTGCAAGGAGAAGACCTCAACGGTACCTGGCCTTGCAGGAGGAGGAACAGCCCCACCCCAGCCCTCAATGTGGGGATTTTCCTCATGTGTCCCCCCTGGGCAGAGCTCACTGGGGCAGAATCACTGCTCCAGCCTCCCCTCCTCCCCCATCAGTCTGCTCTGGCTCCCTGTGTCCTGACTCATCCCCTCTCAGACATCTGGGTGCTTCACCCCATGGCTCACCTGCTCCTGCCCCACCCCAGACGCCTGTCCCAGGGACCTGCACACCTCAGGCTGCCCCTCCAGAGACTCCTTTCCTACAGCCTCCCTTCTGTTGGCCAGCCTTCCTCCATTCCCTGCCCTCTACTGCTCTCCTGCTGGCCATAAAAATATATAGAATATAGAACATTATTTTATGATGTACAATAAAAAAATAAAAATCCTGGAACTACAAGACACGTGCCAAACCTCAGCAGCACATGCAGGAATGTCTTTGTTCCAGCTGTTGCTAAGTTGCCCAAGCTCTTCCCAGCACAGTTTGAAGGCTTTTCAGGACAGGAACCTTGTTTTCTTGATTTCTTTCTTTTTTTTCTGGCATGGGGCAGCAGAAGTTGGGGTTATACATTGTGGGTGACACCACCTTTGCTTTGCAGACAGCCAACTCCTGAAGCACTGCCCAGGGCTCCCCAGATCAGGTGAAGAGGTGTGGGGATAGGCTGAGCTGGAAAGAGTGAGCAAGGGTACAGGGCAGAACCTCCTGTTTCTCACCAAAGATGTTGTTTTCTTTATTGCTCCTTAGATCTTGTCTTTTCTCTCATCTTTCCCCAGGCTGAACCTCCCTGTGCCCACCAAGAGCCAGTGGCACGAGCCCCTCTGAGTAACACAGCCCTCAGCTCCTTCTAGGCTTTCACTGATGTGTGGGCCCCAGCACAGCTGCTTTGGGGAACCACCGAGCAGGGAACTGGGTTTGTTTCTTACCATAAATCACCAGGGGATGCTGTCCTGCACCAGCACCCACACCCTGAGGTGCCAGCCCCACGCCCCAAGGTGCCAGCCAGTGGTTCTCATTTCTTTTCCCTCCTGGGCTGGTGAGACATTTTTATAAAACCTGCAAACTAAGCTCCATAAACCTCCCGATTCATTCTGCAGATATTTCCTGCGCTGGGGCTCTCAGCAGCATCTGCTGGTTTGAAGTGCGCTCTTTATTCGTCCTGCGGGCACCATTACTTTCTGCTTTAGCAGTTTTGCCTGCTCTGTAGTCTCTGCCAGGCTCCATCCATGGAAAAGAAAATTGGTGAAAGAATAATAATTATGGTTGTTATAAATATATATTTCATTGCAGTGGCCCTTGGTGCATGTGTTCATCACTGATGAGGAGAGCAGAGGGGAGAGCGGGTGACACTCCACACGGAACTTGCTCCCAACATCAGATGCCGTGTCCTCACCCATCCCATCTCCTCCTCCTCCCCAGGGACCTGCCAGCACAACCCTGTTGCTTCCCCCTCGAGGGTCTTTGGTGGGTCAGAAGGGCCAGAAGCTCTGGACATCTCTGGAGGTGGGTGCCTGGCACTCCTGCCTGCAGGACATGCGTTGGGGCAGACTGGAGCACCCTCAAGCTCATCCATCCATCGGGATGATGGGGGGGGGGGAAAGGAGAGACCAGCAAGTTGGGAATATTGGGGAACAAGTTTTGCAAAGTGGGGCATGAGGGAAAAGGGTTTAGTCACATCGTCTGGACTTGGCCTCATCTTCTCAAGGGATGTCTGCTCCCTTTCAGCTGAGTGGAAACAGAAAGAACTGATAATCTCATCTGTGAATTGTTCATTTCAGCAAACTGCAGCAAATGTCTCCTCTCATCAAGGAATTATCTAAACAGGGATTTTGTGAGTGAGTGTGGAGAACCTTTTCCCTTCTCTGAAAAGGAAATATTTTCCCCTTCTTTCTCCTCATGTCTAGCCCCTGCAGATGGAGGATGCTCCTGGTGAGTGTCCCAGCCCCTCACTGCCATTCAACCTTGTCCGCTTTCATCTCCTGCTGCAGCAAGTCCCAGGTATTTCCTGTAGCCACTTTACATTTCCTTGAGGGTTTCTTCATTTCACCCTCAGTGGGATGGCCTGGAAGCAAGACAGTAGGAGTCCTGCAAACTGGGGTACATGGATGAACTTTGCACTAATCAACATTCCTTGGCTAATTTTTCCACTGGCCTTTCCACGCCAAGCAGCCCTCCCCTCCTTCCAGACCAGACTAGATAATTACATATTGTCTCTCCTGGGTTTGAAAATCAGTGAATGCAATTCATGTGCCAGCAAGTTGAATATCATGGATGTCAGATCTTCCCTGCTCCTACATGGCAGCTCCAGCCAGAGACCATCCATAACACAGCAGCATCACTGGGACAGGTAGAGAGGACCAGCCTGGGGTGGATGCTTTTAGCTCTAGATGGAAATTCCTCTCCCAGGTACTTTCTTTTCCATAATTTCCTTTGCCATAACTCCTCCAGAGGAGGTGGAGCAGGTTGCTGTGGTTTGCCTTTGCAGCAAAACAGAGAAGAGGTGGGAGAAAACCCTCACACACTTGTTTTACCCTGGTCTGCTCCCACCCCACAGGAGCACACAGAGTGCTCTCCACTCCTGCAGGGCCCACGTTGGAGCTGCAGGGAAGTCTGGCACAAAGCGCCCTAGCCCAGCCACTGAGCACCTGCTCTGCCAGCTGCTGAGGGTGAGGAGGGAAAGGATGATACCCAGGGTGAAGCAAAGTGTCTGACAGATGCCAGAGCAAGTTTTCAGACTGGCATTGCCACAGCTGGGATTCAAAGGCTGAGGAGCCTGAGTCCAGCTGGGATCTGCTGCAAAGCACATGACTTCTGGTTCAGCTCCTTGAGGAGCACCCATGGATTTGGGTCCCCAGGAATCAGCAAAACTCTTAAGATGTATTTAAATTCCCATGCTGGAAGGTTGTCCAGAGCTGATGTCATCCTGTCATGCAACACCCATATCTCTTGCACAAGCCCTCAGGCAGCACCTCAGGGAGACAGGAGCTGGCTGCTCCTCCTCTGGCACAGGAGCAAGATCCCCTGGAGCCATCACTGCCCCAGGCTCCCCGTCAGCCACATGATGACACAGACTGTCCCCTTCACCTCTGGCTGCTGCTCTCTCCCCTGTCTGACCCCATCCCAGAGACTTGCACTCAGTCAGCTCATCAGCTTCCTCTGAGCAGGTCCTCTGCTGAGTCACCTCTGAAGCCAGGGCAGATGCTCCTGCAGGATGGCCATGAGTCCTTGAGTAGAAGTAGAACTTCTGTCTCTCCAGCACTACATACTGCAGCCAGGAGGGTAGGAGAAAAAGATGAAAATACATCAACAACTGGAGATTGTACGAATATAGCACTGGGTGCAAAGTTTAGGATTTTTTTCCCTTACTATGCTGGAACATTAGTCGTAACATCTGCTGGGACCTTCCTCCCAGTTTGGGCAGAGGACCCAGACCTTTCCTGTCCCACTGTGGGGTGACAGGATCCTTCCCTCATCCAGGGCTGCTTGGATGCCTGCATCCTGGGGAGGGGAGCCAGCTCTTTGTGAAGCTGGAACATCCTGCTGTGGCCTTCTCCATACCTCACGTGCCAGAAGAGCCTTCCCAAACACCCTGATACCTGTCTCCAAATGTAAACAGACATTTCCATGGAAAACCCTCAGCTCAGCTCAAACAGCAGGTCAGGGATGTTCACTGAAACCCTTTTTCTGACCCCAGAGACAGCCCATCCAACCTGAAGGGTCTCAGTTTCCCTTGTTCATGCACAAGGAAGCTGTTTCTTATGGTAATTTGTGCGTCAATAAAGGTGAAATAAAATTCATCCTGCCCTTTCACAGCTGGCGTCATCACCGTGTCCCTCTGTTTATCACATCACATCCATCGCCCCGGCAACAGCAGCACGTCCCGGGGACGCTGCCTGCAGGTGGGTTGTGCTGGAACAAAGATCCCACTTTCACACAAGCATCTTTGGTGGCACATAGAGGAGGGATGTAGGGAAACAAACACAAGATGGGGGCAAAACAGCTTCTGCCGAGGATGCTCTCGGCAGCAGAAGGTGCTGAGCCCAGGCAGCACCCAGGAGCTGGAGGTTTGGAGGTGTCTGCCCTGGTGGCCCTGCACACATGGACATCCCATGGCCTGGCTCCAGCTCTGGGAAGGAGCCAAACAGAAAATACAGCTCGGAAGTGAGGGAGTTTGGGCACAGTTTGGTGACCTGGTCCTTGTGTGGGTTCATCTCTGCATCCCTCCTCTTTCTGTGCCTCCCCCTGCCCTGTCAAGTGTTGAGCTCGTCCCTTCAAAACCCCAGCCAGGAGTGCATCCTCAGTGGGTGTTATCCCGTTTAACCACATAGTGACTGGACTTCAGAACTCACTGCACAAAGGAGGTCACCGCTCTCTGGCGAGCCCCCCCCGAACCTCCTGCTCAGGGCCCGGCACCGCCCGCACGTCTCTCCTTTCTCCTCCCTCTGCAGAAGAGCCCGGAGCTCTGCGCATCCCAGATTCCGTGCAGGACGCGACAGGTCACGACATGGCAGGATAGGGCAGGGCAGGGCAGGGCAGGACAGGACAGGGCACGAGGAGCCGGTCCTGCTCCCGCGGTCTCCGCCTGCCCCCGCGCGGCAGCCGCCCGCACCCGCGCACCGACGGCAGCGGGACCCGCACCGGGAGCTGCTCCCTGACCCACGCACGGACACAGACCGCGACCCAAGCACACCTGGACTCACTGCTGGATCCACGCTGGGACCCACGCCAGACCCACAGACCCTCGGTGACCGCCCCTGCTGCGGCGTCCCAGGCAGCTCCGGGGGCTGCCCCTCGGTCCCCGGGGTGCACCCCCCTATTCCCACGGTACACGGGAAGCCGAGGGGACCCTCACAGGCAAGGGAAGGGCAGGACCCGTGAGCTCCTGCAGATCCCTTCACACCTTCCAGTTGAAATGGCATTAGCCCTCAGGTGTGCCGGCCATTCCCGTGCCCCGGCCAGCGATCCTGGAGGGCTTCCTGGAGGTGTTGCCGCTGTACGGTGGCAAAACAGGGTGCCTGGCTCAGCAGGGTGGGGGTGAGAACCCGGGCGGGTGCAGACCAGCCAGCTCAGCTCCCTCACGGGGAAAATACCGGGACACATTCTCCAAAAAGCTTGTAGGCAGTGAGAAGACAAGCACTCAGCATGGATGTCTCAAGCAAAAACCACGGCAAAGCAAGATCCTATTACTTTTTAGGACACAGAGCAACAGCCTTATGGATAGAGAGGAGCAGGAGTTGTGGATAGAGAGGAGAAGGAGTTGTCCTACATTTTGCCTTCAGTGCCTCTTGATGTTTTCTCTTGTGGCACAAGAAAGGGAAATGAAAACTGCAATGATTACGAACTGGGTGCTCCCTGCCCAAAACCCGCCCTGGTGGAGAACTTCTCCCATGTTCCCGTCAGGCTGTGGGTGTGCACAGAGCGGGATTTCAGAAGGGCTGGCTCCGGGCTCATGCATGCATTAATGGCTTGGTTGACAGAATGAGAGCCTGCCTATTTGTTTTGCATATGGGATGGAGCAAGAAGGACACAGGGATAGGATGTGAATTTGAAAGGATCTTGAGAAATAAGAGAAATGGGTTTTGGGGAAAAGCGGAGCACAGTTCAAGAGGAGCAGATGTGAAGTTATGCCCTTCAGAATAATCAGGTACAGAGAAACAGGAGGGAGACTGACTGGCCAGGCAGAGTTCTCAGGAACTGCAGTGGACCTCAAGCTGAGCCTGAGTCCACCACACATTGCCTGAGGTGCCTAGACAGCAGTAGCATCTCTGAGACACACGGAAAACAGGCTCTCCTTCACTTTGCCCTGGAGACGGGTCAGGAAGAGCAGTTTGGGCAGAGCAATTTGAGAAAGATGTGGGGAAGATCAGAGAAGAATGGCCAGAAGGATCAGAAGCAAATGCTGAACTGTTGGGGGGGTTTACTCAAAAGAGAAGACTGGACAGGGAACATAATAATCTACAAAGACATAAGTTTTGGGGCTCTTACTAACATGACATCAGTCCAACTCCTCTAACTTCAGCCCTCCACGCCAGTGTAGATGAGGTGGGTCCTACCTGCGTTGAAAACAGGACCCCCTGGAGGCCTCCAGAGCTGCCCCACACTCTGAGAAGCCTGTGAGAAGCAGACCCCCACTGCCACACACCCAGGAAGGACATCAAGGTTGGCCTGGCAACCAAGAGGAGTTTTCAGTGCCAAGGTCCCCAGGGGACCCTTGTGCAAGGCTCTCAGCTGGCACAGCCAGTGAGTGGAGATTAAATAGCCAAGTTGCTTTGCCTCTTATCAAAGGGCTGCTGCTCTCCCCTCCGTGGGCAATGACTCATGCTCTGCTAGAGCACTTTCCCCAGCCTCATCTGGGATGTATTACAGCCTTGGACTCTGCTCTCTTTTCTTACAGATGTGGATTCTCCTGGAATGTCTGCCTCCTCCCCTCCAGTGTCTCTGCTTCTCAGGTGTCCCCCTCCCCAGCCCCCAAGCAGGGCTCCCCTTGGCTTGTGCCCAGCTCCCAGGAACCTCTGATATATCTGTCCCAGAGCCAGCACCGCTCTGCTGCTCACTGCCACCTGGACTGCCAGCACTGCATCCCTTCCCTGGATTTTTGGAGCTCCAAATGGGTGGGAGCAGGCTGGGCCATGCTGCCAGCCCTCCCGGAGGCTGCTCCTGCAGGGAGAAGGGTCATGGCTCTGCCTGGACATGGGTGTTCATCCCATGAAGAGCAGAGCTGGAGTGGGAAAGCAAACACCCTGGTAAGAGCAAGAAGCAGCCAGGAGCCAGCATGGCATGTGAAAAGCCTCAGTTGCCATGGACCTGAAAGGAGAGAGAATTTTTGCCATGGGACATGATGCTCAGGTGCTTCAGGGACCAGCTGTGGTCTCACCTGCAGATGAGCACCCAAACCAAGCCCCCTGCAGTGAGGGCCCACTCCAGTAACTCCTGCTGCTGGCCCAGCTCTGCTGACCTGGGCTCTCCTGCAGGTCTCAGAGCCGTGTCCCTGCCCGGGGACAGTTTGACCTGTGGAGGAGAGGGAGGAAGACCTTGAAATTCCTGGAGGGAGGAACATATTCGATATCCAGGTGGCGAGCACAGCTTCATTGGATCTTCATCAGGAGTTGCCACCTGACGTTTCCGAGGGGGTGATCACACTCCCCTCTGCTCAGTGAGGTTAAATGAAACTGTCTCAGAAGCCGGGACGTCTGTCAGTGCCTGGGACAGCGGTGACTCCAGGCGGCAGCAGAGCTAAATCAGATGCCAAATACTGATTCCTCCGCACGTCCCCAGGGACTGACAGCTACAGTTACTCTTCCCATCTGTCTTCCCGCATGCAGCCCCTGGAGGAGACGTGTGCTCCTTCAGCTAACAGTGAAGACAGCAAAAGGACAAATGCTTTCATTTCCAAGCCTATGGATTTTCTGCTCAGGTGTTTCAGGAGGGCTCTGGGTTAGGGGAAGGTGTTTGCTTCACCCCCGGAGTGGGACGCAGCCACTGCAGCTGTAGCACCAGGGGTTGTGCTGAGCCCCTGCTGTTCTCCTCGGACTGACTCCTCCACCTCCCCTGCCCGGGGTGGCAGCGTTTGTGCTTTGAGATCCTAGGAGGAAAAATGTGCAAAAGATTGCATTTTTTGTTCCTGCTGCTTTTGCACTGCTACCAGGCAAGCTGGGAGGCTGCACACAATGGCCAGAAACTTGGTACATATGATACAAACATGTTCTTTCTAGATAGGATGCAGCTTCATGGGAACGAGCTCGGTACTAATAAACCATCAACTAGCAGCCAAGTTTGTTGTGTTAACTCAAAAGTAATGAGGTCGTTGTGAATCACTGGGAGCCTGGGACGTGGGGGTAGGAACCAGCTTGGAAAAATAATACATTAGGCCAAAACCTAGAGTTGAACCCTCTTTTTTTTCTTCATGGTTGAAACTCTTGAATAGTTTCTATGCCTCACATTTGTTTCCATCTCATGCTTCCAAAAAAACAGGAGGGGAAATCCCAGGTACCACAGAAACTATCTCGGACCAGAGGAGATGCAGGAGCCTGGGGGTATGCTCAGGCAGGTCTGGCCTTGGCATCCCCCAGGCAAAGCTGGAGGGGGGGTCAGGTCCCTGCCCCAGCTCTGCAGGGACCTGTCTGGGGGTGTTGGTGATGCTGTGGTGGACGACCTGAGCTGGACAAGAAGGGCAGGTGGTAAACTCTGCCCTCCTGCCTGGCCTTGACCTAATCTTGGACAGAGGAGAGGGCTAGGCCTACCTTCCCCATCTCCCCAGCCATGCATTTTTACAGCAGCAGATCCCAAAAGCTTTTTGTTCCTCAAAGGGCAATTGGTGGGCAGAGCATGGGGAACATGGGGAAAACACCCCTTTGCAAAAGTTTTCTTTCCTGGGGGCTTTGGGGAAGTAACTCAGTGGTGGAGGGACATCCAAGTCAGGCAAGTTCTCACGGAGAAAGGGAGCTGCAGTGGGAAAAACCCTTCACCCCAGCTTTGCATATTCATTTATTATGATTAACAGGCTAATCCAGTGCCCCTCCTTGTGCTCTGACAACCTCAGTACCCATCTGCACTTTGAATTACCTATTTCCCTGCAAAGTGTGGCTCTTCAGACCACCCACAGTATTGCAAACAACTCCTTCTTGTCCCCTGGCTGTCTCCCAGGGAGCTCCTTCCCTTTGCCCAGCACACTGGGGTGCCAAGCTTGGCAAGGAGCAAACCCTCAGCTCCAAACACTCTTGTGCTTTGGGGGAGCTCATCCCTGAACCCAGAAAGCCCAGCCTCTCTGCTTTTTTGTCTCCACAGAGCTGTGCCCCTGCCACACTCCTCCTCAGCTCCTCTTCTCATGCTCTCTTTCTGGTAGGTTTCCCTCATCTTCCTCATCCATCAAGCCTGGGTGTCTGTTCCTCAGCAGCTGCAGATGTGTGAGAGCATTTCTGTGTGCACAGGCACACCAGGCAAGGTGGCACTTCATCTTCCTCCCATTCTCCCTGCAAAGGAGCTGCCTCTTGCCCTGTATCAAGCTCTTTTGCTCCTGAGGGCAAGGGCCATTCCCTGACCTTCTGCACTAATCCCAGTGGCTCTGCTCCCCATGCCAACATTGCCATGTGTTCTGAGATACCAACAAGCTTGTCCTCCAGCAGACCTGTATCCATGGCCAAAGAGGTCTGAATACAGTTTCCCTCTGGTGATCCCACACACTCGGCCACCCCCCTGTATGTGGCTGTTCCACCAGTGGCAGCCACCAGTGACACAGCAGCACCCACGGGCTGGTTAAAGCTTACAGAAGGTGCTGGAAGGGCATTACCCCACTGCCCACAGGCCTCAGAAACCCCCCATCTTTGCTCCAGAAGTTCTCTCTGGCCACCCTGGAGCAGTGGAGGTTAATCCATCTTCTTGGGGCTGAAAGCTGAACCAGGAGCAGGAATAGGTAAGCCCTTCCAAACTGTGAGATGCAGCAAACACACTGGATCAAGGAATCAGAAATGCCCAGCTCGGACAAGCGATGTTTTATTCAGCTCTCATTTGCAAGTCTTTGCATTTGAGATGATATTGAAATTACTCCAGTTTCCAACAATGGTAAAACCAGGGCTTACACAGACCTGGAGGAAGCTTGTCTGGCTCCCACGGCATTTCTCAGAAGAGCAGAGAACAATTCTGCAAAGAATGAGCTGAAAAGTGACATATTCAGCCTCCTTTGTTCTCCCTTCCATCAGCTGAAGCCTTCCCCTTCTCTAATTCCTGAAAGGCTCTCCGTGTAATTAACTTTGCAGGAACACGGAGCCACACGACCCCGGGAGTTCCTCCCCGAGCTTATAAACCCGCAGGAAGCTGAGACTCTGCTTCAGCCCAGCACCCCCTGACAGCTCCCCCCAGCCTGGCACTGTCCAGCACAGAGCCCTGCCACTGCTCCCTCCTCCCAGGGTCCCCCTTCTCTCCTGGACCTGCCCCCACCGCAGCCACAGGCTGCTGCACCCCCTACCCCCCCCGGCCCCCGAGGGTCATTCATTGCAAGTACAATTTTTATTGGATTTTGTTAAATTAAACATATGATCCCGTGTTATCTGACCCAGCTCTGCAATCTCCCAGGCACAAGCAAGCTCTGCTGCATCAGCTTTTCATTTACATGTTTATTTACTGCCTTTTAGATCACCCGGGTTGCACCGTGCAGCCTCTGATGAATAAATAACCAGTGCCCTTGTAGGCCAGATTGATTAACTGTATTTAATTAATGAGCCCAGCTCCCCCTGAGGATGCTCCCAACCAAAATACTGAAACCAGCCTTTTGTCTGTGACACCACCAGAACCCATTGATTTGCAGCATTATGAAAGAGGAATAATTCAATCTCTTCGGTGATGCCATCCCAAGGCCACCTCCAAGGACAGGAGCAGGCTGGGTCATGGTGGCTCACAGCAGGCTCACTGCCCCTCGCTGCTCCACCAGGCACCTCCTGGCCACTGGCTTTATTCCTGGTGGTGGTGGCTGGCTGGCTGTGCTGGATCCACATGGCTGGAGGGACCAGGTGCTGCCAGCCTGCTCCCTGGTATTGGGGCACACCAGTACTGGGAACAATGGGGAAAGAGCAATTGTCCTCTGAGGGAAAAAACACTCTGCTGCAGTTCAGCAGGTGCTGACTGCTTGGCTCAGGTCAGTAAATAACAGCTCTGGAGAACTGGCAATGCAGGGATAAGGGATAAAAGAGATAAGAGACACGTTGCTGGGAACCAGGGGAGAAAGCTTCCCATCCATCCAAAACTGCTGTGGAGAAGGTGTGGAGGAAAGGCCTCAGGGTGGGCTCACCATCAGAACCGTGCAGGGCAGGGTGTGCTGGGGGGAGCTGCCCAGCTGAGCAAACACAGCAGCATGAAGGCTCCTGGGAAAGGAAACCATGGGGAAGGGGAAGCAGCAGGCAGCCCCACTGCAGGGACTGTGCTGGGGCTGTGGGGTGGCAACAGGGATACCCACTGGTCCAGCATGGAGTTCTCTGCTCCCAGTGTCTGCACCCATGCATGCCATCTCTGCCAAAGGGAAAGCCCAGCCTGGTGCAGGTCAGCACCTCTGCTTGCTGTCTGCCTCTTGAGATCAGAGGACAACCCCTTGCTGGGCAGCATGGAGGGGCAGCAGACGGTCCCCAGACATCAGACCTGGGGACCTGTGCTCTGATGAAATCCCAGGCTGGGGACAAGTGCCACACAGAGCAGGAATTTAGGATGAGGCGACTCCGGTCTCAAGGTCAGGGGAGGTTCAGGAGGTGATGAGACAGCCCCCTGCCCAGCCCCGAGGCTCCAGGGAGGTGGGCAGCAGGCAGTGGGAGTGAGTGGGTGCAGAGAGGGGGTCTGGCCGTGCACTGTCTTGCTGACACAGGTCTGATCTGCAAAAGCTCCCCAGCTGCCTTTCTGAAAACCACCCCTGGATGTGCTGCCCTAATTCTCCATCAGCAAACGCCGTGACAGGCAGATGTGCAGAGCTCCCCTGGGCCACTTCTCACCAGGCAGGTTGCTGAGACATCACGATCCAGGGCTCAAACCCTGCTCTGAGCAGCTCCATGTGCAGACCCACAGCAGCTGGGACCTGGGGACAGGAGCCACCAAGCTGTGGCTCCCATGGGAGGCTGGGAACAGTGACGGGGGACGGTGGGGCTGCAGGGAGCTGGGGACCAGGGGACTGTGCAGGATGCTGCGGGGAGACAGAGCTGTGCTGGGGGCTCCATGACATGAACCCAAGAGGAGACCAGTGGGACTGTTCCTCAGCAAGGTCTAACCTGGAGGTTTGCAGGAGGGGGAAGCTGGAGCAGGACAGAGGGGCTGGGGCAGGGACAGCAGCCCAGAGCCAGCTTGAGTGGCAGGGCCAGCCCCCCCTGTGCTGAGGGGACAGCTGGAGGGGACAGACTGGCCTCTGCCGTGCCATCAGGGTGTCCCAGCACTCTGCCTGCTGCTCCCCAGCCTTGCCTTTCAGAGCCAGATGGCAGGTCCTGCCAGCACCTCACCCTGCAGCAGACCTTGCATCATAGAAAAGATGCCGCATGGATTTATTAATTAGTCTGCTAAATTATTGCTGAAGCTAATTGAGACCCACATGTTCCCCCTGTAGCTCCCTTCCCACCCGCCAGCATCTTGGGCAGGAAAACACAGCATTACCAGGGCTCAGCAGCGTGGGGCTAATTAGCTGCCATGGGATGCTGTGGGATGCCGTGGGATGCTGTGGGATGCCGTGGGATGCTGTGGGATGCCATGGGATGCTGTGGGATGCTGTGGGATGCTGTGGGATGCTGTGGGATGCCATGGGGAGCACCCAGCCCCCAGGGTGCCACCTGCCTGGCTGCCACCACCGTCTGCCAGGCTCAGTGCAGGGACAACCATCAGGTTTTAATTAGTCTCAAACATGATTCCTGTCACAAACACTCTGCTGGGGGTTGTTTGTTTTAATTTGATCAGGGACAGGCAAAGAGAAGGGGAAGAAGGAAGGTAATTAAATTTGACTAAAAATCTTGGAATGCCATGAAAGCTGATGTCCTCATCTGCATAATCTGCCACCACTGAAGCCAGTCTGTCTGAGGGGGGACAGAGGGATGTGCAGGGGAGAGGGGAGGTGGGAAGGGAAAAAACCTCCTGGCTTGTGTTTAGTGAGTGGGGGCTGCAGGTGAAGTGGTGAAACAGCAACACCTGGGTTAAGGGACTAAACACCAACATCTGGCTGTTTTTTCCACTGGATCTTGGGGCTTGCTGGGGGTAAGTGCTTGGGAGGAGGTTGGTGTGGCTGTCTGAGCCCTGGCTGAGGGCTGCATTGTGCCAGGTTCTGCTATGGGCAAGACACCAGGAGAAGTGGCAGCATGACAAGGCTGGGTCCCTGGCCAGCAAGGCAAACACAGCTGGCTGTGACTCCAGGCCCCAGCTTTGGGAATGCTGAGGCTCTCAGAGCTGGGCTTTTGATTCCCAGCATGAGGACAACTGAGCAGCAGGTGGGTGTAAGATCAGGCTGGGCATTTCTTCCCTCAGCCCTCCATTTGTGTGGCCCTAAACAGCTCCTTTTGTCCCTTGGTGTTTCTGTTTCCCTACTTGTGTTTTCCTGTTTAACATGGAGAAAATACTATTCCTAATTTCCCTGCTTGGCTGTCCATAAAGCAATTATCAGATAATTATTTCTGCTCATTGGCAAGTTAGTTCTAATGATGTTTGCTAAACATTTGATTATTATTGCAAACACCACTCTGCTTGTGGAGTCAGGGCTGTGATTGCTGGAGACAGGCTGTGGGAGAAGCTGGTTTCCCAGGCAGGTGTTTTGTTTTATAGAGATTTTGCAGTCAGAGCCAGCATTTGTGATGCTGTTATGTTTTTCTGGTTGTACAGATAAAATATTTAAGGGGATCAACTTACCCTGGGTGACAAGCTGGGGGGTTTGATGGTTAGACAGTAAAATTTCTGAGTGGTTTGGGAAGAAGCACAGAGGGGAAGAGGTAACAGGGGTGATGAGGGAGGAGGGGCAAGGAGGGACATCTCCTGTCTGTCCCTGAGATGTGCATTTGCAGCCAAGCAAAATCCTCTGGCTCTGCAGAGCAGGAATATCTGTCCCTGTCCCACCAAACCCATTGGTAGCAGATGCAGGACACAAGCCAGGGGTCTGCAGGTGCCTGGTGCTGCTGTGGGCTGCTTCTCCAGCTCCTGCACCTCCAGCTGTCACACTTGGCAGGTTTGGACATTTCTCAGAATTGATTGGTTCACCTCCCCCCACACACACACAGAAAACCCTTTTTGAGCCCTGGAGACCAATATGAAGTGCTTGATAAATGCTATTAATGGTCTATCTGGGAGATTTTATGTAATGGGGGCCTTATACTAAAAGCTCCAGGGCATCAGAGGACAGGGATCATCCCTGCACCATGCAGTGATTTCCCCCAGGATTTGCCCATTGCTCTTGGCTACCTGAAGGCACACCAGCTTTTCTGATACTGCTCCCCCTCACTGCAGGAGCTGTGGTGGCACCAAGAGCCCAGGACAAATAGCAGAGGCCATTAGAGTGCAAAAGGCCCAGGAATCTGCTGATAATAACATGAAGAGAAGCTTCATTTCAGGCTCCAGGTGGGCTGTGGAGGAAGGAGAAAAGGTTGGTTAGATGCACGGAGCCACCTGGGTGGCATCTGTGGTTCTTTGGCTGGGAGATAGAGCCTACCCTGCACTCAGTGTTGCCCCTTCCCCACAAACCTGCTGATGATAAAACCTTACGAGGAAGGAAGGAAGGAAGTAAAGAAACACTGCAGCTATGGACTTCAGAAATGCTGGGAAGATCAAAGGGTTACCAGCCCAGGTGCTTGTAGAGCAGAAGAGGCTCCTGCAAGACAAATACTACACATGAAAGGGGACTGAAGAAAGACAGAGAAGGTTAAAGAGGTTGAGCCATTACAGGGGCAGTGGTGGGGCAGGAAAAAAAAAAGGGATGTGAGAAAAATGTAGGAGGCTTTGAGCAGCTGGGGGCAGTCTGAGATGGAGGGGCACCACAACCCTGCTTGGCAGCATGTGCAGGAGCAGAGGGGAAGCTGCAATACCACCCAGAGGCAGCAGCACCCTCTGGAGAGCACCTGAGGAGATAGTGCCTTTTCCAGTGCAGCTGTGGAAGCTGGGCCTCTTCCCCCAGCACAATAAAGCTGCCAGTGCTGGAGATAAAAGACCAGGGTCACCCCAGCAGCATGACAGTTGTTCTGGCAGCACGCTGCCTTTAGGAGGGGATGTGGTGCTGCTCTGGTCTTAAAGGAATGGACTGCATCACTGGCCTCAGCAAAAATGGGATGTCACCAAAATGAATGACACTTGTGAGCACAGTAACATCTGTCATTGCTGTGTCTGCACCTGAGGAGTTCCCTCAGAAAGAGTCCCAGCATTGAGTACGGACCAGCTGAGGGTGCTGAGAGAATGATCCTCTCTTATGCCTTCTGCAAGGGCAGCACAGGAGCTGCAGGGTGTTGTCCTCCTGTTTAAAAAGAATAATATAGGACTAACAACTTGCTGGTTTTCACTAAAAGGAGAGCTGGAGCATCCAGTGAGCACCTTTCCAAAGCTGTTGCTTTCTCTGCTGCCATTTGGCTGAAACATGAAGTGTTTGCAAGTGTTTGTCAGAGCACACCTGGAGTGTTGTGTTCACTTCTGGTCCCTGCTTTACAAAAAGGATGGGACAGGCTGGAAAGGGCCCAGAGACGGGCCACAAGGATGATCAAAGGACTAGAGGACCTGCCATATGAGGAGAGGCTGAGAAACCTGGGTTTGTTCAGCCTTGAGAAAAGAAGGCTTTGGGGAGACCTTATCACCACGTTCCAGTATTTAAAGGGTGGCTACCAAGAGGATGGAGACTCCCTTTTTAGAAGGAGTCACATGGAAAAGACAAGGGGTCATGGGCACAAGTTGCTCCTGGGGAGATTCTGATTGGACACAAGGTAAATTTTTCCCTATGAGGACAGTCAAACATTGGAATAGCCTCCCAAGGGAAGTGGTGGATTCCCCCACACCGGACAGTTTTAAGTCTCAGCTTGACAGGGCGCTGAGCCACCTCATATCAACTACAGTATTAGTATTACAAGTTGGCCTAGATGATTTTTGAGGTCCCTTCCAGCCTGGCATTCTATGATTCAATGTGGCTGGAGAAAAATGGGCAGAGACCTGTCAGTTCTATGGATGTGCCTTGGGAGCTCCCACAGAAAGAGTCCCAGCAACAACTCTGGGATTATGTCTGCTGTATTTATGTCTAAAATCCAATCTGTGAACAAGGTGTTGTGATCAAACTTCTTGTCTGCTGTAAGATTGGCAATTTCATATGATTTCAGCATGATGACTTGAAAACAAAGGCCTTGATGGCCCAAATATTTTCCTGTGATTTATTCTGCAGTGGTCTGCAGAGGTACAAAGCATGCAGGTTTGCAGAACATGAAGGAAACTGCCAAGTGCTACAGTTTAAACAGCTTTGGAAATTAGTTCCACTTCTTCCCAACCATTGCATTGCCCAGAGCAGTTACAGGCTGCTCCACCTCTGCCCTGGCTGGTCACTGGTGAAACTGGTTCTGTTCTTCTCTGAGTTTAAACTATAAATGAGTGGGGTCATTATTTCACTTCAACATTTATAGCTTTGTTGCCTGCAACCATATTTCTGCCTGGCTCTGGGAAGCACGAGTGCTGGTCCTTCCTGGCCGGATGACGATGTTGGTAGGAGCTCACGGGGGACCAGGGGTCAGAGCTGTTTTACAATGCAAATGCTAACTCAAATAAAGCTAATGTTTCTCTTTAGCTTCAGCCATGCATTTCCCTTTATGATTTCTTTTGGGCATCCAGCTTATTACAAAGGTGCTGTTCTCTGCTTACCAATTCCCCCTTGGCAGCTCTCCTGCTAGGGCAGCATTGAGCTTCCATTGGGATTGCCCCATGGAAGAGGCAGTCTCAGTGCCAGCAGAGACTGAATTTCACCAGGGGCTGGAATTTCGGTATGAAGTCCTCGACCTGGCTGCCACCCTGCCTGGCAGGTCTGAGCAGAGCAGTCCTGCAAGCCCTGCAGCATCCCCTCCTGTGCACACACAGAGCTGCTGCTTGGCCCAGGGATGCTGTGGCAGGTCACACTACAATGAGAACAGGGTGGAAGAGGTGTACAGGACCCCACACCAGCATTTACCCTGTTTCACTGAGCAGCAGCCTTTGTACAGCAAGGAAAAGTTCTTGGGTGCTCTTCTGTAGTGCCAACAGCTACATTTTCAGTTGGTGTTGAGTGTTTTCAACCTGAAATGGCTTTGCAGCCCACAGAATGCAAGGAGCAGCAGTGGAGCACGGCCACAGCAGGAGCAAGCACAGCAACCACAGAGGGGAGAAGTGCTCAGCTGGATGGTGGAGGAGAAGAAGCAGGCAGAGCTGCCCAGCTGACACCCCAACCAGCCTTTCTGTGCCACTGGGGTTGGAGTTTTACTAAAGAACATGAGTCAGCCAAACCCTGAGTACAGATCTCGTGAAGCAGTAGAGCACTAATACACCCTAGCTCCTAAGAAAGACTTGGTCTCCCACTACTTCCTCTTCCCAGGTCCTTCCTCTCCGTGCAAGGATCTGTCTGACCTCACTTACCTCCAGGTTTTGGGCAGATTTGTGCAACCTTTTTCCAACATGCTAAAAAGTGATAATGGGCAGGAGAAATTAAGAGCAACGTGAAACTCTGCAGGGACTCACATGTGGAAGGCAAATGACTTTGTGCTGCACCCCCAGCAATGCTGGGCTGTGGCTCTGCTGCAGGGGAAGGGTGGTGGGAGCCATGGTGTGGCCTGGGGCACATTCATTCCATCTGGGTTAATTTATCTGCAAATGCCACATGGTGTAGGAACGGCCCTGGTAGTGATTGTTAATGAGGTATTTCTGTCCTGTACCTGTTCTGGTTTGGTTTGGTGGGTTTTTTGGTAGTGGGGGAAGGGCCCCAGAGGTGGCTCCTGTAAGAAGCTGAGAAGCTGCCCCTGCTCCAAACCAGCCAAGGAGCCACTGGAGGGACAACAGATGAACCTCTGCCATTAGCATATTAAAGAACAGCTGTAACACCTGAGCAGAGAAGGAGAAGGAGAAGAGCTGTGCTGGGGAAGGAGAGCGGTGCTGATGGTTGGTGAGGAAGAAGAGGAAGAAGGTGCCCGAGCAGCAGTTTCCCTGCAGCCCATGGGGAGATGGCAGCTGTGCCCCTGCACTCATGGAGGAACATGGTGGAACATTCCCTGAAGGTGCCAGGAGGGGGGAACTTGGCCAGTGGGCTTGGGTTTTGTGGCCAGTGGGCTGGGCTGGTGCAGCTGTGGAAGCCCCCGGGCAGGGGAGGTGCCTGTTCCCGACCAGCCCGTGACTCTGCGGGCAGCGCTGGAGCAGCTCCGGGGCTGGTGGGAAGGGCTGATGGAGCAGAGGTTGGTGGAGGACTCTGCCATGGGAGGGACCCGTGGGGAAGCAGGGCAGGACTGTCAGGAATCCTGCTTCCTGAGGGGGAAGGAGCAGCAGGAACCACCAGCCTGTGAACTGACTCTAAACCCCATCCCCTGTGCCTGGGGGGAAGGAGGGAGAGAAACCGGGAGCAAAGGGATTTGGGAGGGGTGGGGTAACGTGTGTGAGCCCTGCTCTGGGGGTGTCTGTATTAAATTATTTATTTTTTTCCCCCCAAGTTGAGTCTGTTCTGCCCATGACCTTAATCAGTGAAGAACAGCCACGGGGCTGCTTCTCTGTTGTTGTGTTGGGCCAAAACCACCACAGCAAGGAAAACGCTTCTGATGTGGAAAGTGGCTTCCCAGGGCAAAACGCAGCCCCAGCTGGCAGTGAGCTGTGGTGAGGTCTGGGCTCTGCTCTACCAGCTGACAAGGATCAGGGCCAGACCTCTGGCTCTGTGGCAGTGCAGCTCTGGAGAGGAAAGCCCCTGGAGCTGCGTGTGCAGGAGCAAGACCCAGCCACACGGAGTTCAACTCTGCTGGTCGCAGCGGGGCTCTCCTTTCTGAAGCGCAGCCCTGCCTGTCTCCTTTGGAGCCTTTGGGGCATTCCTCACAGCCCTCCAGTTCTGGGATCAAGCCAGTGCTCTCCACAACTCCAGCTTCAGCTCCTGGGTAGACTTGAGAATGGTTTGCTGGGGCTGGAGACCTCTGCAGTGTTGCTGTCATAGTGTCCTCCCTCAACCTTTTCTTCTCTGGCCTTCAGTGTCCCCACCTGCAAAGCTGACAGAACTGCTGCTTACCCAGCCAGGGGCACAGGAGGTTTAACTGAGCCCCCTTTAGTCCCAGCAGTGTTGGCAAGGAAGGGAAGGGACAGCTTTGCACCTCTGTGCATGGACCTGCCACTCCACTCCCTTCTTTCACCTGTGCCTTCAGAGATTGTAAGGCAGAAAATGATAAAAGAAAAAAAAAATGCTCCACAAAACCCACTCTCTGCTCCTGTTGATGTAGTTTACTTTCATGGCAGGTTTTCCAAAGCAGTGTAGCCCCCAGGCTGGGGCACAGGGACTACAGCAACTGCTGTGGTAGCTGGGGAGGGTGGGCAAAGCCTGAGGTGCCACCTGGAGGACACACCCTGTGCAGGAGGGACCATCCAGGGCACTGTGGCTGTTTAGAGCAGGAATGATTCACAGGGGGATCAGGAGCTGCAGTTTGCAGCCTTTCATCACAGAGCAGGGCGTGATGCTCTCCCTGCTGCCTTGTTCCCAGGGGATCTGATGCTGCCTCTGATGCTCCTGCTGCAGTTTCACATGAAATCAGTAATTTCCACCTATCTGGGTGGAAAAGTTGTTTCTGGGAGCTGTTAACTGGTCCCTACCAGGGAAGCAGACAAGGCAATGTGTGGGTGTGGATGGATTTTCCAGGGGCAGCAAGAGCATGTCCAAATGTGTGTGGTGTTAATTACTCTTGTTTTCCTATAGTTCAGCAGGGAGAGGTTTCTCCTGCCCATTTGCTTAGCACTTGGCAGGCTCAAACCCATGACCTTCCCCCTTGTCTTCTTCTGCCAACTAAGAAATGAATTTTTTGGAGGAAGGTGTTTTCAAGTTCACTACCTCCAACTCATCTTAGCTATTAATATGGCTGATAATGGGACTGAACTTTGCTCAGGTTCCTTTTTTACCTTGCAAAACACCACTTAAAGTTGTCATTTGTCCAATTTGTCCTCTTCTCCATCTCCCTTCTGCCTCAAGGGCTGGCTCCAGGAACAGAAGGGGAATGCAAAGACCTGTCAAGGTGCTGCCTGCTGGGAGGTGCATCTGTGGTTTTAGGTGGGCTGATCCCCTGGGAGCCCTGATGGGACCATTCACTGCCCTGCAGGATGTGTGGTCAGCCTGGTTCCACGCTGGGTACAGGGAGCCCAGAGGAGCTGTGCCCATCCAGGGCAGAGCTGGCAGGGGGTGCTGCACAGGTTTGCTGCATCTTCTCTTATTTATAAATGAACATGTTTACCAAAAAAGTTCTGTCACCCCAGGGTCAGGCAGTAAAGACACCTGAATTTCCTTCTTGTCCTTGAACCAGGACCCTCATGCCTGTTGCTGTGACTGCTGCACTGGGCAGGTGGCACATGCTCTGCCTGGAGAACTGCAGAGAGGATTTAATGAGGACACATGCACGATTCCAGCCTCTTGCCTGGCCCCAGACATGGTCCTGGTTTGACTAATCCTTCATGTCTCACCAGCACTGCCCTATTCCTGCAGGGTTTTTGGTCTGTCTAGAGCCAGTTGTTCAGCAGGGCTGTGGGCACGGGCTGCTGCTGAGAGGGTCCCTCCTCTGAAAAAGGCAGAGGGAGAAGCTGGGCAGCACCAGAGCTGAACCCCACAAACTAGGACAGTTGCTAAGGCTGCTCCAAGTTTAGCTCAGAAGATTTGGAGCTTGGCATGGAACGTGCAGCACAGGCACAAGGCTGCTCGCTCTGGTGAGCCCAGGTTGCAATGGGAGGAGAAACCTGCCTGTCCTTTTGGCAGGAGAGTGAGGAGGGGCAGGTGGGTAGGAAGAGGCTGCTGACTTAGGGGAAGGTGGATCAGTTTCACATCTACCTCAGCCTGCTCCTCGGGAGCTGATTTCTCAAGTTGATGAGCACGTATTTCTCTATTATACAACTGAATCGCGGCTGTTCTGCTTCAGCTCAGCGTCCTGCCTCCCAGGCTGGGAGCAAGGCAGCAGGCTGGGACTGCTGGTGGATGGGTGAAAAAGCCCAGTAATGGCCCTGGGCTAATAATTCCATCCAAGTGATCGAGTCCTGCTGGCCTTGCCTGGCTGGGAGCAGAGCTGGGTGTGCGAGGTGTCACACATCAGCTGCCATCAACCCACCCCATGCCCACAGGAGGACGTGCAGCTGCTGGCCTCAGACACAGGCAGTCTCACCTCAAATGGAGGAGAAAAAAGCACCAGAGAAGTCAGGCTCGAGTGAGAACTGAGGCATCATTCCAGTGGGAAACAAAGTAAAAGGGAAAAGCTGGCTTGGTTTGCTCAGAAGTGACATTTTCCAGGGAGAGGGGGAGGGGAAGGGGCTGCCCGATGGATGACTGCAGAGCTCTGCAGAGAGGTTAGACTTCAAAATCCTGGGTTATGAATCCACACCCCACAACTGCACGAGTCCTCTCCAAGCCCCTCGGGGCTCCATATCATGATGTATTGCTGGGCTTCACAGCCCAGAGATTGACTGCATGTGGGGAGTGTCCAAGACCCCAACGCCATCGGGGTGGGTGGTGGGAGGCCTGTCCCCAAGAGTTGGATGGAGAGCGCTGCCAAAAAGAGTCAGATGAAATGTTTTGGCCCATCGATGACCTCCATGCTAAGAAATGCAAGCTTGGTGTAAAGATGCTGACAGCCTGCAGGAGCACGGGGAGAGAAAGCTGAAAGGCTCTGAGAGTGCAAAGCGCTGGTCAAGGGCTGGAGCAAAGAGTGGGCCCTGGAGATGTACTGGAGAGCTACAAGAACTGCAGCTTGGATGAAGAGCAGTGAAATGTGGGGTCTATCTAAGAGATGACGGGTGCCCCCAGGTTTCCTGAGGGGAGCAGGCTCTGCTGTTGGGTTGGAAGCAACACAGGATACGAAGAGGGATGCCTTTTTGCACCAGGTGCAAAGCCAGAAGGCACTTCACAGAATCACAGAATGTCAGGGGTTGGAAGGGGCCTCCAAAGGTCATCAAGTCCAATCCCCCAGGTAGAGCAGGACCACCACAGAGTCTAGGGCAGGTCACTCAGAAAGGCATCCAGACAAGTCTAGAAAGTTTCCAGAGGAGACTCCACAGCCTCTCTGGGCAGCCTGTCCCAGGGCTCTGTCACCCTCACAGGAAAGAAGTTCTTCCTCATGTTGAGGTGGAACTTCCTGGGCTCCAGTTTGAATCCATTGCCCCTTGTCTTGCCACAGGGCACAAGTGAAAAGAGATTGGCCCCTCCTTCTTGACACCCACCCTTCAGATATTTATATACATTACAAAGATCCCTTCTTAGTCTTCTCTTCTCTAGATTAAACAGCCCCAGGTCTCTCAGCCTTTCCTTGTAGAACAGGTGTTCCAGTCCCTTCATCATCCTTCTGGGACCCTTTTTCCTTCAACGTGCAGGAAAGGGGTGTCAGTACCAATGACAAGCAGGAATAGGGACAGAAACAGCTGTTGGCTCGTTTTAGAAGCATCAACAAGAATTTGGATTAATTATTTGATAATGTGCAAATAAAAGGGGGATACATGTGTCATTTAATCCCACACACTGATGTCTCCAGGCTGAGGGGAGGTGGGACAGCAGGTCCTGTGACCTGAGTCAAGATTTTGTTTTCCAGCAGCAGGAGAGGGGCTAATTTTTTACAGATTTTTCTGGACCAGTATTGAGGCTTTGGAAGTGCTGGGGAAAGGAGACCCCAAGGAGAGATGCAGACAGGCTGGGAGACGGGATGGAGAGCAAAGGCAGGGTTGGGGTTTGTTCCAGGGCCTCCTCTCCTCCCTCCCACTTTGCAGCTGTGAAATGCCAGTTCTTCTCCTTCCTCCTCAGGAATCTGGTGAACTTGGCCCAGGAGCTGGGGCAGGGCTGCCCCCCCATGCCCCACAGCCTGCAAAGGGGGTGGCTGTGCCACCATTGGTCCCTGGACGCTTTGGAGCCACCAATGGCACAGAACAGCTGCCTGGTGACAGTGGAGGGACCTGTGCCCAGGGGGGCTGCTCAGAACCCCCTTATCTTCCTCTCTGCTCACCCCCCTGAAGTACTGAGGAGGGGGCTGGAGGGGCCCCAGGCAGCCTGGGGATGGGGGTAGGGGGACCACAACATCAGCAGGGAGAATGAGGCAGAGGTAGGCACCAGCCCCCCTGGTCTGAGTACTGGATGAAGGCTCAGGGGTGGGGTCTGCCCTGTCCCCTCACCAGGACTGGTGACTGGGGCAAGGATGGGACAGGGACCCCCAAGAATGCCACAACTCGGTCACATCCATCAGGCCACAGGACACGGGTGGATGCAGGTGCTGGCAGCAGAGGGCCCTCTTGAAGGGGAAGTGTCCTTCACCCTCCTCCTCCTCCTCCTTCTCCTCCTCCTCCTTCTTCTCCTCCTTCTCCTCCTCCTGCTCCTGCTCCTCCCCGGGCTGGCCCTGGAGCCCCTGGGGTGTGCACACCAGGGTGTCCTTGGGCAGGAGGGACAGCACAGCCCCCCACTGCCCCCGGGCTGGGGGGCACAGGTGAAGGCCTGGATCCATTCTCATCTCCTCCCCTTGTCCTGCACACCCCCTGGCTGGATGTTGTGCCCGCTGAGGTGCTGCAGATCTCCTGACCGCGGCCGATGGAGACACAGAGTGTGCGGCTTCTCGGGGACCGGTGACTACCTGTAGCATCCCCAGCCTGTGTGCTCCTGGGAGACGTTAGAGAGGACCCAGCAGCTTCTCCCCCTTCCCTTTCCCTCCTGCCTGCAGCCCAGGAGGGCTCGGAGCCCCGTGGGGCCGGGGCTGCCCCGCCAACATGCGGCTGCTCCTCCTCCTTCTGCCACCGCTTTTCTGTGCTGCTACAAGTAAGTGGCTGATTTTGTGTGTCAGGGCATCCCAGGTGGGGAGGAGACCTCCATGGCATATGGAGTGGTTTGTGTTGGGATTTTGATACAGATCCTGGCACCTGGCATGGGGATGCTTGAAAGAGCTGTGCGAGGAGCTTGTGTGCCTGGTGACGCTGCTCTCAGCACCGCTTGCTCTTCACTCTTCTGGGCATCAGCATTGCCTGTCAGCCCAGAATTGGCTGCAAACTGGGATTCTGCCTCCAGTTAAGAGCGGAGTGAGCAAGCAAGGAAGCAGAGAGGGGGGAAAAGCCAGCTGCCACACCGATGGTATGGTCTGAAAGGGAGAGAGCTGTGGACAGAAACGGGATTGAGAATGGACAATACTTGCAGGAAGGTCAGAAGGGGGATGGTGGGAAGACAGGAGCTCAATTCTGTTTTGCTCTGGTTTGCTGTGGTTTACCTTCGTGGCTGGCAATGCAAACTGTCCCCTCCTGGCTGTGGGAGAGAGGGGGGCTGAAGCTTTCTCTCCAACCAAACCACTAATTCTTTGTGTCTGCTTTAGAACTGCTTGTTTCAGGTGCAGCTCAGCCCTCCTTGGTACAGGAACTGTGAAGGGATAGTGTGGGAAGGGGCCTGCAGTGCTGGGTGGGACACAGGGGGGACACACCATGGTGAGGAAGACCTGGGCTCTGGGACTTCCCTGGCAGAACTTAGATGGATTCTTTGCAGGCAGAGGCAGTGCAGACCCAAGGGGTGTGTCATTCAGCCTCTCAGTTTCTAGAGGATTTGGTCAGGGCTGTTTTCTTGGCGGTGTGTGGGCCTTGTGAAAAGTCACGGCAGATGCTGAGCTTAATCCCAGCTCCATTTGGCTGCCTCCTCTGGCTGTGCTTCCTTCTGTGCCCCGCAGAGCCAGGCAGGAGGGTCCCTGTGGTGACACTGCCCGTGCCCACCCCATCCTGCCACTGCCAGAGAAGGTCCCTTTATCTTATAGGCAGCATCAACCCAAATCAGTGCTTTCCCTTGCCTCAAGCACACACTTTTCCTCTTTTCTTTTTTAAATTTTTATTTATATTTTTTATATTCCACCTTCTCCTTCCCTGTCTCTGGCTGTTCTCTGGTCTCTGCCCTGCACAGTCACTGGTCTCTGCTGCCCTAGGGGGGGTTAATGCAGAATGCAGTCCAATGGGAGGGACTGGAAAGCAGCACTTTGGAGGGAAATCTGGGGCTTGAGCATCATTCCTGAACAAAAATAGGAGCTATCTGTGTTTGTATGTATAAGAAAATATATGTATAAACTCTGCTCTCATAGTATTTACATAGTTCTGTGTGCAGATACTTTCTCTGCAATTGGGACCTGGAGACTCTAGGAAGGTTCCTGTTGCCTTCCTGAGACACTCCCTGGACAACTAGAAATGGGACTGAGACAGGAAAAAATCTCTCTGGAGGAACTTGATCTCAGGGCTGGGGTCAGACCTGTTTCCATTTGCAGGACTTGCAGAGGGACAGGAACATGCAGGGCTGAGAGCAGAAGCCAGGGCTCCTGCACCATCCCAGCCCTTCCAGATTCCTGTTTTCTTACTCTATCATCGCCCAGTGATGGAGGTTGGCTGGTCCCCTGCAAGTGCTCATGGAGGTCCTGAGCAAGCTCCAGCTCTGCTGCTGCAGCAGGAGCCCTCCTGGCACTGCACCCATAGCTGTGGCCAGGACCCTGCAGATCCCACTCTGAGCACCCACAGGACCTCTCATGTTGAGGAGCAGCTTCCCACAGGTTCTCCACACTGGTGCACAGCACAGATATCAGCTGTTCTGACACAAACATAACTTTATTTAGTTTTTTGCACGTGATTTTTTTTATTTGGTGTGATCTGCCAGCATGAGGTGTTTTTAATAACTATTTAATAAATATGCCTCAGGGAGGTGGTGGAGTCACCACCCCCGGATGTGTTGCAGGGTTGTTTGGATGTGGTGTTGGTGGATGTGGTTTAGGGGAGAAGTTTGTAGAGTAGGGATGATGGTTGGACTTGGTGATCCCAAGGGGCTTCTCCAACCTGAATAGTTCTATGATTTGTGATTCTGTGATATAACCCTTTCATGGAAACATTAACTCTCAACAGTTAGACATTAACTATTACACTTGGCTCCAATGTTTGTTGTTTCCCCTGCCTAGGAGAAACTGGTGCTAAGGGAAATCCAAAGGAGCAGCCACACAGGATGAGTTTGTCCATCTTGCCACACACAAATTTTGTGCATGCCCTCTATGAGAGGGCAGCATTGGCTGCTCCATCCCAGGCACTGCCCCCTCTTTGCTTGCTCTCCCTGTGGTATTTGCCTACACCCTGTCCCAAAGCTGGTGGCATCCAGAGAGCACCAGCCCTCACCACTCCCCTCCCAGCTTTGAGGGGACCAAAATCTGTTCTTTACAAGTAAGCCCCTGCTGTACCTAGAGACTGACCCACCATCAGGCAGGAGATCTCAAGGCCATGTCTATCCTCTTGGAGAGGTTTTGGTTTCACAAAGCAGAACCAAGTCCCTGGAGCTGGGCACAGAGCAGGATGTAGCCCCAGGAACTCGGTGCCCCGAAGGGATGGGGCAGCATCTGCAAGGGGCCTGGGGGCTTCCCAGGTGCTGAGCATCTCCTCTTCCTTGGACAGAGCCTCCCCTGATCCTCTCCCAGCGGGATGAGTGTCCCTTGGGGCAGTTTCCCTGTGGCAACCTCTCCTCCTGCCTGCCCCAGGCCCTGCACTGCAACGGGGAGGATGACTGCGGCAACGGGGCTGACGAGGAGAACTGTGGTAAGCAGCAACCCCTGGGAGGGGGGGATGTCCTCAGTGGGATACCCCCCAGGCCTGGGAACACCAGGATCTGGGACCATGAGTGCAATTAGAGCAGAGATTGCTCTTCCCCTGGGAAGTGTGAAGAATCCTGGATCTGTTTGGTTATCCAGCCACTTCCTCAGCTCTTGGCGTGCTGCCCTGTCACACTGAGCTATTCCCTCAGGGGTTGTCCCAGCCTGGAGTGCTGGAAAACTCTCATTGCTACAAGGCTGGGCCATGGTGGGCAGGCAGGGGAGTAGAGAGGCTCTGCACTTCCCATCAGGACACTCAGGGTCAGCAAACTCAAAGACACAAACTGAGTTCCTGGTTTTGCACAGTACATAGGGCCTCAGCAGGGCTCTTTGCTCAGGGATGCTGAGCCCGAGAGTGGGAACCAGTTGGAGGCTGGACAGATTCCCCCTCTGGGAGCTGGGTAGCTGAGTGGATCTGGCTCAGTGTATCCTTAAAGTGGGCTAGGTGGGATGCTAGGAATGAAAGTGGTTTTTAGAAGGGCAAATAGTGACAGGACAAGGGTTAATGGCTGTAAACTGGAAGAGAGTGGATTTAGATTAGATATTAGGAAGAAATTCTTCCCTGTGAGGGTGGTGAGAGCCTGGCCCAGGCTGCCCAGGGAAGCTGTGGCTGCCCCATCCCTGGCAGTGTTGAAGGGCAGGTTGGATGGGGCTTGGAGCAGCCTGGGCTGGTGGGAGGTGTCCCTGGCATGCAGGGGGGTTGGAACAAGGTGATCTTCCAACCCAAACTGGTCTGTCACTCTGTGATTCTATGAAAAGCAGGAAATGTGTGTCGTGGCAGTGCCTGGAGGGACACCATGGGGCTGGAGGAACGTTCGTTCTGTCCCAGTGCATCTGTGGGGCTTGGGCCAGACTTCCAGCTCCGTGTGACCCAGCCATCCCCACCGAGGCTGCCAGGGCCTTGCTCAGCACCCCTGTCCGTGCACAGGCTCTAATCCTGTCCCCCCTCTCTGCCTGCAGTGGATGACAGCGGCTGGCTGCAGATCCTGGGGGACATGCTGGCAGTGAGGAGCAGCCAGCTGCCCCTGGAAGATGAGGGTGATGTCTGTGGTAAGTTGCCCTCCCCAGGGATGGCCATCCTGCCCCAGCAGTGGGTCCTGCCTGTCCCCCCTCACCCCCTCTCCCCTCTGCCTGCCCACAGGGCTGGAGCTGTTCCCGGCGCGGTGCCGCTGCCGGGGCAGGGCTGTGGATTGCACACAGCAGGACCTGCCCTCTGTCCCCTCGGTCTCCTCCAACGTCACCAGGATGTGAGTAGTGGTGGGTGCAGGCACCGTCTCCCCCGGGAGAGGCACAAGCAGGGTTCAAGCTGCCACCTGGCAGGAAAACAAGCTTAGAGGGAATGAAACAAAATCCCTGGCTTTTCCTTGTTGCCCCTGGATGTAAAGAAGCAAAAGAGCCTCCCCCAGGCACACAGAGCCAGGGGTTGTCAGTAAGGCTGAGGGCTGGGCTGCCTTTGCACCCAGGAGACAAGGGCTGGGAAGGGAGGAGAGTGGGGGACAACTCCTCTGCAGCAGATAATGCCTGCAGAGCAGAAGGGCAATTAGCAAGGTAGTGCTGATGAACAGCAGCTGCCCTTCATCTTAGGGTATTGCAAAAGGAGGGTCTGGTCTTTGCTGTTCTCCTTTGCTAAAGGTCTCTGCTGTGGCCTAGTTTGATTTTTTTTCCTTGTGTTTTCTTTGTAGGGACCTAAAAAAAAATAAAATCCGTTCTCTGCTGGACAACCAATTTGCCAGGTACAGGAGCCTGAGGAAGCTGTGAGTATCACCTTGCTGTCTGCTGCCTGCTGGCTGGCTTGTAGGGCAGGGAACAGCAGCAGTGGTGGGGCCATGAGCAGAGGAACAAGTGTGTCAGGACAGCTTCACTTGGGACAACACACCCTGATGGGACAGTGTGTTTGTCCAGGCAGCAGGTTTTTCAGTTCCTGCAGCCTGTGGTGCCCACTGAACTCAGCGGGTGCCTGTCACAGGGGCTGTGAGCCCCTGGAAGGGGGGCTCCTGCAGAGGCTGGTGTCCTGCAGACATGGGCGCATCCCAAGCACCCTGACAACCCCTTGGGAAATGTATTTCTTCAGTCTCTTTTCTGTTCTGTTTTGTTTTGGTTTGTTTTTTTAAATAGCTTTTTGCAAAACAACAAGATCCGGTTGATCTCACCAAAAGCCTTTGCTGGACTTTCTCAGCTTAAAATGTTGTGAGTAAAGGGGCCTGTGTTATGGGGAGGGAAGCCCTGAAGGACACAGTCCTTTGGCTCTTCTTAGCCTGGAGGCTCAAGGCAGGTTCTGAGCCCTTCTTGCTCCTGCAAGAGGTGGTACCAAGCATGCTTTAAGCTGGAGTTGTGTGTATTTTGGGTGAACACAGGGCAGAGGCATTTTCCCTCCTACAAACCCCTCTTCCCATCTCCGTGTAACCCAGCCTGAGCTGGGATCTGCCTTTGAGCTGCTCAGGGAGACGGGGCAGTGGGCAGAGAGGGAACAGCAATTTCAGCAGTGGTGCCTGAGGATCCATCTTCTCCTCTGTACTGGTTCCAGGTTCCTCAGCCACAACAGGATCACGCAGCTGAAGCCCTGGGTGTTTGAGGACCTGCATCGCCTCGAGTGGCTGTGAGTTCCTCTGCTGGGCCCAACAGCATCAGGAGATGGGACTGATCCTGACTCCTCCTTGCTTTTACCATAATTTAACTTCTTTGGGGGCGGAAAAAAAATGGGCATGATGGCTTAAGGGTGTCTGTGGTAACATGCTGGTGGTGATGGGTGCAATGTCATAGAATTATACAATCATAGAATGGTTTGGGTTGGAAGGAACCTATAAAATCATCTAGTTCCAACCCCCTGCATGAGCAGGGACACCCTCCACTAGACCAGGTTGCTCCAAGCCCCATCCAACCTGCCCTTCAACACTGCCAGGGATGGGGCAGCCACAACCTCTTTGGGCAACCTGGGCCATTGTCTCACCACCCTCACACTGAATAGTTTCTTCCTGATGTCTAACCTAAATCTCATGTCTTCCAGCTTGAAACCATTACCCCTCATCCTATCACTACACACCCTGGTAAAAAGTCCCTCCCCAGCTTTCCTGGAGCCCCTTCAGGCCCTGGAAGGTGCTCTAAGGTCTCCCTGGAGCCTTCTCTTCTCCAGGCTGAACACCACAACTCTCTCAGCCTGTCTCCAGAGCAGAGCTGCTCCAGCCCTTGGATCATCTTCGTGGCCTCCTCTGGATTTGCTCCAAGAGTTCTATGTCCTTCCTGTGTTGAGGGCTCCAGAACTGGACACAGTTCTCCAGGTGTGGTCTCCTGAGTGTGGAGTAGAGGGGCAGGATCACCTCCCCGGCCCTGCTGGCCACACTTCTTTGATACAGCCCAGGACATGGTTGGTTTCTGGGCTCCAGTGCACATTCCTGGCTCATGGTGAACTTTTCCTCAACCAACAACCCCAGGTTCTTCTCTTGAAGGCTGATCTCAATTCTTTCTCCACCCAACCTGTATTTGTGCCTGGGGTTGCCCCAGTCCGGGTGCAGGACCCTGCACTTTGCCTTGTTGAACTTCATGAGGATGGCATGGGCCCACCTATCCAGCCTGTCAAGGTCCCTCTGGATGGATCCCTTCCCTCTTGGGTGCCAACCACACCACACAGCTTGGTGTCATCAGCAAACTTGCTGAGGGGTCATTGATCCCACTGACCAGGTTGCTGACAAAGATGTTAAACAGCATCAGTCCCAGCACTGAACCCTGAGGAACACCACCCATCACTGGTTTCCATCTGGGCATTGAGCCACTGATCACTACTCTCTGAGTGCAACCATCCAGCCAATTCCTTATCCATCAAGTGGTCCAGCCATCAAATCCATATTCTTCCAATTTTGAGACCAGGATGTCAAGCAGGACAGTGTTGAATACCTTGCACAAGTCGAGGTAGATGATGTCAGTTGCTCTTCCCTTGTCCACTGACCCCATCATAAATCTCTTCACCCCTGTGACCAATGACAGGGCTGGGGGAAATGGCAGAAGCTGCATCAGGGCAGGTTTAGGTTGGATATCAGGAAAAGGTTTTCCACCCAGAGGGTGGTTGAGCACTGGAACCAGCTCCCAGGGCAGTGGTCCCAGCACCAAGCCTGCCTGAGTTCCAGAAGCATTGGGATGATGCTCTCAGGCACATGGTGTGATTCTTGGGGTGCCCTGCACAGGGACAGGAGTTGGTCTCGATGATCCTGATGGGTCCCTTCCAACTCAGCAGATTCTATGATTCTATGATAAAAAGCCACCAAGTCTGTCAGGCCTGGTTTGGTCTTGGTGAAGCCCTGTTTGTTGCCATCAACCACCTCCATGTTTTCCATGTGCCTTAGCAGAGCCTTCAGGAAGATTTGCTCCGTGATCTTACCAGGCACAGAGGTGAGACCGATTGGCCTGCAGTTCCCTGGGTCTTCTTTACTTCCATTTTTTGAAAATGGGGGTTATGTTCCCCCTTCTGCAGTCAGTGGGAACTTCACCAGACTGCCATGACTTTTCAAATACGATGGGAAGTGACATTGCAACTTCATTTGACACTCCCTTGGGAGCCATGGGTGTCCAGCTGGGTCTCTACCACCCTCTTTCCCCACAGCCCTGGGGACCAGGGCACACTTGC
Organism: Apus apus; assembly: GCF_020740795.1. NCBI lineage: Eukaryota > Metazoa > Chordata > Aves > Apodiformes > Apodidae > Apus > Apus apus. The sequence goes on from NC_067293.1 coordinate 19,971,372, forward strand.
CCTCTGCTACAGCTCTTTTTATCAAACTCCTGTTTGAGTTTCCCTCCCATTACTGGGGTCAGGTTTAGCACAGACTGGCCACACTCCTGCCCACAATGGCCAGCTGGTCCCTCCCTTGCTGGGCCAGCATTGTTGGGCACAGCAATGGGCTTCGAGTAGAGGCAGCCTCAGCTCCCAGGCTGGAGCACTGGAGCTTTGTGTATAAAAGGCTTAACATGTGCTGTTAAACACAGAGATTTGCAGCTCCATCACCCTGAAAAATGTACGTCTGAATTAAATGTACAGTTAATATCCTTCCCCTCTGTTTATTCTCAAAGGCTCGCTTTGATTCTGTGTGTGGTTTTACAAACAGAGATTCTAAAGGTTTCACTACAAGAAAAGAAACCATAAAAGCCACTTTACAGGATGGTTGGTTCCTGTTCTGCAGCTTGGGCAGGTCTGCCAGCCCCTAGGCTCCCCTCCCCTGACTGCCCCGGGACCAGCTCCACTGTTCCTTAAATCAAAGAAAGAGAGCAGAGGATGGGCAGCTCACAGAGGGTGGTCTGTGGTGCAAACAGGCCAGAGGACTTTTGAGAAGCCAAACACGGCCCTGAATTCCCTGAACGGTTTCTAATTTATCTCTAGTTCACCGCAGAAGAGAGAAAAATTCCAACAGCCCCTGACTGTGAAGGAATCCAGACTCTGCAGCTGGATTTAACACTGCAGCCAGGGCTGCCTGGGAGAATCCAAAGGGGAGGGAATGGGCTTCCAAGGGGGCAGCCCCCTGCCTGGGGATGGGTATCCATGGAAGCTCACAGGGGAGAATAGACAGAGCCAGCTCCCCCCAGAGCAGCAAGTGGTGGGGGCTTCCCCCTGCCAGGAGCATCCTGCTGCCTTCTCACCCTCTCTGTGTCCCCTCTTCTCACTTCTCCCCTTCTCCTTCCAGGATGCTGGACAACAACAAGATTGCCCAGATCGTCCCCACAGCATTTGCAGGGCTGAACTCCCTGTATTTCCTGTAAGTAGAGCTGGGGGCTCTCCTGAGGGTTTTGGGGAACCCCACTCTGAGGGTGTCTGACCCCTTCTCCAGGCACTTTCTAGCCTTTCCTGGGGCAAACCAGGAATGCTTGTGGCTTGCTCACCCTCCCTGGTGTGCAAGGGATGGCGGTGCAAGGGAGATGTCTGTCCTGCTCCCACTTCCAGGAGCTGGCAGGGGGAACCAGCAGGCTTTGCTGCTGCTGCTCTGTGCCATCTCCTGCTCTCAGGACGTTCTGCTCACAACCAGCATTAATTGCTCTTGCCTGGGACAGGACAGGCAGGTCCTGGGCAGCTGTCCTGCAGTTGGAGTGCTGATGCTTTTCCTTGCACCAGTGACTGCAACCAGGATCCAGTGCTTTCCCAAGCTGCTGCTGGGTGTCTTCACACCAGCTCATCTCAAGCCAAGGTGTTTTTTAAGGTTCAGCCAGTCCAAGGTGGACATACAGGATAACAAATTGACTTTAAGAGCCATGAAAACCATTTTGCGAGACGACTTTAACACCCTCTCTGTAGTTCAGAACACAGATTGGAAACCTTGGCAGCAGCCTGGGGTCACCATCAGGGAAGAAGTTTTGGCTGTTACAGTGGAAAAAAACGTGTGTGAGTGCACAGATGCACACAAGTGCTCACACGCATCTGTCTGTATGTTAAGCTGTGTTCCCTGGAAGGTTTCTTCCTTGTACTATCCCTGCTGGAGATGGAACTGCTTCACTTTGGGTGTAAAAGCCAAAAAGTTGGGTTTGGGGGTGTGTGTGAAACTTGGGTAATGGTCATACCTGGGGCTGGAGGGATTGATAACAGCCAGGCCTGGCAGCCACCATGGGGATGATGGGCTGTGACCCCTGGATTTAGCTTTTATGCCAAACCTGGGTAGCAATCAGTGTCCAGAGACCTATCCCCACTCTGTCCCAGCCATGTGGGAACAGCTAGAGGGACAGGACCCCCTCATGTTCCCACGTTGCAGGCAGCTCTGCTTGGTGATCTGCACTGTTTATCCTTCTGCATTTTTGTTAGGAAATCAAGTAAACTAAAACCATGGTCAGAAAACGAGCAGTGAGGAGCCCTGTTCATGCAGGCATGTGCAAAAGTGCTGGGAAAAACACCAGCAGAAGCTGGGGCTGTAAATCTGCCTTTACTGCCTGTCACTCCAGGGTCACTGGCTGCTGCTCTCATGCACCATTCTCTTGGGGCTGTGCCCGTCACAGCTCACTGGAGAGCATCTCCCACAGCCCCTAAACATGCCCAGTGTTGTTACCTTTATTTCTTTCCCAATGAATGAGGCTCCACACTGCCCTCCAAGGCCTCGTACACCTGGCCTTTGCCTGGGGTGGTGGTGGCTGAACTGGCTCTGTGGTTAGCACGGCTGTGGCTGCTCTGCTGGGAGCTGGTGCAGATGCTGCTCTGGGCTGGGGGCTCCATCCAACCCCAGCTCACCCTGGGCAACCCCACACTGCACGTGTCCTCCTGGGTGAGAGCCAGCAGAAAGCACTCACGGAATCACAGAATATTAGGGGTTGGAAAGGACCTCCAAAGATCATTGAGTCCAACCACCGTGCCAGAGCAGGACAAAAAAACAACAACAACAACAACAACAAAAAAACCACAAAACAAAAACAAAGCAAAAAAACCAACATAACAAAACCAAACAAACAAAAAAAGCCCAAACCAAACAACAACAATAAAAAACAACAACAACCAGAAAAACACACACAAAAAAAACCCCCACAATAACAAAAAACCCAACTAAAACCCAAAAAACCCCAACAAAACCCAACAAAAACCAGGGCAGGTCACTCAGAAAGGCATCCAGACAGGTCTGGAAAGTCTCCAGAGAAGGAGGCTCCACAACCTCTCTGGGCAGCCTGTCCCAGGGCTCTGTCACCCTCACAGGAATGTTCTTCCTCATTTTAAGGTCCATTGCCTGTCATCCTATCACAGGGCCCAGGTGACAAGAGCTTGTCCCTGCTGTCTTGATGCCCTCATGTATTTATAGACATTAATTAGATGTTCTCCTCTCTAGACTGAAAAGCTCCAGGTCTCTCAGCTTTTCCTCGTAAGGCAGGTGTCATTCCATCATCCTTGTAGCCTCATGAAACACCACATGGTCCAGGAGCTGCAGGACCACATCCACGCTCGGGGTTGTGTCCTGGGCAGGGAAATGGTGCCATCACTTCACTTGTCCTGATTGCCTCCTGCCCAGGTACCTGCTGAACAACTCGGTGAGCCGGCTGCCCAACGCCTCACTCTGTGCCCAGATGCCGAAGCTCAGCTGGCTGTAAGTGCCCTGTGGGAGTGGGAAGGGCTCAGGACTTCTGGGTGGGAGGGGGACACACATGCAGGAGGTGAGGAATCATGTTGGGGACCCCCAGGCATGGCAGGGATGGGGGCAAGGGTGGGAAGGTGGCAGCCACACTGGCCTTTCTGCAGGGAGCTGGAGGGGAACAGGATCCGAGCGGTGCCCAGGGCTGTTTTCCAGGAGTGCCAGGAATTCACTGTGCTGTGAGTACCAGAGGGGCCAGCTGTGCCTGCCCCTGCAGACCCCGTCCCACTGCGGGCATGGGGGGAGGGGGTGGCACCCAGTGCTGGGCTGGGTGAGGGGCTGATGTCTCAGTGCTCATGGTTTCAGCTCACCCTTGTGCACGGCACCAACAGTGCTTCAGAGCCATGAGTTGTGCAGGGGCCTGAGCAGGGGCCCCAGAGCCCTTTGCAGGGACTTTGTGCTGGAGGATGGTGGGGGCTGGTGGGTGGGCAGCTGGTGGGTTCATCCCAGCATCCTGTCACCAGCCCAAGGGGCTGCCCAAATTGAGCAAGGACCTTCTCCAGGTGGGAGATAGTGGCGGGACATGGCATGGAAAAAGCTTCCTGTGGGTGTGCAAATAGCAGAGCTCACAGCCAGCCCAAGCTCTTCTGCTGGCATCCAAATCCTCTAAAAATATCCCTGAGGAAGGCCATAAAACCTGTGAGCTGGCTCTCCACATGCCAGACAATGTCTGCTTCCATCCCTCCTGCCAGGAGCCTGCTTCTGCCCCGGTCCCTCCTAGCCCTGGCTCTGAGCTCCCACCCAGGACCTGGCAGAGGCAGTGGCCTCCCAGCGATGATGCCCAGACCTCTCCCAGGCTCCAGTTTTCCTGCATGTGATGGTCATGTATTTTCCAACGAGATACATATGGCCTCTGGAGCCCCAGGAAATAAGGACAGGAGGATTGTGCACTGTGCAGATGTTTTCCATGAGCACAAGGCTACCGGTAGCCCCAGGATGGTTCCACATGAATATCAGGAAGAACTTCTTTCCTGTGAGAGTGACAGAGCCCTGAGACAGGCTGCCCAGAGAGGCTGTGGAGTCTCCTTCTCTGGAGACATTCAAACCCCCCTGGACACGTTCCTGTGTGATGTGCTCTGGGTGATCCTGCTCTGGCAGGGGGGTTGGACTGGATGATCTTTCCAGGTCCCTTCCAACCCCTAAGATCTGTGATTCTGTGATTCTGTGATGGTGACAGGAGAGCAGCAGTGGGATAGGGAGTCAAGCCACCCTGCCAAGGGCTCAGGAATCAGGGGTAGCTGGAGCACAGGGAGTGCCTTGCAGGACCCTGTGCCAATGCTGCCAGATCAGGGTAAGCAAGTAAATCCAGGGCCGAGCAGTAGCTGATATGGGGCTGGGACAGGATGGACAGGAGCTGCACAAAGACTCTGTTCCCTCATCCTGCCTTTCTTGGAGAAGCCCAAATAGGTGTTAAAATCCCAAATGTACACAGGCACATTTTTCCCTCCACCAAGAGCTGTTCACAGCCACCCCTGCCAGTCCTGCTGTCCATCCTTCCCTCCCTCCTTTGGCAGCCCAGCCACTGGCTCTGCTCAGCTCTGTGTTTCCCCAGCTGTTGTGGCAGTGCCATGGAAACCTCCACACAGGCAAGACGAAGGTGTAAACATGCTGTGCTGGTGACACCAGCAGAGGAGATGACTTCATGAGCAGGGGCAGCACAGGAGATGAGGGCTCATGTTGGGACTCCGTGGGATGACCTGGACTCGCCCATCTCCCCAGTCCTGTCCAGCCACACCATGGACCATGTCAGAGCAGGCTGCCCTCCCTGGTGTCTAAGCACAGCAGAGCCCTGCTGCCTGATGAGAGCCTCCACTGAGGAGCCCCATCCCAGATCATGAGTTCTCCCAGCCCCTAATGTCCCACAGGGGTGCTCCAAAATCATTGATGATTCTTGGTGCACCATTCTGGATTTCTACTTCTGAGCACTTTGACCAGCTCTGCTCATCTTCCACACATCTGATAGGCTTTTGTGAGATGGAGCCTTGCACTGAAAGCTGGGCTCTGGCTCCAAGCTCCTCTACACCAGCATTAGGCTGCTGGAGGTGATGGTTGTGGCTCAGTGCATTTGGGAGGGAGGGCTGGGTGCATCCACAGCTGCTCACAGCCCATCCAAAAGTGGGACCATGCTCCCAGAGGGGGTGCAGAGCTGTGCCATACCCACATGCTCTCTCCCTTTCCACTTCCTCCAGGATTCTGCGCAGGAACAAGCTCCAGTGGATCCAGGAGGGGACGTTTTCCAGGCTGAACAGGCTGATGGAGCTGTATGTTTACCCCTTTTGCAGGCAGTGGCTGTGCTGAGGGCAGGGGTCTCTCTGGGATTCCCACTCTGCACCCCCAGGGTGCAAGGCTTGGTGCCCTCAACTGCTTCCCAAACACTTCTCTCCTCCGCACAGCGACCTGTCATCCAACAGCCTGGACCAGCTTCCCTCCTCGCTCTTTACTGGCCTGGCAGAGCTCCAGCAGCTGTGAGTACCAGGGGTGCCCCATCCCCCTGCAAGTGCCAGGGAGCCCTGCAGCACCCCTGGCTGCAGGGGCTGTTCTCTCCCAAGGCCCTGGTGGCCCCAGCATGATGGGCTCCCTGCCCTGCTGCCTGTGTGTCCTCTGCCCCAGGGTTGCCAACTCCTCCCAGTGGAATGGGCTGCGTTGGGAAAAGCCATGGAAAAATACCCCTTTGCCCTTGTTTTTGGCTGCTTTCATAGCTTACAGGTGAGGAAACCACCAAAGGCTTGTCTCTTTTTCAGGAATATTTCCTACAATCCCTTGAAAGAGATCTCCCCTGGCCAGTTTGAGAGCCTGCCTCGGCTGCGGTCCCTGTGAGTCCCACAACATCCCCATGCCCAGCCTGGGACCACTCCCAGCTCCCCTCCTCTGCACTGGTTTCCTTTTGCAGGAGCTTGGAAGGGCTGGAGATTCCCAACATCCACAACCTGACCTTCCAGAAGCTGACCAGCCTCTCACACATGTGAGCTGGGGGGAGCAGGGGGTGTAGGTGACGGAGACAAGGTGGACTCTGTCAGCCAAGGCCTGCACCAGTGCCAGGCTCTGTGCTGAGAGCTGGGGGGAAGCAATGGCATTGGAGACCCCTTGCTTGGCCCCAGGAAGCCCAGAGATGTACGGGTACCCAGGCAGGACAGTGATGGCACCCGGGTGGGAGCAGGGCCATGCAGCCAGCTGGGAGTGCTTCAGAAGGAGAAAATAACCATTAGTTCTCTCCAGATGCACACTTTGAAGTACCTGTAATGACAGACAACTGTATGTCCTCCTTTCCGTAATTGGTCTGTTTGCACTAGAAATATGGTACATTTTCTACCTGACTTGCTAATAAGCAATCATTTTCTCTCCTTTTATCTATAATTAAGCAGAAATGAGCCTCGTGTGGCAGTTTTGTAGTCATTTTCTAATGTAGATCTTTGCTAAGCTTATGCGGGTTGGCTTTAATAAGGCTTGAAAAGATTAATCTGAAATAATATGGAGGGGAAAAAAAATGTGGATCCCTGTTAATGGAACTTGAAGGATTTGAATAAGGGATTGATTTTTCAGAGTTAGTTTGGGAGAATCATGGGTTGGAGGAAAACACGGCTCTGTTTATCAGCTGATGGTGCTGGATAGTGGCAGATTTAAGTGTGGCTGTGGTACATGATCCAAAAAGCCCCGGGGTGCTGCCAGCATTTAGTGAAGGCTCTGGGACGCTGCTTATTTAGTGTCCCCAACCACTGCAGCCCTGTGCCAGCAGGAAGCTCCTTGGCGGCTGGGGGAACCTGAGAGGGGCTGTGCACACCGGGCTGTGCTTGCTCCCGGCCCTGCTCACAGCCAGGAAGGCTCCTTCACCCCTTGGCTTCCCCAACAGCTACTTCAAGAAGTTCCAGTACTGCCGCTACGCCCCCCACGTGCGCAGCTGCAAACCCAACACCGACGGCATCTCCTCCTTTGAGAACCTCCTGGCCAGCATCATCCTGCGCGTCTCCGTCTGGGTCATCGCCTGCCTCACCTGCCTCGGCAACCTCTTCGTCATCTGCATGCGCTCCCTGCTGGCAGCTGAGAACAGCCAGCACGCCATGGCCATCAAGTCCCTGTGCTGTGAGCGGGGAGGCAGCAGGGCAGGGGCTGGCAGGGGGCACAGAGGGACCGGGGAGGGGATGAGCTGCCCAATAGCATCTCCCCAGGGAGATGTTTCATGCCCATCTTCGGGTTTCTGGGCAGCCCTCTGGGCCTGAAGCCCCTCGGCCCTGCCTGAGGGTCTGTGCTCACAGGCACCAGCAGGCAGCTCTTACATGTATATTTATGTATATCTATATATCTATCTATATATCTATCTATATATAGATAGATAAAAAATATGTATAGAGCCCAAGGCTACCCAGTCCTATGGTGGCTTTATGGGCATGCCAAGGGCAATGTTTCCCCACTGCTGCTGCTCTCTCAGGGTGCCTTGCCTCCCCTCAGGTGCAGATGGCCTGATGGGCATCTACCTCTTCATCATCGGAGCCTTCGACCTCAAGTACTCGGGCGAATACAACAAGCATGCCCAGGGCTGGATGGGCAGCCTGCAGTGCCAGCTGGTGGGCAGCCTGGCCATGCTGTCCTCTGAGGTGTCTGTCCTGCTCCTGACCTACATGACCCTGGAGAAATACTTCTCCATTGTGTTCCCGTTCAGCCACCACAGAGCTGGCAAGAAGCAGACCATCTCAGTGCTGGTGGCCATCTGGCTTCTGGGCTTCTCCCTCAGCATTGTCCCCCTGTGGTGTAAGGAGACCTTTGGGAACTACTACGGGAGGAACGGGGTGTGCTTCCCGCTGCAGTCTGACCTGGGCGAGCGGCCCAGTGCCCGCGGATACTCTGCCACCATCTACCTGGGTAAGGTCACCTCAGGACTTGGGGACAATGCGGGGCAGGATGGGCTTTCCTGCTGGGCTTTCCCTCCAGGGTGCCAGGAGGGCTGTACAGAGCACTGCCGTTCCGCTGGGACCCGATAAGGACTGCCAGCTCTGCCCTCCGGCCTGGGCTGGGGAGGGTCCCTGCTCCAGCCTCAGGACGGAGCTGGCCAGGGGGGCTGGGCTGAGGCTGGATTCAGGTCTAACCGGTACCGAGAGGTCTCTGCCCCCTCTAGTGACAGAAGCAGGAGTCGTCCGGCCCAGCTCGGCTCTCTGCACTTTGGCTACGCTCAGAGACAGATTTCTTCCTCTCCAGGCTTGAATCTGGCAGCCTTCATCACCATCCTCTTCGCCTACTCTGGCATGTTCTACTCCATCCACATCACCGCCTCCAAAACAGCAGAGAGAGGCGTCTGCTCCCGGGAAGTCGCCATCGCAAAGCGCTTCTTCTTCATCGTCTTCACTGACGCGCTCTGCTGGATACCCATCTTCCTCCTCAAGCTGCTCTCCCTGCTGCAGGTGGAAATACCAGGTGAACCCCCAAGTCCCAGAGCCCAGCACGGATCCCTGGGTCAGAGACCCCCTCGTGTAGGTGCTGCTGAGGTTGGAGCTCTCTTCCCCAACAGCTGGGCTGTGAGCAGAGATGGTTTTACCTTTGCTGCGTGGGCTGGAGAGGGTGGGTGGGTCACCCCTGAGTGAGGGCAGCCCTCTCAGCTGCCTCACGTCATCTCTGTGTTGGCACAGGCACCATCACCTCCTGGGTGGTCATCTTCATCCTGCCCATCAACAGTGCCCTGAATCCCATCCTCTACACCATCACCACCACCTCCTTCCAGGAGAAGGTGAAGGTTTGCCTGCAGAACAAGCAGCTGGAGCTGCACGAGTCCCGCCCGAGCTTCACTCTGGTGACACTGCAGGCCAGCAGCACCTGACCCCCCCACCACATAAGGACATCCACAGCTGCCAGGCACTACCACCAGCTCCATGAGAAAGCTCACAGCTCAGCTCCAGGATCTTGGAGAACTGCTAAGCATGAAGGTTACCTCATCAGCCAGCCACGATCGTTAGTACTTTATTAATTACATGGATGGGAAGAGCAGCCCCAATCCAAGTCGATCAATCTGTTGCAGTTGCACATGATACAAAAGTCCCTTCAATATAAAACACACATCTTTCAAGTGAGCATCACCTGGCACTGAGCTCTATGAGTTATATATTAATATTCCAACTGTACAAGTATTTATAGATAGAAAAAAAAGAAATATTTTTTTAAAAATTAGGAGAAAAATCACTCCCCCTAATATTAGTTGTATTTTTTTATATATATAAATATATATATAAAAATGCAGAACACAGGCTGGGTTGCTCTTTTTTTCCACCAAAAGAGAGACAGAGAGGATGTGTTACAGTGAAACTGACCCTGGGAACGGCTCCCAAGTGTGGGTCATGTTGCCTTCCAGTTGGAACAATGTCTGGTTACTTGGGTCCCTGCCTGAACAGAGAACCCAGGTCGGCTCCCGGGTGCTGACAGCTCCAGCAGGTGGTTTCTCCGGGGAGGAAAGGGAGGGATGGAAGGGGAACAGACGGTTTTTGGAGGGAATAGTTCTGCACACAGGAGGTCAAGGGCTTGGCCACCAAAAAGGTGACCCCAGGACACCGCCCCCTCCCCGCCATCCCACCAGGTGCACATTGCCCCATCCCAGCTTGTAGCTCTGGGGCTTCAGACATGTCCTGCACACTTCAAACAATGGGTGGTTGGTTTCAAGGGATGGGCTTGGCTCGGAATATCATCCATCCAGCCCCCCACTGACATCTGGTGCAGAAGAGAGGCTTTGAGCTGACGGACAGCAAGGCCCGTGACCAGAGGGCTTTGTCTTCTATGAAATCCAGCACCAAAGGTGCAACAGACTCCTTCTGCCACCCGAGGCACACCCTGCTGTTGGGATGCAGCCCCTTCCTCCCACAACAGCAGCCTCTTCCACCACCACACAGGCTCTGGGGTGCCTCCCTGGCTGTCCCCACCAGGTGACATGCTCCGCTCCCCCCGCCTCACTGCCCACCCCTCACTTCCCGACACCGCGCTGTGACCTACGGACCTGCCCGTCCTCCCCCTCTTAATGATCCTTCTCTCCACAAACCTCAGTCCCTACTCACAGCTTGCACAGGGGACCCAGCTCAACTTGCCCTCCCGAGGGGCATCCCCCCCTCTTTCCCTCTGCTTTCTGACCTCCCTCAGCCCACGGGCTCCTCAGCTTCACCTCTGTGGACAACCTGCTGCCCAGCATGAGGGAGGCATGGCTGAAGCAGCAGCAGAGATGGTGGGAATGGGAATGCCCACCCCAGGGCAGAAGGACACTCATCAGTATGTGCCTGTCCACACACCAGCCTCTGCTCCCCCTCCACATCTGGCACTGGGCTCCCCTCCAAGAGCCCCAGCCCACGTCCACCAGCAGTCCACATCAGACAGGACAGAGCATCTCCCTGGTGCCTCAGATCTTTGTCTCAGGGCCGTTGGAACTCAGGGCTGGGAAAGAGTCTCGGATCCTTGCCAGCTCCATGGCGCAGAGGTGGCCAAAGACCTTGTTGTACCACTCGGGAGACCGGCCCCTGGAGAAGGGAACAGAAGGGTGAGCAGGCAAAGTGGACCCAGGCCCATGCCAAGGAGCAACACATCAGTTGCTGAGGGACAGGCACCCAGCACAGGCAGCTCCACGTGATGGAGTTGCTGAATGAGCACCACGTGGCAGAAAAGGGAACGTGCCTCCCCAACTCCAGATGTGTGGCAAAAAGGGGAATATCTGTGACCCAACCAGCCTGTCCCTGCACCAACCCACCCCTACACCACCCCCCAGCCCAGCTCCCACAGAGCAGAGATCCTTCAGCCTTACAGGAGATCCCATCTTCTTGGCAGAAGCCTTAAGGGACTTGCTTGCTGCACTGGGAGCCACTGGAGGAACTGCCAGCACTGCAACACCGGGCTGGTGGCTCCTTCCCAGTCACCATCTGGCAGCTGAAGCCCACTCCCAGACCATCACTCCTATCCCTCCAGGCAGGCAGAGGGACAAGCAGCTCCTGCGCCCACCTGCTGCCCCACTGCCCTCCTTGGTGGCTGATGCAGCTGCTGATGTGGTGACATCAAGGGCACCTCACCTGAGGTCAGCTCTGCAGATATGGGTCACTTTGGAACGCCCCATGGCGCTGGGCTCGATGAGGTACTGGGACATCAGGACGATGGCTTTGACACCTCCTCCCTCCACCAGCAGCTTGTCGTGCTCCACCGAGATGGAGATGAGCAGGCAGGCTCCCCGTGGCAGGTCTGTGCACCAGCGCCTGTGGGACACAGCTCAGCTCCATCCCTGCAAGCCCACCATGGGCAGCCCCTGCCCACCCCCCAGGGTCTGCATGAGAAGCAGGGAGCTGGGGTAGCCCATACAACCCAGACGGGACCCACCAAACTGAGACCAGACCCTCCCACCCGGGTCCTTCCCAGCCCTCACCGGAGCACCACGCAGTCCCGGCGTGGGTGGGGTGCCATGCTGTCGGTCACGTAGTGATAGACCTCCATGTTCTTCTCCAGGGCCTCCACCACTTTGCTCTGCAGCAGGTCCTCGTCCCAGAGGTGACGCTCCCGGAGCACCCGGTGCAGCACCGTGGCCGGGGGGGCTTCCACCTCTGTGGAGACCTTCCACAAGCGCAGAGGGTGCCCATCTCCAACCTGAGGGGACAAGGGAAGGGTCAGGCAGGTGGTCCTGTGGGACCCCCCAGTGCTAGCCCCCCAAGTGGCTTTACCAGTGGCTCCTACTGCCATGGAGCAGCACATCTGCTTCCTAGTGAGGAGATTGGGGTGGGATGGGGTGGAATGGAATGGGACAGGGTGGAATGGGGTGGGCTGGGGTGGGATGGGATGGAAGTGGAGCTGCTCTGGCTGCTGGACAGTGGCTGGATGCAGACAACCAGCTCCTCTGCTAACACCACCAGGGTGGGCTCTCTGTGGGACTGCCGGGTTCAGAGCAGCCTCCATCCCAGAGCTGCCTACCTTGCAGCCCCTGCTCTGGCCAGGGAAGGGGTTGCTGATCCCTCCTCACTGAAGGGAACAAGCACCAAGGTTGTCAGTGGGTTGGCAGGTGCCCACAGGACCCATGGCACTCAGTGGTCACCCTGTACACATTTCCCCACATGATTACAAGCCCTCCTCCACACAGAAGCATTTACCTTTTTGCAGGAGAGCTCTGTGTTCAGGGGCCCTGGGGTGCTCAGCCACCCCTTGAACTTCTCAGACGACTCTTTGAGCAGGTTCTGGACACTCTGCTCAAAGTAGGAGTGTAAGTCCTTGCTTTCCCCCTGGCACATGAAGTCAGCCAGGGGGTGGGGGTAAGCATCTGCTGCCATATAGGAGCTGCTCAGCTGGAGCAAGATGTCATGGGAGACCTACAAGGCAAGAGGATATCGATCTTCAGAAAGCCAGTGGGATTCTACACGGTCTTTGTGAGTGGTCCTGGGCAGGTAGAAAACCCCAGCTCCTCACCCCACCACAGATAGAGGAAGGATGGACAGAGTCTCCCTGGACATACATCCTGCATCACCATGAGGTGCAGCTGGGCTTCACTCCCAGGGATGACTGACCCCACCGGTGGACGTGTGCCCTTATCTGGTCCCACACTGACTCCACAGGACCAGTACTCCACTGGTGAGGTCACATCTCTCACTGTCAGTGCCCAGGGAGGCCAACGCCAGCCTGGACACACCACAGCCACCCACCTGGAAGAGCTTCTTACAGTCAGTGATCATGTGGGAAAGCCCCTGCGTCGCAGCCATGTTCTCATTGAGGTCCTTCTGGTCAGGCTTCCCCATGGTGCCTCTCTTGTGTATCACCCTGGAGGGAAGCAGGCACTGATGGGACTGGGTAGGTGGGGAGCTCACCTGCCTCTACCCCCCCATTGTCCAGGGGACCCACCCCCTTCACAAAGCAGAGTGATGGGGAGCTGTGCTGAGAGCATGTGGTGTTCCCACCATGCCTGACCCTAGTCTGCTGGCTCCTCCCAGGATGGGCAGGGAGGGGATGACGGGAGGCAGAGGCTGCAGGAAGGCTGGGGATGCCCACCCTTACCTTGGAGAGGTGCTTTCCTTCTTGGACACATTGAGGTGGAAGATGGAGGGGGCCAGGCACACGGCCAGGTTCCCGGCGGTCATCTGGTTCTCCTCAGCAGAAGCAATGTCACTCAGGAAGTAGAGCAGGGTCTGCAGAACCTCCCGGTTCTCGTCGGGCATCAGGATGACGGCCGCCTGCACCGCCTGCAGCCGCTGCTCCTTGGGCACGACTGCAAGGACAGGGCAAGGCCCGTGGTCAGCAGGCTCAGCCCCGAGGGCCACCACCTGTCTCCATCCAAACCAACAGAGAGATGCCTCCTCCCTGGGAGACCCCAGGCTCCATGCCCCGCCCAGCACTTACACTGGTAGATCTGCAGGAAGGTGTCCGTCAGCTTGCTGGTGAAGATGGGCTCGGGCAGGTCACGGAAATACTGCTTCAGCAGGTCAGCCACGTCGTAGGCAGACTGCCCCTCGTAGCTGACGTGGTCAGGGCTGGTCTCGTTCATGTGCCGCAGAGCCTGGATCCGGGACTTCACCCCTGACTTGCGGAAAATACCAACCTGCCAGGGGAGAGAATCACAGAGTCGTTTAGGTTGGGAAAGGCCTGTCACATCATCAAGTCCAAACCTGACTCTACCAAGTCCACTGCTAAACCATGTCCCTCAGCACCACGTCTCCATGACTCCACCACTTCCCTGAGCAACCTGTCCCAGTGCTTGACAACCCTTTCTGTGAAGAAATTGTTCCTAATGTCCAGCCTGAACCTCCCCTGGTACAACTTGAGGCCATTTCCTCTCATCCTATCACCTCTTACTGGTGAGAAGAGACCGGCACTTGCCTCTCTACAACCTCCTGTCAGGCAGTTGTAGAGAGCAATAAGGTCTCCCCTCAGCCTCCTTTTCTCCAGATTAAACAGCCCCACCTCCCTCAGCTGCTCTTCATAAGACTTATCCTCAAGACCCTTCACCAGCTTGGTTGCCTTTCTCTGTACCTGCTCCAGCACCTCGATGTCCTTATACTGGGTGCCCAAACTGAGCACAGTACTCAAGGTGCAGCCTCACCAGTGCCAAGCACAGGGGGACAATCACCACTCTAGACCTGCTGGTCACACTATTCCTGAGGTAGGCCATGATGCTGTTGGCCTTCTTGGCCACTTGGGCACACTGCTGGCTCATATCAGCCAGCTGTCAATCAACACCCCCAGGTCTCTTTCTGCTGGGCAGCTCTCCAGCCACACTTCCCCAAGCCTGTAGTGTTGCCTGGGGTTGTTGTGGCCCAAGTGCAGGATCCAGCACTTGGCCATGTTGAAGCCCATACAATTGGCCTCAGCCCATCAATCACCCCTGTCCAGGTCCCTCTGAAGAGCCTTCCTACCCTCGAGCAGATCAACACTCCCACCTAATTTAGTGTTGTCTGCAAACTTACAGAGGGTGCTCTCAATCTCCTCATCGAGGCCAGTGATAAAGATATTAAACAGGAGTGGCCCCAGCACTGAGCCCTGGGGAACACCACCAGGACCAGCTGCCAACCAGATTGAACTCCATTCACCACCACTCTCTGCAGAGCAGTTTTGCTGCTTGAGTCCAGGGCGGGCACTGAGCCAGGAGGTGCCCAGGCAGACTTCCATGGGACAGACAAGGAAGCCCCTTCCCCAAAGGAGAAGCCTGCGTGAGGGGTGGCTGAGGAGACAGCAGCAAGTGTGGAGTTTCCACAGGCAATCTCACCTCCCCCCCCCCCCCAACACTTCACCACAGCCAAGTGCTGCAAGAGGTGAATAAACAGCACCGCTGCATGAGAGGTTTCCCTCCAAAGTCCCCCCAGCCAGGGCTGCAGCATCACCTGGTCCAGACACTGGCTGCGGATGTAGCGCAGGGCTTGCTGGATGCTCTGCGGCAGCGGCTGCCCCGTCCGCTGCACGTTGATGATGGGTGGCACCCCAAAGACTGTCTTGTCCCTGTAGTCGGGGACTTTACTGCGCTTCATGAACTTGGGCACAGTCCTGCAGGGTGGGACAGACAGACATCGGTGCAAGGAACAGCTCCCTCACAGAAGGGACGCGCACACACACACGTGCACGTGCCCTGTTTGGAATATCAGCAAAGGCCACTCGCACGCAGCAACTGCAACTCCTTTTATTAAGCCAAAATGCTTTGATACTTGGCTACAAAAGGAAATTACTGGCCCTCTTTCTTATGCAGCTGCAGCATTTTTAATGCCTCACAAATACCTGCATCCCTCTCGGATGCAGATAACGCTGAGAGCCGAGGCATCAGCTTCCAGCTCACACTTGCCAGGATGGCCACGGCAGTGCAGGCCAAAGACAGCTCGTGTTTCATCTCTTCCCCCTCCCTCTCCATCACCTCCACACACCAAAGGTGCCCCAGGCTGTGGGATGCAGGCTGGGAGGTAGTGTCTGGCACAGCACAGAGCCTGCATCCACCATGGCAGCGCCTTCCCTCTCCCTCCAGCTCACCACGTCCAGGCTTGCTTGTGGGGCACGGAGTACTTCTCCATGATGGCCGTGAGGCGGAGCAGGGAGCACTTCTGGAGCAGGTTGAGCTGGGCTGAAGACTGGCGGTTGATCTCCAGGGAGGCAGAGTTCAGGCTGGGCCGGTGCGAGTTCTGGAAACTGTGCCAGCGCAGCTTTCTGCGGGGAAAGGATGGGGGTGGAAGAGCTGGAGAGCCCAGGGAAGGGCCCTTCCCCTTCCAGTGCTCTTGGGGGAAGGTGAGGACATAGCAGAGCCGGGCTGAGCTCAGAGATCCCAACGCCAGCCCTGGTGCCACAAGTGCTGCTTCCTCACCCCATGTGCTCACAAACCCACAGTGGGAGGGTGCCAGGAAGAGGAGGAGAGATGCATTCCCTTGCCTCCAAGGACTGGTTCCTACCTCTGGATCCCCTGAAACAACCAGCAACCCCTCCACTTGCACCCCAGGCTCACTGGCCCACCCCAGCACCCGAGGGCTGTGCTGGGCTGCAGCAGGGCAGAGCTCAGGTGCTCAGGGTGACACATGCCAGCAGGACTACCACGCAGAGCAATGCCATGGCAAAGCAGACATCTCCAACACCTGTTTTCTCCAGAAGAAAAGACACCCCAAGGAGGCACTGAGCTCTTGGGAACCTGCTAAAGCCCTTCCCAAGTCTGTGTTGCTCCAGGAAGGCTCCTGCCAGCTGCTCTGGTGCATCTCCAAGCACAGAAAGGCAAAAGGGACATTCCCAGCTAATGAAAAAAGACATCCCTCTCTATCCCTCCATGCCTGCAGGCACATCACCCTCCAGCACTTGCCCAGGAGGGGCTAGAAAAGTCTCATAATTCAGCCACGGCTAGAGTTTTCTGAGGCAAACTCAAGGCAGCACTAGCAGATGGGAAGCAAGTGCCTCCTTCATTTAGCTCAGTAAATGAAAAGCCACGTAATTACGGGCACGTGCAGGCAGAGGAGGGGGGGGGTGCCCAGCGCAGGCAGCAGCAGCAGCAGCGGCAGCAGGAGCAGCGGCAGCAGCGGCAGCGGCAGCAGCAGCAGCAGCAGCAGCAGCGCCTCGCAGCCAGCAGAGCGCACCCGCGCCCCGCCTGCAGCCCCGCGGGAACAGCCGCGCATCCCTGCTGCAGAACCCACGGTGGGATGGGGAAGGGGCTTGTAGTGATCCCCTGGTGATCGCTCCGAGGCCAAGTCTTCCCAGGGATGGTGGAAGGGAGCAGGACATAGCCCCAGCCCCGGCTCACCTGCAGGGCCTGGTGAGCGACGCTCCCACCCCGGAGTCCCGGCGCTCCCGCATCTCCATCTCCTCGGCCTCGTTCAGGGAGTTGCCCGTGCTGTCAAAGTCACTGGCAGAGGTGCCGACGTCCGACATGGACCGCTCTTCGAAGTGCAGGTTGGAGGGTTCTCCTCCCGAGTCCGATTCCCCATCATCGTCCTCGTCCTCCTCCTCCTCCTCATCCTCCTCGCCCCGCTCCTCCCCAGCCAGGTCGGGGGAGATGGCTTTATACCAGAGCTCCACCTTCTGCTGCAGGCCCCACATGTGCTGCAGGATGTCGTCGAGGTTCTCGTAGGTCACCTCCCCGTCCGCCTTGCAGAAATCCTCGCTGCTGCCAGTCTCTGGCACGTTGTCGTACACGCTGACCCGGCTGCCCAGGGAGCTGCAGGAGCCGCGGCGCCGGCGGCAGGTGAAGCCCCGTGGGGAGGACGAGCCCCCCGCGCTGCTGCTGCTGCCTCCTCCTCCCTCCAGCCCCGCCCCTGCATTCCCCGATTTCCAGTGGGCCAGGGAGCTGCCGCCCAAGGGACACAAGCTCTCGATGGAGAGGGATTTGGGGAAGGTGCCCGGCTTGTGGTCCCGGGGGATGTAGACGCGGCAGCCCCCCCGGCACGGCTGCTGGTGGTGCTGGCAGGCTCCGGCCGCCGCAGCCGCCCCCGGGTCCTCCAGGTAGACGGCACCACGCTTTGAGTCGGAGCTCCCCTTGCTCCCACCCGAGCCCTGCAAGCGGTGAGTCCTGTACGATACCGAGAAGAAGTGTTTTTTGCCACGGAAAGAGGCAGATATCCCTCTTTTAGGGGAGCTGGCCTTGGTGGCTGCCACGTTCATCTTCAGGGACCCCCATCCTGGTGCGGCTGCGACGCTGCCCTGCGGGGCCACCTTCTCTTCCAGGTCGGCTTTCTCCTTGTCCTTCCTTCGGAGGGACTCGATCCTCTTCAGGAAGCTGCGAGACCGTCGCTTCTTCAGCTTCTCCTTGGAGCCCTGGCCACGGCCTGGGGGCTGCTCTGGCAAGGAGTGCTGGCTCAGGCTGTGGCTGGAGGTGGCGATGGCACAAGGAGGGGACAGGGGACTGGGTGGCACAGTCCCAGTGCCCAGCGTGCCACCGGTGCTGCCGCTGCTGCCGCTGCTGTGCAGGGACACAGCCTCCGGGTTGGTGCTGAGGTCCGTGAGGATGCTCTCACGGCTGGACACCGGCCTCATGCTGGAGTTCAGGACCTCAGAGCCCTGGGAGAGGATGTCGACGGACCCCACCCGGGACCACCTCTTGCTGTCCCTCTGGAAAGTCCACCGGTCACTGATGGCACACAGGTCTTCCTCCTCAGAGTCTTCATTCTGAAGGTGGTTGAGAACAGGGGACAATCAACCAGTATCATGGAGGGTCAGCGTGTTCCCCTGCCCCACTCTCCTGGGATGAACAGCCCAGCAAAGGGCACAGTCCATAGCAAAGTCCCTTAGACCCACTCTGCTCCCCTTTGGCTCCAGGAGCCATCGGGCACCATTTTGCCGTGCCCAAGGGCCATACTGTGCTGGGCAAGGGAAGGTGCTGCTGCCAGGCTACCTCCAGATGGCTACTGGGCAGTCAGGACATCCCTCCAGAGCCTCCTTGCAAACCCCAGCCACACGTGGGTCAAAATAAGGACAGTCAGAATGAGCAGGGACAGCCCCAGTAATGGGGTTCCACTGACAGGGCCTCAGGGAAGTGCAGGGGCAGAGGGCAAACACAGGCACCCCCCAGGCACCTCTGGGCCGTGTCCGTCCTGGGAGACAGTGGGACAGATAAACCAGGAGCACTGGGTGCTGCCCTGTGCCAGTGGCAGCCTGGGAGGATGCCTCTGTTATGACCAAACACAGGGTTGCTGCACACCTGCCCCCCAGCCCCCTCCTGCCCTTCAGCACCAAGGACATACCTGTTTACGCTGAAAGTGAACTTCCAGCTTCATGGAGGCACACGTGTTCAGGGTCATCAGCCTCCTGCAAGAAACCATGAGAGGCTTTACCCTGGTTCTGGCCCCCACGGCCACCACAGCACTTGTTTTTTCCAATTTATTTTTTCCCCTGTTTCTGCTTTAGAGCCCCTGTTGTTTGCCATCACCTGTCACCCAGCAGCTGTGGCTGCAGGGATCAGAGGAGCACGCGGAGCTCGGCACAGCTCCAAGCCTGCTCCCACGGGAGCGTGGCGCCCCGAGCTGCACCTGCAGAGCTCTGAGGGCACCCCACACCCCTGCTGGCAACCCCAAACCTCCACCAGCACCCCACATCCCTGCCACCCACCCAGGCACCCCGTCACACGGACCTTTGGCTTGGCAGCCAAGGGGTGACATAGCTCGAGTGGCACAAGCCCTTGGTTGGGGCCAGCAGGGATTTTGCAGGCGCAGCCCTGGGAGCAGCACTTGGCCCCTGGGCACAGGCACCAGGACATCCCAGCAGGGCATAAATACCCCTGCCCACTCCAGCACGCCGTGCTTGCTCACCCATCCAAGGACACCTGTGTCCCAGGGACCCCTGTCAGGGGCAAGGATGGACCCCAGTCCTTCATGTCTGCCCAACCTACACTGGCTGCTCCTTTTTTCTCTACACAAGGGAATGAATATCTGCTTAATTCACTTTAATTACCACCTTCATTAATGCTACTACAAGCACTTTTGTTCCAGCTTGCAAATGCCACATCTGCACAGCCAGAAAACAAGCCTCAGAGACATTTCACCAAAAATTCAACTAATGCCCCTCCTGCAATGCCAATGAAACCCCTCGAAGCCCCCTGCCCACAGGCAAGGTCCTGCAGCACATCCTGTGACAGGGTTAAATGCATGAGATGTGGCAGAGGGAGCAAGATGGAAGCACTCATGTATTAAGGGGCAAGAGGACACATTCAGGAGGTTCATTCTCTTGGAAGAGCTGCACTTCCCAGGGCTCTTTCAGACCTTTCTGCTAGGCAGATGCTGCAGGAGATCACCTTAGGGACCCCAGAGACAGCCTGGGGACATGTGTGGCCCACCCAGCCACATTGGTCCCACAAACAGGGTGACCTGCTCCACAGTTAGAGTAAAACAATCTCAGAAGCTCCTGTGGCCAGCTGGGTGATGACAAAAGGATGTAAAAGCTCAGACAGGGAGAGATGGTCAGAGACTTCTCATCACTTCCTACCCAGTTGGGACCACCAGGAGGGAAAACCAGGAGCTCCGGGCACCTGGGAAGCAGTTCATGGGATCCCCTATCCCCTTCCACCCAGCACAGTGGCTTCTCCGTTGGGAAAACAAGTACCAGACCTTTTTCCCAGCCCTCTTTGCCCTGCTGGCAGCAGCACGTGGGAGGGACAGCCAGAGGCAGAGCTCTGTTCTCGGCGTGGAGTCAGCACAGGGGTGACAACATGGCCCGAAAGCCAAGGCAGGGCTGAGTGGGACACAGAGCCCACCTGGACAGACAGACGCTGGGGCAGGAGGGGGTCCCTGCTCTGGGGTGTTAGCTCCTGCTCACGCTGGCACAGTCCCCCTTTCACAGGCACTGCCTTCCCACAGCAACACCCCCAGCAGCTCCCAGAGCTATTTTCAGCCTGCTTGCTGCAAGGAGGAGCATGTCCTGGTGGAAAATGTCCAGGCAGGGCCGCGTTGCCAGGCACTGGGGTGACAAACGTCACACGAAGCCAGAGAGCACTTGTGAGAGCTGAAACCCTCGGGGAGAGCAGCCAAAATCCTCGGGGTCAGGAGGGACACACCAGCACAGGCAACAAAACCACAGTGCAAACCCACTGCTCCTGCAGCTCCTAACGACCCACACAAATGATTAGCAGTGTGTGATGCCCACAGAGCCCCACACACCGCCCCAGTGCTCAGCAAATCCCTGGTTGTGGGCTCCCTCCCCTTCACAGGTGGCACACACCTGATGGCCGAGTCCAACCTCATCCACAGGCACCTCCTCATCCACAGACACCCCCTCATCCACAGCTGCTTTGACCTGAATCTGCCTCATGCCAACAACCCAGCCAGACCCCAGCACTCTGGTGCAGAGACAGTTTCCAAACTCCATTTCATTCTCAGAGAACTTATGAAGGACCCTTGGAAAATAAAACCTAAAATGCACAGGGGACAGGGGGACACAGCTCCATGCCCTGGGACCACAGACAGCAAGGGGCCACCAGGGCAGCAGGCAGTGGAAGAGGAGAGTGTGGGCAGAAGAACTGTGTCTCTCTCCACACCTCTGCTCAGTTTGACAGCTCCACTCTGACCAATTTATTTTTAATTAAGCTCTACAGGCTGGAGTTACCCAAGCTTGAAATTAAAAGCCTGAAAGTCAGGCAAAGAGAAGAATTATTCCTGGAAAATGTTTTCATTCTCCAGGAGCATCCTCGTGCTGCCAGCAAGCCAGGAATGGGTCCAAGGGACTGTTACCTGCACAGGGATTTGAGGGAGTCCTGGTCCAGGAAGCTGTGGTCCTTCTTCACAGCACCGATGTCGAGAGGGAACAATGAGTCTGGGGAGGAAAGCAAGAGGAAGATCAGAAGCTGTTTCTGAACCAGCCACTCCACTGGGCACAAGGGATGGCAGGGAGCGTGGGAGGAGGGAGATGCTCCAAGGAGCATGAGGAGAGATGTCAAGGATTAAGAGCTGGGAGAGCAATGGAGGGAAAAGGCATGGGAGTCTCCTGGGCCACAAGTACCAGTCAGTAGAAGCTGGGAAGTCTGGGGTGTCACATTGCCACTGGGAGCTGCCACCCGTGACAGCCACGGCTGCAGGAGGGGAACCTATGGAGAAGGACAGTCCCACTGAGCCAGCTGGGAGGAAGGAGACTTTACTCCTTGCTCTGGAGAGTTAAAGCCATGGGAAAGGCTCCTGCTGGGCTGGGGTGCCAGGCTGGCCACTGCACTTGGAGGGATGAGCTGGTTCCGGAACCCACACCAGCCCTGCAGCACTTTCCTCCACCCACAGCTCTGATCCCAGCTGAGCACAGCTGGAGTCCAAGAAACCCTCAGCACCTTCCCTCTGCACCTCATGGGGGTTTTTGAAGAGTGGCCACCTCCCTAACATTGCCAAGAGCCATCCTGGTGCCCCATAAGGAAATATATTATACATGCATGGCTCGCTCATCAATGATGCTCTCCTCCCACCTATCCCACTGGGCAAGAAAGCCTCTTAGCTCCCCTGGGAGAGCCAGGAGCTGCTAAGGGGTCTCCCAGGGGAATAAAGCCATACTGGTATGGTTGTACAGTAGATCTAGCATCTCCTCAATCCCCCCCCATGCTTCAAGGGCCATGTCTCCACAGGCTCACTGGCCTTGGGGCAGGGGCTGCAGGACCACCCAGAGGTGGTACCTGCCCAGCATCTTCAGGCAGAGCTCATTCTAGGTCAGGTAGGTGAGGGTGGTGCCTGAGGGCCTCCATCCTGTTCCCTGCTCATCTCCATGCACTCAGAGACAGCTCTGCTGGGACCAGCTATGTAGGACTTGCACCATTAACCACAAGCATCTAAGCCCAGCTGTTAATGAAGCTGTCGAGTGCAGTCACCAAGGGGGTGCTGAGCCCTGCCATCTGGGGAGAAAAACAGAATGAAACACTTGGAGGATGTGGAAAATTTTGCTCAGAGAGGCTGGAAAAAGGACCGGTTTATTCATAGACTCCAGCACCCGCTCCTCCTGTGAGCAGCCCTGGGGGCCAGCACCTGGGGCTGGGTGTCACCTGCAGGAACCCGGAGGGTCCCCGCACGTGGCTGTGTGAGGAGCAGACCCTAAAATAGAAACCAGAGGCAACGAGGCAGCCTGTAAAGCCATCACCAGGGGGCAAGAGTGTGGCTCCCGCACGTGTGGTGGGGGTGGGGGGGTGGAAGGCCCTGGCCAAACAATAGCCCCCCCTGAAGCCCGCCGGAGACCCGGCTTCCCGCTATTGTCCCAGCCCTCCGGGGCTGCAGCCACCACTCCTCGGCCCCTCTGCCCTCCCAGCAGGGACCAGCAGCCCAGCTTAAGGGTCTTAAGCAAACCCAGATAAGCCAGAGGCAAGACCCATAAGCAGGGTCACCCTGCAAATCCCCCATGGGTTGCAGGGCATGAGGTGAGAGAGGGTCTGTCAGGGGGTCTGTCCATCCCTTGTACCCTGGGAGCCTTAGGGCATGGTGACCTGCTCTGCTCTGGACACTGGGACCTGCTGTGTCCCGGGCATGGCTTGCTGGGTGAAGGTGCAGACCCTGCTGCCAAAGGGCATTTTGGGGGCAGGACACGCCAGCGGGGAGGCAGGAGGACACGCTCACACTCCAAGTTCCCTACGCTGGCTGCCCCTGCGTTCCCACCCTCTGCAAACACTCCCTGAAGTCCTGAAGAGCTGACACGGCTCTTCCCAGCCCAAGCAGCCGCCCCTGGCCTCCTGGCAGCCCTGCCTGAAGGGGAAAAGTTCAGGAATGCAGGCTCTCCAGGCCACTGCCAAGCCTGAAGACTTATTTAACACATGATCGTATAATTAGTAAATGATCCTCCCTATCTTCTCCTCTCCTTGCAGTCCCCTCGGGGTATTTGGTCAAGACACAGGGTATGGGAGCAGGGAGCAGGACAGAGGAGGAGGCTGCTCTCACCTTCGTAGAGCTGCGCATACTGGGGGAATCCCGCCGCCCGCAGCCACTCACAGGCTTTCTTGGCTTCGGTTTCTGAAAGAGAGCAAAGAACCAGCCTGAGCATCCCCCCCAGCAGCAGCAGTGCTCCCCCATCAGCCCAGCTCCCCAGCTCCTGCAGTGGGAGCAGCTTCCAAACCCGTGTTTCACTTGCACAGGCAGAGGAAGCAAACCTGCCCTGGGGCGTGGGCAGCAGTGGGCACAGGGGGGTCCCTGCCCACGGCAGCAGGAGCTGCTCGGCTTTGCCCTCTGCAGCACAGGCAGAGAGGAGGAGGTAACAGGAACGACGAGGCCACAAGACACAACTTTAACCTCCCAGTGAAACGTTACCTTTCTGAATGCACCAAAGCAAATACAGTGCTCTGCCAGACCAGAGAGGAAGATCCTTATTTTTAATAATTAGTTCAGAGCTTATCAAAGCTTAGGGCAAACAGCCTCCAGAAAAACCTGCCAAAGAAACCTTTCCTTCTCCCTCCTTCTCCCCACCACCCCTGACCACCTCACCTCTTCCTTCAAGCTGGCATTCATCCCGGCAGTCACCAAAACCCCAATGGTTTCCTCCACCCCCCTGCCTGGCCAGTTCCCACCCCTCACACACGGCTCAGCTATCGCCTGGATGAGCCCATCCAACCACCAGCACTATTTTCTGGGAAATTTCTCAGATTTACAGGACTTGAGGCAAAACAGCCCAAAGCTCACGCAGCCAAAGCAAGCTGCTGCCTGGTGTTGGCAGCCCGTGGGCTGCTGAGATTTATACTTCTGAGGGTGACAAACATTTGACCTCAAGTGTAGAAAATGTGACAGCAATTTCAGGGTCTCGCCCATCCCTCCTAGAGGCACCACCCAGCACAGACCAGCCTGAGGCTGGATCCACCCAAAGTGGATTGCAGCAAAACACCCCGATTTCATCACCAACCACCAGCAGCCCCAGCCCACAGCTCTGGCTGGGTTTGCAATTACAAAGATACAGCAGAGATTTAAAAAAAAAAAAAAAAAAAAAAGCCCCAAACAAGCAGTTCAGTTCAGGACAGGATCAAGCCATAACCCTGGACCCAAATACTTCAGTTTTGGGAAGAAAGTTTGGAATGAGCATCTGCATCTGGATCCAAACTGTGCAGCTTCCATGAACTGTGCCTTGAGCCTGAAATCCATGGCTGACCCCTCCTTGCCCTTGGCAGGTTCCAAAACTAGTAAACCCACTGGAGATCTTAATCCCAGAGCCTGCCAGGGTCAGCCCAGTCCTGGTGGAGCCCCACATCCCTCCGGAGCCACCCAGAGCCCCTGCAGGGAAGGCACCCTGTGGCTGCCACCACCCAGCCTGGGGGGCACCATGACTCACGGTCCGTGTGCATGGGCTTTGGTGATGATGGCTCCCGAGAGCAGACCCCTGCCACTTCACCATGGTGGGCAGGGTCCAAGGATGGGCATTTCCCACCTCCCCCCCATGACCAACAGACCTGCCACCACCCCCTCCTACTCTGCCCTGCTCCTCCATGGTTCACAGTGGAGCTGCTGGCCATGGGGCCAGCACAGCTGGAGGCTGCAGCTCAGGTGCCTCTAGCCAAGAACAGAAACACCAACCTCCCACCCTGCTTCTGCCCCATGAAATCCTGACCACCCACTGCCCCCAGGAGGGATGGGCCTGGCATTCCCCAGAGAAGGGCAGGCAGAGAAGAGCCATGAGCCGAGCTTACCCCTGATGGTGGAGGGGCTGAACTGATAGAAGAGCATGGCCAGGACACCGAGGGGCACGGCGCAGTCATCCAGAGGACACACGGGAGCTGTGTGACACCCAGTGTGGCCACACAGAGCAGGCGGGACGGGACAGGGAGCAGCAGGGACAGGCTGGGATGGGACAGGGAGCAGGCAGGATGGAGCCAGGGCTGCAGCAGGATGCTTCTGCTCAGGGCTGAGCCCAGCCACCCACTGCCTGGGTGGAAATGAGGAGTCAGAGCACGACATTTCCTTCCCCTCCGCCGCCTCCTCCCAGGGCTGCCGGAGGGGCGGGGGGGCCATTCCTCTTCTTGCCCTGTTCTGGAGCCAGGTCCCAGACTTTGCCCACTGCAATGAGTCCTGCATTCCCCCCCACCCAGAGCCCAGGCACGAGGATCACGGCCACCAAGGGCCCCTGCCATCCCAGGCAGGTGCCCTCCCCACAGCCAAGCACTGGCACAGCAAATGTTTCCAAGTGTCCCTGTCCCAGGAGCCAGCTTCCTGCACCCGCCTGCCCTTCCCACAGACGTGCTTTCCCAGGGAAGTGCAGGAAAGGACAGGCAGGCAAACACTCCTGCCTGTGTCCCCAGCCCTCCCTGCCAGCTCCCCCAGACCTTCACTGCCAGGGCAAGGTGACAGGGACACAAACCCCACTCTGGACAGCTGGCAGCACAGGGGCCTGTCCCCGAGCTCCTGGGAGACACTGTCTGGAGATCCTCTGCTGCCTCAAGCCAGGCAGAGCAGCCAAGTGCAGCAGCAATGTTTCCAATGTGGCTGCATCTATAGGTGTGTGAATTCTCTGGTGTCTAATAAAGACTCACCACAGACTACAGCCATCCCTCAGTAGGTCCAGGAAGAGGGTCTTGTTCCCTCCTCTGGTCAGCAAATGGTTTTCACGAGCTTGTAGCAACTTAATATCTTTGCAATCTGTAGTTGAAATGTGGCGGAAATGATCGCATTCAAGTGGTACTGCAGGAGGAGCAGGCACACAGACAGGCACATAAACACTTTCAGAGCCCACACTTCCCTAAGCAACAAAAGGATAAATCCCACGGAGCCACTCACCTTCCCATCACACACCAAACTCAACCTCAGAGGAGCCCAAAACCACCCCATTTCATGAAAGCAGCTGGACAGGGAAATGAGCTGCTTCATCACAGCTTCTGCTTCAGAGGCAGCTCCTCCCCATGTGCCACGAGCCCTTGGTAAACACCCTGACATCCCCAGGGGGGGAACCAGCATCAACACAGTCGCTGGAAAAAGCTCCTGATGGTGCACAGCCCTTACGAGCCACCAGAGAATCCCCTCCAGGCAAAGCTTCTGCCCTTCTCTGGCAGCTGCTGAGGCTGGATGGCATTTCCCAAGGAAAAGGCACCCACAGCTGCTCTCCCCACCTCCTGCACCCAACAAGGGGCAAGTGCTGTGGCCCAAGTGCCACCGAGGTGCGACGGAAGCTCTAACAGGAGCGAGACGGAACACGGGAGGGCAACGCCACTGCAGGCAGGAAAACCAGGTCCCAGCACCTGGCTCTGCACTTTTGCTTTAAAAAATCAAAAGTAAAAAAGGAGAAGGCACCCCCCCAGGATCCCAGCTTCTCACAGCAACTTTCCAAATTCCCCATAAAAACTCCCCCACAGCCAATTAGTGTGAGAAAATAAAACCACATCGTGAAGTTGCCCCCAGTTGCCTAGTGGAAAGCTGTGAAAGCAGCCGTGGGCAGCAGCTCAGGGCCTCTGCTGCCACACTCCAGGGGAAAGCTCTTCTTTCTTTTTTTTTTGCTGTGCTTTCTTCCCATTCCTGCCTTACAGTAAAACTGCTGCCTACAGCAGTGAATACACAGAAGGGGAGCCCAGCTTCCCTTCCCAGTCCATAAACAGAAATATTTGCCTCCCTTTTACAGAACTGACTGAAAACCCTGACACATCTCCCAAATCAGGGGGATGCACCTTCACTGCTTGAAAAAGGAAGGAGCTGAAACAAAGGTATCCCATGGGAAACATGTATCCTACAGCTGCTGAAGGTCCCGGGACCAGGGCATTGCCAGGGAAAGAGGAATTAACTCTGGCTCCTACACCCAGCGCTGTGCTGACTGAAATCAGCGTCACCTCTCTGAACTGAGCAGCACTCAAACACACCCCCACGGCCAAATCTGGGCCCCTCCATGGTGAATGACAGCACCTCTCCCCTCCCAGCATGCTCAGATGAGGTTCCCAGAGCTCAGCTGGGGCTGGAGCCATAGCCAGGGCTCACTGCCCACACCACCCGAGGTTCTCGGAGCAGGAGAGCCTTGCCAAGGTCCAACCAGCCACAAGCATCCCTGTCCCCATGCCGTGTGGCACTCAGCACTGATAAACACCCAGTTATCTGCTTGCAGCCTGGCCAGCTCCCAGCATCATCCAAGCCAACTGCAGGGATTTCAAAGCCACCAGCAGGGACACGGCACAAAGACAGGAATGAGAAACGCAGCCGGATGCTCTCCTGGATGCAGCAGGTTTCCATAATTAACCTTCATGCAGTAAATAGGTCTCACAGGTTTTGGGAACTGCTCCTTGCTACATTGCTGATGAGGAATTGCTCAAATGTCTCCACCACCAAAATGTCCTGTCTGTTCCCAAGGGCACGGCTCTCCTGGGGATGGCACCAGGCAGGGGGGTGGCACTGCAGTGGCACTGCCAGCCCTGGCATTACCAGAGCCTCCCACTGCCCAGTCATGTCCCAGACAGCCCCGAGTGGTGCAGATGAACACTGGGGAAACCTGAGGATAAAAACGCTCCTGGAGGCAGCACAGAAATTGCTGGCTGGTGTTGGCACCTGAGCACTGGCCAGTACAATCTGGGCAAGAAGCTGCCCACTTCCCTGCCCAAGCCACTGGGTTTCTGGATCACCCCATGCATCACCCTCAAACATCACCCCAAGTTCTTCCAGCTGCCCTCCAGCCACCAGCCAGGGCCCCCCTTTCCCTCCCCAGCACCCAGCTTCAGCAGATGCTCATGGTCACCCTGCCCAGCCCCCCCAGCACTGCTCCACCCCCTTTATCTCTGCCCCCTCACATCTGGGCTTAGCGCCAGGGCTGCCTGTAACCACTGCTATCGCTGGACGTGACAGCTTTGGTTTCCTCTCCTGCAAACGAGCCTAACAGTAGCCTCGTGGCTGTTTTGTTCCATTCTAAGAAAGCTCAAGCACAGCTGCCAGCACCCGAAGCAGGGACAACCTCGTGCTTTCTGCTGCAGGGCTGTGACTGTGAGGTCATGGCCCTGAAGAAGCGCAGGGCAATGCCAGTGCTGGGCTGGGCACCCTCCCCAGCCAAAAACCAGCTTCTCCCCTGCAGGAGGGCACCTGAGGCAGGAGTTGCACCCAATCTGCCCAGGGAACACCACCACGCCCACAGACGGCACTTTGAACAACTTAAATTCATGTTTGCAGCCTTTGCTGGCTTTAGTAAAGGCTGCAAGACAGCACCAAAGCAGCCACAGCAGCCCCAAAGGAATGAGGCTTCATCACACCTTTCAAAATGCAAACGTGATTGGTACCCTCTGTACTTTAGGAAGCAAAGAAAACTCCTCCTTCACCTTTCAGTATTCACTCCTCTGGGACAACAAAGCCAAATGTTCACCGCCAGAGAAGCCAACTTTCATCCTCAGCAGCAGCAAAGGGTCTCCTTCTCTCCTGGGCTGTTATTTTAGACCCAATGGCTGAGCAACCAACACCCATGCTCAAGGGGCACAGGGTGCACCAGCTGGAGGTGGCCACAGGACATGGTGAAGGTGGCTGCAGGATGCACTGGAGGTGGCTGCTGCACATGCTGGGGGTGGCAGAGATGGACCGAGCTGGGGGAAGGAGGATGTGGCCAGTTCCTGGAGCTGGGGGCTGCTCCCCTCCATGGCATTAGGTCACACAGCACGGCAGGCTGGACACAGCAGATGTGGGTGAACCAGGCGAGGATTCCTTATGAGGGTGTCCCATAGAATGTTATAGAGCCTGCTCCCATAGGCATCCCCACTCCTCAAAGTCCCAAAGGACCTCTGGCCACCTCAGGCCACCTTCTCCTGGCCCCCAGCTTCAGACTGTCCCCAGGAGCACAAGCCCTGCAGCAGCTCAGGGGTTAAACGCCCCGTGCTGGAGCCTGCAGCTGCAGAGCAGATGGCTGGTGGGAAAGAGGGGATGGAAAGGGCACTGAGAAGAACAGAAACAAAGAGCCAGGAAGGTGCAGACCCTGACCCGTCCTCCTTGCCTCCCCACCTGCATTTCTGCAGCTGCTCTGACCACAGGGGAACCGCAGCCAGGGCAGGAACCCGTGGGGCAGCAAACCCCCCACGCAGGAGGAGGGAGCCCTGCAGGAACAACTCTGTCTAGGTCTGAGGAAGGCAAGGGCAAAGCAAGCTCAGGGCAGCAAGAGCCTCCAGCTCCAGCCCATCCCACACACCACCCTGAGAAGGTCCTTCAGCATGAGCATGGCCAATGGCTTGCCTCTGCCCACACCCAGACTTGGGGTGAAGTTACCATCTTCTCTTTGGAACCAGTTTGGTTCTTCCCTTCCTGGGCTCTAGGCTGGTATTCACTCTGCTGAGCTGCCTGCACCTCTATACACACACATCTGCATGCAAGGGAGAAACTTTCCAGTGAAAACAAGAGTTGGAAAGAGGGTGCTGGCATGGCTGAAGTAGCCAGTAGGAGCCAGCAATGCTGGTGAGTGACCACACTGGAGCAACAGGTCCCTGCCCTTCACTGAGAAGCCACAGCACAATCCCAAACAGCTCAAAGAAAACCATGGCACCCAACTGTGGGGTGAAAAGGCAGAGCTTTACAGGTCCACCTGCCTTCCCCCTTCCCAGCCTGCCCTGTCCAAACACAACTGCTGTGTTCATGGAGCCTGGTGCTGCTTCCACAGCCTGCCCAAAGGCCAAACACTGGATCAGATCTTGTGGTTTCCTCTCAAAAGGTACCTAAGCATGTAATAATTCTCTGCAGCAGCCTCTGCACTACACAAAGAAGTGAGTAGAGTTGTGTCTCCTCCTGTTTAAGGCTTCTAATAATGCAGCCATTACTGTATTGAATAGATGCTGGCATATGTGTGTGTGTTCCTACTGCCCCGGGGCTTCTGGGGGCTGATCTCCCACTTCTGTGACTGGGAACCCGGAGGAGAAGCAAGATGAAAACAGCTGCTCAGATGTTGAACAGAACCGACCCATCTTGCCCATCCTGGATCCCACTCTTTCCAAAATGGCCCTGCTGTGTTCCTGTTGGTCATCCCTCGGGTCTCCCAGGATGGATGCCAGCAGTGCCCCAGCTCCTGATGGTGCTGGCAGCACCAGGGCTTGGCATCCCAGGGCCAGCACAGGTCAGCCAAGCCTTCAGCTCCTCACTGAGGAGAGCTGGCACCTGCATTTCCTCACACAGAGAACAACCAGAGCTGCTTGGCAGAGCACTGCCCCCATCCCCACACAAACCACATGCCTGTGGCCCATCCCTGCCTCCAGCAAGCTCTGAGGTTGGAGCCCAGGTTGCTGCACCCTGCTGCTGCTTGCCACAGCACTTACACCATGCTCAGGGAGAGACCCAGCACAAACCACCACCACTGGCCAAGGAAGAAAGAAAATGACAGTAGTTTTGCTACACAGCTGGGATCAGTGGCAGCCCTTGCTTTGCAGAGAGCACTTGACTCTGTAGCACAGCATCTGCATCTGATGCACATCCCCGTCTTCTCTCAATGCAACCTGCTGCAGTGTCCCTTCTGCACTACACACCCAGGAGCTATCCTCAGCTCCTGCTTTGAAACCCAGGCATTAAAAAATAATTACTTGCTTAATCCACGAGGGAATTTCTTCCTGCTTTTATGCATTTATTTAGCATAAACACCAGCACATGTTTCCAGAGGAACCCCACGGAGCCACACTCCCTCGTGGCCTTTCTGCAGCTTTTTCCATGTTGTGCAGAATTACAAACCCACCCAGTTCCCAGCTGAGGAATGCACAGGCTCCTCTGCCTGTCCTGGGCGTCCTGCAGCCCCAAACCAGAACCATCACACTGGCCTGGCAGCTGCCCGAGCCACCAGCAGCCACTGCCACAGCCCCGGGACAGACACGTGTCCTCGCAGGAAGAAGCAGGCACAAAATTCTCAGCAGTGACACAAAGGCTTGCTCTAGGGCTCTGCTCTTCCCTTTTTAAAGGCTGCAGTACAAAAATGAGCCAGAATCGAGGATTTTTCCAGCTCTGTGCAACAATTCTTCTCCTTTTCCAATTGCAAACCCTGGAGTGTGACTCCAAAGCCATCCCCGTCCTGTCTGCAGGGTCTCCTCACCCAGCAGCCTAGGCTTTGCTCAGACTCTGTCCATCATCTGATCCACAGGGAGCTGTGACAGCAAAGGCACCTGGCACTGCTGCACATGCTGTTCAAACTTGTGAAAAATCCCCTTCCATGTCAGAGACACCTCCACAAAACTCAGGTTTTTAAAACCATGAAGTCCTGTGTGTGCAGATGCCACAGTCCCAGCCCACAGCCTGCACACAGTGACAGTCACTGATAAAACAGACCTTCATGTGTATAATCATATTGAGAACCTGGCTAGATTGTTGAACAACTCTGAAGCCACACAAACAGTATCCCACAGTAATTTTAATTCAGCTAAAATGTTGTTGAGTACTTCTGTTGTATCTTTGGGCTTCTGACAGCCATGTCCAGCCTCCAGCCGATCTCATCACAACACATTTTTCTGCCTGTTGGCAGACAAGTTGGCCATTTATCCCACAGTTCCTTAGCAAAAAGCAAAAGCAAGGCACTGCTGGAACTCAGCAAGAGCCCCAAGGGTACCATCCACAGGCTGGACCTCCTGCTCTGCATGGCAGGGACATGGAATCACAGAATCATTTTGGTTGGAAAAGACCTTTAAGATCATCAAGTCCAACTGTTAACCCAGCACTGCCAAGGGCACTGCTAACCCCTGTCCCTCAGCACCACATCTGCACAGCTCTGAAATCCCTCCAGGGATGGTGACTCCACCACTGTCCTGAGCAGCCTGTGCCAGGGCCTGACAATCCTTTCTGGGGAGAAATTGTTCCTAATATCCAACGTAACATCTCACTGCAGCCCCTCCAGAGAATAAGACATCAGAAAAGCCACTGGCGTGGTTGACCTGGTGAGAAATAAGCCCAAACATGAAAAAGACTCCAGATCTCTTATGCCTGCTGCATCTTAAGTGGGGAGAAGAGAAAGAAAAGCCACACACAAAGCAAGTGAAACCAGACAGTTCTGTGCCCCATCCATTGCCCCTCTCCTTCCCCCCACACTGCACCCTGGGCCCTGGGTCTCATCTCATCAGGGCTCCCCACCACCCACCTACAGTCCCACTCCCATCAGGGAAGAGACCACAGAGCATTGCAAGGAAAAAAAAAAAAAAAAAAAAAAGAGAAAGAAAAAAAGTTAAAGGAAAATCTGGTCTGTTTTTCAAGGAAAGGAAAAAAAAAAGCTTAACAACAAAAGAAATGACACTTTCTAACCCTTCCGTCACCCTGCTGCATAAAAGCCAAAGCAAACCGACTCGCTACAAAGGAAATGCTGTTTTCCAGAAATCTCTGACAAGAAAAAAGATCATTTTCCAGACTTTCCCATCTCCCCCTGAGAGCACGTTGCTGCCTGAAACCTCCTCCAGGGTGAAAACACAAAGCTGGGCACGAGCAGACTCACCACAGAAGAAGCTGTTCATCCTGGCTGTGCTCATTGGAAACCATGGATTAAATGCAGAAAAAAAATCTCAGCGTGACCACCGGCCGCCTTGGTCGCCCACCTTGGCCAGCCTGGGACCATCCACGGGAGGTGAGAGCACTCCCAGCCAAAGACCTTCCCACGGGCAGTCAGCTCTTGATTTTTCCATGCAGATGTACTGTACAGAGCTAATTAACCCTGCCCTCATTAACCCTGCCCACCCAGGCAGCCGTCTCACTCCTGGCAGCCAGAGCACACACGCTCGCAGCCCAACTGTTTGCAGCTCTCTCTAAGCCCTGCCCGAGTGCTGGGACCAGCTCACTGCCCCCAGAGCAGGGACACCAAGGTGGCTGCAGCCAGGTGGCCACGGGATGCCCATCCCAACCAGATGAGCTGCAGCTTTCAATTGCAACCAGGAAGATCAAGCACTGAGATCATGCTCAACAGCAAAATCCCTGCAGAGCTGTGTTTTGCTGGCACCAGGCTCAGGGAGCAGGACCTAGTGGGAAGGAGGAGAGTGATGGAGACCACCAAGACCCCTCTTCCCATCCCACCAGACCTTGACCAAACCACTGACCATGGACCTCAGCTGAGGTCAGCTGTTTGGAACGAGCTGCAAAGGATACAACCTTCCCCATGCTCAGGAGATGGGACGGCTTGGAAAACTGGAAGCAAAGATGAATCCATCATACATTTCCCAGTCCCTCAGATACCAATGAGGATTAAAAGCTCTGGAAGAAGATGGTTCAAGACCAAGAGCATCTACTCTCCAATATATCTAAACTTAATTGCCTCATTTTCTTCAGCTTCATGGTCTGTGCTCAATGCACTGGAGCTTGGCCTTGCTCTAGGACTGCTCCTTCCCTCCAGGCAACCAGGACTTGCCTCCTCTCTCCAGGCAGACCAAAGCTGAGGGAAACAGCAGGACAAAGTGAGAAGCTCTGGTTGACATGGGATCAGCCTCTGTAATGAAAAGCACGTTCTCCACGTGAACCTCCCCGAGTCGGTGCTTTTGGAACAAACAGTTCACACAATGAGATGGAGATGCTCTGGGCTGAGTAGGACCTGGCAGGGGACATCTGGGTCCAAAGGGCAGCAAGGCACAGTTGAGAGGAGCAGGCTGGTAAATCTATCCATGAGCAAACCTCAGCAAGGAGTGAGGTGAAAACACCTGCAGACGTGAGAGCAAGGGCAGGCGGCTGCCAGCAGCATCTCCTCACAGGTGAGGAGTTGTCCCAGGGGCCATCCAAGCTACCAGCGACCATCTGTAACATCTCCACCAATGCAGGAGAAGTCAAAAGCCTCTTCCAAATGTCATCTCAGGTCCCAGGCATGCAGGGAAGTGCCAGGCTCCAGCGACAGCCACGTTCCAACCAAGGGGCCGCAGCTGCCTGGTGCAGCTCGCAACACACACCCCACTCACGCTGCTCAGGGAGCACACGAGGCTGATTGACGTAGCATGGGAATGAAATCCCTGAACTGAAAAGGGCTGATCCTCTTGGGACTGAAAGCAAGTGCCCTCCTTGCAAAGAGAGAATTGCTGGAAGCCAGCACTGGATTTAGCTCACCCAGCCCTCAGCTTCCTTCCTCACACCCCAGTAGGTAAGACACAAGAGGCCAGCACCAGAGGTAGGACACCAACCCAAGGACCACTGTGGTGACTTCTGCCTTCTCCAAAGTTCTTCTCCAAACCCAGCACCCTCCAGATAGGTTGCAGTGGTGATGAAAGCACAGCCAAGGAGCCCATAATCATCACAAAAACATGGAGGTCAAAGTGAAACCTTGGGAGAAGGGTGCAACCAGATAGCACAGACCTGAGGTTTATGGAGGTCACCCAAGCCAAGCAGGAGTCTGTGACCCTTCCACTTACTTTTTTTTTTCCTCTCTCCCCGTGGGATGGAGACAGTGTTGGGGCTGCAGACCAAGCTCAAGGCCTCCTTTCCTTTACAGACCTAACAGCAGCGGCTGGAGAGAGCGGGCTGAGGGGCTTTTGGAGAAGTAGTTTTTAAGGCTGTCACAGTTTTGCTAAGAGACAAAGGAACATTTAAAAAAAACATAGAAGTCTCCTTGCCAGGAATGTGGGGAATGTCAGGGAATATTACAAAACAGGATGCAAAAGCTGCCCTCAAGCATTATTATAGACTCTTATGCTGGCCTGACAGTCAAGATGCTGAATCCCAGTGGAAGACAAACCATGCATCCACCCAGGGAACAGCAGGCTCAGCTCACCTGGCTCAGTCCCACCTGCCTGTCTGCCACCAGGGCAGCCAGCCCAGCCACGCTTGTGGGCAGCCCTGCGTCCCTTCCCACATACACACTGACCTATAGCCCAGACACAGTCTAAAGAGTGGCCTTTCTGTGTCATGTGGCATGTTCTGAGGAGCTGAAGCAAGCAAAGCCTTAAGGGAACATGGCCAAAGAGCCATTACAGCAGAGGGAGGACCTGGGAAGCTACAGACGGTGGACGGTTCCATAGCTAAAGGATCATCCTGAATCCCAGACCTTTACTGTAAGCAATAGGAAGCACTTCTGAGAGATGGTTAAAACTACTCTCTCCTTCAGTTTTATGAATCAACCAGGTACTTCCCGGCCTTCCGAGGGATTTACAGGCACATGAGCTCACACCCCCAGCTATTCCGGCCCAAGGGAAGTGATGACGCCAAATGCATCCGAGTGGCTCCGGTGGCTGTGGACAGCCAGGCTGGAGGCAGAGGAAGCCATTCCCAGGGTTAGGCCAAGGAGAAGTTCATGGGGTAGAAGACAGCAGGAAGCCCTAATTCAACACGCCAACCATTTGCAGTAGCAGCATTAGAGAACAGAGGCCAGTTACCGGCAAAGCAGCGCCTTTTGGCAGGAACGGGCATGTTTTTTCCAGCTTTCACGTGAAAGCCCCTCTGACAGTGAAGATTTGTTGCAGCAAGATGTCCTCGGGGTTTTCTTGCCCAGCAGAGTATTGCCCCAGCAGCACAAAGGTCCGGCTTGTGCTCACAGCCAGACACAGCAAGGAGGAGCCTGACGCTCAGGGGAGACAAATTCCCCTCCCAGTAAGGGGGTCACTCAGGGGGACTGGGCTGATGGAGGCTCCAGCCCATGTCCAGTGCCTTCCAGGGGTTATGCTAGGAAAACTCTGCCCTAAAGGCAGTCACACTGGAACATCCACCTGCAATTACAGACGGAGGAGACACTCCAAGAAGACCCCTGCTTCAGTGGCCACACATAGTGGTGAAGCCCCACTCGGCCCATCCTTTTGGGGCAGGAGTACCAAAGCTGTTCCAGTGCTCGCTCAGGTCTTCTGGGCTTGTGGAAACCACGCAGGACGAGCCCTCTGCAGGGCTTGAAGCCCACATGCCCACGTGTGGCAGGGTTGAGGGACCTCAGCAGCATTGTCCCCACACCCCAGAGGGGCTGCCTGCTCTTGGAGCCCCCAGGTCCCCTCAGTCCCACACTGCTTTGCACAGCAGCATTTAGGCATGTAAAGGTCCCCAGCAGTCATCTTTGTGTCTTTCAGAACAACATTTTAAAGTGTCTGTATCTTCCCAAGCAAACATTACTTCTCAGTGTCCCTAGAGTGCGGCAATTCTCCTGTTGGCTTTTCTGAGGAAAACTTTGCCTCAGAAAACTTCTACCTTTGAGCTGAAGGCCAACGTCATTTGTGGTAAATCAATCAGCTCACATCCTCCTAGAACTCATCCGTGTCTATGTTTATGAGTCACTAATTTTTGACTCGCACGTGGATGTTTTCTGAAGGGACTCCAAGCAATTAATTAACACATGGCATCCACAAGTGGTTAGAAAATCAAGTGCTGACCTGCTTTGAAATGGCATGAATGACAGCCCCCATGCCCTGGCACAACTTCTGCTCGAGAAGTGGTTTGTACCCCCAGAGTGCAGGTAACACCCCCAGGGGTAGCAGCTGGAAAGCAGCCAGTACTGCCAACACAGCCCAGGACCTCTGTGTTCACAGAGTCATGGAGTGGTCAGGGCTGGAAGGGACCTCTGAAGATCATCTATTCCAACCCCCCTGCTAGAGGAGGGTCACCTACAGCAGATCCCACAGGAACACATTCAGAAGGGTCTGGAATGTCTCCAGAGAAGGAGACTCCACAACCTCTCTGGGCAGCCTGTCCCAGGCTCTGTTACTCTCAGAGTAAAGACGTTTTTCCCTTATGTTTAACTTGACCCTCCTGTGCTCCATCTTGTGCCCATTGCCCCTTGATCTGTCACAGGACACTGTGGAAAAGAGTCTGGTCCCACTCTCCTGATACCCCCTGTAGATATTAATAGATATTTATGAGACCCCCCCTCAGTCTCCTCTCCTCCAGGCTGAACAGCCCCAGCTCTCTCAGCCTTTCCTCATGGGGCAGATCGGTTAATTTGCAATAACGAGGCTTCAGGTCCCATGAGGCAGGACCCTGGGAAGGGCTGGCCCTGCCAAGATATTCTTAATTCACCATGTTTTCCTCCTCTCTATGGAGACTGAAGATAAGATGTCAGAGAACCTTATCAAACACCAATCGCTGAGACTTCTGACCCCCTCATCTACCTTCTCTGAGGGCTGGAGCCCGAGAAGCAGAGAAGGTGAGGACCGACCCAGCACCTCAAAGGGAGAGACACCAGCCCAAAGCAGAGCCCTGCGGGAAGGGGCAGAGGTGGGGGCTGGTGCTGCAGAGCCAGGGGCTGGGGCAGGGTTTGCACAGCCCAGAAGGGGCAGGAAGGAAAAGCGTCAAGCGGCGCCGCTGCTGCCAAGTGCTCCGCGCTGCTTCCGGCAG
Source organism: Apus apus (assembly GCF_020740795.1). Classification (NCBI taxonomy): domain Eukaryota; kingdom Metazoa; phylum Chordata; class Aves; order Apodiformes; family Apodidae; genus Apus; species Apus apus. The sequence continues at coordinate 20,009,184 of NC_067293.1, forward strand.
CCGCGCTGCACAACCTCATCGACGGGCAAACACCTGCGGCCCCACGTCCCCTGACGAGTGCTCACAAAAACACCCTCCATTCATGCAAAAGTAAAAGGTAAATAACGAATTAATTGTCCAAAATCACCGCTCCTCAGGCAAAGCCACGGAGGAGGAGAGCGGGCGCAGGGAGCAGGGCTGGCGGGGCCCCCGGGACGACGTGACCCCAGCGTGGGTTCCTGCAGCAGAGGAAGAGCTCCAGGCACACCCAGCACCTCTCGGAACAGGCTCTGCCCGCAGAGAAAGGCAATCCACCCAAAATTCCCCTCCAGCCAAGTCCCAGCCTGTCGACCCGCCCCACTGCCCAGAATCCAGAGCCACGTGCTGCCTTCCAAGGTCACAGCTCGGAGCGTCTGTGTCCTGGGGCATGAAAGCTTCGGCTCCCCAGCCAGCTCTGACTGTCTTCTTTCCTGACCACTTCTTTGACCCCATGCTACATGTCCTGCACCACCACAAGGACCTCTCCCAGCATCTGGGGACCAATCAGGGAGGACAGGACAAGGGATAACGTGGGCACCTTGCTCACCTCTTCTAACTTGCATACCAGAGCAGCTGCAGGGCAAGGATGTGGTCATGCCTGGTGGAACACATGCAAGGGGACTCCCAGTTACGACACAGCTTCATCTCTGTGTCCTCATGCTGGTGAGGAACCCTGAGAAGAGCAGCAGTGGAGCAGAGGACCATGCAGACCAGGATTCACCCATGAGCATGGCTGAGAGCCCTCAGCCAGGGAGGAGCACCAGACCAGGACCTGCAGCTCTTCTTACCCAAAAGCTCTCCCAGGGCTCTGTGCCATGGTGCCCCCAAGGCCTCAGCAGCTCACAGAGAAACCTGATGATCCTGGGGTGAGACCTTGGCTGCCAGACACGCAGGGCACCATGCCACCCCACACCAGGGAGTCTACAATGGGAAGGAAGAGAAGGCACGAGTGTCCTGCTTGGGGGACCATGTCTTGCATCTCCTCTGAAAAGCAGAACTAAGAGCATACCTTAGAGAATTAACAAACCCAACAGTGCAGGTTTGTTTTCATGATGGGGGTCTTGAAGGACAGCAATTGTGACCACACCAGCAGAGAGGAGGGGCTGTCCCCTCCCTGCCCCAGCAGCCACATCTGTGCTGCAAAGTGGGACTTACAGCTTTTCACCATCAAAACACTGATGCCACCCACCACCCCCAGTTCAGCAGCACAACGGGAAGTAGGCCCAGCCACATGTTCCACCAACAAACCCATCAGGCATATCTGCAGCAGCTACACAAGAAGCTGCTTGCTATTTTCTTCAGGCCCATTTCCTCTTTAACCATCCAATGGGAAAAAGCAAGGCACAATTTTCTGCTGTCTGGATCAAACATTTAAAGCCAGGGCTAACTGGCAGCTGGCATTTTTCCAGTTACCAAAGGGACAGATTTGGTGTCTCTGCAGCTTGCACGGCTACAAAGCTGGCTGCGAGTCCTCTGCAGGGTTTCAGCCAGAGAAACTTAAGAGATGCAAAACCCAAGGGGAAAAGAGGCCAGGGCACAAATACAGCCAAAGGCAATTCCTTTGGACTCGGAAGCAGGGAAGGGTTTGGCATTCCTTGTGCTGCCTCAGATGAAGCAGTTCTGCTGGATGATGGGTCCCCATGCAGCACATGTTCTGAGGGCTTTTCTTACTCCACCTCCTCTGTGGCAGGGAACTCTGTGGGCTTGATGCCTTTCCAGCAAACACAGCCTCAGCTCTCTGCCTCCCAGTGAGAGCAAAACACCTTTAAACACAATCAACTCCACTCTTCCCAATGCTTTCCTTGTCATGTTTGGCAGGAATACCCTGCACCAGTGCAAGGAACACCCGCAGGTGCCAGCAGGAGCCCTGGCCGGGCTTCCCACCAGCCTGCAGCAACCCCAGGTTGTCACCAGCAGCCCCCACCAGCAGGCACCAAGGGTGCACCTCCAAACCCCCCCTCTCTGCAGTGCCTACAAAAGATTGGAAAATTATGCAGCTTCTTTTTTTTGCTGGGAATGATGCTCATCACACCAGCACCACCAGAAGGTATTTACCCTCTCTGCCCTGCGTCCTTCCTCTCTTACAATCCAGGCGTCACCCATCAGGCCAGTGGCCATCTCTGTACATGGCCCAGCACAAGGTGACTCCCGTTTGCAACAGGAATTTGAAACTGCTGCATTTTGGAACTGCTCTCTGTGCCATGTCCCATCCCTATGTCACCAGTGGGCAGCTGGACACTGGCCCTGCCATTGGAATCCCGCTCAAATATTTGGGATCCCACAGGTAAATAACATCAAGGTGGATATTCAGAGCGTACATCTGGGGCGTGTTCCAGCAGAAGTGGCCCAGAAGTTCCAGCACCAACTGGTCCCTCCAGAGTCTTGTTGGAAGAGTGGACATGTACTGTGAAATGGGTACATCCCTGGCTGCAGCAGTGGCCAACTACAGACGTGCTGTCCTGTTAACCCCACCAAAGAGGCAGCCCTCAGATGGTTTTGGAGGCTGTCTACAGAATAACAGCATTCCTGCTTCAGCCTTTTGACACCACCCTATGGCCAGCAGCATCTTGGGGCTGGGACCCCCACTCCTGGGGTTGCCAGATCTGAGCGATGCAACCAGTGGCCCCAGCAGAGACGGGGCCAGGAGCCAAGGAGGAACAATAGAAACCATTTACAGAGCAGGAAGCTGCATCTGCTGGATGAAACGCTATCTTCAAACAAGATGTGTTTGGATAACTCCAGTTTCATAACTCGCCTCTTCCGATGTTAGGAAATCACAGTAATAAAAAGAAAACAAAATAGGGAGAAGAAACTTGGCATGGGGAACAATGGCAGAATTGCCTGAAAAGGGGCACTGCCTTGGAGGGGAACACAGCCACCACCTCCTGCCCAGGGCAGCGGGTACTTTGCATGAGAATTCAGGTCTGACCCAATATCAAGGGGAAAAGAGTGAAATCTGCACTAAAGCCATCAAGAACACAGTAAATTTTGACAATCTTACATACTACCCTGTCTGCTTGATTGTTTTTATCGGAAATCAAAGCCATCTTGGGGGAGGGAACAGAATTAGACAGAGGTCAGATTTTGGGGTCCAGCAGCACTTGTCTTGCAGGTAATGGAAGGGTGGGCAGAGATGGCAAGTCACCTTTTCTTGGCACTGACCACTCCTTGGGCAAAGACAGACAGCTGCTTTCTGGTGTTAGCAGTGCTGAATGATGCTGAAGATAAACCTGCCTGCTCCTTAAATTCCTAATGTTGACCTTATGGACGTTAGGGAGGAATGTAACAGTGCCCCCGTAGATCACTACTGAGAAGCAATGAGAGGGGAGACACATGATCTCCTCAGCTCCAAACCCATGGCAGCTGCTCTCTGATCCTCTTTGCTCTCACCCATCCATGCAAATGAGTGTCTTGGGTCCCCAACAGCCACACTCACCACCCCAGCCGTGGTCAGGACAGGGGGGACGCTGCTCCAACAGCCACTGGCCCCGCAGCCACCGCTCCCACAGCTGCCACCTCAGACAATTTGGGACAAGGAGCCAAAAGCTGAGGTCACTCGGCTCATGCTGCCGGACCCTCCCCAGCACCCACCTCCTCTCCCCACCCTCCCCAGTCCAAATATAAACTTGCTTACAGGAAATGCCTTAAAGAAAAGGCACCTCCCTGAGTCCTGAAGAATGCCCAGAAAATAAACTGTCTCTGGACATGAAGGAAATGGCTTTTAAAAAAATAAATAAATAAATAAAATCACAGTGCAAAGCAGCTTTAACCCTTTCAGTCCCTGCTGCAAATCCAGCCACCCACGTGCCTCAGGCTCTGGAAAGTTTCCAGGTGCCTGTGGTCCGGATGGGTGATGTGACAGGAGCCTCCTGCCAGGTGTCTGTCCCTGTGTCTCTGCAGCATCACCAGGTCTTGAGCAAAAATGGCCTGAAACCCTCAATCAAAATACAAACTGCCTTTCTGGCACGGAAAGCACTGGACCCTCAAAACAGGTTTCTAGGCTGGGACTCCCACTCCTAACCTTGCACAGCCACAGGCTCTATTCCCACAGCACAGGAGCTCACCCAGCTCTTCCCATTGCTGGCAGTCCTGCAAGGCCCCACGCAGCCAGGCAGGCTGGGGGCTGCACCTGCATCACCCCCTCCCGACCCTGGCCCCTTCCCCAGGAGTCCCCATGGGGTGCATCATCCCTCCCCACCCACGAGGCTCCCTGAGGAGGCTGTTGAGCCATTCTGCAGTTGGAAATGCAGTTCCCAAGCATCCCACCTTGGAAGCTGCCCTTAGAAAGAAGCAATGAGAATGGCAAAGATGCACGTCCTGGTCCAGCCTGCAATCCCCCAGGAATACCAGCCCTGGGAATGCCAACCCCAGCTTCCACCCTGAGCAGATAGCATCTGCTCTGGCCAGGCAAAGCCAGATACAAATAGAAATAGGAAATACAAATGCTGGATTCAATACCAACATCTCTACACAAAATCGAAGAAAGAAGAAAGGGAAACAGGAGGAATCCAAGAAATCCAGGGGACAGAGAGGCAGCTGTCTCAAAAGAGCAGGCACAGGCATCCCAGGGATGCTGGAGAGGAAAGGTAGCTGGGCAGGACCAAGAAATACAACTTGGTGGCATGATCTGCTGGTGTCTCTGAGCATTCCCAGGTCACAATCTACAGAGAAGACAATTCTGTTATCCCTCTTCCACAGTGGGGAAAGCCGAGGCAAAGCCTCTTCTGAAGCTGAGTCCAGAACAAAGCCGAGAGCTCAGCACAGCTCCCTGCATCCACAAAATCCTTTCCTTGTCACCAGACCACAACGCCTCCCTGAATGTGCCCCTTAAAAAATGTATACTCAGGGCTTTACATCCCAGATGCACAAAGTAGTTTGATACAATTCAGCTGCTGCTGCAAAATGCCTAAAATGCTTGTTACTATTTTTGTTTTTTTTTTCTTGTCTTGAACAGCAGCAGCCCTGGAAAAGTCATGGTGCAGAGGTGTGTGCAGGCCCTGGGCGTGGGAAAGGAAAGCAGCAGGATCAGCTTCCACTTGGCTGGAGAGCAAGTGTCCATCCGGAGCACAAGTTGAGGGTTCAGCAGGAGATCACGCCTGTCTCCTGAGAAGATAAATTATTTCTACTCATTCTGTGCTTTTTTGCCTCATCTGTTGAGGTACCTGGTGGGAACAGCCCTGATCCCTGCAGGAGGAGAGCCTGGATGGGCTCGTAGTTATCCTGGAGAGCAGCAGCAAGTGCTTTGGAGAGCTCTGCAAAAAGAGGACACTTCTGCAGCAGTGCAAAGGCTTAGGGTTCTCCCTCTGGCTCTGCTGGGAAAAGCTGTGCAAGGAAATCCAGTGACTGAGTCAGCATTTTGGCATCTCAGGCCTCTGGAGATGCCCACGTGGAAGGCTGTAAGGAAGAGCAACCCCTGCAGCAGACCCAGCAGATGTCCCGTTGGGCTGGCGATGGCTGTTGTGTGGGTGGACACCCCCAGCAGTGGTGGGGGGGCACCGAGGGACGTGCTGGGAGCACAGTCCTGGCCAGGAGAACTGAGGAGCCCTGGGTGCTCCCACCACTGCACTGTGCCTGCTACACGAGGCACTGGGAGAGTAAAAGCACTTCTACAGTTCCGCCCCACGCAGAACTCCCAGCAGATGCACCAGCACCCTCCTCTGCCACTGCCAGACAGCAGGGTCCTGCCCAACAGGGACTAATGAGGCTGTGCAAAGGTTCCCTGTTCCAAATGAGCAACAAAAGATCAAAATCAGAACCAACAAAGATAAAAATATTTGGAGATGGATGCAAGGATGCTGAATGAAAAAGAAAAAGGAGGGGACAAATGGCTGCTGAGGTTTTTTGTGGCAGGTGGCAGGTACTGACCCATCTGCTCCTGGTCACAGTCTCAGGCACACTAAGTCCTTCAGGCCTTGTTATCTTCTTTTTTTCCCAGAAGCCCATTATTTGTAGCTGGGGGAGAACTACTACTCCCTAAGTTCTTGCTACTTCTGATGCACCACCACAGCCCCCAGGGCTCTGTCCCAGGAGAATCCCACAGGCACAGACCATGGCCAACCCCAGCCCTTGAGGCTGCTGCATGTTGATGGCTCATGCTGGTGGCTCTCAGCAGGGACAGACTCCCCAGCAAGTTTGCTGGGAAGGGGAACAGAAGCCATGGGGCAATTCCCTGCCTGGGAAAAAGAAACTGGAAGGTCAGCCCTGACCACCCAGACGTCCTGCTCCCTGCCCAACGACACTGATGAAATGAGGTCAAGTGCACTCTGAGTCAGGGCTGTCACCATCCTGCAGCCTCGTGACACCTCTGCCCACCACTGCCCGTGGCCATTTCCAGTTTCACAGGGAGCAGCAGAGGGAATTGACCCCCAACCACCCTTCACCAGCCCCCCCTAACCAAACCTCTTCCCCTGCAGCAAAGCTTCCTCCTCCTCAGTCCTAGGGAGGGGTTTAATTCCTTTTTTCTTTAAATGTTCTTTCTTGTCCTCTCTGCCTGCACACTCAGCCTCAGCCCAGGCTAAGCTGCAGCTGCCAGCCCACCCTGCAGCCCCTGGTGGGAAGGCAAGAGATGGAAGGGGGGCAAGTCCTTCTGTTCTCATTTGCAGAGAAACAAGGGGAGAGTGGGACTTCTCTGTGCCACCCAAGACAAAAGGACATTCAGAAACCAAACTGGTGCCCTTGACAGCACCAAAAATATTCTTGTCAAACTCATGGGGGGGACAAGGGGAGGAAAAAAACAGACAGGGAGAATAAAAACCCCACCATGTGGGGTTTCAAACCCCACCTTTGAAAATACCATGTACTTGAGCATCACTGCAGGTCAGAAGTTCCATCTCCTGCTGCCCCGCAGCACAGCCCTGCACGGGCAGCACAGGCAGCCCAGAGCCCTTAATTAGTGGTGTTAATCACTTGTGCTCCAGAAAGCTCTGAAGACGAGCATCAGAGCCTGATCCCAAAGGGCACAGGCCCAGCACTGCATGTTGCAGTCAGATGCTTTTCTCCCCAGAGAGAGAGCAGGAAATCCCCAACACACCCAGGCTCCGGCATGGGGACTCTTGGGCCGTCCCGGAGGAGCTGCCAAGCTCCTGCTCCCAGTTAAGCAATGGGAGGCCCAAGCCCTGGCTGCAGGGTCCATGGAAATCCAGATGTTCACCCCTGGACATGCATCCCATGCACACAAATGTGACAACAAACCACAGCCTGGCCCCATCACAGCAGCAATCAGACCAGAACATCTCAGTGGAACCTGTGAGACAGACACAGGAAGCCACAGTAGGTGCCAGAATTACAGACTGGTTGAGGTAGGGAGGGACCTCTGGAAGTCCTCTGGTCCAACCTCCCTGCTCAAGCAGGGCTACCTAGAGTCAGTTGTCAGGACCCTGTCCAGATGTTTTTTTGGTATTTCCAAGGAAGCCAACTCCACAACCTCCCTGGGTAACCTGTTCCCGTGCTTAGTCATCCTTATGGTAAAACATGCATCTCCTGATGTTCAGATGAAAACTCCCATGTTGCCATTTGTGCCCATTGATTCTGGTCCTTTTATCCACTTGCCCTTCTATTTTCCCATGCTTGCTCCCACCCAAACATCCTTGATCCCTCCCTTTCCCCACCTTTGACTCCTTTCCTAAACATCCCATGCTCAGTGCAACTCCAAACTGTTTTCTCTTGCATCCCACAGTGTCCCACTCCCTGCAGACAGCAGCCCCCTCAGTCTCTAAGAAAGCTCTCCTGGTGATTTGGTGGGTTTCACACCTGCACAATGTTGTGACAGTGGAGCTGGGCCAAGGGACAGCACAGGGAACCCAAGTTGGACATGTGCCTCCGTGCAGTGGGATACGAAACAGCCAGACCCCACAGGGAAGGTCCCCCAGGCCTCTGCACTTGTTTGTGCCCGTTCCCAGGGCCGGCTGTTAACGTTTGCTCTGCCTGTCACTGGCACTGGGTGACAGGTGCCCTCTTCTGATAAGGGATCCTTCCACCAGCTCGACAAACCCACAGGGAGCCTGGTGATTATTAACCCCACAGCAGAGGGGACAACAGGAGACAGCCAGACACTGCTGGGGTGGCAAAGCTGAGCAGCTGGGGTGGGGGATGGACAGCCCAGCATCCCATGGGAGCGGTGTCCCATGGGCTCAGGGTGGGCATCCAGAGGGAGCATTGGGCAGGGGAAGGATGAGCACAGAGCAGGGCAGAGCAAGGCGAGCACAGCTCCACATACAGTCCCTTCCGTGGAACCCTGCAAATAATGCACCAAACTAATGAAAAGACAAACCAGGACAATGAAAACCAGTCAGCGCATCACTTCCTACACCTAAAAACTAATTCCTTGCTGGAAATGTAGGGGAAAAAAATCCTGTCTCTTTAAATTTCCATGCCCGGCCCCGGCAGCATGGAAAAGTTAATATAATTATCCGGAGGTGACTTTCAGAAAGGCTCACACAAGGAGGGTTATTGTGGCTCAATCATTAACAGGGCAGCAGACCCCCGGCCTTGCTGGAATGTGGCCGCGCTCGGGCACCACTGCTGCTGGTCCTCTCCAGAGCACGTGGGAGCTCGGCATAAAGGCTCGTGGACGCTCCTTTGCCCTGGCCACCAGCCCCAGTCAGGCTCCAGCCACTTTCCAGCACGGCTGAATCCAACCCAACGCCTCCTGCGTGCTTCCCGTGGGGCTGGAAGAGCAGGCGGGGGAAGGAAAGCTGGGCAGGGAGGAGACCTGGCTCCCTCACAGACATCCCTGATGCCACACGTGCCGCAGCTCCCACCTCAGCTCACGCTGGGCAGCGCCCATGGTTTGGGGGCAGGACAGTGACGGGCACAGGGTGGGATGGGAGGCCTAGCAAGAGCAATGGCATCCCAACGTTTGCAGCCCACAGCCTGTCCTTGGAAGCCTGTCACACAAACCCCACCCAGCTTGCATCCTGGGGGCTCTGGCAACACGTTTTACCAAGCCTGGCAAGCAGAGGGATGGAGCCACGACACCATTACCAGGCTGGCAGGGATGGCAGGAGATACCCGTGCTGTCCGAGGCACCTCTGGGACGGGATGATGAGCCCTGGAGTGGGGCAGGGGTCCCACAGGACCCTCCGCAGCTCCCCAGGCAGCCGGGGCCGCAGCGACTGCGCCGGAGGCATTTCCTGCCTCAGCAGCCTCGGACGTGGAGGATCAAACTCCCACGTCCATCTGAATGCAGAAAAGCCTTTCCCAAAGCATGCCGAGTGCAGAGGCGAGCCTGCAAGCCCCCGAACGGGCACCCTGTCTCAGGCTCTTGAAGGAATGCCCACTCTGAGGAAGTAGACTCAGTTCTCCTCCCTGCTGGGGGATTATTTACCCTGTTCCCCACAGAGCGAAGCCAGGGCCGTGCCTGGCTCCCAGCAGCTCCACCACAGCACAGAAGGGCCAAGGAACCTGCCCTCTGCACCATCCACAGCACCTGCAGGGCTCGGGGCCAGCCAGCTCCTCAGCTTGTTCCTCCCCTGCAAAGTCACACAGCAACCCCTGCTATGCCCTCAGGGAAAGGGCAACCTTTCTTTCCCCTCTTCTATTTCAATTGACTTTGAGAACCTTCAAATCTTTTTGAAATTAGTACAAAAACCAAGGGGAAGTACTGCAGTGCCCTGAGGCACAACCATACTTTGTTCTCTTACGAAAGTGAACTGCTGGCAGCCTGTCCCATGCATATATACTCAGGTCTGGACATTTGAGGCAGAGCAGAGAAGGAATGCTTAACAGAAGCACGATTTGATTTATTCAGTCAGTCTTTTATTAGAACAGTATTTCTCAAAGGAAGTCCAAGTACGTTAAGTGAATGTGAGCACCTCCTCAGAAGCCAGGTTTGACACCTGCTCCCCACAGGGACTTGATGCTTTGTCACACAAGGAAATTATTGACGAGCTTTTGGCATAAGAGGGGGAGCTAAATTTTTCCCTACAGGAAGGGAGAGTAGTGGCTGAGGGGGTCTGAGCTGGGCTGGGCTCGCAGTGAGAGGAGCAGACCTCGAGTGCAGGGAGCAGCCAGGGGCACCAGTGCCACCTCTCACAACTGGGCTTCAGTTAGAATGTAAACAGAAAAAAAGCACATTCGTTGATAAGAATTCAAGTATGCACATGGAAAAGAATGCAGACTTTTGCCAAAATTATCACAATATGTGCTCCAACATCCTGGGACTGTATAAGGGTCTTTACACGAGGCAGCTCCTCTGCCCTCTGCACCAAGGAGCTGTTCCAAAACACAAACCACAAAACCAAACACACAAAGAGCTGGTGTTTAAGTCCACCACGATCAAACAGCCCCTGAACAAACAGCCTCTCACCTTGGCAGCACGTTCTGACAGATTATTGCTTGCTCCCAGCCTGACAAACTACGTACACACAGCAAACCCATCCGTTTCTACCAAAGACAGGTCTCCAAAAGGAACAGTCAACTGGAACACGTGCCCACGGTGCCAAAAGCCAGGACAGAGTCCAGCCTCCCCCCAGCTATAGCACAAGGGCCTGATCCGCAGCCTCCTGACGTCAACACGGTTTTTCCATGAACTCACTGGCTCTCTGGATCAATGGGCAAATCTGTGCTTTTCCAGCCACGAATTTAATCATCAGTAATCCCAGCTAGAGGGAGGGATGACGAGGAGCCCTCAGAAAATCCGGGCAGCCCAAAAACTTGTGGCCAGAAGGAGCTGGGCAGCCCAGCCCAACTCGGATGGCAGCAGAGGCCTCTCACCCCACGCGCTGCTGTGACTCAGCCGGGGAATGACCGGGATCCAGGAACAGCTCCAGCATGCCAGGAAATTAATGTGCGGCAGCTCCCAGCTTCTCCTCCTCCTCAGCTACAGCCACCTCGCCCCACACCACGTCTGTCCACACACACACAGACACCCCAACAGCCGATAACCCCCGGGCAGCACCTGCTGCTGCGAGGAGCAGCTCCAGGAAGCAGCTCCGGGGGCAGCGTGGCCGGAGAAGCATCACTGGGAGCCGCGGGCTGCCGGGCGCTATCTTCCAAAAAACGGCCCCTCTTCTCTCCCCAGGCCCCTCACACCCCTCAACCACGGGCGCTCGGGGGGAACCGCAGGTTCCTGATTTACCTTCAGGCTGTGCTGCCCCTCGTCCTAGGGGGAAATGCCGAGTCCCGGCGAGCAGAGGAAGAGGATGCAGGGAGGGTGGGTGGGTGCAGAACCCCCCGCCGCGGGGGGCTGGGGCTGGTGCCAGCCGCGGCTCCGGCTGTTGTCGGTGTGAGAGCGGCAGGTGCGGGGCCGCGGCCGGGGCCCCCGCCAGCTCCGCCCGCTGCTCCCCGGGACCGCCCCGGGACCGCCCGCCCCGGGACCGCCCGCCCCCGGCCCCGGCCCCGCGGCACGACCCGCCGGCCCCGGGGCTGCACCCGGCCAGGGTGGCCCCGGCTCAGCAGCGCCCAGCGCTGCTCCTGGGCAGAAGAACCGAAATGCTGGTCCCCAGCTCCGGGCTGCCGAGGCTGAAGGTCCCGAGGCTGCACCGTGCACGACAAACCGTGGAGAAAACACACGTGTGACAGCCAGCGCGATCCCAGACCCTGCGTCCCGCGGTGCCCCCAGCCCCCCGGTTACCCCCTCTGCTCAGCCCTGTCGCCCTCTATCTGCTTCCAGACTGGCAGCAGCAACTGCAAGGGCTGTTCCTGGCCCTGGCTGTGCTGCCAGCGCACCAGAGCAGGGGCTGGGAGACCCGGGCCAGGGACACCCAACAGCTGCAGCCTCCCCTCCGGGCTGAGCCGCGGGGAGGGTCTCTCAGGCTGTTCACCCCCAAAGACGAGCCCCGAGACAGCGTCTGGACAGATGCCCAGCCATCCCTCACTCAAAACCAAGCAGGTGGGAAACCCGGGGGTGCAAAACACGGCAAGGTGCCAAGAGGAGCAGAGAGGCTGCTCCTGCAGGACTTGTTCCCAGAAAATCCCCTTCACACTGCAGAGCGTTTTCCTGCTCAATAGTTACTTCTCCGACAGCACAGGATGAGGCAGATCCTCCTCACAGCACATACAGGACTCACAACCTGGCTTCTGGATCCCAGAGCTGTGTCACATCAGGTGGGACAAGCCACACAGGGTGAAGAAGACAATGAGGGGTAGGGTCTGGCACAGAGGAACTTAGAGGAAAAAAACTGTTTAAGGTGGACCTGAGAGAGGAACTTGTTTGTAGGAAATGGGAAGCATAGGGGCTGGAGGTTAGGTTAATGGTTGGACTTGAGGATTTCAAAGGTCTTTCCCAACCAGAATGATTCCATGATTCCTGTGAGGTCTGGAAGCACCAGCCTGAGCATGGAAAGAGGAGAGAACAGGCAGAGTGTGAGAGAGAGGTGATGGGACAGTGGGCGAGAGGCTTGATGGCAAACACAGAGCACAGGCACAACGCAAGGAGAGACAGGCAGTGATGTGTTTTGGCAGGACTAGAAAAGCAGGGGAGACCAGATACATTGTAGGGATGCCACAAACCCGCTTTTCTCTTTAAATTACTGGTGGGAGTTGGAGGGTTGCCCAAGCACCATAACATGGGAGGATCAGGGGAAAAAAAACCCAGTACTTTTTTCCATTGTTTTTACAGTCTGAGAGGCTTTTGATGCACATCTCCTTCCTTCCTCCCCAGCCCCAAGCTCCTGACCCTCCTCCCACCAATCCCCAGCTGCCTCAGCTTCTGCTGCAGCCCCTACACCACAGCCCCAGCCTCCGGAGGGAAGGGGTTGTGGGCAACGAGCCTCTCAATGAGGCTGTTGTTGACTTGAAAGTCTTCATACATCTTTGTGTGAGGGAGCCTCTCGCCAGCCAGGGCACACGGGATGGGCAGGGGGGCCAAGGGCTCCTGCAGCTGGAGAACAAGCAGATGCTGCCCACCCCCATGGTCAGCCACAGCAAACAGATCCACACTGGTGGAAATCAGTGGAAGGTCCCTACAACCAGGATGCAGGCTGTGAGTACCCCCACTACAGAGCTGCAGGGGCCAGAAGGGGAATCAGGGTACCAGGAGCCCAGCCCAGCATTCACCCCCAGAAGTATCAACATCCACAGAGCCCTGCTGCCCAGGAGCTGCGGAGGGTGGCAGGAAGGGACAGAGGGGGAGAAAACCTCTGCAAACAGACAACGGGTGCAAAGCACCCCCGGGGATAGCCTGGATGTACATTTCACTCTGGCCACATAGGTGGGAAGAGGATAGAGGCAAAAAGACTTGGCAACATTCCCAACACAGGGAACACAGCCGGGTAAGGGCAAAGCTCACAGTGCTTCATCCTGCCCGAGGCTCGGCTCTTGTCTGGCCCTTTGATGGGTCAGGACACCAGCGCCCAGCAGCCCCGCAGGCACGGTGACAGCCAGCACAAAAACCACTGGGCTGGGAGGATTTCAAGTATTTTCCACTCGTTTCCTCACACAAAGCGGGAACAGAGAGGGTGTGGGGGCAGGCAGAGAGGCAGGAAATCTCCAGGAGACGCTGAGCTATAAACAGGCTGCCAAGAGGGCAGGACCAGAAGCGGCCGGTCCCACACGGACCCGCGGGCGGGGAAAGCCGAGGCTGCGCTGCTGGGAGGAGCTGAAATGGCCTCTTGAGGCTTCCCACAGGCTTCCCCCGTGCCGCCCCATGAATGAGCCGCATTCACGCCCGGAGATATTAATAGTTGCCAGTGTATTGCCGAGGAATGGCGGAGCGCCCGCGGGCTCGTCCCCGCCCGCCCCAACGCCTGCACAAGACACCCAGTGTGCACACGCGTGGGCTTGCACGGGGTGCCTAGCAGAGGGGGTTCGTGCTCCCCGAGGAGCTGCTAAGCAGGGGGACGAGGGTTGGAACAGCCTGGAGCACTCTGCCCTTCCCGAGGAACGGGGGCTGGCAGCTGGAGCAAGTCCTGGGGGGGGGGGCGTTGAAGGTGCCCTGCCTGGATAACCACCACCAGCAAGTGGAGAGGAGCAGTTTAGGGTGGTCTAAAGGGTATTGCTGGGAAGGGACAGGGAAAAAATCCAACACGGGCCCTTTTTGGGCTGGCTGAATATTAGGAAAAAGTGTCAGGAAGGGCAGACAGGCTGGGGAGCTGCCTCTTCCCACTCCCAGCAAGGAGGGTGGGGGCCACCCCATACTTGGGACACCCAGACCTAAACCCAGGAAAGCTCCAGGAACAGGCTCAGAGGAATAACCCCAGGGCTGCATCCTGACTCTACCCATGAAGGCAGCAGGCACCCACAGCTCAGCCCAAGGCACAGCCCCATGGTCAAGTTGTTCGTGCTGCCTGTGCTGCAGCCTGGCTCCAGCTGCCCATGCTGCCCCCTTGCCAGCCAGCACCCAAAACCCTTCCCTGCTCTGGATGAGGTCCAGTGGGACAATTGGCCGGGCTGCTCTGTAGGTCCCAGTGAAGGCTGGTTTTGTGGCACAGCTCATGCTAGGAGACACACGGGTCAACTCTGTGCTGGGGAGCAGCTCTGAGCATGAAACAGACCCATTATTTGGGCTGGATCCACAGATCTCTGCATCAAACACTGCCCAGCACCCGAATACAGAGCCCATCCAGCTGCAAAGGGCACACGGACATAGTTGGCTTATTCTGCCCAGCTGGGGGGCACCAGGGAGTGCCTCCACTCTCAGAGGGGCTTCCCCAGGCCCCAGCAGGAAGCCCAGGCTCAGTGGACAGGAGCTTGCAAAGGCAAAGACAAGCAGAGACCCTCCCCACTGCGACAGCACCCGGGAATCAGGTTCCAGCAGATCTACAAACCTGCGGGGAACTGACCCGGGGGGACATGGCGGGGGGCACTGGGGCAGGGGAGCACAGGGGGTCCTCACTGGTTACCAGCAACACACACTGAAGCATCCAAAGCCTCTGCATCCCCCGGCACCAGCTGCGGACCCCCAATGCCGCTTCTCTCAGACCCCCCATGTCACCCCTTCCAGACCCCCATGTCACCCCTCCCAGACCCCCCATGTCACCCCTCCCAGAACCCCCCGAACCCCTCGGCAGCGGCGCGGAAACGGCCGCCCCCTGCTGGCCCCGGCACGCAGCACCCCACACCTAGGAAAGCCAAAACCAGCCACGGATTTAAAGAAGGAAAATAATAGTAATAGTAATAGTAATAATAATAATAATAATAATAATAATAATAATAATAATAATAATAATAATAATAATAATAATAATAATAATAATAATAATAATAATAATAATAATGCCATGGGAAAAGCCTCTCAGCTCCAGCTGGCCACCCACGGCGGCAGGAAAACCCACGCACCCACAGCAAACACATCCTGAGCTGCCCCGAGGTGGCCATTGTCTGCTTCTCTTTATCCAACAACCAAAATCAACAGAGGGGAAGAAAAAAAAAAGTTTACTTTTTCTTTCAGGTGTATAAACACAAACTGATCACAGAAAGGACCAAGCCAGCAGTGGGTGTCCTGGGGTTCACTGTTCACAAACACATGCTCAGGGGATTCTTGCTCTGCTCATGGAAGTATTATTCATGTTCCATAACTTTCCACCCCTGCAGATGGACAACAGAAGCCCAAAACATTTTTCACATGAACTGGCTTTATCCGGTCCAACCCCACATCAGAGCTGGGCTCAGACAGCACCTCCTGCCCTCTCCCACCTTGGGGCTCTCCATTTATTCCTCCATCCAAGCACCAGTTGTTCACTGCTCTCAATCCCCAGCAACAAAAGCAGCCCCCCCCCAGCCCCCTGCCACCGCAGCCCTGCAGGTCCCAGTGAAACCCAGAGAGAGCCCAGGCCCAGCAGAGCATCCCCAACACACCTGCAACTGCCTCTGGGTCCTGCTGGGATCTCAGGGTGGCAGTGCCAGGGGGTTTGTGCCTGTGCAGAGCACATGGATCCATGCGGAGGTAGCAGGGCATTATTCATAAAGAAGGATGGCCACAAAGCCAATTGGGCATCAGCCATGCTGCCTGCTCCTCCCCTCCTGCCCATCTCAGGACCTCCCCAGCACCATAAGCAGAAAGCACCTTTGCCCCATCCACACTGACCCCAGCTCAGCCCCTGCATCCCTCCTGAGAGAAGGTCACTCAACCCAGGAGGCCAAGGAGGCCCATCCCAGAGCCAGCCCTGGCTCCTGGGGCTGCAGGGATGCTCCAGGGCCAGCCTTGGCACAGGGTCAGCACCAGCGTGAAGTGAGCAAGTGGCTCTGGCCAAGGGGAGGAGGATGGCTTCAATACCCTTGTTTACAAGAGGAAAATAAGGGGAAAGAAGTTAACTGGTACACATGAAATGGCAGATGGAGCTGGTGTCGCCAGCTGCATGAGTACAGCAGGCAAGATTTCACCAGCACTGAATTCCCCAGCTTCCAAAGGAGGAGGGCAAGAGGGAGGAAAAGAGAAACTCAGAGTCATAAGCACAACGGCATCATTCATGGGAGCTGGTTTTGTGCAACAAGGGTCCTATGTCTGGCCAGAGCACTAGGCAATTAAAGCAGCAGCCACACATCTCAGAGAAGCAGCAGGAATTTATCTGAGGAATCCAGATTATGTGGCTAGTGCTGAACCAGAGCAAAAAGCCTCCAGCTCCTGGAAGCTAAACACATTTGTGAGCAATGAGAAGCAGCAACCAGCTCAATGACCCCAACTGTGTTTGCTTCACCCACCCATGCCAGAGCCTCCTCCTGTGACACTGAGGGGAGGGGGTTACTGCTGCTGACCCTCCCTCCACACAAACAGTACTTCCAAGGGGATGGTGAAGGGCCAGCTCCCTGCACTCCACAAGTGGACTTCACCACTGCAGGCAGAGAGATGAGCAGCCGGGCAGAGGGGACAGCTTTGTGTTTGCCCCCAGGGGGCCACAAACCATGCTGCAGGTCTGCTGCAGGGGGATGCTACAAACCAGCAGATGTTCCAGAGATAATGGTGGTGGTTTTCAGGTCTCAGAAGTGGTTTTTCGTTCTGATCCAGCCTCAGGAGCCATGTACAGGTTTACCAAGATATGTGACAGGAGACAAGATGCTGAATAATCTCATGGAAATCTTACTGGCATGTCTGGCTCCTGGCACCAACTACAGATCCTCTGGGAGACCCTTGGAGGACTTGCTGCTGTGCTCTCAGCTCTGGTGTAGATCATCCCAAAACAACATCCTGCCCCCTATGTCCCTTGCCCTACTGGGCCAACAGCCCCTGGCTACAACCCACCCCAGCCTGCCAGCACCCAGGTGGGCAATGTAACCAGCACGGGGTCCAGCAGTGGGAGTTTCCTGGAAAATTCCATTTTCCCCTTGCTTACAACAAACTAGAGCTGATCTCCCCATGCCTGAGGAACAACCTGTGTCCACCTGGTGCATTTTGAGCCATTCCCAAAGGTGTCATTTAACGACAGAAGGAATAAGTGTCCAAAAGAAATCTCAGGGCAGGTATGAGATTTCATTCTTCACAGAGCATGGCAGCTGACTGAAACGGAGCCACAGTGGCTCCTCTCTCACACAACCCAAAGGAAACATCTTCAGGGTTGTTCTCCCCACACTGTTATCACAGTCACGTTCAAAAGCCTCATCAAACCAGTTTCAGCACTGGAGTTCTAAATGACAAAAAATTCCTTAAGCATTCAACAGTCTTAATAAAGACTTAATAAAAGGACTGATACAAGTACCATTAAGACATAAGCAAATATAAAATAATCCTTTTATTTATGAAAAGTGTGGGATTCTCTCCTCCTGTGGCCTCTGGGGTATGTGATCTGTTTTGCCAGTCACTGCAGGACAGACACCACTGGGCTTTGGAACCCCCAGCTCCTCACCCACCAGGAGATGGGCTCGGAGTGAAGCCCCTCACCTTCCACTGCTCCCAGCACCTTCATTCCCCCTGTGTTTTCAGCAGCAAAGAGAGGGAGTGGGGGCTGCAGCAGTGCTGAGACCTCCCTGCTCTGTCACACCCTGATCACACAGAAACACAGACCCAGGTGAGGAGCTGACAAACAGCAGGGGCAGCCCTTGCAATATTAAAGTGACAAGGCTCATGGCTCTGCCTTGTACAAGCATCCTTACAAGCCATCATAAACCGATTAAACCTCACCAGCACTGCACTTCTCATCAGCTCACACAACCTGTCCCTCCTGCCACACCAGGGACCCCTGGATCAGCCTGCTCAGACCCAGCAGGCAGCAGAGACACCGGGCCAGAGCAGCACCAAGTTCACACTATCTTAGATCGAAAGAGAAGCAAAACCCCCGGCGCTGCTTAGGGGGGCTTTCTGGCCATTTGCACACCCCCGCACTGCCTCCCACCGTGCCCAGCCCTGCCCACCGCTGTGTCCTCACCCCGCAGCCCCGGGCCCGGGCTGATTCCCCGACCCCCTGTCCCGGCAGCCAGCCAGGCTGGTCCGCCTCAGCCCTTCCCACACACGGGCTGCGATGCAGCGAGAGGAAGACGGGGAGCAAGACCGGGAGGAAGACGGGGAGGAAGACTAGACGGGGAGGAAGACCAGCCGGTGGGGCGGCGGCGGCTCTGGGGCCGTTTTTCCTGGGAAAGCCCCGGCTCCCCCCAGCACCGGGGCTCCCCCTGCAGCCCCTCCCAAGCCCCCCGGCCCAGCTGGGGCTGAGCCGAGGGGGGTTCAGCAGCGCAGCCCCGGCCCCACCGCACTCACCTGCCCTCCCGCGCCGAACCGCCCCGCAGGGAGCAGCTTTGCGGTGCAGCCGCAGCCCCAGGAGCCGCCCGGGACCCCGGCCGTGCCCGGCCCCGGCCCCCCGGCTGCCCATGGCTGCGGGAAGGGCCGCGGCGGCGGCTCCTCCCCCGCGGGGCCGGGATGCCCCAGGCTGAGCCGCGCTCCGCAGCTGCGGGGAAACGCCCGCGGCCTTTCCGCCGGTTTCCTCCTCCCCGAGGGACACCCACCAGCAGCCGCTCTAATGGCAGAGGAAGCCGCTCGCCCCAGGGAAAGGGTCCCGCTCTCTCCGTGCCCCCCGGGCTCTTTCCCTCCGCCGCGTCCCGCAGCATCCCGGGCGCTGCCACCGCCAGCTCCGCTCCTGCCGGGATCCGGCACCATCCCTCCCAGGCTGCCTGGCACCAGGGCCAGGGGGCAAGGTCAGTGCCGGTTCGGCTGCTCCACGTTTCACCTGCATCCACCTCCACCTGAGGCCCCGCAGCAGCGGAGCGCTGGGGATGCTCTGGCCCGCCGCTCCCCCGGGCTGGGTGCAAAGCACTGCCGACCCTTCAGGCAGGATTCAGAGCCTCTTCATTAAGAAGAGAAGGAATTAACACGATCAGACTGGTCTGCAAACACCTCGGACCTTTTTTTTTTTTTTTTTTTCCACCCCATCTGACCTCTCAGGCTTGGCAATGAAAACCACACAAGTGTTAAAAGTGCCCACAAAAGCCAGGTTTGCTTGCACAGCCCAGTGCCACCTCCACGCTCAGCAAAGCCCTCTCCAGAAGTACAAACAGGTTATTTCAAGCACAGGAAACATCCCTTTTCTTTTTCCTTTTTCATGCAGCTCACATGCCAAAGCTCTTACCGAGGAAAAAGCTCTGTACAGCCAGACCTTCCTGCCAGCTTTCAATGTATTTTCTCATTATAATTTCAGGGAAGTGTCACGAGCTGATGCCAGGGGGGCTTGTGTGGGGAAGAAGAACCATTTCCCACTGGAAATAACCACACTCAAAACTTTCCTCTTGATCCTTTTGGCCTCATGCAAACTACCCCAAGGATGCAGATGCAAATGTACTTTCTTGCCTGCAATTTCTTTCCAGTTGGTCTCAGTCACTCCTTGCAGCCATGGCAGAAACTTGGCGACGTACTGGGCACAAAGCAGCCAAAGGGGGATTTTCCCAGCTCTTTCCCTGCATTTCCCAAGTGCCCTGCAGCCCAGGCAACACAAGGAAAAAACCTCCCTCCAACCAAGACTCTTCCTTTCTGGCCTTCCAAAAAAATCACCCAATTTGTGATAGGATCCTGCTGTTCTGCGGGGGGAATCTGCTTTTTGTTAGCTACAGGAAACAGAAAACCTTCCAGACCCTGAAATTAAAGCCCCAGAAGGATGGATGAGATGAGCTGGGGGATGGGGATCAGCTACTCCAGCAGTCACTGAGTTTCAGAGCTATAGGAAGTTTTACAGGCAGAAGGGGAACAAGGACAAGAAATGGCCTCATTTTGTGGGCTGGCTGGGCCTCTTGCCTCTGACAAATAGTTTCCCCACAATCATTTATTGGAAAAAAACAAAGTGTGGCCAAGTCGGGTTTGATTTTCTTTTTACAGTATTTTTTCTCTTTTCACATTTTTGGCTTGTTTCTCAGGAGCCCATCAAGGCAGCCTGTTCCTCCCTGGGGAAGAGAGGGGGTGGGGAGGGGGGGCTGCTCCAGCCATCTGCACTGTTGCCCAAAGAGCAAAAAGGTGACACGAGAACAAACCAACAGCATTTAAAATTGTTGTAGGCCAACCCAAACCACTCTATGATTCTACCTTCACAGGAGTTCTCTGCACGCCCGTATCACTGCCATGATGGTTCCTGTTAATTAACCAAGGATGTAATTATGTGCATGGCTCCAGGGATTTACAAGGGAGCTCTCCATGCAGCTCTCCATGAGGCTGCAGGGAAGCAGGAGCTTCTAGAAAGCATCTGGGTGTTTTGGAGGTGCCAAGGGGGCAGTGCCCAGCACAGCATGGAGAAAGGTGTCCTGTTTGGAGCAATGTGGAAGGCTCTGAGCAGCACATTCCCCAAGCACCGACTCATGGGGGACAGGCAGGAAACGACAGAGCTTGCAAGCCTGGCTCTGCCTGCCAGCCTGCCTCCTCAGGGAAATTAAACCAATATGGAGAAACACGTATCAAAGAGCTCAGAGGTTCAAAAATAACCTCAAGGGTTCACTGAGGAGGCTGAAAAGAAAACGCTGGAGATTGTGTCCTGAGCCTGAGGAGATGCTGTCCCCAGCTCCTGAGAAAGAAGACAGTAAGAGTCCTCAAGTTGCCTTGGAAGGGTGATTTTTAGTTTATAAATGCTGGCTTTGGAAGCATCTTTTTACTTTTTCTTAAACTTTTGGCTAC
This sequence comes from Apus apus, assembly GCF_020740795.1. NCBI lineage: Eukaryota > Metazoa > Chordata > Aves > Apodiformes > Apodidae > Apus > Apus apus. The sequence goes on from NC_067293.1 coordinate 20,030,155, forward strand.
TTAGTGCTAATTACAAAGCGTTTTCCACTAGTTAGGCAAGGGACCAATTCCCAGTGCTAGGAGTGTGCCCAGGACTAAGGCCACAGAGGCTGGAGCAGAAGGAATGAGAATACTTGAGAAACAACCTTCTTCATTTCTGAAGAGTAACCAGAAGAGTAGCAGAGCCACCCAAGGTCAGGTGCTGCTGCTCCCAGGCCAGCCCAGGCAGGGCTCTGTGCTGGGGACTGTGTGGTTCCAGGAGGGACCTGATGTTACTTTGGGAGGGGGGTTTCAGTGTGATTCACTAGCCCAGAGTGAGCCCTGGCTGGGAAGAGGAAGGAGCAACGCTGCCTCCCTTTCATCACATGTCACACAAAACCCACTAATAATCACATTCAGTTCAGCTTTTCAACTTCTGACCTCTCTGCTTGGGATCCACCCAGCACCCGTGATCACACTTTCCACCATGTATCAGGCAGCAATTTCTCAGGGAGTCTCAAAAGAGCCCAGAAATGTGTCCCAGCAGTGCACTGGTTTCCTCCCTGGCATGGATGCTGCAGCCAGAGCACAGCCCTGGTGCCAAGGGCAGCAGTACTGGTCCTTGCATGTCCCAGCACAGCCACCTTGTCACCCCCCTGGTCTGTCTCCCTTTCAGCCTATTCAAGTAATGACAGAAAAACATCCCATTCCCCCTCTTCTCCCCACAAAAAGAGGGCACCAAATGAATGGTCCACGCCAGGTGAGGAATGAAGGGCTGGGGCTCAACTACAAACCAACAGAACCAGGGCAGGAGATTTTTGTGTGAAGAGAGAACAACTCAGCTGTGACAACATATCAACAACAGCTAAATATAGCAGGTTATTTCTGGAGATCCAGATGCTGGGTAAATACAACCTTATTATTTAATGCAGGGGCAAAAGTTCAGCCGAGTCCCTCATGCTTCTTTTCCCTGTTATTTCCCCATGTCCAGGCACAGAACCCCACTCCTGGAACCCTGTACTCCCATCACTGCCTGGCTGCACTGAAGGAAGCCAGGAGCTCAGTCCCTGTCCCTCAGCAGTCAGAGGAGGCCACTGCTTAATGACATTTGCAGAGCACACTCCCAACCCTGCTTCTGGAGAGATCTGATCCTGCCCTCGGCAGGAATTTTTTTGGAGAATGCAGCTCTTGCATTCACGGCTGGTGCAGGAGCCTTTCCTCTCTGCTTTGTGCAGAACAATACATGGGAAGTGAATGTCAGAGAGGAAGTGGAGGGTTCAGAAATCCATGGGAACCTGGCCCTGGCTGGGACTGCTCCAGTGGGATGGAGCAGCACAGCCAGCACTGTGTCCCCCACAGCCAGGGCTGCCCACAGGAGGGGACCCACGGGGCGCGGGGAGGTGGGGTGGGACAGGGCCACAGGGCCACCCGCTGGCACTGCAGGATGAGGCTGCTCTCCCTCCCAGCAACACACTGCACAGCTTGGGCTGGTTTGTCTCAAAAATCAGATTTCTGGGGGGGTTTCCTGCGGTGCAAATTGTCTGAGATACCATGACCCTGCCCGTGGAGGGGGGCTTCTGGCAAGGGTCCCTCAGGGCAAGCTGCCAGCACCAGCAATGCTCCATGGGGCTGGCAGCCACTGCCAGGAGGACACTGGTCCCCAGGTACTCCTGCTGAAATGGTCACCTCCAAGCAAGCAGATGAAATCCAAGCTTCTTTTCCACTGTTACTGCTGAGGGAGCCAAGCATGCCATACCCAGCTCTTCTGTTGGCAGTGGGCAGCAGCAGCAGCTCTGCACAGCCAGTGTCTAAGGTCACTTGGATTGTTCAGCTCGGAGAAGAGGAGGCTGAGGGGTGACCTCACTGCAGTCTGTGGTTCCTCAGGAGGGAAGAGATGGGACAGGTCCTGATCTCGTCACTCCTGTGACCAGAGACAGGACTGGGGGAAATGGCAGAAGCTGCATCAGGGCAGGTTTAGGTTGGATATCAGGAAAAGGTTTATTCACCCAGAGGGTGGTTGAGCACTGGAACAAGCTCCCAGGGCAGTGGTCCCAGCACCAAGCCTGCCTGGGTTCCAGAAGCATTTGGATGATGCTCTCAGGCACATGGTGTGATTCTTGGGGTGCCCTGCACAGGGACAGGAGTTGGACTCGATGATCCTGATGGGTCCCTTCCAACACATAGAATCACAGAACCATTCAGTTTGGAGAAGCCCCTTGGGATCACCCAGTCCAACCATCATCCCTGCTCTACAAAGGTCTCCCCTAAGCCACATCCACCAACACCACATCCAAATGACCCTTAAACACACCCAGGGATGGCGACTCCACCACCTCCCTGGGCAGCCTGTTCCAGTGTCTGACCACTCTGGCTGTGAAAAAATTTTTCCTAATGTCCAGTCTGAACCTGCCCTGGTGCAGCTGGAAGCCATTTCCTCTTGTTCTGTCACTAATTACCTGTGAAAAGAGACCAGCACCAACCTCTCTACAATCATCTTTCAGGTAGTTGCAGAGACTGATGAGGTCTCCCCTCAGCCTCCTCTTCCTCAGACTAAACATTCCCAGCTCCTTCAAGTGTTCTTCATCAGATTGATTCTCCAGGCCCTTCCCCAGCTCCGTTGCCTCCTCTGTCCTTGCTCCAGCACCTCGAGATCTCTCTGGAATTGAGGTGCTCAAAACTGGACACAACACTCCAGGTGTGGCCTCACCAGTGCTGAGCACAGGGGGACAATCACCTCTCTGCTTCTGCTGGCCACACTATTTCTAATACAGGCCAGGATGCCATTGGCCTTCTTGGCCACCTGGGCACACTGTGGCTCATGTTCAGCTGCTTGTCAGTTAGAACCTCCAGGTCCTTTTCTGCCAGACACTTTCCAGCCACACTTCCCCAAGCCTGGAGCGTTGCCTGGGGTTGCTGTGGCCCAAGTGCAGGACTCAGGACTTGACCTTGTTGAAGCCCAGACCATGGACATCAGCCCAACGATCCAATCTATCCAAGTCTCTCTGCAGAGCCTCCCTATCCTCATGCAGATCAACACTCCTGCCCAGCTTGGTGTCATCTGCAGACTCACTGATGATAACTCTGTCCTTATCAAGATCATCAATAAAGATGTTAAGCAGAAAGGGTCCCAACACTGAGCCCTGAGGACACCACTTGTGACTGGCCCCAGCTGGATTGGACTCCATTGACTCTTTGGGCCTGACTGTCCAGCCAGTGCTTGGTCCAACAGATCGTTTGCTCATCCAGGCCACAAGCAGCCAGGCTTTTTTAATGACAGTTCTATGGGGAACAGTGTCAAATGCTTTTTGGAGGTCCAGATAGACAATATCCACAGCCTTTCCCTCATCCAATCGTCTGATCATCAGGTTACAAAAGGGGATCAGGTTCATCAGGCAGGACCTGCCTTTCATAAACCCCTGCTGACAGGGCCTGATCCCCTGGTTGTCCTCTGTATGTCTTCTAATGACACTCAAGATGATCTGCTCCATGACCTTCCCTGGTACCGAGGTCAGACTGACAGGTCTATAGTTTCCCGGGTTCTCCTTTCTGCCTTTCTTATAGATGGGTGTTACATTTGCCACCTTCCAATCCACTGGGACCTCCCCAGTTAGCCAGGACTTCAGGGAAGTAACGGAAAGTGGCCTGGTGATCACACCTGCCAACTCTTTCAGCACCCTTGGATGTAACCCATCCAGTCCCATAACTCCATATTCTGTGATGCTATGATTCTGTGTCCAGAGAAGGGGCCACAGCAGCACAGCCCCAGCTCCCAGCCGCTTGCTTCAGGGTCCAGGAGCTGGGAATGGGTCCAGCTCTGCCTCAGGAAGCCACTCAGGGAGTTCACTGGGTGTGCTGGAAGAGGAGCTGTGCTGTGCAGGGAATCAAGAAGTGGTGGAAAAGCCAGGAGAGGCACATTCCCAAAGGTGACTGGGATGAACACAGAGCTAACTCAGTGCTGCCATGTGTCACAGAATCACAGAATCCCCAAGGCTGGGAAAGACCTTTCAGATAATCAAGTCCAGCCTGCGACCAACACCACCACATCAGCCAAACCATGGCACTACGTGCCTTTCCTTGAACACCTCCAGGAACAGTGATTCCTTCCCTGGGCAGTCCATCCCAATGGCTGATCACCCTTTCCATGAGGAAGTGCTTCCTGATATCCAACCTAAACCTTCCCTGGAGCAACTTCAGGCCAGGCCCTCTTGTCCTGTCACTGGTTGCCTGGAAAAAGAGCCCAGAAGCCCCTGAGCACAACCTCCCTTCAGGTGGCTGTAGAGTGAGAAGGTCCCCCCTGAGCCTCCTCCGGGCTAAACACCCCCAGCTCCCTCAGCCTCTCCCTGTAAGACTTTCTCTCCAGTCCCTTCACCAGCCTTGTTGTCTCCCCTGGCCCTGCTCCAGCACCTCAAGATCCTTCTTGCAGTGAGGGGCCCAGAACTGGACACAGAGCTCAAGGTGAGGCCTCCCCAGTGCTGACCACAGGGGGGGAATCACATCCCTGCTCCTGCCAGGGAGGAGTGTCCCAGGAACTGCAGTCCTCGTGATGCCCACCCCAAAGAGACCACAACACCACCAGGGAAGGGAACGGCTCCTGATGCCACTGCCCGAATGCTTCCTTGAGGGACCCCGCTTTTCAGAGCCCTGAGGACGCATCAGCCTCTCCTCAGCACTTGAGAACGCCCAGGGGAAGGTGTGCACGGCCCACAGGCTGGCTCCAAGTCCAGCAGAATCCACAGGGAAGGAAGAGCTCCAGCCACGCTGCCCCGGGCCCCCGCAGGGCGCGGCAGATGGCAGCGGAGCCGGGGTCTCGCTGCGGCTCCGGTGTCGTGTCCCGGGTCACATCCTCTGGTGTAAAACCACACAGCCACTGCCAGGGGTGAGGGTCCTGCTCCTCCTGCCCTCAGAGCCCCCTGCAAGTGTGATGCCAGGGTGGCCAAGCATCCCTCCAGCAGCATGGAGCTCAGCAGGCTGGGACACGGACATGTGGCCAGAAGGTGGCAGCTGGGATCGTGTGAATGGTGCTGACCCTTGACCGAGACAGATTTGGATGTTAAGGCAGGTTTAATCATGGGGAATCCCTTGCACAGGGCTCTTCAACTCTTTTAAACAAGCTCTTGCTATTCACGTTGTTAATCTCTCCCATGAAAGGGCAAGAGAGACCACCCAGGATTACCTCGGGAGCTTCATTAACAAAGCACCTTTTGTAGCCCAGAGCTTTCCTGTGCTCCTGGGCTCTTGTACTGGTTCAGAGCTCACCTAACCCTTTGGCAGATGAAATACAAGAGGCCAGGTCATTGCCCTCCAGTCCTGGGAACAGCTGGGAGATCCCCAGGCACATCCCAAAGGCGATGGCTGCAGCAGGGGCAGCATCGCTCCTCCCGCCTCCGTCTGCAGCACCACCCTGAGCTCTGTGCTGGAAGCAGGGGAAGTGGCACAGGGTCCCTCGCTCCAGACTAGTGACCCCAACCTGCCTGTAGGACCAGGCCGGGTTTCCTGCTAAAGACATGGCTGAGCAAAGAGCCCCCATCAGACCAACGGGTGGGATTATTAAGTGCAGAACCTCTACCCATCTTGCCCACCAGCAGGGCCGTGCTTGCCCACAGGGCTGCTTGTCTGGGGGTGAACACGAGGACAAGGTGAGACCCAAAGCATTTCCTCACATCCCGCAGAGTAGCAGCCAGGACCAGTAACACCATTTCAGACCAGTTTGGCAGTGGGGCCCTGCAGTGTTCTCAAAACCAGCAGCAGCTGTGCCCCGTCTGTGAGCCCACAAGCTCTGTCCCCATCCCTGGTCCCTCTCTCCTCCTGCAGACCACCACAGGCCTCCCTGGCACCCATGAGCCGCACACACAGGGTGGCCCTGATCCCCAGCCCTTCCCCCTGCATTTGCAGAGGGATGGCTGGGGCAGAAGCAGCCCATGGACATGCAGACACAACAACCACGGATCAGCCAGGAGCTGCACCACGATTCCCTCCTGCCTGGCTGTCACTGGGGAGACACCTCAGCCACCCCAACTGGAAGGGGTTCCCAGCCAGGGCAGACCCTCCTGCCCATGGAATGGCCATTTCAGGGCTCTGGAGCTCCTCATGAGCTTATCTGCAGAGCATGGGGTTGTTCACCACAAAAAAAATGAATTGAGGATCTTCCCCCCCTCTACTCTGCCCTACTGAGACCACATCTGGAGTGTTGTGTCCAGTTCTGGGCTCCCCAGTTCAAGAGGGACAGGGATCTACAAGAAAGTCCAACAGAGGACTACAAGGATCATTAAGGGACTGAAACATCTGTCTTATGAGGACAGGCTGAGAGACCTGGGGCTGTTTAGTCTAGAGGAGAGAAGACTAAGAGGGGATCTTATTAATGTTTACAAAGATCTGGAGGGTGAGTGTCAAGAAGAGTGGGCCAGTCTCTTTTCAGTCATGCCCTGTGAGAGGACAAGGGGCAATGGACACAAACTGGAACACAGGAAGTTCCATCTCAACATGAGGAAAAACTTTACTGTAAGGGTGCCAGAGCCCTGGGACACGCTGCCCAGAGAGGTTGTGGAGTCTCCTTCTCTGGAGACTTTCCAGACCCATCTGGATGTGTTTCTGTGTGATCTGCTCTAACAGGAAGGTTGGACTCGACGATCTCCAGAGGTCCCTTCCAACCCCCATCGTTCTATGAATCTATGAAAGGGAAGCAGAGAGGAGCAGAGTGGCCGTGGGGCTGGGCTGGGCTGGTGGAGCTGCTCCCAGTGCTGGCACAGCCATGGCAGCAGGGGCAAGGCAGTGAGGGGCCTCCCTGCACTGCTCCACAGCCTCAGGCATCTGCCTTTGCTGCCCCTTTGACAAGTAACAGTTTGGGGGGAAAACCACACTGCTGGCAGGAGAAACCAGATCCCAGCAAGGGGACAGTCCTCCTCTGCCACTCCGCAACGAGGACATTCCTGCCCCAAAAAACATTTTCACAGCTTACCTGCATCTTTCTTATCTTCTGGCAATGTGAAACACTGTGAAAAGAAAGAAAAAAAAGAACAAAAATAATTTTTTTCACATTCATGGACTCCTACCACTTGCACTTGGGCTCGGTCCCTATTCCAGCCTCTTCCAAGAAAGGAGCTGGGACCTCCAGCTCTGAGGACAAGCAATGTCCTGGCTTTAAACCATGAGTGCAAAACACAGCCCAGCTCCTGCGCTGGAGCTGGCTCTGGACAGCACTGGGAACACCTCGGTGGGGCAGACCCTTACTTGAGCAGAGGAAGCATGGGCTGGGATCCCCCAGAAATGCCCCTGGTACCTGTGTGGCAGTGGAGATGTTCACATTTTAATTGCATTGGTGGGTCTGGGGGCAGGTCACACAGTGGTGTCTGCAGGCCCCGTGGGAAGCCAACAATAAAGAAAGGGAGAACAGAAAAAAAGAGCTGAAAGCAGGTTGGGCACTCGCTCTCTGAGCTTCTCCACGGGCACAGCACCCAGGGGGGAAGGGGCCACCAGCACAGGGACTGCCCTTCACTGGGGACAAAACCAAGGGAAATGGGATTTACAGACAGAAGGGCCTTGCCAGGGCCTGGGAGATGAAGGCCATGTGCATGAAGGCAGATGAACAGGAGAGTCCCAAGGCCATCCCAGAGCCTGGGACCCTCCCCAGGCCCCTCTCAGGTGCTGGGCAGCCCCTCCAAGGCAGCCCCAGCCCGGCTGAGCGGGGCAGAGGTGCTGGCAGGGCAGCAGGAATTGTGCAGGAATGCAGCACGTTGCCCGGCCGGCCTTTCCCACGGCCCCCCGGGACCCCTCTTCCTGCTGGGACTGCAGGACAGGGGATGACCCAGCAGCAGAAGGGTTTAACCTCCTCCCTGCTGCTGGGCTTCCTTCATCTCCCCAGTGCCGGGCTTCAACCCAGGCAGGGACGAGCCAGGTCTCCTCGGCTGGTGGGGGTGGCTGCTGTGGAACTGAAGTGGAAATGTGGGAACAGGAGTCTGCCAGTGAGAGGGGAGAGAAGCAAAGTGTCCACCTGAGTACCTTGTGTTCCTGCAAGGAGAGCAACAGGAAGCTTAAACCAGCAAAGGAGACTACGCAAAGAACATCAGCTCCTCCTGAACTCAGGAACAACGCACCTGCCACACCGAGCAGAGAGCCCCTAGTGCCATCCTGGGACTTTGTGATGCCAAACTCAACACAAGCCTCATGGGTTGAGCTAATGAGGAAGCACAAAACGCAGAAACATCATTTTGGCCCCTTTGCCACTGGGCCACCTCTCCCTCACACCCACTGAAGCAGATTTCCTTTTCCCTGTGGCCCACAGCCTGGGGGTGGTGAGCCAAGGGGCCCTCACCCCTGTTCTCATGCCTGCTGATCAAAAAGGCCACCTGATCCATGGGAAATGGTCACATATTTTCTGGAGCCTCCATTGCTCAGAGTTTCCCTTACCACAGGCCCCAGCACAGGTTCCTGGCCAGGACACCTCAGTACCCAGGGGTGACAATGGGAGGAAGAGCCCCAGATCCAAGGGACAAATTTACTCCCAGACCCATGAGGGACTTTGGCCCCCGCTCAGTCCCCACTGCACTGCTGGTGTCCTGCAAAGGCATTTTCTAAGCACGAAGCAGAAACAAACACTGGCTTCATTAGTAAAACCAGTGGGTTCAGCTGTATCAGTATCCTCAGATGAGGGGGCTGGGAATGTGTTGGGGTGGGGAGCAGCCAGGGCCGTGGCAGAGGGGCAGCTGCAGCCGGGGCTGGGGACAGGGAGGGCAGGAGTTTTCGCACAGCTCCCTGCCACCCAGGGACCCTCCCTCAGGCACGAGGTTCCCAGAGCTCTGCTGGTTCTTTGGGCTTTGCTGCTGTCCCCGGGCACTGGGGAGCCTGGTCCAGGCCAGGCTGGAGCCTCCAGGAGCTGGAGCAACCCAGGGGGATGTGGGACCATGAGCACAGTGACAACACACAGCTCCCAGGGACGAGGAGGGTTAATGAGGACTTGCTAAGCCCTCTGGAGACAGCAGGGACAAGACAGCTACTAATATAATTAATGAATTTCACAAATGTCATTTTTAGACTCAACTATTTAAAGCTTTGCACTGGAAGCCCGGGGGAGCAGTGTGCATTCCACATGCATTTCAGATCCACCCGCTTGACACACACACACAGCCTGCTGTACAGCACTGGTTGGAGAGGGGTTTCAGTGCTTTTTCCAGTCAGAAGCTCCTGGAATCCATACTAACAATACCTCCAAAATGCAGCCAGCACACCTGCCACCAGGCTGCACAGGCTGCAGCACACCAAATCCAGCACAACAGACGGGGCAGCCAGAGAGAGCTGCACGTTATTAAGGTGGCAGATGAGGAATTAAACCCAAATACCAGATGCCATGACAGCCACTGCTGCAGGAAATTAAAAACTCGAGGCCTCTGCTCTCACTGCTCCTTTGTCCTCCTGTTCACAGTCACCCCATCTCTCTGGGTTGGCAAAGTCAGAGTGGTGCCAGGAGCAACCAGAGCCTCCAGGTGAGCCCCAGTTTTCCGGGGTGTCCCCAGCCCAGCCACAGCACTGGAGCTGCACATAGCAGGACCTGGCTTGGTGTGTGTGGCCCCCACCGGGGGCTGGCAGCACACACGGGGCATTATAACCAGCAGGGCTGCATCCCCTGAGGCTGCCGGCCCTGGGAAGCAGGTCCCACAGCTGATGGGCAAGCACGGGGCCCATCTAAAATTAACCTTCACGTGGGGCACGGGCACAACATCCCTCCAGAGCAGACTTCAGGCACCATGAGCAAACCTCAGCCCTACCGGAGACACCCCCCAACACACCCCCCAAACCCCCAACCCTTCCAGCAGCTTCTCCCGACATGCAGAGAGTGCAAGAAGCCAGGCACCGTTTAATCAGACGGCTCCTTACCTTGGCTCTTTTGAAGCAAGCCCAGAAGAAGTCCAGCAATGGCATGATGGGTTGGGGGGGGAAGGCAGGGGACAGGCGCGGAGCCCCCCTAGACCATGGCACAGCCCCCTGCCCTGGGGAGGACCCCCCCGGGCACCCCCACGGCCGCTGCCCGGCGCGCAGCGCAGGCAGGAGCGCGCAGGGAGGGAGGGAGGAGGCAGCGCTGCCGGCGGGGGCGGGACAGCGATTCAAACCCTGCACCGTTACTCCGTTGGTTGCGACCGGGCTTCGGACGGCGACTGAAATTCCCTGAAGATTGCGAGTTCTCAACAGCTCCAGGCTTTCCTTCCTGCCTGGAATGCACCGAGCAGGGCTCCCCTTCCCAGGCACTGAGAAAGGAAACAGCTCCAGGGCAGCAAGAAAGGGAGTTGCGCTGTCAAAGGCACATGTAGGACACTGGAAACCCAAGCCCCAGCTGGTTTAGGTTTCCAGTACAGCCCCTGCTCACCAGCAGCAGGCAAGGCTCTCGAGAGGGCTCCCAAAGCTGTCCCTGCTGCGGGACAAGCTGTACTTGTGAGGCCACATTGTTGTCCCCAGATGCCACTGCAGAACCCGCGGCTTCCACACATACTCTGAAGCATCAAGGTTCCCCGCAGGCTCCTTGCACAGCCAGGCTCTCCACAGGCTCCACAGGCACCAGTGGGCTCAGCCAGGTGTGACCCCAGCGGGGAGACAGACAGAGAGAAAAGGCAACCCCCAGCCCCCAAGCCTGGCCTGGCCATTCTTCCCAGCTTTATTCACAGCTCCTTATCTTCCTTCCGCAGACTTTGGTGCAAGCTCAGCCTTTGTTCACAAGAAGGACCATAATAAAAGGCAGTGCCACACACTTCTGTGCAAGCCACCCAGCCCCTAGGCTGGAAGTCCTCTTGCAGGCACATAAGAAACCCCCCAACTGGTGATTTATGAGATTATTTCAGACTAAGCAACAACAAGTTGATCAGCAGCAATGCCCGGGCTCAGCCACACTCCTGCAGGACACGGCCCTGGAGGCACCGACGTGGCCCCAGAGGCTCCAACGTGGCCCCGTGGCAGCACGTGGGTGGTGTCAGCCCCAGCACTGGCTCCAGCTGCCTCCTTCCATCTCCTGCCTCATTCCTCACAGTGTCCTGGCACCACTCCCAGGCTTGGCTCCTCTGCGTGCCCCCTGCAGGACTGGGCAGCATCACGGGGCTGGGGGCACCCAGGCACAGCCCAAGCTTTGTGCCTTGGCCTCTTTTCTCCTCCTTTAAACACCCAAGAAGCCAGCCCCACCGCTGTGGGACACTCGCCCAGGTCACCTTTCCTACAAGCACCCCAGGGTGCTGATGTGGGAGCCAAGGGACAGCCATGCAGCTTTGACCATGACAAAACCAGCCCACCAGAGCAGCACTGCCAGAGCCACGGCCCAGCCAGCACCTCATGTCACTGCTGGCTCTGGAAGCCTTTTAAGTCCTTCTCCCATTTCCTCCAAAAGCAAGAAAACCCAAGTTACTGCAAATAGACAAAAGCTGTCTCCTTCCCAGGGCCTGGGAGACAAACCACAGAGGCTTCTGCATACTTGTGTAGCTTCTTCTATCCAGTCATCCCAAAAGCATCCAAACAATTTAACATCTAGGAACCTTCCTCAGCAAAGCAGGACACCATCCTCATAAGAATAGTTCCTGGGGTCTGGAGCACCTCCCTGCAAGGTGGCTGGAGCCTGCACACAGCAAGCAGCTGCTGCTGAGTGATGCCAGGACATGGCTCCACTCCCAGCATTCCTGATGTACCTGCTCCACAGACATCTACAGGGAAAAGAGAAGTAATTCCTATTAATTCTCTCTGTATATGAATCACTGTCACCTTCAGACTTAGGTGAGAGCCATCTGAAACTCCAGTTGATTTAAAAAAGCTGATTCTAAGGAAAACTCTGCTCACTTCAGAGTTTCCCACAGGGCAGCTGCCAGCCCTGCCCATCTGCTGCCTGCAGTGCCCAGAGCCAGGAGGGGCACCAGGGTGCTCACCAACCAGACCCAGAAGCATCACCAACATCTTGCTTTCTCCATAAGTCATGGGACAGGGCCATAGTTTGGAGGACAGGTACAGCCCCTTCTCACAGGGATCATCTCCCAGAGGATCCCGTGTTGCCTCCTGCAGCCAGGAGCTCTTCTATCCCATGGATGAGCCATCAGTGCCCTGGCTGTTGCTCAGCAGCACCCAGCACCGAGTTAACAACAGCCACAGCTGCCCCACAACACGCTCCTGGCAGGAGAAGCCACTGCAGCTGTTGGTGCCAAATGGGAAAATGAGGGGGTGTGGAGTGGGGTGAGAGGGGGGTGAAGTCCACCTCACCAGCCCCACAGTCCCCAGCTCAGAGGGATCTTCCACTGGCTGCTGCAGGCAGGGAGCAGGACAGGCAGAGCAGGTGCCCACTTAGCATGGCAGGAGCACAGACCCTTCCCTACACCCACCTTTGCTGAGCTCTGGGCAGGTGCTGAGGGGCTGAGCTGGCAGAGCTGGGCAGGGTGGCCCAAGGGGAAGGGCTGGAGCAGGCATGAGCCCCACGGCAGGCACACCAAGATACACGCATGTCAAAGAGCAGCAGAAGACATTCCCCACCTTCCTGCCATTCCTGCCCACCTTCCAACACTGCCTGTCCCTTGAAAAGCTCATTATAAACAATCCCAATTCCTTTTTTTACCAGATGAGACTCTAAACACTTTGGGTTTGATACTGAAAACAAACCATTCAAACACAAACGATGACATCTTTGACCAGGTACCTAATTTTGTCACTCATAACAGGAATCATCATCCATGATTCCCCAAAGAAGGGTCTTGTTTGTAAATGTTGGTGAATGTACTTGTAAATACCTATTTATTTAGTATACACTGGTGAAGGTATTTACAAATACTGATTTATTTAGCACACACATAGGAGCCAAATAAACTTTGTAGCTGACTCGCCCTCACAAAACTCACCAGTTTCACTAAAGGAGAGATGACATCACTGAAACAAACAGTCATTGATGGTTTTGTGGGATTTCTGCTGCCCGGGATAGGGGGTGTTCCTGCCCTGGGGATTCACTGGCACTTCTATGGATCCCTAAGCCTGCAGCTGCCAGACAGCCAGCCAGCATGAAGACTTCCACAACAGGAGGTTTGCACCAGTAAATGCCATTTATGCATAAACATCAGCCTTGCTAACAAGTGCCCTGGCTCTCCTGAGAATCGGGGTGCCCCCCCTGCTCCCAAGGCCAGCTCCTGCATGCCCAGGGCTTGCTGGGACCCCCCCCCCCTGCACCTTCCAGGGCTGTGGGTGAGGACAGTGACACCACCTGAAGCAGAAACAACCTGCAGGCAGCAGCAGCACTCGGCTGGTGGCAGCCCTGGTGGGGACATGGAGGACACAGCCGTGATGGGCAACCCGAGCCCTGGCAGAGGGAAACACACTATTTAAATGCATGTAAAAGAGCATAACTGTAACAGTGACAGTTCTGAGATACTATAGGCAAGTTACACACAGACCCAAGTGATACAGAAGAAGAATGGCTTTTTTTTGAGACATGTGCACATGCCCAGCATTAACTCTATTGATGTTCAAGCACCCAGAGGTGTCTGTGAAGAGTCTACAAATATTCCCCCCTGAGACAGAACCACAGGAAAAACCTGCTGCTGTGCCACAGTTTCCATGTAGGCATCTTGAAGAGAAAAAGAAATACGAAACAGGCTGCAGTTTTTATGTCTAAAAAAGCAGAATGCTCACCAGGCAGTTTTCCCTTCCCTTGGGAATGTTACTGAGCTGCCAGAGCCCAGCTGGGACATTAATCCTCTGCCCCCCGAGGCAGGCGCCAGACCAGCACCAGGAATTGTGAGCATCTCATATTATTAGCAAGAGCAGGGAGGCTCCTATGGCAAATGTATAGGAACAGCAAAGGGCTCTGCTATTCAGAGCTGGATGGGTACAGCCCCAGGCACCCCTGAGCAGGGCTGAACCCTGGGGAGGGCTGGCATTGCACAAGGGGCACCCCACGTACCCCCTGTGTGCAAGGGACAGGCTCCTGCTGGTGCCTCTGACAGCAAACACGCTCAGCAGCTAAAAAAAATGATCCCAGGCAACAGAGATGCATCTGTCTGCAGGCTTACACAATTAAATGCCATTTAATAAACTAGGTTTGACCTACTTGAGTATTTTTGCACATAGTTTTAGTGACAGCTGCTGTCTCGGGAAGATCCCAGCCCTAATTCTGGCAGAGGTTTGGGATTAATTAGCAAGACAGAGGAATCTCTGTCAGGCCAGACCCAAATGTGGAGGAAACCAGCCAGTTCTCATTCCCCAGGCCAGAGCTGCTTCTCCCAGCAGCCTTTCCTGCAGCCTCTGGGGGACACATTTTGCCCTCAGTCCCTCAATGCTCACTCTGCTCTGCTGGGCCACCACCCCAAGGTGAGCAGAAGGTTGATCCCTAGGAGGGTAGAAACCCCACAGGGCACAGGACTGACTGTTAGAGGGTACCAAGTCAATTTCGTGCACCGGGTTTGAACTGCACTTCAGCAGCCTGAAGCAGGAGTTGAGGGTATAAAGAAGACAAAGACAGCCAACATCTGCCAGAGCATCCCACCCTCTGGACCAGCTGGGAGCATCAAGGGTGCAGGTAATGGGGTGCAGGTTAGGGACACCCATAGTTACCATGCTCCAAAACACCTCAGCTCTGGCTGAGAATATGCCTGAAAGAGACATACACTTACCAGCCAGCCAGGCCATGTTTTGGTTTTCCCAGGAGACAGAGAGAAGACATTATCCTCATCTTCCTTCCAGTCTGAGACGTCACAGTGTCTCCCCGGGCCTGCCCAGAGTGGCCAGAGCAGCCACATGGGATCTGTTCCACCATGCTTGGGCACATGCCCCTGCTTTGTCTGAGGAAGTTCATTCAGCACTTCACCACTGCTGAAAAATTGACTCTGGAGAGTAGCATCCCCTCTGTGCCCCACATGATCCTCCATGAGGCTGATCAACCCTGGAGGGTGCCCCCAGGTTCTCCTGGGGAAAGTCCATCCAGGGAGGGCAAGGAGGAGTTGTCTATCAAGGCATAGTCAGGCTCTTCCAGGGGACTGTGCCCGCTGCTCATCCTACAGAAGAAGCCATAGGCACCTTCCTCATCAGCTGAAGAACACCGAGTCAGAGGCTTGTCCCACTGGGCTGGAGATGCAGGTGGCTTCACTGGGCACTCAGTACTCCTCACCTCCACAGTCCGTGGACAGGAATCGCCACCCAATGAAGGGAAAACTGGCAATGCAAAAACATAAATCCTCAGCAAGAACCACCCAGAAGACATTTCTTTTGCTTTACCTAATTTTCCTTTCCACTCCATTTGATTAGAAAGGGAGGTAATGGTCCTTAATCCAGTCATGTCCGTACTTGGCTCACTGGAGCATCCAGACCCTGCACTGCTTGTTCCTGAGGCTGCAGCAGGTTGCACAGCTCAGAGGGCCAAACTTCCAGTTAGGTCCAGAGGTGCTTTAATTACCTGGTACACACTGGTACACAACGGCAGCAATGAGCACCAGCTGTCTGGTCTGTAGCACTTCCCTGAAGGTCATCCACTAACACACCTCCTGCAGAAGACCTGCCCTACACAGTCTCCCTGGGACCTCTGCTCGACCTGTCCCTGCCCTTGTTGTGTGTTCAGCTTTTGTCCCTTCACACCAAGAGCTCTTTTGCCCTTCCCAAGGGAGCCTGTGTCACCCTATGCTCTTCCCACTGCCAGCAGTGCAGTGCTGAGGGAAGAGATGGGATTTGCAGGGGTCTCGCAGGGACATGCATCACCCAGCTGCTGGCTGTAGTTTGTTCCAAGCAGGTGCAGACCAAGAGAAACTTCCAGGAGGAGCTGGGGCCATGCCTGCCACCCACCCAGGAGTTCAGAAGAAACTCAGAATCATAGAATGAAAACAATGGAATAATCACAGATCGATCATAGAATGGAAACAATGGCCACGGCTCTGAGACACCACAGCTGGGACAGCTCGTGTCTCCCACTGAGGATGGAACACCAGGGTGGCAGGAGCCTGCCCACCCACAGCCCTCGCTGTCCCCAGAGCTCTTATTGACATTCAGCTCCCTGGCTTCGGGCTGAGGCACAAACAGCAGCTTAGGGGACACAGGCAGCCTGGAGAGCTGGCTGTGCTGAGGTGCCAGGCACAGGGAGGCTGGGACACGCGGAACAAACCCGGCCCTGTTTGCTGCCCCATAGAGCCAACAGCCTTGAACTCTGGAACACAGGCAGGGGCTGACAAGGCTCAAGGGAAAGAACCAAGGTGGAAATAACAAAGCTCTCCTTCCCACATTGGCAAGTGCCTTTTTTTTGCAGCTTTTTATTCTCACTAGGGCTGAGAACAGAACCTAGAGATGGAAACTCAGGTTTCCTCACGCCTGTCCCAGGGACTCCCCACCCTCTAGGCACCCCCGAGCTCCCACGCACACCCCAACAAGAAACCTTCCCCCTCGTGCTCCCAGGGGCTGTGAGCACCCCAACGAGCCAACCTCTGCCCACACACCCCCAGCACCCAGCTGGGCCTCCTGGCCAACAACACATGACATGAAGATTCACCTGCCTCCAGCTCCCTCCAGCTCCCGCAGGTGTTTCACCAGGTGCCTGTCTGGAAAGCCAAAGGTCAGGAAACACAGTTCTGCTGTGCCAGCAGTCAGGTTTCTCTGGAAATCCCTCCCTGCTTATACTGGGAAAGCCCTTCCCTTGGCTGCTGCCTGCACTACTCGTGTGCCCTAACCACCACCCAGCAGCCTCTTTCACTGGCACACAAGACAAGCTACTTGGGTTACTCCAGCACAGCTCCATAAGCAAAACCATCTCAGCATTCCCAATGCACTGATACAGGATCAGTGCTAAAATGTTACACATCTAACCAGCCCTGACTCTGACTGTACAAAATTATCTTAAAATCCACTCTGTTTCCCACCCACCAATGCCTTGCCCAAGGGGAAAAGAAACCACATTGAGCAATTGCTCCACGACATGCAGAAGTGCAAGAGGATGGTCAGCTTGAGAGCATAAGCACCTTCACTGACTAATAGAAATAATCCAGAAGGTGTTAATAATTTCCTGTGCACAATTCCAAGTGAAGTCACTTTGCTGCCCATCTTGATGGGAGAAACAAAAGCCATGCTTAAAAATTTCCCCACTGGTGCAGCAAATATAACGCCTTATCAAACGAAAGTAATCTTCCAGCTCTGAATTTCATAAACATTTCAGAAAAGGCAAATCAGGTGGAGACCCTGCAGCACGGGCAGGTCAGGCACAAGGGTTGGGGCTCCCTCGGCCACGGGGGCTGCCTGGGGCTGGAAGCTCAGGGCTCTCCCCCCCCTGCCTGCGGGCAGCTGTGCTCGCTGAGCCGAGGGCAGCAAAAACCAGGCTGAGGCGTCCCAGGTCCCCTCCGGTGGAACAGAAAAAGCCAGGGGGAGGAAAGAACCGGAGAGAAAAGAACCAGGAAGACAGGAAAAGCCAAGCTCTGAGGGACTGCAAGGTCGTGCCGCCCTCTTGTGACCACCAGGACCCTGTGGCAGGGCTGGGCATGTCCCTGCTGCCACCACCGCTGCCACCCCACGGCTGCAGGGAATTGCCTCTGATTCCAGGACCCATCAGCGATGGGTTTAAGTTCTCATTCATTCCTCAGGCCACTCTCCCCCCGCGACCCCCCTCCCCACAGCCACGGGCAGCGAGAGCAGGGGCTGCCGGCACCAGCGGGGGTTTCAGGGTGACCCAGCGCTGCTGGTCACTGCCCCGGGCAGGTCCTGTGGCCCCGCAGGAGCACAGACAAGGTTCAAGCACCAGCAAAGGGATGTCCCGGCTCAGCCCCACCGGGTCCTGGTGCTCTGGGGTTCAGAGCACCGGGTGTCCAGGCAGGGAGGAGAGGTGGGCAGGGAGCTGGGGGGCTGCCACCCTTCTGCCTCACTGCTACCCCCTCCAGCATCTTTGTCCCTCCAGATCCAGAGCGTTGCTGGCACTTGGGCATCTCTCTCCTGGACCTGAAGGAAGAATTTCAGGGCCCCTTCCCAGAACAATCCCCTCCAGCGTTGCCAGCACAGGACAAGGGCTCAAAGGACACAGACCGAGTCCTTGTTCTGCTCCTGAAACAAAAAAATGCTGGCACAGCTGCCTGGAACACGGGAACATAAGATGTTTACACACTGCCACAACAGCAGCAATGCTCTTCCAGCAGAGGGAAGGACTGACACCTCACTTCTACCAGCATCTACAAACTCACTGATGCAGACACACAAACAATAGGCACGGAGCATTCAGCTGGTTTTCTGCCCCACCTTCTTTTAACCCAATCCAAACCTCCAAGCTGTAAAAAATACCTTTCTTTGCCCCAGTACTGTCAGGATCCCTTTGGATCAGTTCCATGCATCAGGAGAGGTTGGGCCAGCCAAAGGAGCTGGCTCCCATTCTGGTGGGACAGGCCACTCTGTCCCACCAACCCCGGCACACACAAAAGATTGCCCATTGCCCTTTCAGTGTGTTTTAATTTATAAACTTTAAAATTAAAGCTAATTATTTTCATTGGCATTAAAGAGATCAAAATTAAATTCAGATTCAAACCTACACAACAACTTCAGCTGATAAACAGTATTTAAAAATCTTAGTAGGAAAGAGAGCCTGGCTTATGCGTCAGAAAATCATCTGCTTTATCTACAGAAAATTTAAAACACTTCCTCGAAGGCAGGACATCTGCTCTCCACCTGGCTGCCCTTCCCTCAGCTGGCTTTAAACAAGAGGGGAGAGACTTTTTCTCCTTGGACAGCACAACTGAGTTACTATATACATTTTGGTAACAAATTAAAAATACACATGGCTGTAAGGATTCCCACCTATACCTGCTGGAGGAACGTGGTGTGGAACTGCTGCTGGAGCACCCCTTACTGACCAGGCACTCCCATGGAATCCCACCACTGTAAGGACCAACACCAACAGGAATTCTGGGCAGCCTGTGACTATCAAATAAGCTCGAGGGGTTTTACTTGCCTAAACCCAAAATTCTCCAGTCATGCTTTAACGTGTCCCTACCCAGAACTGCTCATAACACGGGTTGCAAAGTTATTTCTGCCAGGAACCAGGTGGGCTTTCACACGTGCTGGCATCAAGCAGGTCACAGACAATGGAAAGCTGAGTTCTCTCAGCAAGGTCCATCAGGCAATGAGCTACAGCAACTACAACTGCTGGCCAAGAACCTCAACATCCTCTACTCTCTGCTAGAGGAAGTAACAATTAAAAAACCCCACCATACATAAGCCATGTAACTGTGTTCAACTGGAGGCACAAACACTTGGAAAACCTGGGCTCCTACCTGCCTTCTGCCAGCTAAAACCTTAGGGCAAGTTACTTCTTTAGAGATATAAATCCACTGAAAGATTTTACAGCTTCCATGTGGAAGTAGGATTGCCATAAGTAAAAAAAAAAAAATCCAACCCAAAAAAATCACACCTTCACCATGCAACTAGTGTATTTCTGCCTACTCTTTTGGATTAAAAAGACTCCTAAAAGTGATCAGTTGAAAAGTAAATCTGGTAAATAGAAAAATAACTTTCTTCTCTCCCTTATAAGCCAAGTGCAACGTTACAGAACAAAACACCGTGAGAATTACATCGAAGTCAAAAACAAGCACAGAAAAAGCTGGAATCTTAATTACTTAATAAAATAATTTTCCTTTTTTTCAAAAAGATACTGGGTCAATTAAATGTTACTCTAACATCTTTCAGAGACAACACCTTAAGTCACAAGCCACAACAGAGACAGGATTCCGAGGATTTGTCTAAAAGTTTGGTTCAGTTCTTGTGCTGCAGTAGGAAAGATCTGGCCCAAAGAATCCCACTGTAGCCATCAACAGCTTCACCATCTACTTCCCTTGAATATTTATGTTCAGCTTCTTAAAGCTCATGTTCAAATGAATGCAGAACTGTGCACTTGAAAGAAAAACCACATTCCATATTAGTAATAATTTAATGGAAGTTTAAAAATTCCTCATTTCCATTGTGCACCCATGTATGCAAAACACTCCATCTCCTGCAGCACCTCAGAGCAGCCCAGGAGGGAGGTGGGAGGAGGGTGGCAGAACAGCCACCAGCTTCACACGCAGAAATGAGGCCCTGCAGGGAGCAAGCAACTTCTCCTTCCCTCTTTTCCACATTCCCAGAAATGCAAAAAGGTACTTTTAATCTGCACATGTAGAAATTTCCATCCCAGCTGTCAAATACTTGTAGTGTTTATAACAGGAACTGCACTTTTATCTATAAATTAGGCATATTTACACCTCAGCAGGACCATGTACATCCATTTCACATCTGTTGGCGTGACTTCAAAAGGAAACAGGATGCTCATTTTCAGGGAAAGTGACATTTGAACAGCAGCTTTTTCACCCCCATATGTTCCAAAGCTCTCCCCTTGGGTTGCTTAGTGAAAATCACAGACAACAGAAAGAATGTCTGTACAGTTTTCAAAAAGCAATTGTCCAGGTCCCTCTGTGGAAATATAAATGGCACCTGTCTCCAGGTGAGGTACACGAGTGCACCCACAGGGGACTGCAGAGGAAAGCCTTCTCCCTTTTTCTAAAAATATTAAGCAGAAAAAAACAACCCAAAAGCAAAAAAAAAACAACACAACAAAAACAAAACCACAGAAAAGTTTCTCCCATCTGAGTACAAGGAAATACAGGAATTCATATACATTTCAGTTGAAAGGCTGCCCAGGTAAACAACTCAATGACAAGTCACACACAACAGCTCAGACAGAAATTCAGCTCCTACTTCGGAGCAGCCAACACCTTCAGCATGGTTTAGTTTCCTTCATCCAGCCTGGTTTAAAACTTTTGGGCCTAAGTCCTGGTTTGGTACCTTAGCATCCAAACATCTTAGGTATCAAAACCTCCATTTACTTCAAACTTTGGGGTGTTTTTTTTACATAAACATACACTCTTCCTGGCACTCTCCAGACAATTTTCCATTCCCCATGTGCAGTGACAGCCCAGTCAAACCAGCCATGACTGCTCCTCCAGGACTTTTAACCCTCTAATTGATGGTTTCAGACAAAGATTTGAAACTCTCCAGTGTGAACACACCCTCCCTGACAGGACACATGGCTCAGTCAGTGTAGCTGTGGAGCTGGAGGCATCTGGCTGAAACACTTCCTTGACAGATGAAGGGATGAACCATGAACACACAACACGTGAGCACGAGCACAGGCAGTTCCCTTCTGCCCAGCTCCAAAATGGACCCAACTTCTTGTTTGCTGAAATCTGGTTTCAGAGTGAAAGCTCATGGTCCTCTGGTGCACGTCAGACACTTTTCACCACTCTCTAAGTGAACGAAGAACAGGAGTCAAACACATTTCTTCCCTACCCAAGACATAACAGCAATGAAGTTCTACCATTTCATAAGGCATATTTGTTGTCAGTGAGAATCCAAGCACAAGCAAGAATTCTGCCAAGTCCTGTGATCCTGTAACTTCACCTTCATCTACCCAACATCTTGAAATTCCAGGATCTCTTGCTCTATTCCTCGGGTGGAATCATCTGTCACAGCAGGCATTTTTTATTTAACACAACCAAAGTCCAGGGCTAAATAAAAAAAACCCCAACCCTCAGCAGCTGGATCTCTGCATCATTCAAAAAGAGGGACACACAAATGACCAATTTTTGCAGTTCTCTGGCTTTATCCCATAACCTGCCTTTTTACAATACCTCTCTCTATATATATAAATTAGAAAGAGATAAAGCCAATGATTAACTGCAGGGTTCATGAAAAAACTCCAGTCCGTGTTACAGTCTCTTCAGATGGAGATCACTGAGGTGTGAAGGTGAGAATCATCCAGCTGATGACAAAGTAGAAGAGGAAGATGGGGTACACGACCAGAGCCTTGCGGTTTGGGGGCTGACTGTCTGCCAGGAAAGCTGTGGAGGCTGGTGGGAAAGAAAAAATACTGGGAATGTCAGCAGCAGCAAACTCAAAGTCTAAAATTCCACTGCAGATATTAATGATTGTTAATTGGGATCTACTTTACCGTTATGTTGAAAGGGAAACCAAAGCAATCCACTGCTCAATAGCAATGGGCTATGATCACCAATTAAGACTTCCTTCAGTAATAGGAAGTTAAGTGCAGATGAACAGAAGAATTAGCATTTTCTAATAGTAATTACAACATAAATCACAGAATAAAGGACCCAGTGGAAGGGTCTTGAGGATTAAGTCCTATGGCGGGCAGCTGAGGGAGCTGGGGCTGTTTAATCTGGAGAAAAGGAGGCTGAGGGGAGACCTTATTGCTCTCTACAACTGCCTGACAGGAGGTCGTAGGGAGGCAAGTGCCGGTCTCTTCTCACCAGTAAGAGGTGATAGGATGAGAGGAAATGGCCTCAAGTTGTACCAGGGGAGGTTTAGGCTGGACATCAGGAACAATTTCTTCACAGAAAGGGTTGTCAAGCACTGGGACAAGCCATCCACAGAAGTGGAGGAGTCACCATCCCTGGATGTGTGTATGAGTCTTGTAGATGTGATTCTGAGGGACATGGTTTAGCAGTGGGCTTGGTAGAGTTAGGTTAGTGGTTGGACTTGATGCTTTTAAATATCTTTTCCAACCTAAACAATTCTATGATTCTGTTATTATTGTCCTTCTGCCAAAGGCAACTGGCCCAGGACTATGACAATCAACAGAGGCAGAGACTGAATCTCTGCCAAGACAATGACTGAAAGAACTCTTCCTGCAGTGCCTCAGCAGCCCAGGAAACACCTTCAGGTGCAACAGCCACTGGCTCTACCCCTCAGAGCACAGGCAGCTCCACCTCCTGAAGCCTGGCAGTCCCCAGCACACACAGGAGTGCCAACCCCAAGGGTACTCACCTAACGTTGACCAAGCAAACATGGCCATCACCACAATAAGGCGAATGATGAAGCTGATGGTCCCAGAGCCTGCCAGCAGCACCAGCCTGCACACCAGCATTGCCACTGTCAGTGGCAGGACACAGTAACCCAGAACACACAGGCTCTGGAAAAAAGATCTGTAAGGAGACAGAAACAGGAAAAACAAGCGGTCAGACCAAAGCACCGCAGAACCTCCCTGCAGGGGAGCAGCTTGGCTGCTCCTGCCACCACCCAGCACTCACATGGTGCCCCCGAGAAGCTTGGAGTTGAGTGTGATGACAACTGCACCAAACCAGATGATGACAAAGACCTCAGCAAACTGGGGCCCTCCATCGTCCTTGCTGTCTGCTGATCCCCCCTGCAGCATCCTATGGGAGGAAGAGACAAAAGGGGTCGTTCACCAGCAGTGAGGGGAGGTTTGGGAGACTTGGAGTAGGTCTCCAAGGAGAGAAGAGGAGCCCCAGACATTGACCCCCAGCCAGGCTGCAGACCAACTGAACTGCAGCTGTTCATTTCTAGTAGAATCTTCAGTTTTTGCATAGGAAAGGAGTTTGGGCTCAACTGAGGGCATTGCAGGCAATTTGCTTACTTGTTTTGAGGACTGTGGAAGTACACAGAGATAAAACCACAGGCAACAGATTCAAAGATGAAACTTAAAGTAGCACAAGTTTGGTAACCTCCCCAAGCAGGCAGGTTGTGCCTGAGAAAACACAAAAGCCTCAAAGAAAGCTTCTAATAACCACAGGAGAGGAGCAGCACAAAGCCTGGAGAGGTGAGCATGCATTGACTGGAGTATTTAAACTACACTGTGCACTTCTGCTAAGTTCTGAGCAACATTTTACTGGGTGGTTTGTGTACACTGAGTGCATAGGTTGACAGGTCTGACCCAAGTTTCCATCCTAGCCCAGGCAGATCTGCACACAGGCTCCAGCAGAGCACCAGAACCCCTGGGGAGCCACCATCCCCTCCCATCACCTCCTACAGCAGCCTCTCTTTTCCCAGCTCTTCTCCAGGATACACAGCACATACACTGCAGCTCTGAGACAAAGGTATTGGCCTGCAGGTTGTGGTCAGTCAGCCAAATGCACCACAAATGAGGACAAAGTGAAGTGGGAGACCTCTCCCTACAATCACTAGTAAGACAGGGCACCCACAAGAGTTCACCCTTAAATCCTACATTTAAAGAAGGCAGGTCATGATGGGCTTGAAGTGGCAGAAACACACCTTCTCATAAACCTAAGCAGGCAGCAGGAACTTGATCTCAACACACATAGTCAGGAATTTTTAATTTCTCATTTCTCCAGTGTAAAAGATCTTAAAAACCCAAATCCACCCTCTGGCAATACTTACAATGCAAGTGAGACACAAAGCACCAAAGGGCCCCAGAGATCCCCTGCAGGTAAAAGAAAAAAAAAAAACCATAAACACAATCAAGTGATGCTTCATTCCACTCTACCCAGAGTAATAAAGAACCTTTCCCAACTCCCAAAGTATCATTTTAAGAGGCCTACAGGAAAGCTGGGGGGGACTTTTGACAAGGAAATGTAGTGAAAGGACAAGGGGAAATGGATTAAAACTGGAAAAGGGAGATTTAGGTGAGACATTAGGAAGAAATTCTTCACTTTGAGGGTGGGGAGACCCTGGAACAGGTTGCCCAAGGAAGTTGTGGAAGTGTTCAAGTACAGTGTTCCCATCCCTTGAAGTGTTGCATTAGGCCAGGTAGGATGGAGCTCTGAGCAACCTGGTCTAATGGGAGGTGTCCCTGCCCATGCAGGGGGTTGGATCTAGGTGATCTTTAAGGTCCCTTCCAACGCAGACCATTCTATGATCCTATGATTTTACATATTATTCTTCCTTGTGACTCTCTATTTAGCATCTTTCACATCATATTCTAGAACAGAATCTGTGCAGATCCTGCCCACTGTTCAGGTGACCTGTGCTACACCTTCTGGCCCATGTTCCACTTTTTGGTAACAGGTTTTTCAAGTTTGCTGTTCAGGATTCTACAACAGAAAGAACGTGGAGCAGACACTGCTGAGTCCCTGCTCCCCTGAACTCTTCCTTCTCCCATGCAGGCAAAGGCAGCTGGCAAAACATCCCCTCCACAGTTTGGAAATCCTCCCGTACGTACAGTCTCTGAGGAGTGCACTGCTCTTCTTCGGGTACATGACATGGACAAACTTCTTCCCAACTGCCTTCAGATCTCTCATCTGAAACACAGAACACTTGGATTTAGCCCTTCATATAAATGACACTTCAAAACCAGAAGCAGCAAGACAGAAGCTGAGCAGTGTTTATGCTAAATCAAGATCCAACCCAAAAATGTCTGTAGTGGCCCCTGCAACACACACCACTCACTTTTTCTACCTTTCATAGAACCACAACATTTTATCCTTCAATAACACCCAATAAGCAAGAATTTGTTTGATTCTGTAGGAAAAGAAAATTAATGAAAAATCATATAACTCAGGAATGTTTTATCTCAAGCTCCCTTTGAGGCCTTTAACTTTGTGAAGATGTTTGGGTCGCAGAGAAACTTCGGGCCATAACTCAGATGTTTTTTGACCCACAAAAATACATTTTACATGGCTGGTTCTTAAAAAACACCTCCAAACTTATGAGGAAGTACCAGTCAAGCAGAGGTATGCAAACAGGCAATGTTTGCACACCAGCTGGCCAAGGACAGCAGGAAACCATGAGTTCTACCACAGGCACAGACTCACGATGGTATCCCGAACAGGCTCATCCAGTGTGGAGTAGTCTTCATCAGGAGAGTGAGATCCCACAGGAACTGTGATCTCCCCTTCCACTGGGATGTCTTCAGATATCGACACGTCTGCAAGACCTGCAAACTGAAAGGTTTTGAAAGCCTTTAGGAAGAAAGAAACACAGACCAGCTCATACTTTCCACGGGGTTCAGGATGAAAGCCACTGCTCAGAACCCACAGGCCAACAACACAGCAACGATTCAATCAGCTCACAGATGACAGGGGCGAGCAGGCGTATATAAGTAGAGCATTTCTTTTTTTCTTCAGTCACTCCCAGTAACCCGCTGGGCCCTCCCCTGCCCTGCCCGGCCAAGGCAGCGGCCGCCGAGCCGCAAGCCCCGCCGCCGCTCCGAACAGGAGAGGGGCAAGGAACAGGAGAAGGACAAGGACAAGGAGAAGGACAGGGGGAGGAACAGGGACCCACTCACCAACGGCCCCGCGCCGCTCCCCTCCGCCGCCGCCATCTTGGCTGCTCCGGCGACGTGGAGGCCACACGTCATCACCCGGCGCCGCCGCCGCGTGTCGCGCCGCCGCCGCCGCGTCCATGGCAACGCGGGCGGAGCCGCCCCCGCCCCGCCCCGCCCCGCCGGCAGGGGGAGCCCGCACCGCGCCGCGGGCACCGCGGGACCCCCCGGGACCCCCCGGGACCCCCGTGTCCCCCCCCGTGTCCCCCCCGTGTCCCCCCCCGTGTCCCCCTGTGTCCCCGCCCGGCCCCCCGGTCTCCTCAGCCGGTGCAGCCCCCCGCGCCGGCCCCTCCCGGGGGCGGTCCGAGGCGGCCGGGGCCGCGGCAGGGCCGGGCGGTGCGTCCGCCCCGCATCGCGGCGGGAGGAGCGGCGGGGCAGCCATGGGGCACCCGCCGCTGGAGTTCAGCGACTGCTACCTGGACAGCCCCGACTTCCGAGAGCGGCTGAAGTGCTACGAGCAGGAGCTGGAGCGGACCAACAAGTTCATCAAGGAGGTGATCAAGGACGGCAACGCGCTCATCGCCGCCATCCGGGGTGAGCGGGAGCGGCGGGAGCGGCGGGAGCGGCGGGAGCGGCGGGAGCGGCGGGAGCGGCGGGAGCGGCGGGAGCGGCGGGAGCGGGTGGGCGCGGCGGGAGCGGGTGGGCGCGGCGGGGCCTCGGCGGGGCTGCTCGTCCCGGGGCTGCTCGACCCGGGGCTGCTCGACCCGGGGCCGTGTCTGGAAGCCCACCCTCCGCTCGGCTCCCCCGCAGCCCCCGGCCCCGCCGCCACCGGCATCTCTCCGGTTCGGGCCCCGGCCGTGGCAGGACCCCCCTCCCCGCCCGGCCGGGGGTCCCGGCGCTGCCCGGGCAGCGCTCGGATGCCGCGGCCCGGCCGAGCGCGGCTGGCACGGCAGGGCAGCGGCTGTGCCGAGCCCCTGGAGCCCTCCCAGGCACCGCCTGCCTTTCGGGAGAATAATCCCCGTTTTGGGGAAGCTGCTCCCTGCCTTCGCTCGGCCAGCGGCCGGGCCACCCTGTCACCCTGCGGCCAGGACGGCAGGGCTCCCCAGAATCAGCCCTCAGCCCTTCTTTTGGTGTGGCTGGTTTATTCTTCTCGTAGCAATGATAATCTTTGGCAATGAAACGTCGATTTCAGTGTTGACTTCCAGGGAAGCACTTCTTCAGAAGTACTGACACCCTCGGAGGTACCTGGGCCGGGCTGTGCCATGTGAAACCATTTAACACTTTAATGACCCGGATTGTTTTGTTTTGTTCTGCTCCAAGAGCTCTAGACACCTTTCCCTGTGCTGTCTCTCCTGTCTTCTCTGCTTTCATAAACGTGCATTCAGATATGGTGAAAGGTGCCTGACAGCACAGCAGGTATCTGATCATGCACTGGTGTCCCTGCCACCTGGTTGGTTTTCAGTTGGTATTAATAGGTTTAGCTGCTGCCCTTTTGTTAAGAATAATTCAGAGCTTCCTTGTTTTCGAGCCCATGGCTGGAATAGCCTGTGTTTGCCCATCTGGAAAACAGTCAAGACAAAAGCTGGTGTGACAGAAACAGCAGACGTCACAGGGCTGTGAGCTGAAATGTGCTGCAAAGAAACCCACCACGTTTCTGCTCAGAGCAGGGCAAAAAAAACCAACCCAACCAACCAACAAAATGAAAACCAAAGCGGTTTTAACAAGGCTGTGTGTTACTGTACGTATTTTTATTTTTCTTCATGCCCTTGGTGAAAACTGTTTCCCTTTTTGGTGTTTGTAAACCCTGCGGGGAGCAGGGATGGGGGGATTTGCTGGGTCAGCAGATGCGTCCGAGTGAGACTGGCAAAGGAGGAAGGGGAGAAGGAGAAGGAAGCTGAGTCCACCCAGACAGCACAGATAACCCCCCCAGGACAGAAGAAATCCCAGATTTCTTGCCTGCAGTGTCGTGGGGGTGGGTTTGTGCTGTTTTATGAAGAGTGCAGCTAAGGCAGCAGGCAGGGGTGGCCTGGCTGAGCAGCTGCTGGGCACAGCTGGGAGGGGGCTGGGACCCCCTGGGCTCCCACCGGCTCCCGGGGCTTCACCTCCTCTCCTTTTGCTGACAGATAACTTGAAATAAAATATAGCCCTTCCCCTCTGAATCCTGAGGGTGTGGGGCTGTGGGTGGGAGCCTGGGGCCGTGGGCTGTGCCACCCAAACACCTTGGGCTGGTGGCTAGTGAGTCCTGCTCCCCATGGTGACACTCCAGTGGTGACACCCTGATGGTGGCTGTGGGAGGGATCTGTCCCTCAGGCTGGGAAGTGAAGGTGATGATAGGCTTGCCAGGAGAGAGTGAGATCTCTTCATCAAGCATAGATGGTTAATTACAATGATCATTCCGGTTGGACCTGTCTGTCATGTATCCAGAAGCCCTGTCCTTTGCCTTTCCCTGGATGGGTGAGGCACCCTCTTGGTTAAACCTTTGGCCAAACTGTTCCAAGGTACTGACTCCTTGCACTTGAGTGCAGACCCCTGGTGACTTGACTGCTGCATACAGTCTGCGTGCCTGCTGCTTCATTAATGAGCATACTCCAACATGGGATTTAAAGCAGATCAACCCTCCTTTTTGCTCGGGCTTGTAGGCACGGCAGACACCTGCTGTGTCCAGCTGGTGAGTTCTTCAGCTGACACGGCCATGGTTACTGCTCAACAAAAGGCTGGGCTGTAGCACAGTCTGGATGCAAACACATGCATCCACCTGGGTTGTGCAAGGGCAGCAACGCTCCTGCAGGCTACCAGGAAGAAAAATGCAGTTCCCCATTGCAAGAAAACAGGGCCAGACTGGCTTTATGTGATCTGCCCTAGGCTGCACACAGACTCAAAAATCTGAAACTACCCAGAGTTGTCCTTTATTTTCCATTTGCCAAGTAATAGTGGGGAAAAAGTGAGTGTGACTTTACATGAAGCTCTGCAGGACCTTCAGTTCCTGCACCAGGTCAGCCGGGTGGTTTTGAGTTGTCTGTGATAGGAGGAGCACTCATAACAAAAGTTGTTCTGTTCTTGGTTGCTGGCAGAGTTCTTGCTGAAGTGTCCATCCAGTTAAGGTTGTCTCAGCCTACCTGCTGGTAGTAAAATATTAGGAGTATTCCAGCAAAGTCCCTAGAAGCTAAAAAAGAAAAAATCCACTTGGTGTCACTTTATTAGGTCAGCAGCACAAGCTAGACATCCAACACCTAGTAAGTGCTACTTCAGTGACTTCCATTTGGAGATTTTTTGATCTCTTGACTTTTTTTCATAGCCCTTTTACTGGTAGAATAATTTGCCATAATCGTATTTGTAGCAAATTAACTTGGAAACCTGAGTGCAAATTTCCTAAACAAGTTATTCAAGTACCATGGAATTGTAAAATGCTTCCAGCACTGTGTGTCTGGCTGGTAGATGGGCTGTTTTAATTAAAGGGATTGCTTGTTCTGCAAGTGCACACAGTCCCTTCCATGCTCTGGTTTTAAGCCATCCGTGGTGATGGCGAGTGGTGGGTCCCTGTGAGCGGGACCTGGCTGTCACCTACTGTGGGGAGTGGTTTTAAGGCAGCCCTGTTTTTATTCCAGACTTCTTTCCTGGTGTTTATACCTGCAGTCTTGGGGCTTGTTGTCACCTGGGCCCTTCCTCAGAGGACAATTCCTGCTGATCTGGATGAAGTGTCATTTAATCCCCTTCCCCAAGTGGTTCCCACGTGTGGTGCACAGGTGCTTTCTTAAGGGAACAGGTGAAGGTGCAGCTCCCCTTGGCCTGTTGCATGCCTCAGTTTCCCCTCTGCAGAGCAGGTGATGCTTCAGGGCTTTGGCTGAAGCAGGGCACTGTCACCCCAGTGAGGGGTGCATTTCAGTGCCATAAACTCCTCTTGCCTTTCCAGGGATTAAGAGAAATGGGTTCTACTCCACATACCCATCTCTAAAATAATCTAAATAAAGCCCTCCTGACTGCCATGCAGCTCCCCACGTCCTGAAGTGGGTCCTTGTGCAATGACAGTCACACAGTCACTGCCTTTAAGTGTGTTTTTTTCCTCTGACTGACAAACTTCTGACAGTTGACTATACGTGGGACACTGTAGGATGACTAACTGTAAGGTTGTGCCAAGTAAGAAATTAAACTGACTAAAGCAGAGAAAAACACTGTTACTTGTAATAGCCTTGGGCGTGAAAGTCAATGATAGCAAATAAGTTGCTTTGAGACAGAAATGTGAATTATTTGTGTTGCAAAGTTGGCTGCATCCCATCCTTTTCATGCCAGGATTACTCAGAGTCGCTGGCAGTGCCGAGTGACAGTGTGAAAGTGTGTGGTGCTGGCAGGGCTGGAGCCTGGCAGGGGCACCAGGAGCCCGTTTCTGTCCTGGTGGCCACAGCCCTGTGCCAGAGTGGCCAGTGCTGGCCTTGTGGACTCACTGCCAGCTGCCTGCTCAAGGCCACGAGCAGGGATGTCAGCAGCAGGTGACTGTGCAACCATTGTTGATGCAAGAATGGCCTCTCTGCATCTTTTTCTTTCTGTGGCTCAATGTGGTGTTTTTTTCAGAACCTCCTGCTGGTGGCACTGGGCTGTGTGTGCAGTGATGCTAAACCATGCATTTCTCACTGGGCTTTGACCTTCTCTCAGAATTGTCTAACACATGGAGTTGAAGCAACATCAAGTTGAGTTGTCGTTTTGTTAATGTACGAGTGCTGCAATGGTGTAAATTGTCCTTTGAAGCTGGAAGAGCTTTGAGTTCCCATGCAAATCTTGCATACGTGGCTTGGAAGTGTGTTGCTGTACTGCAGCAAGCTTTGCAGAGGGCTTCTCACTTGGCATGTGGGTTAGCCAGCCTCTCCGGGCAGTGCAAGTGTTTCATCCTGGAAGGGTAACATTGTAGAGGCACCTGTGCCTGTGAAGCATGCAGCAGGCTGTAACAAAAGGCTCTGGGTGGGCTTTTCACCTAAAATGGGGAAGAAGGGGGGACCCTGGGAAGGTCCTGCCACCGTGTTCATATAACATCTGTAGAGACAAGGGTTTGAATCGGTTACTACAGCGTGATAGAGCCAGATACTGGGGTTTGCCTCTGTCTGAACAAACCTAAAGCTCCTCTGGAAAAAGGCTGTCCCACGTGTGGCCTTCTCTGGCTCAGGACAGGCTGCAGCTCTCCAGGCAAATGTTAGCTCTGCAGGGCAGGGCTTGGCATCACGGCACCTGCGTTCAGAATAGCCTGCCCCACAAAGACAGCTCAGCTGTGAGCCAGCAACTGGCACGTTCATGAAAAGGTGCACAGAAATCGTCCATGCAGATGCACAGAGGCCTTCTGTCTCCTGGAAACTGCCAGAGGAATCTGGAGCCCAAATGAGCCTGGGAAAAGCAGTTTCTCTGATGCCTCTGGCTAGGTGAGCGTGAAGGGGTTGGTAATGCAGCTACTGCTGAGCAGATTGGACTTCCTAAGTATTGGTTTGTCCTTTCTCCTCCAGCTTTGTCCTTGTGCTCTCCTGATGCTGTGCCTTAGCCACAGTCAGTACCTGAGCCTTGACTGAACAGATGCAGGAATTGAGCCTGTACAGGCAGGCACAGCTCTCCAGAGCATCAGCCCTGGCTGAGGATAATCAGCTGGTAAGGGCTTGGTGGCCTCATTAGCTTTCCTGCTCTGCCATCCCTGCATCTGGAAAGGGTGTTCATCCTTACACCTTAGGGGCACATGGGCACCAGGAGGAGCTGCCCTGGGCTCACACTCCAGAAGGGGATGGCTCAGTGCTCAGGGACACCTTCCCCTTTCTCCTGGAGCACATGACACCACAGCAGCTGGCATGAAGCTGTTTCTGGACTTTAGCAGGGGAAAAATGACTTGCTGGAAAATACATCACTCTCCTCGAGCAATAATGTATTCTCCTTGTGCTTGTCCTCTCCTTCTTGGTCTTCTCTGTCTTCCCTGGGAGTTTCATCCAGTAAGGGTTCCAGTTACTGTTGGTAACTCTGAAAATTTTCTCCTAACTTCTCAACTCTGGTTTTCTGAGGATGCATCAGACCTATATCCAACTGAAACAGTAGGAACACCTGGAAGCTGGTCCCACAGAGATCTTGGGAGGCCTTGAGTAGATACACTGTGTGTGTGTATCCCTATGTGGGCGAGACCATGGTGTTCTTCAGTACTGGTAGCACACAGTACCCTTTACAGAAGTCATACTGGAAGTACTTTGGCATCATTGACCTAATAGGATGTGCATATTGATACCCACCAAATGTGATTCCTTCCACTGAAAAAACTCCCATCACCATTTTCCCTCTATGTGCCTGTGTCTCTGCCTCAGAGTGCAATGTGAGTTCAGATTCCCCATCTCCTGCAGCAGCTCCAAATCAATGCTCAGCTTGCAAAAAAGGTTGCTGGGTGGACTTGAGCTGACCTACTGCTGCTCTCCTTGGTGAGCATCCGTGCTCCATGGGTGTCCTCAGAACAGGTGGGAAGAGGAGAGTCTCTTTGCAGCCAGCAGGTGATGAAGCAGCTCCTTTTCCTGGGCTGTACACATTGTGCACAGAACCTAAGGCCCCAAGTTGGTGCAAATCTAAACCAGACAATCCCTAGCCAGAAGCTTATAAAACAATAGGAAGAAAGAAAGAAAAAAACCCCACAACAGCAAAACAACAACAACAAAACACAACAACAACAACAACAAGAAATAACAAAAAACCTCGCCAAAAAGCCAACCCTCTCCCCAGCCACCAAAGCTGTATCTAGAGATGCAGTCAGGAAGGATGAGGAGCATGCACAGTATCTGCCTGCTCCAGCTGCAAGGTGTATCTTACTCCTAGTTCTGGGGTTTGTTGATGTGGGTTTGGTAGATTTTGCTCCAGGCTAGAGCAACTTCCTCACCCTGTCCCCTGAGCTGGGTCAGCAGGGACCTCAGCTTGCTGAGTTCTGTAGGATTAATAACCTTTCTGCAGATTACAGCAGCTCTGTTCATGTCCTTGTCACCCTCAAAGGCTGCCCAAGGGCTTGGCTTGCTGATCTGAAGCCCAGGGCAGGAATATCAGCTGGGGTTGCTTCACACCCCTTCCCAGCCCCACACACCAGCCCTCTCCCCTCTCCCTGCCAGCACAAGGGCTGCTGAGCAGGCTCTGGATTAGCCCCAGTCCAGCTTTAAACAAACCAATGTGCTGTATTTTGTGATGGCACAAAGGGCCAGGGCAAGAGGTTAAGTTGTGTTCAAGCTTTTAAGTATATTTTTTCTTCTACTGCACATGGGACATGCAGAGAGCTTTTCATCCATCCTCTCTTGCCTTTCCTGGCTCCTTCCCTGGGATGATGTGGGTGTTATCCATGTTTTGTAATGTGTCTCACAGCCCATGGGCTCACAGCAGTGCTGTTGCTGACCAAAGAGTTTCCTTTTGAGTCACCATGTGAAGACTCAGCTTTTCTGGCTTTTTTCTTGAGAAATATTTATCATATTTTATTGATTCTATTGGTGGCACACTGGGAAAGACAGATGTGGCATCCTCTGTTCGCCCACAAGCTTTTCAGAGGTGGCTTCTGTTCTGCTGGGTGCCAGCCTGGCTTCCTGGAGCCCCAAGGCATCATCCTGGCTGTGCCAGCCCTGGGCCACCTTGTGCCTCCTTGGAGAATGTGGCTTCAGCACTGGCCTCCAGCAGCCCTGGCTGTGGGTCTGGCCTGCAGGGAGGAGCTGGACAGCTAGAATGGGGGGATCCCCAGGGGAAAGGGGCGATGGCTGCAGAGCTTCCCCAGCGATGCCTTGGAGAAGCACAGAGGTTCTGGGCAGTTTGAAGATCTGTGAGGTTCATAGGGGAAAAAGGACAAACTTCTTCCCTCCGATTTCTTTCTTCATCTGCTATTTTACAGATGTTGAACACACTGAAACGGAAGCTCCATTGAAACTGCTGCTGAAATGCAGCAGACAGTGGTTGCTTTTCTTATGAAGCATTAAACAAGCATTGCAAACTGTGTGATCCTTCTAATTCAGATTCTGATGTATATGAAGAAAAAAAGCTTTTGGAAACTTTTTTGTTTAGGTGATGATGGACTCTTCCTCATTGGCTTTTGTTTTGCCTGGCAGGCTCCTCACCACTGGTGGCTGAGCTGCTTCTTCAGGAGCAGCAATCCCCAGGTCGTGGTGGATTCTCCTTTCTGGGGCAAGTTCAAACACTGCCGTGGGGGCTGGTGTCCTTTTTTGTGACCAAAATGCTCCATGCAGGTGAATGTGCAGTCATAAGTTGTTCAAATGATGATAAGAGCAGCGGAATAGCTTGAGATAAGTTCATAAGTAAACCATAATTCAGGTTGCTCTTTGCAGTCAGTTCTCTCTCCTGTTTTTATCCTCTTCTTCCAGCCAAGACTGATTATGAAGTGCTGAGGCTAGATGTTTTTAAAATGAGTAATTTTATTAACCCTACTAAACCTCGTAGCTGTGAAAACGGAGAGCAAGGGACATGACCTGTTCCAGTGCCATCAAGTGATGAGCTGGGGGCCTCCAGGGTATTGGGGGACCCTCTGTGGTGGAGATGCAGAGCAGGACCCCCACGTCTTTGTGGGATGTGGGACTTGCAGAGGTGCCCAGAGGTGGGGTAGCTCTTGGCTCCACCGGGTGGGTAGGTCTGGGCTGTCCTGGTGCTGGTCAGGGGAGGGTGCCCGGGCTGTGTCGGCGCTGGCAGCAGCTCCCGGCTGCAGAGCAGGAGGGATGGAGGCGTGTTCCTCCCGCACTGAATCCCTCGTAAGCTGGTCCCGAGTCTTCCCCTCGCTCCGTGTGTGATTGATCTGGCCTCCTGCCCGGCCCTCGCTGCGCCCTAACCGAGGGAAACTGAACTCGTGGCGTGGCGGGCAGCGCTGCCTGCGGCCAGCCCGGTCCTCCCCCCTGCCCTGCCTGCGGAGAGTGGGAAGCGAGATGAGATGCATCTGATGGCTCTGCACATCATGAGATATCTCTGTGGGGATTGCTAATGCTCTGCCCCGGATAACAGTCTGTTGTTTTCGTGTTTGTTTTCCCTGTGTTCGTCCTGGGTGTGCAGCAGGGAGCCTTGGAGCGGCTCTCGGAGCACACCCCTCCTGCCGCTGGCGCCAGAGCAGCCGCGCCAGGAGCTCGCTGGGCTGCGCTGGGAGCTGCGGGGAACCCCGAGGCTTTTGTGCAGCTCTGCCCTTGCTGGCCAGGCTGGTGCCACGGGGAGGTGCCTGCTCAGCCTCCCCCCAGCAGCTCTCTTCTCCCGAGAGAGGAGAAAATCACCTAAACATAGCTCGGCCTTTTGGCTTCTTTTAATTTTCGAAGAGTCTGTTATTCGGCACCCCCAAGCTCTGTCCCCAGGGCTGGGGAACGCTGGTGGAAAAGGCGACTGGCCTGCAGGGGACGGTAATACAAACAGGTACATGAAGAGGTGCAGCAGCAGCACCTGCCAGCCTCACCCCGCTGGAATCCCAGCCCCACTCCCCGCAGGGACACCGCGCTGCCACAGCTGTGGCACTGCCATCCTGCACCCACCGGCAGCCCTGCTGTGGCCTGCTGCCAGGGCAGGCGGTTGCAGCCTCTGCCCTGGAGGTTTCAAAGCAGAGCAGCTGCATCTGTGACCCCTGGAGCCCTCCTGTGATGGGCTGGGGAGCTGCTGATGGGTCCCCAAGACAGGCAGGCTGGCACCACCTTCCTGTGCGGAGCCAGGCAGCGTCCCCTCACACTGTGGCTCTTGGCAGGCTCTCCTTCCCGTTGCCTGAATCACAGAATCATTCTGGCTGGAAGAGACCTTTAAGATCATCAAGTGCTGAGCAGTTCTCTGGTGTAGTGATGGTTGGGTTTGGGTGCTGGGTGCTCTGACATGGCTGCGGGTGCAGTGGCAGCAACCTCCATGGTTGAGTTTTGGTCTCTGGTGGACAAAAGGGCTGTGGCAGCTTTTCCTCCTTGGTGAATCTTCTCTGCATCTGTGACCCTTTGAGCATGGGCTCCGAAAGTAGTTATTCCTGTGGGAGCTGGTCTGAGTGATTACACTGATTTTTGCATTGGAAATGTGTGGTTTGGTGCCTGTTTGGATGAGCAAGGTGCAGAGCTTGGCTGCAGCTGTGTCACCCCTGTCCTGGAGCTGTGCTGAGCCCAGTGCTCACAGGAGTCACTTCCTGGCACCCTTGGGTGCTGGGCTCAGGTGGTCTTCATTAAGCATGTTTTCCTTTGTAGCACCTTGACTCAACTGGAATCCAAGCATCAGTCATTTCCCAAGTGGTCAGGCTTTGCTGGGAGCTGGATTGCAAAGGAAGGCAGAGCGGGATGTGCCAGCCCCTTGGCTGGGGCAGTGGGAGTTGTTCTGAGCTCAACTTGTCTGGAAACCTGGGGTTAAAATTCACTGTAGAATAGTCTGCTCCTTCCCTGTGCTGTAAAATGTGGCCTTGTTGCCTGCTTGTCTTCCTGATCCACAGCATCAATCACTGTGATGGTCTAAGGGAATAAATTAGTAAGTGTTCCCCTAATCAGAGGTAGGGGCAGAGTGCAGTACACAGACATCCTTCTCCTCAGAATCTGTCACTCCCATTTTTCTCTAAAACAGACCAATATACCCCAAAAAACTTTGTTGTCCTTCCAACCGTGCTTGCTTGTTTTTTGTTTAGTTTTTTTGGAGCTGATGCATTGCCTGAGTTGTGAGCTGCTGGGGAGGAGACCTGCAGTCTGTGCCTTTCCCTTCCTTCAGCTTTGCTTTTGTGCAGTGAGGCTTAGAGTCACAGAGTGGTCAGGGCTGGAAGGTACCTCTGAAGATCATCTAGTCCAACCACCTACAGCAGATCCCACAGGAACACATCCAGATGGTTTGGAATGCCTTAGAGAAGGAGACTCCACAACCTCTCTGGGCAGCCTGTCCTGGGCTCTTTTACTCTTACAGTAAAGAAGTTTGTCCTTATGTTTAACTTGACCCTCCTGTGCTCCAGCTTGTGCCCATTGCCCCTTGTCCTGTCCCTGGACACCCCGAGCAGAGTCTGGCCCACCCTCCTGACACCCCCTGCAGATATTGACCAGCACTGCTCAGATCCCCCCTCAGCCTCCTCCTCTCCAGCTGAGCAGCCCCAGCTCTCCCAGCCTTTCCTCACAGGCAGATGCTCCAGTTCCCTCATCATCTCTGTGGCCTGTGCTGGACTCTCTCCAGTAGCTCCTTGTCCTTCATGAACTGAGGAGCCCAGAACCAGCCTGCCCAGTGTGACAGCTACAGTGGAACAAGTTTCCGGCAGTCAACAAGGGAGATAAGACAAGCATAAAGAATATATGATAAATGTGAAGAATTGCTGTGTTGGTATTTGTTTTTAATTAAACAGTAAATAAAGACAATAAGCCTGTCGAGCAAGTTTGTGCACTTGCCTCAAGGTTGCCTGGGCAAGGAAGAGGATTTGTGAGAATGAAAAATTAGCTTTAGGACAGGAAACAGGAACTAGGAGGGGGGAATAGTGGGAGGGAGATGTGTGAGTTTAGGTAATGGTACCAAGGGCAGATAACCAGCTTGCAGAGCAGAAGGCCAGTAGGTAGGGAGAGTTACTGTAAAATGCCCTGCTCTTCTCCCTGGAGCCGGTGCTGGGCCAACTGCCCTAGTGGAGTAGCAGATTATAAAAAACTCTGTCAATAGAGGACTGATTAGGAAAGAGAAATATGTAACAGAAGTATTAGACATGCAGTAAATTCCTTCTCAAGAGATTTGTGAAGTACAGCTAAATATAGCAAGTTATTTTTAGAAGTTCCTGCTAGCCATTTACTCCTGATAAGTCAAAAAAACGTGTCAATGTGTGAAAAAATGGCCTTTGTAAAATGTGTCAGTATTTCTGAATCCCCCCCAGCATCCAGAAATCTTTCAGGGGTGCTCGGGAACAATTTGCCAGAGGTTAATGCAGAGCACTGTCTATGCTGTACTGGACCATTTTTTAATTACCTAAAGGTAAGCTGCTCTCCCTTCTGGAGCAGCAGGAGTGCCACCTTCCTTGCAAGATGCTTCTGTAGATTTGGAACTACCTAGAACGCTGCCCGGAAGATGATTTCTTTCCCTCATCTGAAAAAATCAACATGTTTTTGTGTTTGAGCAGCTGTAGAGGATTTAGGAGTGATCAGTGAGTCAGGACTCATTACTCACACTCCTAATGGCACATCTGGGCTCACTCGGGGTAGTTTCATTGATTCAGAGTTGAGGTATTTTGGTGGGACGATGCTTGGGGACTTGATGCAGTTAGCACACGCTGTGTGAACACAGCGAGGCAGGAACACTTGGTGTTGTAGCAAAGCTTTACGAGCTGCCAGCACGGAGAGTTCCCTGGAAGTGGTGGGTTGGGCACTGCATCTGGAACCTCATCTCCAGGGTGGCAGCGTGGATGAACTCCATCTCCTTCGTGATGCAACTCCCTGGGAAATTCTTCAGTGGGAGTGGCTAACAATGGGCACATTCTTTTCCCTTCAGGGATTGCAGCCCTCTCTTCTGCATGCTGGAGGAAAAATGGGATTGCTCATGTCCTGCATGTCCCCTTTCTCAGCTCTCCATGAGGAAGTAGAAAATGTTCCATAGTGACCAAGCAGTGGGAAGAAATGTAGGTGCATCCTCAGCTGCTGTGCATCAGGGTCTTGCAACATTTCTCTGAAAAAAACGGATTTCCAGAGGTCAGATCCTAAATCTAAAATTTGTCCTTGACTTCAAATGCTCTTATTTAAGTACAGAATGAACTTTTATTGTCTTTTGTTTGTATATTTGGAAGAGAGGAAAAAAAAAAAAAGTGTGTGGCTGGTTTTGATATTTCTGTTTTCAGGCCGGAGAAGAAGAAAGCAAAACACAAAAGCAGAGCATGGAGCTCCTCCTTAGGTTTGATCTGTTTATTTGCTTTGCCACAGCTCAGAATAATTTGGGGTTTTCCTGATTTTGCCAGTTGGGTCAGCAAGGGGATGTATAGGCACGAAGGCCCTGTGTGAGGGTACCTGCAGATGTGAAGTGCATGTGCTGCAGCTCTCCTTCTGCACAGCAGGAGGTTTGTTGTTGCTTTTTGAAGTGTTGATTTCTAAAAATCACGTTGCTTTCTCTCTGTGTGTCTCTTACACCCCCTGTCACCTGGTGTCCCTGTGGTGTTAACTCAGACAGTCTGAGCACAAGCCCTCCTTCTCTGACACAGAGGGATGTAGATGTGTGTCTGTGACCTCATGTGCCCTTGAGCAGCACCTCTGCCCTGTCCTCCAGCCACACCACACCCCACGTCCCCATGGCAGCGGGAGGTGATACCCGGGCCTGTGTCCCCCCACAGTCCAGCAGTGATATTTTCCTCCTGTTTTGAATTTGAACCACAAATTCATTTGAAGCAGAACCACACCTGTTTTAGGGCTGCTGGTTGTATTCTGTGTGTTTTCAGCAGCCTGGGGATTTTGCTAAGACAGCAAAATGGTTTTGTTTGTAGTCTTTGGTTACCTATGGTTGCTGTGAAAGGTTGACATGAGAATCCCCACTAGGTCTTGGCCGAGCAGGCTGTGGGGCACATCCTTAGTAGCTTCAGTCTCTGGAGATGTGTTTATACATACGTGAGTACAACCAGAAGGTTCTTTGTTCCTCCTCAGAGCAGCACAGCCGTAGCTGGCACCTTCCCTCCCTCCTGCAGGCACAGCTTGGCCGGGGTTGTTCTGTGCTGGGAGGTGGGACTTTATTTTTACTAGAAAAATAAGTTATTGTGACTGCAAATTGTGAAAGTTGGCGTCGCTTTCTGAACGCTGGAAGGAGGGAGAGTCCTAGAGGATCCCTGATCGATTCCATTCCCTTCATTTCCATGGAGACAGGCTGAGTTGCACCCGCAGCAGGCAGGGTCCTTGGGGGTGCAGCTTGCAGGGATGTCCCTGCCCTGGAAGCACAGCATGACTCCCACAGCATGCCATCCTGGTGCTGTGTAAGCAGGACAGATGCTGCAGCTGCCCCCTCAGCTCACACCTCCCCTGCTGCCAGGACCAAGGTGTGCAGAGCGGGGGGCGTTTGGCAGCTGAGTTTGTATCAGGGGGAAAGCTTCCAAGTGTCTGTTAAAATAAGGGAGAATATGAGCTTATCTCTCCCAGGGTGGAGACATAGCCCTGTTTTTCCAGGCAGCTGAACTCTTCCTGCCCAGCTCCACATGGTGACCGGGGTGGCCCCTTCCTGCTGTCAGCTGCTTTCCTGTGCCTGCTGCTCATCCCTTTCTCCCCATCCTCTGGTGTCACCGGGCCACCGCTGAGATGCCACCAAGGGAAGGGATGATTTCTCACTGAGTGTCTCTGTGTGGGGATGCTCTGCATCAGGCCCTAGTGCTGTCCTGGCTGCTGGACCCCACGGGGACACAGCCCTGGGGCATGAGCATCTTCTGTCCTCTCGGGGCTGGTGGCAGCAGGCGCTGCTGTGGCGGGGTCAGCTGCCAGCACCATCCCTGCCTTGACTTCCCAATAAGCAGCCCACCGTGGTGCTAACACCCATAATACCACAGCAGTTCCTGGTGCTCTCCATCCTGTGTGGATATAGAGGGTCTGTGAGAAGCCAGTGTTCAGCCAAGGTTCTGTACGTGTACGAGGACGAGTCACGTTGGTCCGTAGGAGTCTGGTTTCCATTAAACGCTCCTCAGGAGCCGCGCCAGGCGCTCACAGCACTGGCTCTCCTCCGACTTGTCCTCTCCTTTCCTAACCCTGTATCTTCCACAGTTGTTTTTCTGTGGTGGGGTTTGTGTATGGTGCCAGGCAGCTGCCCCAGCCAGCCCAGGGATGTCCTCAGTGGCTGTCACCACGGCGTGGGACAGCAGGGATGGCTGGGCAGCGGGTGGCACTGTGAGGTGATCAATGCATGTGGCCGCTGCTTGCAGCTGGGACCTCCCATACCCAGCTTTGCTGAAGGTGAGGATGAGGATGGCTCTCAAAAAGGAAAAGAATTCCTTGTCCCAAGCAAAGCCAGACATCACTGGACTAGTTAAGGGGCGCAGATTTTCTTTTTCCACTGTTAAGCTAATGTGAGATGTGCACGTCCTTCTGGATTTCCTTCAGCTAGACAACTGGCAAGTAAAATTTCAGGCCAGACAACATTTTGAAAGGAAAATGTAACTTAAATCAGCTATACTGTTTCTTTTTTTCTGGTTAAAATATATTGTATCTGGCTTTTTAAAACCCTTCTCTGCTCTTGCCCTACCCCGTGTTTCTATAAAAATGTAGAGGTGAGCAGCTTGCCAAGGACCATGTCTCCAATGCTGGGGCTAATGATGGAAAAACCAGTGCACGTGAACCCGCCGTCCCTGCGGGCTGTTCCTGGCTCTTGGGGACACACGCAGCCCCAGCTGGCCCGTGCCCTGTTGCCAGTGCATGTGGAGAGGGACAGACAGACAGATGCCTGCTGGCCAGGGATGTGGGAGGGTGGGATGCAGGGAGCCACCTCGGGTGCCGCTGGCTTTTGGAGGGGCTGCTCAGGGACCCGGCGCTGGGTTGGGGTGGTCATTTAGATGGGACAACTGAAGTTCACCCACTGATAAATGTAGTCAAGGAGTGAGGAGGGGCTGGGCAGGAGCATTGGCAACATCTGGGGAAGATTATAGGGTTTGCAGGGGCATAAACAAAGTTTTCCCTGAGCAAGGACTGAATGAGAGCCCCCATTCCCAGCATGGAGCAAATGCTGCCAGGACTGAGCAGGAATTATTTGCTGAGGTTTTCCATCAAATCAAGGACATCATTCTATGCTGGAATTTGCCCATTTACACGCACTCAGCCCCCCGGCAGCTGTGCTTAAATAGTGAGATTCAGGCCTGAATCTGCCCATTCAGGAACAAAGGTTTGACCCCTTGGAGGAAACTGCTGAACGAGGCTTTTGAGGGGAGAGCGGGGACTGTCTGCGCTTCGAGGCTGCGCTCCTCCCCAGGCCAGGGACCTGGCTGTCCCCAGGGGTCCCTGAGTGCTCCTGGGCTCAGGATGGGGAAAACAGAGCAGTCTGGGGACCTGCCAGGTTCCCACATGTCCAACCACTTGATTTCTTTTCCCAACATCCAGTTCAGTATTGCCCAATTTTTCTCTCCCTATCATAGCAGCGTTTCAGAAAACCTCATGTTTGTCACCTTGGTGGTAAGTTCTTTTGTCACTGAGTCTGCAAAGGAAAAGAAGAAACAAAAATACACCCAGATCACCATTTCCCTCAAGCTAGAAATGCAGACTCATTCCTCACCCTGCTATATTGTGCAGTCCCAATTCCTCACTAATTCATGCCTCATTGTTGGCTGTTTTTTTCTCCCCAGCTTTTAACTGCTGATGCCAAAAGTGATGGTGTATGTTGGTTTTTTGAATAGACATATAATTTTTAAAAAACCCACCCCTGAACAGAATTGCTCTGTTTCAGCAGTCTTCCCCCTGGTTTGGAGAAGCAAGGGGGTGTGAGCAGGTTGCACATTAGCTTCTGTGCCATCATGTCTTCCACACTTGCAACTTCCTGGATTTCAGAAAGTGCCATCACCGGTGCACCCCCATGGAGTAATCCAGCCTGGGACCCTGCCTATAGCTGGGCTTCAAAGTTAGGGAAAATAGAAATGTAAATCAAAGTATAAAATTATTCCTTTGCTTTTTTTTTTTTTCTTGTCTACATCCTGTTCCCTGAGGTCAGGCAAGTTCAGCCTCCTTCTGTTTGTATCTCGGGTACTTGCTGTTGGAGGAAGGCTAATGCCCCAAAAGCAAGTGACTTCATACAGGAAGAGGTGTTTGGTGCCAGGCTGGCAAATCCATCACATCTTTCTCCTCTGCTCTGCCAGCAGGAGGAGGACTCAGTTTCTTCTGCAGTGAAGTGAGACCCGTGGCGGTCACAGCAGTCACCAGATGGGTGATTTTGGCCCTGGGGTCTCCTGCCTCATCACTGCCCATCCCAGCAGCAGCTCCTCAGCCAGAGTCAGCAAACGCCTCCACAACAATGGAGCCACTGACCAAGCT
Organism: Apus apus; assembly: GCF_020740795.1. Classification (NCBI taxonomy): domain Eukaryota; kingdom Metazoa; phylum Chordata; class Aves; order Apodiformes; family Apodidae; genus Apus; species Apus apus. The sequence goes on from NC_067293.1 coordinate 20,072,971, forward strand.
GTGAAGCAGCCACACAGGATGCAAAGGCACAAAGGATCCTTTTGGCTAGAAACTTCTCTGGAAAGTCCAAAAATAATTTGGGCTGAGCTACCAACCACCGTCAGGAAGTGTCTTTGCTTCAAGGCTGAAGCCTCTTAAGTGTTCTTAATATTTCAACATTTTCTGAAGTGCTTAAATTCATGATGCCTATGAATTTTCTAACTGCCTCACTGCAGTTTTTTTCCATTCTAAGACTATCTGCTTCTGTGTAACTATTGCAAAAACACCACCTGGTTGCTCTGTCCTTTTCCAGGTTACTCTTCAGCAGTGCAGAAGTTCTCCCAGACTTTGCAGTCCTTTCAGTTCGACTTTATTGGTGACACACTAACGGATGATGAGATTAATATTGGTAAGTCTTCTTCTTTTTTGGTGCATCTTTCAGTAACTGAGAAAGTCTCTCTTTCCCTAATAATTTGCCAGTGCTGATGGTTTCTAAGCAGCATCAAGAGCCGGGTCCCTCAGGTGCCAGTCAGCTGGTCCATAGTTGATTCTATGAAGTTCAGCTTTCATGGATAGAATTTCACATTCCCAATTCAGAGGTAGTTTGTGGGGGTTTTCCACACCTCCAGCCCTGCTCCATGCTGCCAGGCACTGGTTTCCCATCAAGCCCCACTTCCCAGTGCCACAGGTAGACTGTGTATCTCCCAGAGCACTGGTGTATCTCCCAATCCAGGTGGGCACTGCTCCTAAAGCTGCCTTTTCTCCACTGAAAACACCTTACAAAAACAAAGTCGTCCCAAAAAGCCCTGAAAAGGGGGCTGGGCTGCAAACTGTTGGGAAAAAAGAACTGCTGGATTTGTCATTGTGTGGGAAACCATTGCCAATCTCTGCCTCCACAGCCAAGCAGCCAGTGGCACATATGTTGTACTGCTCCCTGCACATCTGTTCCTGGATTAGCAACCCTGAAGCCATTTTATGTCCCTGCCAGCCCAGTGTGACTGCGCAGGTCACACAGCTGCCAGCTGCACCCAGGGACCTAAACAAAAGGTCTAAATGCTCTAAAGCCAGAGTTTCTCAAACCAGTCCTGCTCCTGCCTTAGTGCTGTTGAACTGCCTGTGCTGGGGTAGCAGCAGGTAGGAGGGACAGCAGGAGATCCTCCAGCCCCCAAGGGTCTGTCCCAAACCCTGGGTGCACCTGCCTAGGCTCAGGAGATGAGGCTGCTATGGCAGGGGCACAGGGACCAGCCAGGATGCTCCTGGGGGCTGAACATAGGAAAAAAGAACAAACAAACAAAGAAAAGCTTTTGTCAGGCTGTTGCTGAGGAGCGGCTGCAAGTGTGATAGTGCTGATGCCAGGTCTGTCACTGAAAGGGGAAGGAAGTAAAGCCTGTTCTTTTGCTTGTTTTATTTAAAGCAATTTAGAGCAGATAGCAGCTTGCCCTTCAAAATTTGATTTCCTTTGTGGAAAGTCTCTAGGTGAAACCCAGTGGAAATGAGTCAGCTTCCAAATCTAATGGCAACAGAGGTGCTGAATTTCCAAACACGTTGGAATAAGGAGGGGGAGAACATTGCCTTGTAAAAGCTCTCTGGGAGCAGGGGGATCTGAAGCAAACAACCCCAGGAAAGGAGTGTCCCTTCTCTCAGCTGGAAGGGACAAACCTCTCATGTCCCCTGTGCTACCTCTGCGTGCTCTGGTCACAGGTGGGGAACAGAGCCAGTGAGCTGGTGTGGCTAGGAGAGGAGGACTGCTGGAAATGGCAGAGGTTGAATGGAGGAACTGTGGGCAGGACTGAACAACAAGAGATCACAGCAAATATAAAACACTCCCCGGGGAAATGAGCACGTTTCCCTACTTCTGTTTTTGTTGGGGAATAATTGTTTTGATTTTTCACAAAGAGGTCCCTGGTTTCCCTCACAAAAAGGCCTGTGCTGTGTGTTCTTCCTCCTACACCAAACCCTGTCGTGCCTGCTGGGGCTGAGCTGCTTTGCAAGGCTCTCTTACTCCTGAAACAGCAGCAGGGTGTTGACATCTCTGTAGCTGCTTCCATCTCCTGCGAGGGTGCCAGGGATCTGCATGGGAGCGTAGGAGCTTGTTTGATGTGCAGGGCATGGGAATGAAGCAAAACATTCACCAGCACTTCTTATCATCCTTCAGGGAACGTGCTTGATCTGTAAATATAACTAATGGAGCACTTAACTGCTTTTGATGTAGGCAGAGAGCAGGCTGACACCCCTGCACGGCTGGTGGTGGCTGTGGACACTGTGAGTCAGGAGACAGGCACTTAATTGATGTTGTCTGTCCTGAGCAGCACTTTCCCTGGGGACATTACTAGCTACAGACACCCCCTCATTACACAGCGCTGCGTCCCTCCGCTGTCACCTGCAGGACTGGATCAGCAGCAGAGATTAACAGAGCAATGAAGCCCAATGGTGTGTTCCTCATCCCAGGCACAGGAACCTCAAATCCTCTGGCTTTAAGCAGCTGATGTTCTTGGCATGCTCTGGGCCAGCCAAGTCACTCCCCTGCAGTTCTCAGGAGCAGTTGGCAGCAGTTGCAGGCAGCCTCCCTGCCCTGCTCTGCCAGGGTTTGCAAGTGTGGACCCAGGCCAGAAGGGCAGGTCCATCCTGGTGCTCCTGCAGGGTGCAGCCTGAGCCACACGTTTGTGCTGCAAGGACACATTCAGTGGGCTGCTCTGCAACTGCAGCCAGGAAGTGTGTGCCTGGACTCTTCCTGTAGAGCAAGAAAAAAATATCTGACATTTTCCCTATAAATTCAAGGCTGGATTCTCTTTCTGCCTGTGGTAATTCCTTTCCTGGCTCAGGCTCCCAGAGTCTGTGCACTTCAGGTTTCACATCATCTTGAGTAACCACAGCGAAAGTCAGCATGTGGGCCCTGTGGTCGAGTGTAATAAACTATTAGGAGATTGCATGTGCCGGGGTCTGGAGCCCTCGCCCTGGAAGAGAGCTCAGAAGTTCCTGACTCATCAAGAAGGATATGTTTTGATGATGCCAGCTGAGGGACTCTGTCACGAGGCTGTGGTTTTCCCTTTTGTGTCTGTCTCAGCAACTGCAGTGAGTGCCATGACACTGGAAGGTCAGTGCAGCAGCGTTACAGATAGTTGTTAGCAGAAGGAAAGGTACTTCTCCTAAGATACCACCTGCGGATGAGGGGAGAGGGCCTTCAGCTTGCAGATGGAGTGCAAATGCATCCTCTCCCCTTATCTGTGGGCTGAGCTATTGCTGTGTGTGCCTCACTGTATGCCTGTTTTGTTCCCTTGTGGGCTGCTCTTGCCAAGCCAGGCATGCTGGGGCTCTGGGTGCCACCCTGCTCTGGAGCTCTGCTGTCAGCCAGGTGCTCCTGAGGTTCTGGGGTTCATTCTCAGGCAGTCCTTCAATTGCTCAGCAGTGGTCAAGTGCCTCCACAAATGCTCTGCAGTGAGTGCAGGGTCTGAACAGCAGAACAAGAACTCCCATAGGTTTTGCACAGCCCTTCTGTGCTTCCCACACACAGCGGCCTGGTGCCGTGGGAGCCTTTCCGTGCTGGCTCCGGGCAGTTCCCAGGTAGACCGGGACAATGAGATTATCCCCAGGCATTCAGCACTGCATGCGTGGGCAGATGTTTGCCCAGCCTTGTCTTACAGCCTCCTGGAGAACTGAGACGTTTGCAGTGTTCCTCGTTTCAGTGCTGTGACTGCTCTTCTAGTGAGACAGGATTTCTCCCCTGCTACAAATTCAGCCACTTCCCATGTTCTTCTTTGGTGGGCAGAGAGAAGGGCTGAGTGTTTCCTCTTGGTGGTAGCCCTGGTGGTGTGGGGAGGTTCAGCTGCTGCTGCCTAGTCTCTCTTTTCCCCAGGCTAAATAAACCTGTTGTTTCAGTTTGTTAAAGGAAAGGTTCCATATTTATATTGCAGCTGGACTCCAAGAAAAGTACTGATTTAATTGTTAATATTTCAAGGAGTGGTGTCAATACCTGTGACCATTTCTACGCCTGCTGCTTTTCCTTCATAACTGCACAGACTTTGTGATCCTTGTTGCTGAACATAATCTTTGTCATTCCAGGCTGTTGTCATTGTTGTCTCGACCCTGGAAAGAACCTGCAGCTCTCCTTAGCTCAGACAGAAGTGCCAGGCCTGTTCTGGTGCTGCCACCAGCCTTCCAGGCAGGAAAGGCAGCCCTGTCCTGCCCTCAGTCCCCTGCTGTGGCAGAGCCCATCCCACCACGGTCCCTGGTGCCAGAAGCTGCCCCTTCCCCATTTCCCCATGATGCCCACCTTCCCAGCCATGCAGTACAATTCCTCAAGAAGAGTTGTGTCCTCCCTCTTTGTCTGGGCTGGAGGCTGTCCTCTCCAGTGCACAAGTAACAAGTCCTTCTGCCAAAAGGGGCCACCTCTTCTCTGTTCGTTGGTTGTTAAGCAGCAACTCTGGGGGTGCAGCCAGATTTGGGGACCCTGGCATGTGTCCCATGCTCCAATGCCACATCCCAGCTCCACTGACCAGCCTCTTCTTTTCTTTACAGCCGAGTCCTTTAAGGAGTTCGCGGAGCTGCTCCAGGAGGTAGAGCTGGAGAGGTCCATGATGGTAAGATGATCTGAACTGTGACCTGGTAATTACTGCTTTGTCTCAATGTTTAGATGCTAAGCCAAGGCCAAATGGCACCATGTGCCTTGGTGTCAAGCTTCCCATTGGAGGGAAGCTGGGAGCACTGGGATGTTGTGCTTTGTATCGTGTCTGGTCCACGGTGCCATCACCACGTGCCCTGCACAGCAAAGGGGAGGGGGAGGTTGTCCCACCCAGTGTCCAAAACCTCTCCTGCCTGCCAGGTGGCCGCCGAGCCCCTGGCCCAGTCATGGCAGCAGATGTGTCTGAGTTGGTAACAAGCTGGTTTTGTGGTGAGACCAAGTGTTCAAGAAGCAAGATGTATTTTTAGCTTTGTTTCTGCTGTGCGGGAGCGCGCGGGTCCCTGGTGCTCTTGCCCCTGCCGGCACGTCCCACGTCCATGTGCTGCCTTCACTGTTCTCATGGCGTCTCCAGAGCTCCTGAGTGTTGGCTTCCCCTTTTACTCCTGATTCCAGGAAGAACACGGAGGTTAGGCTTGGTGGAGAGCTTTTGCAGCATGCCAGGAATGTGCTGCTTGGCTCTGCTTTCCTCTGCCTCGTGCAGCAGTGGAGCTGCTGCCAGTGCTGGTGGGGCAGTGCCACAGGGTGGCTGTGCCAGCAGGACACCACAGATCTGCGGGTCTATGCGCAGGCAGGGAACAGGGCAAGAGCAGTAAGGGGCTGGAGGAAAGCAGTACAATATTTCTTGATTAATTACATCCCAGGTACAATGAGAGGAAAGAGGGTGGAATAATTTCAGGGATCATGGATGCTTTTGGGCATGCTCTCCAACTTCTCTAAATATTTTTTTGCCCTCCACTTGCAGGACCAGTCCTTTAGAGTGGCTCACTCAGGAGGTTTCACACTCTGACTATGTCAGTCAGCTTTAACTGCCCTGAAAGGGCTGTGGCAGGGTAGTGTGAAATCCTCTTCTCTGGAGCACAGGACAGAGCCTGCCACAGTAGGAATGGGAATGGGAAGAGCTGGCAGGTCATGTCCCTGTGTCGGAGTGGAGCTGGAGCCAGTGGTACAAACTGGGGTGCCATTACCTGTGGATTCATGGGGAGGAAGCACAGAGCATGTGGCTGTCACTGATGGGATCGTCCTGCCCAAGGGCAGCCTGTGGCACAGGGCTGGTGACAGGTGAATCTGGCTGTCACCTACAGATGTCCCCAAAGCCTCCTTTGCTGTGACTGGGGTTTTCTGTTTATTACAGACAGGGAGAAGTGGGCACGGATGGGTTAAGTGACTTCACCTACAGACAGAGAATGAGTTTGCAGTCAGAGACATTAAAATCTAAGAGTTCTTGGCTTCTAGCCCTGTTCAGCTTCTATTTAGGAGAAAATTATTCTGGGTCCTGTAACTAAACTTTCTTTCTTTGCACTGTAGGTACAGAATGCTAGTGATTTGCTGATCAAACCTTTGGAAAACTTTCGGAAGGAGCAAATAGGGTTCACCAAGGTAAGGCTTGTTTATTTGTTTCAAATTTAAACAGACTCTTTTTCAATTCTGATGTTTGAAATTAATTTTTTCTCCTGTTTCTTTGGTTGTTGCCTTTAAGAAGTAGACAATCATCATACTATGTTACGACTTCGTGCTTTCAGAAACTTCCCTGTTTAATGCTGTTTTCAGCTGCTGGCACAAGAGAGTCTGTGCTGTGACTTTTAGTCTGATTTTTCAATCATAAGGGGCTCCAAAACCTTTTCCTGAATTCTTTGGGTTCTCTTCTGGCCTGATTCCAGCACTGCCTCAGTCCTGAGTGAGGAGTGCTTGTTTCAGCACTGATCAGGAGATAGTCCTTGCTTCTTTCTCCCTGCTCCCCTTTGTTCATTCAGTGCTATAGAGAATAAGATACTTGATTTGGATAAGTGTGTGTTAGAGCAGGAGGAAGAGAGAGCAGCAGAGGCCTCAGTTCAGACTTAATTATCGTTACAGGACTTTTATTATGAAACATTTAAATAAAGCATCTAATGAGTCTTTCAGATGGACCAAACTTTTAATGAAACAAACTATACAAAGCAAATTCTGCACATGTTGAGCAGAGAAGATTATTTTTCCCTGGTCTGCTATCAAGAAGGCCAGGTTCCACGTTACTTGGCGGCAGCTTGAAATGGGGCTGGCTCTGAACCAGCTCAGAAATGGAGCTGTTTTGGAGAACACTTGGAGCTTGGATTCAGCCCAGCCCATCTGGAGTCTTTGACGTTTAATAAATACAGGATTTGAGAAACGACACTTGATCCACCATCCTGCCCTTCAGGATCCCCCTGTAGGACTGTGTGTGTGGAATGACTAACTCTCTGAGAAGATGCAGCAGTGTGAGCGTGGCCAAGGCAGCCAGGCCACCAGTCTGGTGCTGGCAAAGCTGCCTGCACTGCCCTGCCTGGCACAGGGGAAAGATTCCTTGCCTCCTCACCTCCTCACCTCTTCTCCTGTCCTACTCACCTCCTCTCCTCCTCACCATCATGTTTTGCAGTAGACGTTTGTGTTATGAGCATGTGGATGTGCCCAGGGCTGAAAGAAAACTCCCTCCTGGTTGATCCATCTGCATTAACCACAGGGTCAGCACACATATGGAAAAGAGTCATGGGGAAGGAGTCATGGGGACAAGGTCAAGCTTATTTTCCCCTCTGTGTTTATGGAACACTTAAGTCAAGAGGGCAATGGTCTGCAAATGTTGAGATGACAGTATTAAAGTGTCCTTCAGCCTGTTCTCTTCTTGGGTAACCCTGGAGGTGTGTAAGGATGACTCTGCCTAGAGCCTGGAGCACTCCCTTCTCCGAGAGCTGTGACACTGAGGATCACACACCTCCTTCTGCTCCAGAGCTGCCCAGTGCCAGCTGGCAGGGTCGTTGCCGTAGCCCCTGCAGTGAGGGGCTCCAGGCACTGACACGGATGTTCCTGGGAGCTCACAGCCCTTCCTGGGTGAGAAGAGGGCTGAGCTGCAGCCCAGCAGAAGTGCTCACATGCAGGAAAGAGTCTCAGTGCACCCCAGCACGTGTGTGGGTGTGCTCACAGGAGACACACCAGGAGGAAACACTTTCTCCACGGCCACCCTGCAGCCTTGAGTGGGTGTGAGTTTTGAAGCCAGCCCCAGCCTGTTGCAGACCCCTGCCCTCAGTCCCAGTGCCTCTTTGATGGATCCCACACTGGCTCAGGTTCCTTCTGGGCTGTCCCCTCAGGTATCACCTTGGACACAAAGCCTTCCTTCACTCACCAGTCTGTGTAGCTCCTCCAGGTCATGGGGCAGAGGCAGAAGGCATGAAACACAAACAAGGGCTCTCACAGCCATTCCCTGTCAGCACGGGCCCCTGTCCCTTTCTTCTGAGCCTCCACCAACTGGCATCGTCCCACTAGATCCTTCTGGATTTACACCAAGGGCAGAGAGGCCAGGACCAGGCTGTGGAGCAGACCAGAGACATGACACAGAGAATTTATGCCCTCTGCTTCATTTCCCATATTTTGGCAGAGTTGCCTTCTGTGAGATGTTTTCTGTTCTCTTTGCGAGATGCTTAAGCCAGATAGGAAGAGCCTTTGAATCGGGTCTTTGTGCTGCCTCTGGCTGGAGAGCAGCCAGTCGGGCTGGCTGAGACATCTGAGTCTGCATTAACCCCTGTGCCTGTGGGCAAACGAGCCTCCCTGGTCAGATGCTGTGCTCCCAGGCAGGGGAGCCCTGGGGGTGTCACCAGGACCTGCCACAGCCCCCCAGCTCCAGACACCTTCCCCTCTTAGCAGCAGACCTGGGTGGTCATTGCTCTTCCCGTGACTTGCTGAAAAGTGTTTTTGTGTGTAGATGTCAAGAGTAAATGCAGGGGATCCAGGAGCCCCTGCTTTGACCCATTTTCCAGCCCTGGCCCCAGAACCTTACTCTGCTCGAAAGCTGAAGAGCCAGTGAGAGTTCATGGCTGGGGGTGCAGCACTGATTGGTGAGCAATAATAATTTTAAAAGAAAAGGAGGACAGTAGTTTCTACTTGTTTTCATCTCTGTGGGAGCAAGATCTAAGGAGCATTTGAGAGAATGCTGTGGGTGAGGGAAAAAGACAAGGTTAAACTGAGTGGAATTTTACAGAAATGCTCTTTCTACACCCCTCAATGGTGTTCGACTTCTTAGAAATTACCTTTTCTTGTGTCTCCTGTTTGTGGCTGCACCTCCTGCTGGGTGCTGGCCCTCCACCCCAGCCCCTGCAGGTGTGCTCCAAGGTGGAAGCTCCTGGCAGGCAAAGTGTGTAGTGTTTTTCTTTAAGAAGAAGAGAAGTAGCCACATGACCTGGGCTTCTCACTTGCAGCTCACTCAGCCTCTTCTAGGATGGGAGTTTCACAGGATCCTAATTAGCAACGGAGGGTTAAGTGAGAGTTTTGGCAAGTCTGTTTGCCCTCTCTTCCCAGTCCTCAGCTGCTCCATCTCTTGCTCAAGTTGGAACCGAGTGGCTGTCAGGGGGCTCTGCCCCACTCCCAGCAGCAGCAGCTGGGTGCAGGACAGGAGCTGAAGCTGCTGGTGGATCCATCAGCCTCAGCACTGGGCAGCCTGGGCTGTTCTGAGGGCTCCTTGGTTAAAGCACCAGCTGCTGAAGCTTGGAAAGCAAAGCTTTGGAATGGCACCCTCCTTCACTGCTGTGGGACTCAGCCTGCCTTCTGCTGAAACCGCCCTGCACATGAAAGTTGGGTGGCTTCTTGGACTTGGCAAACCTTAAAGGGAAGGTAGTGCTGTTCTTTGTTGAATATTCATGAGGAACTAATTTGTGCTCATGTTTCCAGATTGTGCTTCAGTCTGGGTGGTTTTTTTGTCTTGCTTTTTTGTTTTGGCTTGCTCTGTTCAGCAGCCAACAAGCTGTTAGAAGCCCTGGCTTGACAATCAGAAGGGATTTGCAGTTCATCCTTCTGCTTTTCAGTTATATGCTAATTAGACAGAGTGGGACGTGACTGGCAAGCCCTCTTTTTAGTGGCAAAAAATGCCATTCTCATGCTGCCTTCCTCACAGCAGCAGCTTTCTCCTGCCAGAGCAAGCCCTGCTCTGCACTCCAGTGTCCATCCCAGCTGTTGCTCTCGATCCCCTCGATCCTCAGGCAGAACTTGGTGCTCTGTACTCCTGTGTGCCCCTTCCTGTCCATGGGCACTGGCAGAGGAGGATGCACTCCCTAAAGGACTTGCTGTCTGCCTCTAAGCTCCTGCTGCAGAAGAAGGCCTTTCATTGCTCCCTCCAGCAGATAACCCCCCCTGCTGCAGGGTGGGCTGTGCCATCCCACAGGGCACTGCCCAATGTGAGCTGGTGGCAGAGCTGCTGCATGGGTACCAGCTTGAGGTCTCCCTGTGGCTACAGGCTTGTGGTTCTGCAGCCATCTGCATGGGCACCATGGCCACCCACAGCTCATGGGTTTGTGGTCAACAACCTTGCTGTGCTGAGATACCACCTCTGTGTGCCACCTCCACAGGGGCAGCCATGCTCTTGTAGGCTGGGTTTGGAGCTGGCTTTCCATCCCCGGGGTGTCTCAGGACCTGATGCTGGCATGGTCATCCCCTTGAGCTGCCAGAAGCTGCAGCAGGAGGTGTGAGCTGCAGACCTGCTGTGCAGCATCAGCTGCCAGTGCTCTCAGTGCAGCTG